>NW_026775571.1:43581675-44224532 GCF_030987335.1 Cornus florida
GCCACTTGCACATTGGTTTCCTCAATGCCATCTTCCTTCTTTATGAAGTGGTTGGAGGTGTTCCTTGGAGGAGAGAGAGGGTTTTGTTAGAGAATAAAAAGCTACCAAAGGCCACGCACTTCCTATCCTACATTTTTCTACAAGATTAGAGGAGAGAGAAGAGAGCAAAAGAGGTGTGTTCTTCAAGCTCCAAGAAGGTTGCACGAAAATGGCCATGAAGATGGAGCTTCTTCCTTCTTCTAGCTTAGCAATGGGTAACTAACTCTTTCTCTAGGGAGGTGATGAAGTCCCTCCCATGTAAGCATGTCCTAGGGTAGTCTATATTGGGGGATTGCAATGTATATTTATGGTCTTTTTCATAGCTAAGAGCACTTCATTTGGTGTAATGAATGTTTATATAAGTATGGATGATTTCTTCAAGCTCATTATCTTATGTTAGGTGATGTCTTGTATTAATCTTTTTGCTTGAGTTTACATGGTGAGAATGGAAACAAGGTTATGAAATGATTTAATGGCATGTTGATAGGTGACTTTGATAGACCATTGCTTAGGAAATCCTTTGATGGTGTATGCTAAATCTCTAACTCCATGTGCTTTATCATTTTGTCAAGAACTTGATAGTCTCTCATTTAAGTAAATGTGTATAAGCTACACCTTAGTTAGGTAGTCTAAGCATGTTTATCTTTTGATGGATTATACTTGTTTGAGACCTAATGTACCTCTTGATTACTTATATGGCAACCATGTGTTGCTATGTAAGTCTTGACCATCATATGTTGTTTTTTCCCCAATTTAGGTCTAATCTAGCATATGTATAGGGATGGAGGCGGATTCACTTCCCTAGTCTCCTCTTCTTAATCTTTTCATCCTAAATTCCTTGCAAATTAGTGTTTTATGCACTTTGAATTCCTAATTTAAATGATAACAAACAAAACCTCTATGAACACCCCTTCATCATCCTAAGAATGACTCTAAACACTTAGATTGCCTTAGACTAGTGCAGTCCCAGTGGTTCGACTTACCCGACCAATAGCCCTATTTTACAATGATTCGTGCTATTGCGAAGGTTGATGTTAATTGACCAACCGATCAGAATGTTTGGTGGAAACAATTATATTCCATACATTGATCGAGTGATATATATAATTTGGTAACAACCACACATATATATATATATTAAACATACATATAATTAATATGGTGGGATCGATATATTCTTCCTGAATTTATTGAAATGAAGAACACTAACATATCATAGATTAGTACCATTAAAAAATGTGATAACTACAAGAGAAATGCATTATATAATCATCCAACACTTTATTAAACTTGATATTGTGGCAGCCCTGGTTTTTCAAGCCAGTGCGTCCTGTGATGTACCGAAGATTGACTGGATAATGGATCTAGATATGGAAGTAAGAAATAAAACAACGGTCTCCCAAGGCACAATACGCCTCTAAGATACTTTGATGACCTTCCATGAGGTCGTGAAACTCAATGACAATTGACACGGAAGCAAAAGATCAGAAATATGATAAATAAGCCCCCAAGGGTAAAATAGTTATTTTACAAAAACTAATGAAAAACTAATCATGATGGACTCAAGAATCGCATGATTCAGAGTTCGGACGAAGGAGAAAGGTCAAAAACAACAACAATGTCGCGGCGGCCCAACCAGGGTCATGACAGCTAGAGTGCTACCGACCCACTGCTGCTGCAACTGAGAGTAAAAACGGGCATCTAAATGGATTTTTTTGGAAAAACTCAAAGAAGAAACCCCCCGTAAAATCAAGTTTTCTACTCGGCAACGAGGACAGAAACAAAACAAATGCATACTGAAATGCCCAGAATACCCCCAAAAAAATTAGGTCAAGAGGGTAAAAATTTCCGAGCTGCTGCCAAAGGAAAGGAAATGCGGCTTCGGGAGGTTTTTAAATTGTCTAAATTAAAAATGCAATCTTAAAATACACCCACAAGACCCCCGGAAGTTTCGGATCGGTCGACACATTTTTTTTAAAAAAAGTCGATGAATAGTACCAAGTACTAAAATTTCAAGGTTTAAAACATATTTGTAAACTTTAGAATTAATGGCCTTTGGCCTCATGTCATACATACCAAATAAGTATCCAAAAAGGGTACTTAGGTACACATTACATATTTCTAGGCAAAAATAACATTTTACAACTGAAAGATGCTACATGCTAACACTTGCATGTATTCCAAAATACATCAAAATACTTCAAGGTATCAAGGTAACTTTGGGATGCGATGCATCCCAAAACAAAGTTTCTTTACCTGCAAAATAACCCAAACAACTAGGGTGAGTAATCAAGTTACTCGTAGGATGTGGTGCATTCGCATACCCTATAGTTTCAAGTATAATGTGAACCAAACATAGACCATCACAAGGGTGCATTCCACCTAACGTCTATGTTTCCATGGTACTCTAAGGGATCATCTAAAGCTATACAAATGTTTGAAATGATAAACACATAGCATTCAAGTATACATAAACAAATACACAAACCGCATTTAAACTAAGATTACCAAATCACAAGCTATAAGAAATCCATGATTTATAACTTGGAAAGTAATGCAAAATAGAATAATGGAAAGACTAGGATATGTAGCCACTCGACCATACAAGTTATTTCGAGTAATTACGACCCACAAGGTATAACCTAGTGCGCACTATGACTTAGGAGAATTCTTACCCTCCGTACTAGAGCCAAACCCTAGCCATCAAACATTTCATATCCTTACAAGCTTCCAAAAATCAACAAGTTCATGACATTTATATAATCTTAATGCATGAAACTATCTACCAAGCACAAGTAGGGTGAAACCACACAAACCATGCCCTAAGGTTGCATGTCCAAAGTGGCAAGCTAATGATACTACATATTATGCTATATAAATTTAATATTAATGTAGGCCACAATTACTAACCATGCAATATAGTAATTTACCTACAAGTAATTACAAGTGCTACATACAATATTTTCATACTAGACTTTCAATGAAATTTCCATTACTTAACACATAAGTGCAATTTCAAGAAATTCATAATAATCTCTCAATGAAATCACAAGTATTAGGCAAATCATGAAACAATAACCTACCTATACAATTTAATAGTCATATACATGCTTTAATCCATAAATCCTAAGTCAAGAATATAAAATCTCTATTTACATGCAAGTATAAGAATTTAGAAAGCATGTCATCAATATATATTAAGCTCCAATATATATAAAACCCAAAGAGGATAAACATATAACCACCCCTACCTCAATAGAGAATTGAATCTCTATAATCCAAAGCAACCAAGCTTAAAATGGTAAACCAATCTAGGGTTTTGTTGAGGAGAGAGAGAGGAAGCTAAAGTACTCCAAGCTTTAGGTTCTAAGGTGAGTGGAAGAAGGCCAAAATGAAGCTTAAAGCTCTAAACTAAGCTTTGCTTCAATGGTGGCTAGGTTAGGGTTTGAGAAGAAAGAGATAAAATGAAATAAAAACCTAAACCCTAAACTAAATGTGGTAGGATTCTCCACTCACTATGTACTCTTGCAATACCTCTCACACACAGACTTGTAAGACTAAGTATGGTGCCTACACTTGTCACCATCCTAAGTAAACTTCCAAGACTTAATATTAAGCCAACACTTGTCAACCTTCTATGCCAACAAGTGCTCCTATCCTAGGCCAACTAATGGGTGAATCTCAACCCTCCATGTGTCAAGAGATTAAGCCTCCAAGTGGTTCCACCACAATGTCAACAAGTGGCTCCATGAGTGTATGACACTTTTCATATTTTTTAGAAATTGTAAAAAGGTCCTTTTTGAAAATATCTTTCAAATTAAATTACAAAATGGTCCCTAAGACGAAAAATAATTACTTTACATAATTATACTAAAACCCCAAAAGTTAATAATATTATCAAAAAGTTATGCATCCATGCCCTTTATAAGAAAAGTAAACATCTAGCTTGTTTTTCTACAAAAGTAAAAATGTAAATATCATAGAAATTAAATATCATGGATGTATGCAAAGTCAGAATCAAATCCGAGCACAAAAAGTGAGGTTATACAAGGAAAAATGATAAACGAGAAAAAGATGAAATAGGGAAAAAGACAAAAAAAGGGAATTACCAAAAAAAAAAAAAAAAAATGAAGGAAAATGACCAGATCATTACAACCGACCCTCCTTTAAAGGATTTCATCCCTGAAATCAAGTCATACCTAAAAGAGAGAACAAATGGGGATATTGAGAACGAACCTCCTGTTCAAGTTCCCAGGTAGCCTCCTCAATGCCGTGGTGTCTCCACAAGACTTTGACCAATAGGATGGTCTTTGTCCGTAAGACCTATTCCCGTGAATCAAGAATCTGGACCAGACCTTCCTCGTAGGTCACATCCTCATCAACAACAACCTCTGTCCACTGTAAAACATGCGATGGATCTAGCTCGTACTTCCTCAACATAAAGACATGAAAGACGTCGTGAACTCTATCCAGGTCTGGTGGCAAAGCCAAACGATAAGCAACCTCACCGACGTACTCCAAAATCTTAAATGGTCTAATGAACCTAGGAGACAGCTTGCCTGTCTGTCAAAATCTGAAAAGCCCCTTGCATGGAGAAATCTTAAGAAAGACATAGTCCCCTACCTCAAAAGATAAGGATCGCCTCCTTTTGTCAGTGTAACTCTTCTGTCTGCTCTATGCAGTAGCTAACCGCTGCCGAATCAACTTGATTTTCTCTATAGTTTCAATGACAATGTCGGGACCTAAGGCAACAGTATCACCGACCTCGGTCCAACAAACTAGGTATCTACAAGGCCTGCCATACAATGCCTCAAAAGGTGCCATGCCAATACTGGTCTGGTAACTATTATTATAGGCAAACTCAACCAAAGGCAAGTAGTCCTCCCAACTACCTCCGAAATCTAAGATACAAGCTCGTAACATATTTTTCAATATCTGAATGGTACTTCTGACTGACCATCAGTTTGAGGATGGAATGTCGTGCTAAAATGAAGCCCCGTGTCAAGAGCCTCCTGAAAACTCTGCTAAAAGTGAGATGTGAACTATGGATCCTTATCCGAAACAATGGATACAGGAACCCATGAATCTTGACAATTTGTCTCACATACAGTCCACTCAATCTCTCTGCACTGTCTATCACTACTATAGGCAAAAAGTGAGCCGTTTTAGTCAACCTGTCAACTATGACCCAAATGGCGTCATTCCCTACCGAGACCTCGGAAGTCCCGTTACGAAATCCATAGTGATATGCTCCTATTTCCACTCAGCTACTGGTAATGGTTGCAACAATCCTACTAGTCGTTGATGCTCTGCCTTCACTTGTTAACAAGTATGACATCAAGCCACAAACTGTGAAACATCCCGTTTCATGCCCCGCCACCAAAACTATTGCCGCAGATTGTAATACATCTTCGTACCACCATAATGAATTGCGAGCCGAGAGTGGTGAAAGTCCCGAAGAATGTTTTCACGACAAGATAAAGGAACAAACATCATCCCCTTTTACCTAAGACCACCGTCTAAATGTAAGGTCCAGCCCTCTACACTCTCGCCACTTAAAATTCAAACATGGATGGCCTTCATCTCCCTATCTTCCAACTGTGCCTCAATAACTCTACTAACAAGAGCCGATTGAGCCACAAGGATAAATAAAATAGTTGGTGAAACATCCTCATAAGACTATAAACCAAGATCTGCAAGCTCTCCTAGCATCTTCCATATATGAACGAAAACGCTAGTAAGAGTTCCCCGTGACTTCCTACTCAATGCATCAGCCTCTATGTTGGCCTTACCCGGATGGTACTGTAACTCAAAGTCACAGTCCTCCATGAACTCGACCCATTTATACTATCTCAAGTTCAAATCCTTCTGAGAGAAGAGATACTTGAGACTCTTATGATCGGAGAAAACCTCAAACTTCTCCCTGTACAAATAGTGTCTCCACCCCTTCAGGGCAAAGATAACTGCTGCTAACTCTAAATCATGCGTTAGATATTTCAACTCATGAGTCTTTAATTATCGAGACCCATAAGCAACCACCTGCTCTGTCTACATCAAGACGCAACCCATACCTTCCTGCGAAGCATCACAAAAGATCACATAACCTAAACCACGTTCAGGAATGATCAAAACTAGAGCCAATGTTAACCTGACCTTCAACTCCTGAAAAGCAAACTCATATGCCTTGTTCCATACAAACTTGACCCCCTTGCGAGTAAGTCAAGTCATTGGTGCTGCTAGACGAGAGAAATCCTAAACAAATCTCCGGTAGTAGTTGACTAGGCCAAGGAAACTCCGAATCTCAAACACTGTCTTCGGACACTCCCAATCCATCACTGACTCAATCTTCAACGGATCCATTGTAACACCCCCCCTTGACACAACATATCCAAGGAACTTCACTTCTAGTAGCCAAAATTCATATTTCTCGAACTTATCGTACAACTGATTATCCCTAAAGATTTATAATACTATCCTCAAATGATACTCATGTTATTTCATCAAAGCTGAGTATACGAGAATGTTATCAACAAAAACCACAACAAACTGATCAAGATGGTCACTGAATATACGGTTCATCAAGTCCATGAAAGCTGCTGGAGCATTGGTCATGGCATCACTAGAAACTTGTAATGGCCATACCGTATACGGAAAATGGTCTTGGATATATCCTCACCCTTAACCATTAACTGATAGTAACCCGATCTCAAATCAATCTTCAAAAAACAAGTGGCTCCCTTCAACTGATCAAACAAGTCATCAATCCTAGGCAAAGGATACCTGTTCTTGATCGTAGCGTGGTTCAGCTTGTAATAATCGATGCAAAGTCTTAAAGACCCATCCTTCTTCTTCACAAAAAAAACCGGTGCTTCCCAGGGCGAAGCACTATGACGAATAAAGCCCTTAGTTTTCAAATCATCCAATTCAGCTTTCAACTCATCAAGCTCTGCCGGTGCCATACGATACGGTGCCATAGAGATATGTGCAGTGCCGGGAATGACATCAATGGCAAAAATAACTTCCCGAAGAGGAGGAAGCTCTGTTAACTCCTCTAGAAAGACATCCTGAAAATCGTCTACAACTATCGAAAAAATACGGCCCAAGCTACTGTCCTCCTCAACCAGTAGGCTAGCCAAGTACGACCTGTGGCGACTCCAGTCACCAATACTAAAAACAATCACCGGGTAGGAATTGCTCTGATCTCCCACGAAATGAAAACAATTTCCTTCGGGAGTACAAACAGTCACCCTCACATGGAAGTAATCGATCGTAACATGAAAGAAGGATAACCAATCCATCCCGAGAATGACGTCAAAGCCCGTCATGTCAAAAATAACAAAATCTAACTCTAAGGTCCGCCCAGCTATCTCGATAGCACAACCCCGACAAACACGGTCTAAAAACACTAGACCCCTACTGGTGTGTCAACATAAAGGAAACCATCCTGCAGTGTGACTTCCAGCCCCAAGGAATGTACAAATAATGCAGATATGAATGAATGCGACACACCCGTGTCAACAAGAACTCTAGCCCACGAACTAAAAACTGGAAAGATACCTCAAACCGTAGAAATCCCTGCAGAGGTATCGGCCTATGGCAATGCGTAGACTCGTCCCTGAGCCCCTGACTGCTGAGAAATGCCCTGGTGACCTGACTGATGTTCGGAAGCAGTAGGCGTAGAGCCTCAACCGGATATGAACCAACTGGTGGCACCACTAACTGCGATGCCTGAGGCACCCTGAAACCTGACTGCACAACTGCTGATTGTGCTAGTGTGGCCTGTGAACTTATGCCACTTTGTGTCCCGCCTTACAATTTCGGACACTCTCCTGAAGTGACCTGGTTGCTTGCAATAATGACAAGCTCTGCGAACCCCCTTCATCAAAGCTGTAAGCTTGCTAGCCTGAGACTGACTGGCGTATGGCTAAAGCTATGGACAGCGAGGCTTGACATGCCCCGGGCTAACCCCGAAGATACTAGAACTGTAGGTACAGACCGAGCCTGTTGTGACTATCCTTGAGTACGTGAACTGTCCTCGGTCTTAGTCTTCTTCCATTGACTCCTAACAGATACTGATGAAGTCTCTCCACGAGACTGCTTATATGAACCCTTGATCCTGAGCTGATCTCGGTCCTCTGCCTCAACCAACAAAGCACTACCTCCCCATAGATCCTTAAATCCAATACTGAAATCTTTGGCCTAATATCAACATGTAACCCATCCTGAAACTTCCTCGCCTTGAGCTCATCGGTAGCAACCATTTCCGGTGCATAGCGGGAAAGAGAAGTGAAGCGTGTCTCATACTCAGTGACACTCATCCTACCCTAATAGAGACCTGTGAACTGCAATCTCATGTCCTGCCTCATAGCCCTCAGAAAAAATGGTTGAAGAACAATGTCCTGAACTCATCCCATGTCATCACCTCCACATTGTGGATATTGGTTATGGACCTCCACCAGATATCTGCATCCCCCATAAACATAGAGGAGTCAAAGAGATCCTCAATCAATCCGTAGGTACTGCCATGCTATTAAGCTTGCGTACCATGAGATCAAGCCATGCCTCAGAAGCAAGCAGATCTATACTCCCTGCAAATTGGTTGATCTTAACCCTCTGTAACTTCATGAAGTAGTCCAATGCCTCATTAGCAACTGGTGTCGGTGCTGGTACTGGTATAAGAATCTGCATCCCTGCCATATACTGATGAAACATTTGCTGAATGGACTCTGACATCCCTAGAGCCACTCTCTGTGTAATCTTCTCCTCATAATTCGGCGCTCATTGTGGATTAGGATCAACGCCACGAGGTCGAGCCCTGGGCCTCCCTGGACCTCGTGCGAGCTTGGTGTCTACAACCTGCTCATCCACTCGACGTGACAAGAAGACTCTCCGCAAGTCAAAACCATGACACTACACATATAAGGAACAAGGTCAATAACAATGCAAGTCGTTAAGACCTAAGGTAACTCACGTCGTGAATGCACGAAACAAGTAGCACTTAATAAAAGCACAAAATGCATGCAACATACAGTCATGCTAAAATATACAAGCATATATAACATGTTAATGCCAGACAAGCACAAACACATGCTAAGGCCTACAAGCATATACAACATGTTACAACAATTAAGGTAAATTCCTAAACATACTGCCACGTAAGCATATAAACATGTTATTAAATCGAAACATGTTATCAAGGAACACATAAACATATCAAAGCAAGTCAACAAAAACATGATATGCACCTAAAACCCATCGTCCTAAGGTTTTCAAACCTAGTAGCTCTGATATAACCTGTGGAGGCCCTAGTTTTTCAAGCCAGTACATCCTGTGATGAACTGAAGATTGACCTGATAACGGATCCAGATGCGGAAGTAAGAAATAAAACAACGGTCTCCCAAGGCACAACACACCTCTAAGACACTTTAATGACCTTCCATGCGGTCGTGGAACTCAATGAGAACTAACACGGAAGCAAAAGATCAGAAATATGAAAAATAAGCCCCATGGGGCAAAATAGTCATTTTACAAAAATATGGATTCGGGTGCTACCGAGCACACCGCTACAAAAACAATGAAAAACTAATCATGATGGACTCAAGAATCGCATGATTCGAAGTTCGGACGAAGGAGAAAGGTCAAAAACAAAAACAATGTTGCGACGGCCTGACGAGGGTCATGACAACTAGAGTGCTGCCGACCAACTGCTACTGCAACTAAAAGGAAAAACGGGCTTCTAAACGGACTTTTGTTGAAAAACTCAAAGAAGAAACCCCCCCTAAAATTAAGTTTTCTACCCGGAAACATGAACGGAAACAAAAGAATACATTATGAAATACCCAGAATGCCCCCAAGAAAATCAGGTCAAGAGGGTAAAAATCCTTCCGAGCTGTTGCCAAAGGAAAGGAAATGGGGCTTTAGGAGGTTTTTAAATTGTCTAAATTGAAAATGCAATCTTAAAATACACCCACAAGACCCCCGAAAGTTTTGGATCGGTCGACACGTTTTTTTAAAAAATGTCGATGAATAGTACCAAGTACTAAAATTTCAAGTTTTAAAACATATTTGTAAACTTTAGAATTAATGGCATTGGCCTCATGTCATATATACCAAATAAGCATCCAAAAAGTGTACTTAGATACACATTACATATTTCTAGGCAAAAATAACATTTTATAACTAAAAGATGCTACATGCTAACACTTGCATGTTTTCCAAAATATATCAAAATACTTCAAGGTATCAAGGTAACTTAAGAATGTGATGCATCCCAAAACAAAGCTTTTTTACCTGCAAAATAGCCCAAACAACTAGGGTAAGTAATCAAGTTACTCGTAGGATGTGGTGCATACGCATACTCTATAGTTTTAAGTATAATGTGGACCAAACATAGACCATCACAAGGGTGCATTCCACCTAACGTCTATGTTTCCATAGTACTCTAAGGGATCATCTCAAGCTATACAAATGTTTGAAATGATAAACACATAGCATCCAAGTATACATAAACAAGTACACTAACCGCATTTAAACTAAGATTACTAAATCACAAGCTATAAGAAATCCATGATTTACAACTTGGAAGGTAATGCGAAATCAAATAATGGAAAGACTAGGATATGTAGCCACGAGACCATACAAGTTATTTTGGGTAACTATGACCCACAAGGTACAACCTAGTGCGCACTATGACTTAGGAGAATTCTTACCCTCCGTACTAGAGCCAAACCCTAGCCATCAAACATTTCATATCCTTACAGGCTTCCAAAAATCAACAAATTCATGACATTTATATAATCTCAATGCATGAAACTACCTACCAAGCACAAGTAGGGAGAAACTACACAAACCATGCCCTAAGGTTGCATGTCTAAAGTGGCAAGCTAATGACACTACACATTATGCTATATGAATTTAATATTAATGTAGGCCACAATTACTAACCATGCAATATAGTAATGTTCCTACAAGTAATTAAGAGTGCTACATATAAGATTTTCATACTAGACTTTTAATGAAATTTCCATTACTTAACACATAAGTGCAATTCCAAGATATTCATAATAAACCCTTAATTAAATCACAAGTATTAGACAAATCATTAAACAATAACCTACCTATACAATTTAATAGTCATATACATGCTTTAATTCACAAATCATAAGTCAAGCATATAAAATCTCTATTTACATGCAAGTACAAGAATTTAAAAGGTATGTAATCAATATATATTAAGCTCCAATATATATAAAACTCAAAGAGGATAAACATACAACCACCCCTACCTCAATAGAGAATTGAATCTCTATAATCCAAAGTAACCAAGCTTAAAATGGTAAACCAATCTAGGGTTTTGTAGCGGAGAGTGAGAAGAAGCTAAAGTACTCCAAGCTTCAGGTTCTAAGGTGAGTGGAAGGAGGCCAAAATGAAGTTTAAAGCTCTAAACTAAGCTTTGCTTCAATGGTGGCTAGGTTAGGGTTTAAGAGGAAAGAGATAAAATGAAATAAAAACACAAACCCTAAACTAAATGTGGTGGGATTCTCCACTTACTATGTTCTCTTGCGCTATCCCTCACACATACACTTGTCAGACTAAGTATAGTGCCTACACTTGTCACCATCCTAAGTAAACTTCCAAGACTTAATATTAAGTCTACACTTGTCAACCATCCATGCCAACAAGTGCTCCTATCCTAGGCTAACAAATGGGTGAATCTCCACCCTCCATGTGTCAAGAGATTAAACCTCCAAGTGGTTCCACCACAATGTCAACAAGTGGCTCAATGAGTGTATGACACTTGTCACATTTTTCAAAAATTGTAAAAAGGTCCTTTTTGAAAATATATTCCAAATAAAATTGTAAAATGATTCCTAAGACAAAAAATAATTACTTTACATAATAACACTAAAACCCTAAAAGTCAAGAATATTACCAAAAAGTTATGCATCCATGCCCTTTACAAGAAAAGTAAACATCTAGCATGCTTTTCTACAAAAGTAAAAATGTAGATATCATAGAAATTAAATATAATGGATGTATGAAAAGCCATAATCAAATCCGAGCACAAAAAGTGAGGTTATGCAAAGTAAAATGATAAACGAGAAAAAGGCGAAAAAGGGAAATTACCAAAAAAAAAAAAAAAAAAAAAAGAAATGAAGGAAAATGACCGGGTCATTACAGATATCCTTATCAAAGATAGATGAACAATAAGAGATATATGGCTATGGATATATATATATATATATATATATATATATATATATATATATATATATATATATATGATGCATGATATGTACAAGGAAAGTATGTATATTCACAGGAAAAACTGATTTATACATTAAACTGTGGATCCAAGCTTGGGTTTTCAGATACGCGACAGCTACTGAGAAAATTTAAAGGTTCAGTTAGAGAGAAAATAAGGTCAAGTATAACATGCAAATTACATACTATATTTTACTTGTGAAAATCAGACTAGTGAAGAAAAAACATTGGCTTCCCAGAAGTAGACATCAGTGTGATAGAGGGAAGTGAAGAGGATCCTCAAACTAACTTCCATTTTCTGGGGGGGTGCAACCTCCACTTCTTCAATCACTAGTGGCTTCCCAACTTCCCATGCCACCGCAGCTACAAAACATAAAACACATTTAGTCACACAAAAACACTAATAAATCAATCTATATATAACAATTTTTCATGAAAAAAAAAAAAAAAAAAAAAAGATTAACAAACACAAGAGAAATTAAATGAAAATACAACGAGTAAAAATTAAAACTCTCATTAAAAGAAGGGAAAAAAATCATAAAAACAAGTTGGGACCATCAACCAACAAATCCTAAGTACCAAATTAACCACTGTCTCTATTAGAAGTATAGGGTGAATCCCATACCATACCTATTTGAGTATCAACTTGATAAATATAATAGTGGATGAAAGTACAAACCTCAATTCGTGTCCTTCGAATGTAGGGCATCGAATAAGAGAGGGAGCTAGGGTTAGGGCTTGGAGAAAGGGGCGTATCTTCTCTGTTCTAACGCTGCACTGACCGTCGATTCAACCCTCAGTGGCTTCGGTAGAATGGTTGGGCTTGGAAAGAAAGAGGAATAACGGCTTAGACGGCCTGAGAGAAAGGGGGTGGCCAGCTTTATTTTCATCTCCTTACTCTACTTTCTTATCTTCTTCCTTCTCCGGCAACTTCTCCTCGGCAGCAGGCGGCGATGGAGCTTCCTCCTGCATTGCTGCCTCCGAATCGTGAACCAGATCGAGAAAGGGGTGGTCGGCTTTTGACATCTATGTTTGTGTTCTTTTGGTGGGCGAATGAAAATGTCTTGGTGGGAAACTTTTATTACTTATTTACGGGACAAAAAATGCACCTTGGATGTAAAATTCATTCTTTACTCTATATATTTTTTACGTAATGTTATCAATTTGGCGGGGGAGTGAAAATAAACTTTTATTGCTTATTTACTGGGCAAAAAAGGTGCCTTAGATGTGAAATTTATCCATAAGCTCTTTAATACACCGTAAAGGAACTTAAGTTCAATTTTTTCATTATTTCCTGGCGGGGGAGTGAAAATTACTTGGTGGTAAACTTTTATTGTTTATTTACGGGGCAAAAAAGGCGCCTTAGATGTGAAACTTATCCATGAGCTCTTTAATATACAGTAAAAGAACTTAAATTCATTTTTTCATTATTTCCTATGCATATTTTTTATGTAATTTTATTAATTCTGCCTATTCAATTGGGCGGGCAAGTTTTATTGCTTATTTATGGGGGAAAAAAAAAAAACCTTAAATGTGAAATTTTAGTGCTTTTATCAACGAGGAACATTTATCCCGTTAAGGATGTACAAATATGCCGTAAATATATCTAAATATTCACGGGCTCTTTAATACGCCGTAAAAATATTTTTCTATGACGATTCTATAAAATTCTCGTGAAAGCATGTCCTATAACGTAACAATTACGAGGATTCTTTTAAAAACTTCGTAAATGGTGGTAATCATGAGGCAAAATAAAGAAACCCCGTAAATACTATGTCGTAAAAGCCTACTTTTCTTGTAGTGTTTCATTTCACTTTCTATCAAAATTCGTAATTCTATCCAAATCTAATTTTTTTTCCTCCTTTCCTTCTTCCACGTTTCTATTGAATATATATTTAACTAATAGTTAAGCTAAAATAATTAACTAATAATTGTGAAAATTAATTTTTAAAAATAATTGTGAAAATTAATTTTTAAATAATTTAAAAATAATACAATAGTGCAAAAAAAAAAAAAAATCTTATGCACTTAGATTTGTGTTGCCCTACTCTCAAATAGTTTCATTTAAATAATATTATTAATATATTAAGATATCACTTTTATAATTTTTGCCTAAGGCCTCAAATATATTGAGCCACCCCTTAATTCCACCTTCAGTATGGCGCCATATGACATCTCCGGAATATCGCTCGAATAAACATAATGCATTCAAAATCTTTCCTGGTGTGCCATCCTGCCCAGTGAAGTACCCATCCATGAAAACTACATTTTCTAGCAGTCCCTCCTCAATGGCTAGAGTGACACTGCACAGAGACCGAATCCAAATTCACCAACATCAAACAATGTCTTCTAAATTGTGGGTGTTCGGCTAGCAGAAAAGCGCTAGTTCCGCTTTCCAGGTGAGTGGAAAGTAGGAGTGGATGTCGAGCGTGCCAGGAACTGCTGTCGTTCCAAAGTGAGTATCTGAACAATTATCCAGTAGGAAATTGTCGGGATCAGGCGATCGAATGAAGGATTGGAATTACCACCTTCAAGGGTTCTTTTTGCCTTGAAAAAGGACTTTCGGACTGAACAATGGCTAGTGGAAAAGAAAGCGGTATTGAAAGTGCAGGACTTAAAAGTAAAGTGCTGGAAAGTAGGAATAATAAGTGCAGGACTTGAATTAAACAAATTGAATGTAAAGATACATGAATGTAAAGATATTGAAGTGCTGTTTTGCTGTGTGATTTGAACGGGGTTTGCAAGTGAAGCCTAAGTGTTCTATTTATAGAGCTTTCCATGCATGCATTAACTAGGTGTGGCAACTTCAACAGCTTCCACGTGGAATGGTTCCGGACTGCCACATGTCCAATGATTCCTCAACGGTTGTAACTTCTTCCATCTTATCCATCTTCTGTTGTAGACTTCAACCACGTCCTCTCTAGTCTTCAACGAATTTGTGTCATGGGTAGTTTCAGAATGAATTCCCACGTGCTCTCTTCATGACTTGGCAAGTGTCCCATGATTTTATTCTTCTTCCTCACGTCAACAACTCCTTTCCTTAACTTCAGACACGATTTCATCAACTACTACCCTGTCACCCATGACCCTTGATAACTTCCCTTAGTTAGTGGTAGTTTCCTTATAGGTTTCCACCACTTTCAACCGATATATTCCTATTTAGCCAAGTGTCCCATGACTCCTAGTAGTCTTTCACTTCTGCTAGAACCTTCCTTTCATCGCGTCGTGGTTTCTGACTTCTGATAAAACTCCTCATTGTGCATAACTTCCATCTTGAGACTTTCCTTCTGAAGTTTGGAGTTCATGGTGCCATGACCTCTTTAATTTTAGCAATGCCTCCATCATGGGTAGTTTCCCAGAGTATATTTATACACATCTATATTTCTCCAACTTACCTCCCTTTCTTCTGTAGACCACGGTTTCGTTGATTTTAGGCTGAACCTTCTATATTATTTTCATGGCATCATGGTCACCGAGTTTACATCGTGGGTTATGGTTATTGCTCACTTCCTTAATTTTAGCAACTTCTCTTCAACCTTGACTTCCTATGGATTTAGACCTCATGGCTTCATGGACTCCCTTTTCACGGTGATTCCTTCATCGTGGGTTTAAGCCTAATATATATATATATATAAAGAAATAAATTAAATCCCACGTCTTGCTAAATTTTAGCAACAAAAGTTGACTTGGCTGAACCATTGTTGAAATCTCCTAAAAATAAGGAGAAAGTTGCCTCCACGTCCCCATGACTTAGTCAACTTTTATTTAAATAGAAAATACCCATCTAATTGGTATCCTACTAAAATAGGATCTTCCAAATAAATTCAACTTTAACAAAATTAATCCATCGTGACAAGTTTAATAAAGCTCGCCATGTGTCGATAAATTATTGGTTGGCTAACTTTAGCCTTTTTATAAGATTGTACTCATGATAATAACTCCACGCCATTTTCTTTTCCTTTTAGGACATTATATCCTAAATTTGGTAAGTCCTAAAGGGACTCGCCACTTGTCTTTTAATTTCCCATAATTTAAATATTCCAAGGTGGAATATTTATTAATATTGTAGTCTAACATGGCAAGTTCCATTGGAACTTGCCACGTACCTCTTTTCTATTTTTAAGGAACCACATTAACAATTCCATGTCACACCCTCTTTTCCTTAGACAATTAGAACATTAAATCAATATGGTAAGCTTTGTCAAAACTCGCCACTTGTCTCTTTTCCATTGGGTAAAATAATGGAATAAACATATGCCCCCCAAATTCTATGCCTTATAGAACAACTTGAAAATAAGGCGTTGGATTTGATTTCCACCATCTGAATACCATCATGGTCGCTTGATTTTCCAACCCTAACCCCAACTAATTTCTCGACTTCCATCATATTAATTTCCTTTAATCACCAATCTCCTAGATGCCGTGTGCCCCTAAAAGACCTATTCGCTGCTTCCCATGAAAATCTCTTTACTTTCCTTCTTTGAATTTCAAAGTTCCAACTGAAACCCTTCCAATAGTACCCTTAGGTTTTTAGACACTCAAGATAATCATTAAAAGGAAACACGTGGCTGCTCCCCCTGTATTTTCTGAGAATATCCTCTCCAATCACTGATTTTCGTCTCTTCAAGGAGATCCTAACCATTTATGGCATAGAGCCTTCAACCTTCTCAATCCTCATTATTTCCTTTTCTTTTGAAAGTCCTCCTCTAACTACCCCTCCTTAAAAGGCGTCCTTGGACTTTGAAAGATTTCACCGTAAACGAATAAAATCTTCCACGTGTTATTTGGCTGGTCTTTTAATTCTACCCATGTTAATCTTTCCAGCCACCAAACACATTCCATCTCCCAATAAACCTCTCATCCATTTATGGCATTACACCATCCG
The DNA here is from genome assembly GCF_030987335.1 of Cornus florida. Taxonomy (NCBI): domain Eukaryota; kingdom Viridiplantae; phylum Streptophyta; class Magnoliopsida; order Cornales; family Cornaceae; genus Cornus; species Cornus florida. The sequence continues at coordinate 43,598,864 of NW_026775571.1, forward strand.
GCTTCCAAAACCTTTTAAGACTTCCTTTTGAATTTTGAAAACCCAACCACCTATCCTAGGAAAACGTCCTCAGCCTTTACTTCTTTCCCTATCGTTTCTATATATATATTCCCTCCATCCTTATCATTTGCCACCAACTCTCCTTCTATCATCTTTCCTCCTTCTGAAACCCTAAAGGACATCTCTATCCACGAAAAAAAATTATAAACCATGGCTCCCAAGAAACCTTCCAAACCAACTACTAGCTCATCCCTGCCAGCTCCTTCTATTCAAACCAAAACCAAAATTCGAAGCCATAGTCACCAAGTTCAAGTACTCTTGAAGTCTCTAAACCCTGCTAGGCTTCATCTTAAAACTCAGATTCACTTCAAAGACGACTCAGTTAGATTGGGTCCAGCCTTTGCCAATGTGGCCCCTTCTGAATTAGCCAAATTCTACCCTTCTAGTAAGTCTCCACTTCCTTTCGATTCAGAGTTCCCTCCTATTTCAAAGAAAGGGAAAAAAGTAAAACCCTCATTCAGCATAAGAAACTGGCCAATATATCGTTCATCCTGGTCTTTATGGGTGAGTCATCTTTCCAAGGACGAAAAAATTTCTTCACAGTGGAAGAAATAGGGCATCTATGACATTATCCAAATCAGTAAGTCCTTCATAACACTTGATCCGACCCTCCTCTTTCTAGCCCTTTTCTTTTGGTCTTCAACCACCAATTCTCTGCATCTTAAATGTGGAATGATGTCCCCCACTTTGAGAGATATTTGTTGCATCACAGGTCTTAAGCCTCATGGAGATGACGTAAGTGCCACCCTCTTTGTTGAACAATTCCTCTTTCCAACCAAGACCACTGGAAGTAAGAAGTTTATCTCCTCCCATCTCTCTTTTATTTAATACTGTAAGTAAACTGGCCCAGTTCTAGAAGATAAGCACATTGCTTTCCTGATTTGTTGGCTTCCTGGCCACTTGCTATGCGTTCCATCTAGCCAGGTTACAAAAGACTTTGTTCAAGTGGCGGTTTCCCTAGCCAGAAATGAAGACTTAGCATTAGCTCCCCTTGTACTTTCTCATTTATACAGAGGTCTTCACGATCTCCTTAGTTCCAAGTTTTCAAGGTTCCAAGGCCCCTTCTGGTTGTTCCAAATATAGCTTAAAGTGTACTTCCAAAATAGAACTTCACCCCTAGTCACTCCAACTGGAAAATCCTTTCTGTGCCATTCTTTGGCAACCGCAGATCCCTCTCCTTTCAGCTTTGCTAAAAACTTTGAATATTTCTACAATCAATGTGAGACTGGAATTGACGAGTTCTTTGATCCATTCACTGCCATTGGTCGCATGCCATCATGGTTGGTTCCATCTCCTGGAGTGTCCACCAAGAAACATTCTGTAGATTGGAAAAATATTTGGGCCAACTTCCTTATTGCTCGTGACCTCCATTACAACACTGCTCAACCTACTTTGAAGAATAGTTTCTATGGCATTGAGTTCTACAACCCAGCCCAACTAGCAAGGCAAATGGGCTTTACCCAAATGATTCCTTTGCCACTTTGCAAATCTTACAACAGATTCTTTGACCAACGTGTTCATCTTACAGATACTGAACAATTTGCAGCGATTGACTAAGCCTACACTGCAGAAAGTGCAGCTTTTAAATTTCAAAGGCCATACTAGCAAGCCTCAATCAACCAATGAATTCAATGTATGGTGGTCAACTTATATCTCCTCCACCCGAACCAAGAATCATAAGGCTGTCTGTGATTCCATACTGGCATCTTTCAAGCCTCTATCTCCAGGTATTAATGTATTTACTATAAATTTCATTCCATTTTGAAATCCATCAACCTTCCATATACTGAGACTTGGTTAATTTCAGATGAAGAAGAGGAAATACTTGAAGAAAGTGAAGAGGAAGAAAGTAGAGAGAAAACCACCACAATGGCTAGTAAAATTGAGGGTATAGCTGAAAGTGGTGATGTAAGTATTGAAAGTCTTTCCTCGAGTGATGATGAAGAGGAGGAAAAAGAAGTGGAAGAAGAAGAGCAGGATGCTTTATACAAGGCAAAGGGAAAAGAAAAAACCTCTCAGGTATTTCAATGTGGCCGAACTTAATCGTTCCATATTCTAGACCTTACTTATACTTCCTCTTGCAGGGACTGGCCATTGTCAAAAAGGAATTTCAAGCCCAACTATCCTCTTCTGATGAAGATTCTTCTGATGGTGAAGTTGGCATTTCCAAAGGGTGAACCACTACTCAACATTCCAGCAAAGCCTTAAAAATGTGTAGCCCTTCCAGAAAAGTTATTGGAAAGGCTAAAAGGAAAATCATGCCTGAACTGGAAAAAACAGAAGAGTTAAACAAACCGGAGACTCCCCAAAACACAAGAAACCAAAGTCATCCAAAGAAATTATTTTGGTAAGTCTCAATCTCTATCCTTCTCCATCTCATTACTTTATACTTTAAAATGTTTATAACTTTAACTTGACCAATAGGGCTCTACTATGGGACACAATTTCATGAATATCCACCCGGATCAACAAGTTGCACAAGGAGAGGATTTGGCCCTTCAAGCTTCAATTATGAAGAGTTTGACCATCAAGAATGAGAAAAGTCTGCCCATTCCAACTTCCACTATTGGAATATCCATTCCTTCTGGAACTGGTGGAACTTCTACTGGTCATACTCCTTCCATCCCAGAGGCAAGTCTTCATTCCTTTACACTTCGCCTCCTTTCTTTCTTTCTATCTAATAGAAACTTGTTTCCATTTCAGGTAACTCCTTCCTTATCTACCTCAACCTCCTTTATGATGCAGAGGAGAGCCTTTCCAGCCTTAGCTGATCTTTACAAAGTGATCAAGGCCACCAAATCTTCCAGTACTTCTACTTCAAGTGTAAGTGTTCTCACACTTCCAGGACCTTCAGATGCTGCTATCATGGTGGCTAAAGAAAAATTGATGTCTTATCTTGCCCACGATGTGGATGATGTAGTCTCTTTCCACTCAAGTCTAGCCAATACTATTGTGACCCTCAAGAAATATTCTGAATTTCTTGAGTCTATCCAGGCTTCTTTGACCAAGCTGCAACACCAACTCCAATTCATTGTTGCCCATATGAGCTCCAGTACTTCTATAGTTTCTGAGTATGAAAAGGAAGCCAAGCTCAGAAATAAAGCTCTTGAGGATTTTAAACTCTCCTTAGAATCCTACCCAGAAATCAAGGATCGGGCTAAAAAGCTTATGATCAAGAAAGAAGAACTGAATGAAGAACTGGCCAAAGTTCAAAGGGAATTAGAATAAGTGGAATGTGAAGAACTTGAATTGGACCAAACAGCTAATGCCCTTGTCAATGCATCCGAACCTTTAAGGAAAGAATAGGAAAAGTCATTTGAAGCCTTTCCTAAATTTGAGGATGCAAAGGCTAAAGCAGTGGTTGTTCTTGAAGAAGCAAGGAAAATTTGGAATGAACTTGGAAGTGTTCTTGCCTCTATCTGATCTCATGTGTTTCTCTTTGTGGTTTTATCGCGTGGTTGTTTTTGGAAAACTTGTGGATAGGAAATAAGTAATGGGTACTTTTGCATGGCCAATCCTAGGTTTAGGAAGCCATTTTTGAGTTTTGTAATGAAATCCCGTATCTAATGAGATAATGTTCTATTTCCAAACCCTTTGCATGTGCCTCTTTCACAATTTATATGGAAAATAAATTTCTAAGTCACTGAAACTGGAAAAATTTCTTCACATATATTTACAATAAGGCATAGCTATATACTTGGCTTTCCATAACAAAGGAAATTCAAAGAAATAAAAGAAATTGCCACAATGGAAATGCATGTATATACAAGCAAGGTAAACAATTTCCAGTATGATCAAAACCTAGAATACGTAGCGTAGTCAGTTCCTCAATGAAGTCTTCCATACTTAGGCAATCAGTTGATCTTAGAAATTTAACTAAGTCAGCTTCATAACTTTAGCCAATGTACGTTTCCAAGTACTTAGCCATTTACTGGAATGAATCATTCATTTTGACTTAGCTACCAGAATGACCAAAGTCTGGTCAACATTCCTCCTTTCTAACTTTCTGGAAACTTAGAAAGGAGTGGTAACAACCACATTATGTGGCCGGTTGAATGAGTGTTGCTTTCCAATCTTCATAGATGGAAGGCTGGTACTCTTTCAAGTACACACCATTCACAGGATGCCTATGAGAGCCTCCATCTATATCCATCAATCTATAAGGCCCTTTTCCAAGGACTCGTTCCACCAAGTAAGGACCTTCCCAATTAGGAGTCCATTTTCCATACTCCAAACTTTTAACTCCAAGTGGAAATTTGACCTGCCATACCAAGTCTCCTTCTACAACTGTCTTTGCTTTGACCTTCTTGTTGTATGCCCGCACGACTTTCTTCTTTTGAGCAATAATATGATCTAGAGCATTGAGACGAACTTCATCAAGGTCTTCTAATTCTGTTAACATGGCATGGTTGTAATATGCTGGAGTTAGCCTATTTTGGAAAGCCACCCTTGCAGACCTGATAGTCATTTCCATTAGAAGGACAGCATCATGTCCATATGTAAGCACATATGGTATGACGCCTGTACTTGACCTTTCTAAATTTATGTAGGCCCAAAGAGCTTCAGAAAGCAAGTGACGCCACTCCCTTGGATGATCCTCATTCATCTTTTCAACGATGTTGAGAATTACTTTGTTGGAAGCTTCTGCCTGTCCATTTGCCTGGGCAAAATATGGAGTGGAACTGATCACTTGTACACCACACTGAGCACAATAATCCAAGACTTTGCTTCCAATAAAGGATAGACCTCTATCAGTGGTGATAGTCTCTGGAATTCCAAACCTATGTATAATGTGCTTCTTGATAAAATCAATCACCGTTAACTGCTCACAAGTCTTTAGTGGAATGGCTTCCACCCACTTTGTGAAATAATCTATTGCCACCACTATGTGAGTATGGCCATCTAAAGATGGAGGCCTTAGCTTTCCAATAAAGTCCAAAGCCCACCCTCTAAATGGCCATATTTTTACTATCAACTACATATTAATAGCTGGAACTCTTTAAATCGGGCCATGTTCTTGACATGCAGTACAAGTCTTAGCAAACTCTATCCAATCTTTCAATATGCCTTTCCAATAATAACCATACCTTCTAAGGAGCTACCTCATCTTGATTCTAGCTTGATGTGCTCCGCATATTCCAAGGTGTGTTTCCACTATTACCCTCATGGATTCATCATTTCCAAGGCATCTTAACAAAAGTCCATCTTCTTTACTCTTCTTATAGAGGTCCCCATCAATCAGAATGTAATGTGGCACCAAAAGCTGAATTCTCTTGTCCACTTTGGAGCTAGGCTCCTGCAAGAATTGGATAATTGGTGTTCTCCAATCATCGAAATCTAATCCATCTATATCAATATTGAAAACCTCCCATGGCTTATTGACAGGTTTGACTCTTTCTGGCTCCTCAGATTGGAAATGACTTGCCATCTCATACCGTAACTCTACCGAAGGAAGAGTTCTTCTTTTAACTGTGATCAGAGCTTCTTCCACACCCGGTGGGACTTTCACTCGAGAGGCTAATTGTGCTAGATCATCAGCCTCTGAATTTAAATGTCTAGGCCAATATTTGAGTTGGAAATCATCAAATTGGCAAAGTAACTCTAAGGCCAAAAAGTGGAAAGGCCTCAAATGCCAGTTAAGATATCTATATACTTCAAAGAGTTGGCTAAGTATCAAGTTGGAATCTCCAATAATCTAGACGTTCTCCACCTTTAGCTCTAGCAGAATCTCCAGCCCAATAATTAGCGCCTCGTACTCAGCTTGGTTGTTTGTACACTTGAAATCCAAGAAGAAAGAAAATTTGGTTTTCCTTCCTTTCAGAAAAATGATAACTATTCCAGCTCCACCTCCATCATGAGTGCTTAATCCATCAAACATGAGAGTCCAAGGTGTATAGTCAAGGTAGAGATTATCCACCTCATCATATATTTCTGAATCTATCTTAGTGGATGGATGATCTGCTATAAATTCTGCTACCGCCCTTCCTTTGACTACCTTTTGTGGAATATACTTGAAGGAAAACTCCATTAAGGTCAATGACCACTTTCCAATACGTCCAGTGATCAAAGGCCTTGAAAGCATGTACTTAACCAAATCTGTTTGAGAAATGATATATACGGCCACTAGCAATATATAGGTTCTTAACTTCATAGCTACATAGTATAAAGAAAGGCACAACATTGGAGGGTTGGCCAGGTAGCTTTTCAAACCTTCAAAGGCTTGCTAGTGCTGTTTTGTCCACTTGAATTTCTCAGCGCCCTTCAATTTCAGCAAAGGGGAGAAAGCATAAGTCTTTCCAACATAGTTGGCAATGAACCTCCTTAAATATCCAACCCAGCCGAGGAATCGCTGCAACTCTTTCTTAGTGGCCGGTGGCTTTGCTTCAATAATTGCCTTTGCTTTATTTTGATCTATCTCAATACCCCTTTGGTGGACCAGGAAACCTAGGAAATTTCCAACTGAAACCCCAAAAGCACACTTCGAAGGATTCATCTTCAACTTGTGCTGCCTCATCCTTTCAAAAGCCATTTTCAAATTGTGGAGATGTTGATCTTTAGTCGAGGACTTGATGACCACATCATCAATGTAGACTTCCAAGAAATGTCGAATCATGTCATGGAATATGGTATTCATGGCTCTTTGATATGTTACTCCGGTATTCTTCAACCCAAATGGCATGACAACCCATTCAAAGGTTCCAATGGAACCTAGACATCTGAAGGTTGTCTTGGCAATATCTTCCTCTGCAATATAAATCTAGTTGCACTCAGAATGTCCATCCATGAATGAAAGAATTTCATTCTTGGAAGCAGAATCTACTAACTGGTCAGTAACAAGCATGGGATACTCATCTTTTGGAGTTACAAGATTGATATTTCGGAAATCCACACATACCCTTAGCTTGCCATTCTTCTTAATAACTGGAACTATATTGGAAATCCAGTCAACATACCTGGCGGTTCTTATAAAACCAGCCTTGTGTAGCCTTTCTATCTCTTCTTTGACCTTTAGAACAACTTCTTGGGACATCCTTCTTGGAGGCTGCTTGAAAGGCTTAAAACCTTCCTTAATTGGCAACTTATGTTCTACTAGCTCTCTGGAAAGTCCTGGCATTTCCTTATATGTCCATGCAAAGCAATCTTTGTATTTTTCAAGTAAAGAAATCAATTCATCTCTAAAGATTAGTTCCAAAAGCTTACTGATGTAGGTAGGCCGAGGGTCCTGTTTTATTCCAAAATTAACTTCCAAAAGTGGATTTGTACTTCAGCCTTGAGATCATCCAGCTTCACTGGTGCTGCCTTCAAGTCTGTCAGTTGGATAGCATCTAACTTGTCTTCAGCATCTTCCATAATTTCCAACACATTAGTCGAAAATGAAGTACCAGCGGCTGCAGCCCTTTCCAACCGTAATTCTGCTAGATATGCTTTCAACCTGGCAAGGCAGCAATTAACCGCCTGGCCAAGTATTCTATCTCCTTTGGGTTTCTCTTCCATAGAAACTTTTATTTGAGATGTATTGCTGAACACCGGCCTTGGGTAGAATTGTTGACCTTGATGTTCCTTGGAAAAGTTTTCTTATATCATCTTCAGTTAGATTTCTCCTCATGGTGGCCTTCTTTGGGCAGCCTTTGCTATCCATTCCAATAAATTTGATTGGAACGAATTCATCACTATATAGCTCGGCATCTGCATGGTAGACCCTTGCCATGAATGGCTGGTTATCAGCTTCCACCACTTTCACCTCATTTCCATCCCAAAATATTAGCATTTGATGGAGCGAAGATGGAATGCAAAAATTTGGGTGAATCCATTCGCGGCCTAAAAGCAAATTATAAGCCGCTGTAGACTCAATAACAAAGAAGGCTGTGATAGAAGTTCTATCTCCCACCGTTAGTTCCAACGGTAGGATTCCTTGCGTCTTCACTATTCTTCCCGTGAATCCACTAATGGACACATCTGTTGGAATGATATCTTTAGGAGACTTTCCAAGCATGCGCATGACATTGACTGGAACAACATTCAATACCGAACCATTGTCCACCAGAACTCTTGCCACGGACTTTCCTTCCACTAGCACTTTGATGTACAAAGGTTTGAGCTGCTGAGTCATGCCATATGGTGGCTTTTCTAACACAATTTTGTTTGGCCTCGTGGGGCTGTTCTCTTCAATCACAACCCCCTTTAATTTCTAGAGATGCTCAGCTTCATCTTCAAAGACCTCCTCTATATGAATACCATTATTTGGTTCTATAATGGTTGGACCAAAACTAGATTGTCTAAGACTTTCCATGGGAGGACTTGTATCTACCACATCTTCTTTCATTAAATTGGGCTGATCTGGTTGTGGCTCAAAAAACAAAGGAAGAACCACTACCATATTGCAAGTAAATTCACCTAGAAGGCTCCCAAAACAGGTTTTCTTGCTGCTACTGGAACTGTTGGGAATTTCCAAATCTTTGTCGGAGGATTGTCTATAGTTAAGGAATTTCTAGCCTCTAAATCAAGATCAAGCAAATCATCAGGATCTCTCTCTCTTCCTCTAACTGGAAGCTCTGATAAGTCTGACAACTTAGTAGTCTTCTTTGGCCAGCTGGACCAACCATGGTCTTTCTCCCATAACCTTCTTCTATCAGCCCTCTTCCTTTGCTGCCTTCGCTTTTGTGTGCGAGTCATATAAGAGTCATCATGAATGGGAAACTTGGGATGATCAAGCCTTTTCCATCCCTTATCTTGATAGGTAGGAGGTCTAACTATTCTTAGTCGGAGATGCTCACTCCTCCTTCTAACCCATACTTCCGAGGCCATTTTTGGCCTAGAATGCCTGTCAACTTCAGAACCTCTGTCTTGCCATCTACTACTTCTAAACTTTCTGCGAGGACGAGAACCTGGCTGAAAGGAAATTCTATTCCTTTCCACACTCTTTGGAAGGATTTCAGATTTCCACTCTGCTACCTTCCTTTCTGGATGAACACAGCTTTCCTTCTCTGTAATGGTTACAATAACTGTGTTTTCCATTTTTTGGAAAGCTAGCCGGTTATGAACTTTCCTTTTCTGACCCCAATCACTATTGGAGGGCTTTTCATTCTACTTCTCTTTTGGAAAGTCTTTACGGCAACCTTCATTCTGAACTTTACACTTGGGGCAACAACCTTGTTGGATTAAAGCAATCTGGGCCTCTCGGAGTTGCCTCTCTAACTCAGCTACTGTCGTCTCCATAGATGTTGCCTCCTTTGGAATTTCCAACTTTCCACTGGTCACTAGATTTACCAAGTGCACCTTCTTTTTGGAATGCTCCGGAGCCATAGAAGCAACGTTTGTTGCAACAACCATTGGGAAAGGATTTCCATCAACACCCATGACTTCTGATTTTTCTGGAAACTTCAAACGGCCATCTTCGATTGCCTTTTGCACAATGTTATGGAAGATAACACAATTATTAGTGGAATGCTTCCACGAATTGTGGAACTTCCAATACTCCTTCTCGGCCATTTCTAAAGCCGACGGCATCTTATGGCCCGCTGTGAAAATCAGTTGCTTGTTAGCCATGAGCAAATTAAAGATTTGCTCGGCTTTAGAAATGTCAAAAAAGTAACTTCTGGAAGAGTCTGCCCCCTTCCACTTGGAACCAGAGGCGGCCTGCAAGTTGGCCATGGCTGATTTTGGTTTTGCCATAGCCTCACAAGTGTAAGCCTTCTTTATATTGAGCTCGGCTACATTGACTTCAAACTCCCTTTCATTTTCAGTGGTATACACCTCATAGTTAGGATCACAATAATAGGTGCCCTTAGAAGAATTCTTCATATCTTGCTCCTCACGAAGGAGCTCTTCATACATAGCCACTTTGCCGGCCAAGTCAAACAAGTCATCAAATTGTACACCTTCAAACTTCTTGCAAAGTTCAAATTCTAGGCCATTCACAGCCATCTTCACATATTCTTCTGGTGGCAAAGACAAATTACATTTGAACTTGGCCTGCCTAAATCTGGAAAGGAAGCTCATCACGGACTCTCCAGGTAGTTGATGAAGTCTGGAAAGGTCTGCCATGGACACTTCAAGCTCAGCTCTATAGAACTGAGTATGGAATAAATCCTCAAATTGCTGCCAACTTTGAATGGAGTTGGCTGGCAAGTTGGAATACCACCGGAAAGCATATCCCATCAGTGTGTTTGGAAACAAGCGTATCTTCAGCCATGGATTGGCTGCTGCTCCTCCACATTGGACAATGAACCTACTGATATATTCTAAGGTAAACTGTTCGCCCTCTCCATTGAACGTTGCAAACTCTGGAATTCTGAAATTCCTTAAAAATTCAACTTCATTAATGAACTCTAGATAGGGTTTTTTGTAAGTTGGCCTTCCACCCCTTCGAGTTAGGCCAAATTCCTGTTGAAAGAATTCTACAAATTGGCCTCTATCAAGCGCAATAGGTTGTAGAGGGTTGTTGTCTGGCCAACCTTGAGGTTGATTGGCCACTTGATGCCCCCCACCCGCCATAAGCAAGGGGTTGGCATCTGCATAATTGTTCCTACCACGATTCCTTCCTCTTTGGTCAAGAAGTGGCTCCCTTGGAAAAGGTTGCCCCCCAACCGCCATAAGAATAACCATAGGTGGTGGCCTTGCAGGAACAGGTGCAGCTGGCTGAATGTTCACAAGTGGAACATTCTGTTGTGCTTGAGGGATGTGGCATGGCCATGGTTGGCCAGGCTGATCATGCCAAGTCTGCTGTGGAAATGCCATAGGTGGAGGATTCTGAACTTGCTGAATGGTTGGCATGGGCGCAGCTTGTGGAACAGTCATTTGTGCCATTGGAAAGGACTGCACCTGTTACTGAGTTGGAGGGAGTGGACCTGCATATTGCTGAGAGGAACTCCCTTCAACAAACGTGGCTGGCCTATTAGCTCGGAAGGCTGACTGTTGAAACCCTTCAGAGTTGTTTCGCCGAGGGGCCAAACCTTGGTTTAAGCTTCCAAGGGTTCGTTCCAACATGGACTCAAACCTACGAGAGATTTGGTCCACCATTTCTGCTAAATTCCGCTCTTGAGAAATAACAGCTTTAGATTGGTCTTGAGCAATTCTGGCTAAGTCTTAAGCGACTTTAGCTTGGTCTTGCGCAAACCTATCTTGTTGCATTGCCATCATGTGTATGTTGTCTATGATAGGTCCATTTGTCATTATTTGAGCAAAATTTTCCACCATATCATTTTTATCAGGTGCAAATCGTGAACTTTCCATTGGAAGTTCACTGACTTTCATCTCTTCTAGTTCGGTAGCGACTTGGATAGACTTGCCTTGCCTTCTTCCATCGGCCATTGAACAATCTGTCTAGATGTCCTACCTGGCATGCCAAGAATGTTTGGCTCACGAAAAAGCACTAGTTTCGCTTTCCAGGTGAGTAGAAAGTAGGAGTAGATGTCGGGCGTGCCAGGAACTGCTGTCGTTCCAAAGTGAGTATTCGAACAACTATCCAGTAGGAATTTGCAGGGATCAGGCGATTGAATGAAGGACTGGAATTACCACCTTCAAGGGTTCTTTTTGCCTTGAAAAATGACTTTCGGACTAACCTATGGCTAGTGGAAAAGAAAGCGGTATTGAAAGTGCAGGACTTCAAAGTAGAGTGCTGGAAAGTAGGAATAATAAGTGCAGCACTTGAATTAAACATATTGAAGGTGCATTACATGAATGTAAAGATACATAAATGTAAAGATATTGAAGTGCTGTTTTGCTGTGTGATTTGAACAGGGTTTGTAAGTGAAGCCTAAGTGTTCTATTTATAGAGCTCTCCATGCATGCATTAACTAGGTGTGGCAACTTCAGCAGCTTCCACATGGAATGATTCCGGACAGCCACATGTCCCACGATTCCTCAACGGTTGTAACTTCTTCCATCTTATCCATCTTCTGTTGTAGACTTCAACCACATCCTCTCTAGTCTTTAACGAATTTGCGCCATGGGTAGTTTCAGAATGAATTCCCACGTACTCTCTTCGTGACTTGGCAAGTGTCCCATGATTTTATTCTTCTTCCTCACGTCGTCAACTCCTTTCTTTAACTTCAAACACGATTTCATCAACTGCTGCCCTGTCACCCATGACCCTTGATAACTTCCCTTGGTTAATGGTAGTCTCCTTATAGGTTTCCACCACTTTCAACCGATATATTCTTGTTTAGCCAAGTGTCCCATGACTTCTAGCAGTCTTTCACTTCTGCTAGAACCTTCCTTTCATGGCATCGTGGTTTTTGACTTTTGATAAAACTCCTCATCGTGCATAACTTCCATCTTGAGACTTTCCTTCTAAAGTTTGGAGTTCATGGTGCCGTGACCTCCTTAATTTTAGTAACTCCTCCATCATGGATAGTTTCCCAGAGTATATTTGTACACATCTATATTTCTCTAACCAACCTCCATTTCTTCTATAGACCACGGTTTCCTTGATTTTAGGCTGAACCTTCCATATTATTTTCATTGCGTCATGGTCACCGAGTTTACATCGTGGGTTATGGTTGTTGCTCACTTCCTTAATTTTAGCAACTTCTCTTCAACCTTGACTTCCTCTGGATTTAGACCTCATGGCTTCATGACTCCCTTTTCACGGTGATTCCTTCATGGGTTTAAGTCTAATATATATATATATATATATATATATATATATAAAGAAATAAATTAAATCCCACGTCTTGCTAAATTTTAGCAACAAAAGTTGACTTGGCTGAACCATTGTTAAAATCTCCTAAAAATAAGGAGAAAGTTGCCTCCACATCCCCATGACTTAGTCAACTTTTATTTAAATGGAAAATACCCATCTAATTGGTATCCTACTAAAATAGGATCTTCCAAATAAATTCAACTTTAACAAAATTAATCCATCGTGGCAAGTTTAATAAAGCTCGCCATGTGTCGATAAATTATTGGTTGGCTGACTTTAGCCTTTTTATGAGATTGTACTCATGATAATAACTCCACGCCATTTTCTTTTCCTTTTAGGACATTATATCCTAAATTTGGTAAGTCCTAAAGGGACTCGCCACTTGTCTTTTAATTTCCCATAATTTAAATATTCCAAGGTGGAATATTTATCAATATTGTAGTACCTCTTTTCTATTTAAGGAACCACATTAACAATTCCATGTCACACCCTCTTTTCCTTAGACAAGTAGAACATTAAATCAATATGGTAAGCTTTGTCAAAACTCACCACTTGTCTCTTTTCCATGGGGTAAAATAATGGAATAAATAGTGGGCAGTACCATTCTTCTGTTGGATCCATGTACGGCACAAAGAGCTCTGACACAAACCCTTTATAGAGAACTCGATGATATTCATCCTTGTCGAGGTCATAGATTGATGCCAAGGATATTACTGGACCTGCTCGCATGTCGAATGATAGATGGAAATCTCAGTTAGCCCACCTAATTGTAGTGACAAATTTAGATATGTTATTCATTAACTGTGTGAATCAAATTTGCATTTGATGTTAGACTTCTAAATTGTGACTAATGCATGGTTGTCCAATATCTTTTGTTGAACGAGAAGAATTTTGTGGGTTTCACTGTACCACATCCAATTAACGAGTTGGATGATGACACGAATGTAGACAGTGTTCCAAAAAAAGAATAATGATTTAGAGTCTGAAAGTCGGCCAACTTTGATTGATTTATGTGAGTGAGGACTGACATCATCATGATATCCTTAATATTCTCTCAGCCTATACTCACATAAAATTGGTCCAATCTTAGACTCCCTATCATTTACTCACGAAAAAAAAAAATGTCAAAGTTGGTTTTCCCAAAATTAAAATTCGGTACATAAATTCATTAAGATCTCAACACGATATTAGTTCATCCAAAAATTAGGAATATATCCATAGAGTTGGGGATAAAAGTTAGTTCACCCAAAACTAGGATTACAGCCCTTAGAATCATTAAGATCTCAACACGATGAAGAGTAAACAAATAGAATGATTAACATCTACCCTCCACTATACTTCCATAGAATTAGAGTCCCATAACAAGTGTGAAAATACCAATGTACGTAAAAAAAAAAATTAGGGACTTCTATTAGACAGTCAATATCATGGTTCTTGTGACTATCCATCTTACCTTCTGCTTGCAATACTGTTATCCCCTTTAAACGTGGAAGGCGGCTTCTGCTTCGATTCTCTGTAGTCTGTTCCATCTGCCTTCCGTACAGGCACCATCGATCTGTCACTGTAATCCTTGATTTTCATCTCATCAAGATAAAAAATCACTGTTATACCCTCAATAGGCCTCATGTACAGATTAACAGTCCCATCCAAGTAATAACACATAACTTTGATCACCCTATTACTTTCTCTCTTTTCTCCATACCACCCTATAGTGAAACTCCCACACACAACTTCCTCTTACTTAAGCCCTCTCTTGCCAATTGAGTCTATAAATGACGCATATGTTAGTGGCAACTGGACTGCAGCTACTTGTTCTTCAAAGTTGAGCACAGGGTGACCATGTCCATGATAGACTCGATCGGATACGATCAAACCAGACGGTAAGTGCACCACAATTTCATGAGTTTTATGGATGATACGGGCGATAATGAAGGCTCGGCGAGGTGGGTTTTGGGTGGCTTGGTTTGACAGCCATGTGAGGATGGTGGGTTTATGTGGTTCATCTAAGCCTACATAGTGGAAGGTCAGGTTGTGGTGTGGACTGGGTCTGGACCGGTGTACTATGGTTCGGACTTGATTGAGCTCTGTTGGAGTGAGTGGGTCAAGTGGATGGTGTTGCTGGGTCAAGATAAAGGAGAAGATTGAGTAGAGGAAGAGGAAGAGGAAGAGGAAGAAGAGACACACGAGATTTGAAGCTATAGATACACATGGCTTTGGGTGGAAAATGAGAGGTTTTTATATTTCCCTAAAATGCAAAAACACTCACACACCACAAAAATGTATATGGGTAAGATAAGTTTATATCACCAATGGAGGGCTTCGGCTCAATGGCATAATCTCACATCGTCAACATGTTGAACACCCGCAAATAAAAGCGTACCTTTGTTTTACCATGTAAAAACATAAAAATAAAAAATTTGTATGTGGTTTGATATTTTGGAAGAGATTTTAATGTTAGTAGAATTTTTTTATCGATTTGACAAAGCATTTATTGAAGCTCTTTTATTAATGAAATAATTATTTTGCCTTTATAGCTTTTGTTTTTAATATGTTTGATAACATACTACTATTCCCTAAAACCATACAAATAAATCATTAACATCACCAAATTATGAGATCATGCCATATATATAAAGGAGAGAGGGAGAGTACATTGTGCTAAAATAAAAATATTCACCAATTCATTATAAAATCTATCACGAAATTGCAAATTCAGATATAAAAAATAAAAATAAAAAGGGTGGGTTCAAAAGCCTGCACCAAGCAAACTTGAATTCTACTCTTCATACCATATGACACAAACACAAGACTTCAAAATTCCAAACTCAGGTATGATATAACACTTTTTTCTTCCCAATAAAGACAATTATAATAATTTTTTCTTAATTTTGTTATCAACACCACTATCATTGTTCCCTCCAATTCTCCAAATGCTATCTGGGTTGCTTTCCTCGCGGCCTTCTCTTGAAGGGCCCTAGCATCCCTGCACATTAGATTAAAGAAAATAATACACATCATAACAATTTGACTTAACACAGAACATAAAATTGACAGAATCAAGCTCCTCTACAGGAACAAAGAAGAAAGAAAATTAATCCATAACACATTATCAGATACTAATATTAAACAACAATTCCTGCTGAATGATCCCCAAAAGTAATTTTCTCTTAATGAAGAACTTCGAAAGGATTATAACGAAATTCTGGCACATCACAGTTTTGCACATAAATGATGGAATTTGGTTCAATATAACATATTTCTAGTTCATATATTGTCCTATTTCCACTCCTTATTTCACCTTACAAAATCAATGCTACCTCCCATCTTTATTTATATGATATAGTAATTATAACAATAATCGTAACAATTGATCGCCCAATTACAAAATCACCTTATATATATGTTCGGCTCGCAGAAAAGCACTAGTTCCGCTTTCCAGCTGAGTGGAAAGTAGGAGTGGATGTCGAGCGTGCCAGGAACTGCTGTCGTTCCAAAGTGAGTATCCGAACAACTATCCAGTAGGAAATTGCAGGGATCAGGCGATTGAATGAAGGACTGGAATTACCACCTTCAAGGGTTCTTTTTGCCTTGAAAAAGGACTTTTGGACTGAACTATGGCTAGTGGAAAAGAAAGCGTTATTAAAAGTGCAGAACTTCAAAGTAAAGTGCTAGAAAGTAGGAATAATAAGCGCAGGACTTGAATTAAACATATTGAAGGTGCATTACATGAATGTAAAGATACATGAATGTAAAGATATTGAACTGCTGTTTTGCTATGTGATTTGAACAGGGTTTGCAAGTGAAGCCTAAGTGTTCTATTTATAGAGCTCTCCATGCATGCATTAACTAGGTGTGGCAATTTCAACAGCTTCTACGTGGAATGGTTCCGGACTGCCACATGTCCCATGATTCCTCAACGGTTATAACTTCTTCCATCTTATCCATCTTCTGCTATAGACTTCAACCACGTCCTCTTTAGTCTTCAACGAATTTGCGTCATGGGTAGTTTCAGAATGAATTCCCACGTGCTCTCTTCCTGACTTGGGAATTGTCCCATGATTTTATTCTTCTTCCTCACTTCGTCAACTCCTTTCCTTAACTTCCGACATGATTTCATCAAGTACTACCCTGTCACCCATGACTCTTGATAACTTCCCTTGGTTAGTGGTAGTTTCCTTATAGGTTTCCACCACTTTCAACCGATATATTCCTGTTTAGCCAAGTGTCCCATGACTTCTAATAGTCTTTCACTTATGCTAGAACCTTCCTTTCATGGCGTCGTGGTTTCTAACTTCTGATAAAACTCCTCATCGTGCATAACTTCCATCTTGAGACTTTCCTTCTGAAGTTTGGAGTTCATGGTGCCATGACCTCCTTAATTTTAGCAACTACTCCATCATGGGTAGTTTCCCAGAGTATATTTGTACACATCTATATTTCTCCAACCTACCTCCCGTTCTTCTGTAGACCACGGTTTCCTTGATTTTAGGCTGAACCTTCCATATTATTTTCATGGAGTCATGGTCACCGAGTTTACATCGTGGGTTATGGTTGTTGCTCACTTCCTTAATTTTAGCAACTTCTCTTCAACCTTGACTTCCTCTGGATTTAGACCTCATAGCTTCATGGACTCCCTTTTCATGGTAATTCCTTCATCGTGGGTTTAAGCCTAATATATATATATATATATATATATATATAAAGAAATAAATTAAATCCCACGTCTTGCTAAATTTTAGCAACAGAAGTTGACTGGGTGAACCATTGTTGAAATCTCCTAAAAATAAGGAGAAAGTTGCCTCCACGTCCCCATGACTTACTCAACTTTTATTTAAATAGAAAATACCTATCTAATTGGTATCCTACTAAAATAGGATCTTCCAAATAAATTCAACTTTAGCAAAATTAATCCATCGTGGTAAGTTTAATAAACCTCGCCATATGTCGATAAATTATTGGTTGGCTGACTTTAGCCTTTTTATGAGATTGTACTCATGATAATAACTCCACGCCATTTTCTTTTCCTTTTAAGACATTATATCCTAAATTTGGTAAGTCCTAAAGGGACTCGCCACTTGTCCTTTAATTTCCCATAATTTAAATATTCCAAGGTGTAATATTTATCAATATTGTAGTCTAACATGGCAAGTACCATTGGAACTTACCACGTACCTCTTTTCTATTTAAGGAACCACATTAACAATTTCATGTCACACCCTTTTTTCCTTAGGCAATTAGAACATTAAATCAATATGATACGCTTTGTCAAAACTCGCCACTTGTCTCTTTTCCATTGGGTAAAATAATCGTATAAACAATATATATATATATATATATATACACACACACACACATATATACATACACATATTTATAAATAAAATTGGCAAGTCAAGTGAGTGTGAGACGGTGGTTAGTCCAATGGAAGTCGCCGGTGACCGTCGTCGGACAAAGGGAGAGAACGTTGGTGGCCAATTGAACCTTTCAGATGGGATATCTTCACTCGTAGAGTTTGTGGTATGCTAGGGTTTAGGAAGAAAATAGATGTTAGGTTATACAGGGATACGTTTGGATTTTTTTCTTCCCACTAATAAATAAGGGTACGCCGGGGTTTTTAAAAGTATCATTTAAAGATCAATTTAGCTTCCCGTGTTATCTTGGAAGAGAGTTTTAGAGAAGTTAGGGGGTACCAGTTTCTACAAATTTACAAAACGCTCTTCCAAGTCCCAAAACTCTTTCAAAAAATATAGTCAAACACTAATCAAAACAGCTTTTAAATTTAAAAAGCCAAAAGTAACGTTTGAAAAGCCAATCCAATCAGAATCTTATTCTATAAATTAATAAATTGATCCTTAAATTGACAAGGAATTTTTCAGAATTAAAATTGGCATTTATCATTGAGACATTGACCTTGTCATGTATTCCAAAAGGATTAACTTCACCCAAAGTGTGAGAACACCTCTCTAGTTATCCGAAAATTAATAATAATAATACTAATAATAATAATAACAACAATAACAACATGTAAAACACAAAAAAACAATTCCAATACCTTGGTATGCCTTGGCTCTCAAAACTTCATCAATAGAAATAAAGCTGAGGGGAGCTGGTGTATTTTTGACGATTTGGTGCCCAAAACAAACTTCAGCCAATAAACAGTCATTTTTTTTTTTTAATCTCTCTTTGCTTTTTTTTTTTTTCTTTTTTTCTTTTTTTAAATAGTTACACAACTAGGTATAATATTGGCAGTACTCCAGAAATATTCAATAATTTCTAGAGAGAGCCCTATTATTGTTAAGCCTAGTGTACAACGCCAAAGATCTATTGAATTAAGCCATCTCTATTTTGGAACAATTAGGCCACTTAACATCTCTGGGAGGTTTTACTTTGAACACCGGATTGTGGTCAAAAAAATTGGCTGGCCGGAGCTCAAACCCGCTGCTAACCGTCTGCATCACAGAAAAATTGAGGTTGTTAATCATGATCTAGGAAAGTTGGTTAATTATCTTGTAAGGGTGCCCTTAAACACTTTGGACTTTTTGTTATCTGTCATGGAGTTTGCATATAATAGCTTAGCTAATTAGTGCGCTGACAATTGCTCTTATGGAATTATATATGGGATTTTCCTTGGCCAGCCCATTGACTTTATTTTGCTGCCTCCACCTCCTCCTTCATTTAAAATCTCTGATTCCTTTGTTGAGCATGCCCATGAGCTTCATGTCGATATAAGATCACAAATTGTTTTGAGTAATAAAAATTATAAATTTATTGCATATACTCGTCATAGGAATCAAAAAAATTTGGAAGGTGATTATCTTATAATTTGGTTCACCACAACCACCTTATCCTCATAGCTCCTTCAACTCACTTGAAATTCAACATTTCTAATAAGTTTGGACCTAACGCATATTTATTTGACTTGTTGACAGATAATAGTATAATATGGAGTATTTGATGCCTTACCGTATTAAGAAATATTATTGTAATATATTTACTTTCCTTAGTTAGAGTATATCAAATCTCACTAAAAGTGGGATTACGGCTTGTAAGCCTTAGAAATAGGATTGATTAAAATGCTCTATTGTATATATATATCGTGCTCTGTTATTGATAAAATATACGAAAAAAATTTCAGCCAAATCTCCATTGTTCATCATTTAATCCTAACAGGTCTATGGTTTATTTTCTTTAGATGGTATCAGAGCAAGTTCATAGGGCCTGATTACTTGAGTTTTTCAAAACAACAAACCTACAAACACCATGGCAAGCCACGATCAAACACCACCAGAAAAATCCCTTTCAAAACATTCTAACACCAATAATTCTGGTATGAATCCATCAAACGTACCCATACTTTGTTCATCATTCAAATCACTTCGGTCACATGCTCGTTCCGACAAAATTAAATGGTGCCAACTATCCATCATGGAGTAAATCCATGCTCTTACAGCCAAGAACAAAATTGGCTTTGTCAATGGATCCATTGAGCCACCTTCAGAAACAGAACAACCAATAGAATATGCATTATGGAATCAATACAACAATATGATTTTATCATGGCTCACTCACTCAGTGGAACCTGATCTAGCCAAAGGGGTTATTCATGCCAAGACAGCCCATCAAGTGTGGGAAGATTTCAAAGATCAATTCTCACAGAAAAATGCACCAACAATCTATCAGATCCAAAAATCATTGGCCTCTCTTTCACAAGGCACCATGACAGTCTCAACTTATTTCACAAAACTCAAAGGCCTTTGGGACGAATTAGAGTCATATCGACCACTTCCCACCTGTAACCAAATGAAAGCACATAATGAACAGAGAGAAGAAGATCGAATGATGCAATTTCTCATGGGCCTCAATGACACCTACAACATTATTCGTACCAACATCCTCATGATGTCACCACTACCTAATGTACGCCAAGCCTACTCTCTCATCATTCAAGATGAAACACGACCCATCTCCACAACCCCAGCAAACAGAGTCACCCAACACACATGAGCCAACATCTCCCATAAACGCACCTGCCACACTCAAAAATACCACCCCATCTTCCGCACCTTCACCTCAAGCCGAACCCACTGCACCTTCTCCAAACACTTCAGACTCTCCCGTTCCATCCATTCCCCCAATGAGACAGTCCATTCATCCTAAACAACCTTCGGCATGGCATAGAGACTACATAATGTCAGCTCGAGTCAATTACTCTACCTCAGCACCAAGCTCTTCATCAGGTACTCGATATCCTCTGTCACATTTTCTTTCCTACTCTCGTCTCTCTTCTGCCCATTATACATTTTTAGCTAACATTACTGTAGGTGTAAAAATTCGTTCAACTTTGACAAGTCAACGAATTCTCTACAATTACTACACCCAAAATAATAATAGAGAAAGAATAACGAACTAGAGATATTGTATAGAGATGAAGAGGTATTTTGATGATATGACCGAACCTATGATTACCTAAATTGCCTATGTATCCCACATGGAGCGTGGGAATTAGGTTAAAACGTAGTTCTGGCAATGAGAATTGGATCTCTATTTTGGGGGGCTTTGCCTTTTTTCTATGTCCCCCCTATTGAGGGTCCTGAGCCCTTTTTATATAAGAAAAGCCTTAATGGATTCCTTTTAGGATTTGCATTGCTTATCCCTTAAGAATCTGAATTACATCATACTTTCCTTATAACAAGGATTTATATTTTTTGGTTTCCATAAATTATAATTCTTCTTCTAATAGAACTATTACTAAAATAGGTTTAGTAATATATTCGCACCTGGGCTCAGGGTCCCATCATCTCAGGCCTTCTTAACGAGTTCAGCCCATTATGATTAGTTGACCCAGCCCAAGCTTCTTGTAGAAGCCCAATATGAAAGTTGAATAGTCTCAGTATTTATGGTGGTCCCCTTATGTGCTGATGTGTTTTGTCTTAATTGGAAGGGGAGATTATTGTCCCCATACTTTGCCCTAAATTCCCTTTTGTTTGACGTGACAGCCATAACTAGAGAGAATTAATTATAGCTAATGAATTGTAATGGTAATTGTAGTAAACCAAAATGTCTGAGGCTTGAGGTTCCTTGGCTATGCGCCTGAGGAATTTTTGATGTTTTCGGACTCTCGAGATTCGAGGTATTTGATTGATGCCTTTGGGGTTCGAAACATGTATTTTATTGATTCCTTTGACGTTTTGTGGTCCAAATCATGCTTATCCTTAACAGTGATATATGCCTTGGAGTAGTTTATTAATATCTTCAGAATATTGAGGTTCGGAACATGTAATTCCTCGGCCTCTGCATGTGCCTTAAAGGATTTTACGAATGTGGGACCCTTGGGATCCGAAGTTTATAGTTCCTCGGCTTCTGTATTCGCCTTAGAGGAATTTTATTGATGCCCCCGGACTCTAAAGGTCCGAGGCCTGTATTTCCTTGGCTTCTACCTTTATCTTAGAGGAATTTTATTGATGCCCTCGGACTCTTGAGGTCGGAGGCTTGTATTTTCTCAGCTTCTGCCTTTGCCTTAGAGGAATTTTATTGATGCCCTCAAACTCTTGAGGTCCGAGGCTTGTATTTACATTAATACATTCGGACTCTTAGGGTCCGAAGCTTGTGGTTCCTAAGCCGTGCACCTTAAAGGAATTTATTGATACCTTCGGACTCTTAGGGTCCAAGACTTGTGATATCCTTGGCTTCCTGCCAAAGAGGAACTCTTCGGACTAGTGGGTCCGAAGATTCAAAAGTGAGAAAAGGTCTTCGGAATCGTAGGTCCGAAGATTTCAAAAGTGAGATAAGGTCTTCGGACTCGTGAGTTCGAGGATTCAAAAGTGAGATAATATATTTTCTTCGGATCCTTAGCTTCATGCCAAAGAGGAATTCTTCGGACTCGTGGGTCCGAGGATTCAAAAGTGAGAAAATATATTTTCTTCGGATCCTTGGCTTCATGCCAAAGAGATTATTCTTCAGACTCATGGGTCTGAAGATTCAAAAGTGAAAAAAGGTCTTCGGAATCGTGGGTCTGAGGAATTCTTCGGACCCATGGGTCTGAAGATTCAAAAGTGAGAAAAAGTCTTCGGAATTGTGGGTCCGAGGAATTCTTCGGACCCGTGGGTCCGAAGATTCAAAAGTGAGAAAAGGACTTCGGAATCGTGGGTCCAAAGATTTCAAAAGTGAAAGAATATATTTTCTTTTCTTAATGGCTCTTTAGGGCTACTTATTTTGCCCTCATTACAGAAGGTATTGCCCCCATTAAGGAAAGAAAACTATGTCTCAATTTTGTTTTCCCTTTGTTATATGTCACTTGAAAAGCTGGGACAATATGCCTTGATGGAGGCAATGTAGATAATTTTCATGAAAATTTAACCTTTGACTTATCTGAGGTCGAGGCAATTTGCATGAAAGTTTATTTATCGGCACTATATTGTGCCTTAGAGAATTTTACATGAAAATTTAACCTTCAACGTATTTGAGTTCGATGTAATTTTCATTTAATTTTATTTACCGGCACTATTTTGTGCCTTGGAGGATTTTACATGAAAATTTAACCTACGACTTATTTGAGTTCAAGGTAATTTTCATGTAATTTTATTTATCAGCACTATTTTGTGCTTTAGAGAATTTTACATGAAAATTTAACCTTCGACTTATTTGAGTTCGAGGTAATTTTCATGAAAGTTTATTTATCAGCACTATTTTGTGCTTTGGAGGATTTTATATGAAAATTTAACCTTCGACTTATTTGAGTTCAAGGTAATTTTCATGAAAGTTTATTTATCGGCACTATTTTGTGCTTTGGAGAATTTAGCATGAAAATTTAACCTTTGACGTATTTGAGTTCGAGATAATTTTCATGTGATTTTATTTATCGGCACTATTTTGTGCCTTAGAGAATTTTACATGAAAGTTTAACCTTCGACGTATTTGAGTTCGAGGAAATTTTTATGTAATTTTATTCCTCGGCAGCTCTTTGTGCCTTTAGAGGAATTTTGAGATTCTCGGACTCTTGAGATCCGAGAACGAATTTTATTCCTCGGTAGCTCTTTGTACCTTAGAGGAAATTTGAAGTTCTCGGACTCTTGAGGTCCGAAGATGAATTTTATTCCTCTTTACAGCTCGTTGTGCCTTAGAGGATTTTAGAAAATTTAACCTTCGACTTATTTGAGTTCGATGTAATTTTCATGAAAGTTTATTTATCGGCACTATTTTGTACTTTAGAGAATTTTACATGAAAATTTAACCTTCGACTTATTTGAGTTCGAAGTAATTTTCATAAAAGTTTATTTATCAGCACTATTTTGTGCCTTAGAGAATTTTACATGAAAATTTAACCTTCGACTTATTTGAGTTCGAGGTAATTTTCATGTAAATTTATTCCTCAGCAGCTCTTTGTGCCTTTAGAGGAATTTTGAGATTCTCGGACTCTTGAGATCCGAAGATGAATCTTATTCCTTGGTAGCTCTTTGTGCCATAGAGGAAATTTGAATTCCTCGGACTTTTGAGGTCCGAAGATGAATTTTATTCCTCTTTGCAGGTCGTTGTGCCTTAGAGGATTTTGGAAAATTTAACTTTCGACTTATTTGAGTTCGAGGTAATTTTCATGAAAGTTTTTTTATCGGCACTATTTTGTGCCTTAGAGAATTTTACATGAAAATTTAACCTTCAACTTATTTGAGTTCGAGGTAATTTTCATGTAATTTTATTCCTTGGCAGCTCTTTGTGCCTTTAGAGGAATTTTTAGATTCTCGAACTCTTGAGATCCTAAGATGAATTTTATTCCTCAATAGCTCTTTGTGCCTTAGACGAAATTTGAAGTCCTTGGACTCTTGAGGTCCGAAGATGAATTTTCTTCCTGTAGTCCTCGGACTCTTGAGGTCCGAAGATGAATTTTCTTCCTCGACAACTTGTTGTGCCTTAGAGGAATTTTTTATGCCATCAGACTCTCGAAGTCTGAGGCTTTGTTGTTCCTCGGAATTGTGTCTTTAGAGGAATTTTGATGCCGTCGGACTCTTGAGGTCTGCGATTTTGTTGTTCCTTGACATTGTGCCTTAGAGGAATTTTTGATGCCTCAGACTCTTGAGGTCCGAGGCTTTGTTGTTCCTCAGCATTGTGCCTTAGAGGAATTTTTGATGCTATCGGACTCTTAAGGTCCGAGGCTTTGTGTGGTTAGGGTTGCCCTCACATGGCTACATAGTTGGGCTATTTGCCACTTTTTTCTTTTTAGACCGAGTTGCTCTATGTGCCTTTTACTTCCACGCATGCGCATCTGCCTCAATTATGCTTGGTACTTCCAGAGTTCGATGATGCTTTGGTGATAGGTCTAGGCAATCAATGAGACTTTATATGTTGAACTGATCAGTAGTCAAGTAGTTATAGATGACATCGCCTAAACAAGCTCTGCCACTCTGCAATGACAAATGAGTTATGGACCATAGATAGTGGTACCAAAGGCAAGCATGGGAAATTTATATTATAAGAATAAATTAACCTTATGATTGCATGTATATATATTTGTTCAAACAATATAATAAATAA
This sequence comes from Cornus florida, assembly GCF_030987335.1. Classification (NCBI taxonomy): domain Eukaryota; kingdom Viridiplantae; phylum Streptophyta; class Magnoliopsida; order Cornales; family Cornaceae; genus Cornus; species Cornus florida. Next base: position 43,624,092 of record NW_026775571.1, read on the forward strand.
TTGTCTAGAGCTTAGAATATCAGTTGAAATATATTTGGCACCTCACACGTATATATCATTGACAACCGTGTCTAAGTACCATGTTAACTCTTTGTGTGCATTCTAATATATGTTATGCAGTGCTTACAAAAACACTTTTCTGCTATTATCAATTAATTGATCAATTGCAAATTTACATGTACCTCCATAACTGAAATGAAGAGATGAGTGTAAAAGAATGCATCCGTGCATATAATTTCAATTTACATCATTTATGCTTATAGCAAAATAGAATTTATCTATTCTTTTGGAGATAAATCGATAGGGGGAGTAGTTGTAGTGACACTATGACAACTCCTTGTGCTGCTAATACCGATATATGGCATAATAAAAATTGTACTCCTTCACTATTATTTATGAGCAACATAATAATGGACTTCTAGAGCAAGGTTATAGTCTTCCTGCTAGCTTCATTAGAATTCATCCCTAGAATTTTTCTAATGACATTCTATATTAGGAGAGAAAGAATGCAGAACCAATTGAATTATGCCATTCAATTAAATTAAAATCTTAATTAAACTAGCTAAATTAATAAACACTGTCCAGAATAACTAATATCCCATAAATGAATAGTTAGTTTCCTATGACAAAAATCAATTCCTGCAACTGCTTTATTTTTATACCAACATCCTCTTGCACTCAAGGAAGTTGTGATTTGTAAGGGCTCATGCCAAACTAGATCTCATTTACTTACCAATAACTTTGTATTAGCAATATACGAAGTTTAATTGCATCAGGTGTATTTATATATATATAATATTGATATATATATATATAATATGTATTTAATTTTTAACAAAGATTTCTATCACAAAAAGCTTAGCCCTAACTATAAAAATCAAGTTAGGAAACTTATCTGATTAGATAGATTCGTGTCTGAAAAGCCCTGGGAAGATTCGTGTCTGAAAAGGCCTAGGATGTTTGAAATACCTGGCCAATAAGTTTGCTGAAGTTTGTAGTGTTGAGCGTCGATGCGGCATCTTTGATGGATCAAAGCATTCAAAGAAAAGAAAGAATTTTGTGTAAACCAGAGCAATCCTCAATAGCAAAGAAGCGGTAAGAACTGGAGTTTAAAAATAAATATTTAAAAAGAAATGCTCCAAAGGCACTTGCATATTTGCTCGCGAATCTAGAATTGCAATTTACTATAACTTGATTTGCAGAGAATTCATACCATACTATAGACAACCTTTATTGCAAGATGGTTAAACCATAGTAATTTCATGCAATTAATTGACACAATTCACGTAATTAGCCATGGTTAACATTCACAGACAAATACATGCATTTTTTTTCAAGGTAATTGTTGTATTGGCTTGTTCTTTATATAGTACGTTTTTAGAATAACAGTTCAAAGAAATACAAGTATCATTCAATCACCTGAAAAGAACAAAAATTTAGGAGACTAATGAAGCTTGAGAGTATTTATATATATATATATATATATATATATATATATATATTGATTAATATCTTCAATGTTACAGGAAGTAAGATAACCCTTCTTTCTCTCTCTCAGAGCTAGAGAAAGGAGATATATATAGGTGGCCAGAGTGAAGACAAATATATTTTTTAAAGCTAGACATGATATTCTTGATTTACATACCCTTAAATGTCATCTTTTAAGTTAATTAGAATTCCTATAGGTACTGTTTATTTTCACAATAACAATGATACTCATTTTGTTGCTTTTCTTAATTTAATCGTGACCACTGATCGCATGTTCTCTGGCCTGATTGCAATACCTATGTGTACCGTCAGATTCTCTGTAGTGTATATCCTCATTAAAGATATCAATTATTTCATCTTGATTTCTACTAGAAATTAGGTTCTAATTCAATAATAGAAATTGAGAAAGAATTATTAATTGAACAGAGGAATTCTGCAATCAAACCTTGGTTGAAGATTGAATCATTAGAATACCTTTAAGAATTTTCTAGAAATCTCTGAGTATTTGCTGCAAAATTGTCCTCCATTGGATTATTGCCGCTAGATCATCCAAGCTACAGATTGATTAGAAATCATCATCACTTTGTACTCTGAAAAGGCTGGGTTGAAACCCCTTTGGATCTGACACCTTCCTGGACCTCTGGAACTCCTCCTTTGGCTTTATTCCCTCGTGAATCAACAGTGTTGCTTTGCCGCCATTGTCGACAATGAGGTCAGGTTCACCATCAAGCCCCAATCGAGAGCACCCTCGGTATACCACTAGTACTCCTGGATGGTCTCGCCCTTTCAGGCGAACACGGCGGTGCTGTCGCGAGTGATGGTGGAGGCGGCTTGCTAAGGATGTTGCAGGAGCAGGAACAGACCTCGACACTTAAGGCGGTTAGGGTTTCACTGAGGACAACTGTTTGGATGGTCATGTGGAGCGAGTCGATGATCTGAGCTCCGGGTTGGACCAAACTCGATCCAGCAAGGCATGAGGCGCTGTATTTTCCTTCTTTATTATTATTTTATATATATATAAATATTTTAGGAGCAGAAGTAACCAACTATATTCATGCGGAATAGAAAGTGGATCACGCACGTCCAGTTACTGGACGATTGTAATTTTGGTGATTGGAAAGTCACGTTACTAGATAATTGTAATTTTTGGTGGTTGGAAAGTCATGTTACTGGACAATTGTAATTTTTGGTGGCTGGAAAAGCATAGGTTCAAATCCCATATCACGTTGATGGTGTAACGTGATCTAAGCCATCTGAGCCAGATAACTAATCACTCGTAGGAATATATTTTTATACGATTCCCACAGACGGTGCCAAAGTGTAGGTGCAAAAATTTGACAAGTCAACGAATTCTATACAATTACTACACCCAAAATAATAATAGAGAAAGAATAACGAACTAGAGATATTGTATAGAAATAAGGGGGTATTTTGATGATATGACCGAACCTAGGATTACCTAGATTGCCTACGTATTCCGCATGGAGCGTGGGAATTAGGTTGGAACGTAGTTCTGGCAATGAGAATTGGATCTCTATTTTTGGGGGCTTTGCCTTTTTTCTGTGTCCCCCCTATTGAGGGTCCTGAGCCCTTTTTATATAGGAAAATGGATTCCTTTTAGGATTTGCATTGCTTATCCCTTAAGAATCTAAATTACATCATACTTTCCTTATAACAAGGATTTACATTATTTGGTTTCCATAAATTATAATTCTACTTCTAATAGAACTATTACTAAAATGGATTTAGTAATATATTCGTACCTAGGCTCAGGATTCCATCATCTCGGGCCTTCTTAACGAGTTCAGCCCATTATGATTAGTTGACCTAGCCCAGGCTTCTTGTAGAAGCCCAATATAAAAGTTGAATAGTCTCAGTATTTATGGTGGTCTCCTTATGTGCTGATGTGTCTTGTCTTAATTAGAAGGGGTGATTTTTGCCCCCACAATTACAGGTCACACCGAACCTCAATCCTATGCTAAAGCTATCCTTGATCCACATTAGTAACAAGCCATGAATGCAGAATTAGAAGCATTATAGTAAAATAACACTTTGGAGTTTGGTTCCTTTGCCTGTTGGTAAAAAACCAATCTGCTGCAAACAGGTATACAAAATCAAATACAGATCTGATGGCACCATTAAGTGCTATAAGGCTCGTCTTGTTGCTAAGGGATATACTCAAGTTGAGAAATTGATTATTTGGAAACTTTTTCTACTACAACCAAACTCACTACACTCCGTTGTCTTCTTACTATTGCTACTGCCAGACATTGGTTCATCCATCAATTAGACGTCCAAAATGCTTTTCTTTATGGAGACTTACATGAAATAGTGTACATGGAGCCTCTACCTGGTCTTCGCCGATAAGGGGAGAACATTGTATGTCAGCTCAACAAGTCCCTCTATGGACTCAAACAAGCATCAAGAAACTGGTTCTCCACTTTTTCAGATACCATTCAAAAAGCTGGTTATCAACAATTAAAGGCTAATTACTCTCTTTTCACCAAGGCTCAAGGTACTTTATTTACTACAGTCCTTATCTATGTTGATGACATACTTCTCATAGGAAATGATCTTCATGAAATGGAACATCTCAAAAAATTTCTTCTCAAACGCTTCCATATCAAAGATCTTGGAGATTTGAAATATTTTTGGGCATTGAATTCTCCCGTTCCAAGAAAGGTATTTTCATGTCCCAAAGAAAATACGCACTAGATATTTTGCAAAACTTAGGACTTCTAGGCACATGCCTAGACAAGTTTCCAATGGAACAAAATTTGAAACTCATTCCCACAGATGGAGCATTACTGAATGATCCAACTAAATATAGAAGACTGGTTAGGAGATTGATTTATCTTACCATCACAAGGCCTGACATAGTCTATCCTGTTCAAACGTTGAGTCAATTCATGCATGAGCCTCGAAAACCTCATTGGGATGCTGCAATACGAATTCTCAAATACATCAAAGGTACTACTGGTCAAGGTTTACTATTTTCGTCCACCAACAGCCTTACCTTGAAACTTTTTGTGATTGAGATTGGGGAGGATGTCGTGCCACAAGGAGGTCAGTTACAAGATATTGTGTTTTCCTTGGAAATTCTCTCATCTCATGGAAATCCAAGAAACAAGCAAATGTTTCTAGATCATCAGCAGAAGCCGAATATCGAGCTATGGCTAACATATGTTTGGAGCTAACTTGGCTACGCTATGTATTACAGGATTTAAAAGTCCTACAGGTGGCTCCTACACCATTGTTATGTGACAATCAGGTAGCTTTGTACATTTTAGCAAATCCTGTTTTTCACGAGCGTACAAAACACATTGAAATAGATTGTCACATAGTTTGAGAAAAACTGCAAGCCGAAATGATTAGTCCTTCATATGTTCCTACGCACTTCCAGTTGGCAAAAGTTTTTACAAAAGCCTTAGGGAAGGATCAATTTGTGACACTACGCAATAAGTTGGGACTTCATGATATTCACTCTCCAACTTGAGAGAGAGTATTAAGAAATATTATTGTAATATATTTACTCTATTGTAATATATTTACTTTCCTTAGTTAGAGTATATCAAATCTCACTAAAAGTGGGATTACGGCTTGTAAGCCTTAGAAATATGATTAATTAAAATGCTCTATTGTATATATATATTGTGCTCTATTATTGATAAAATATACGAAAAGTTATTCAGCCAAATCTCCATTGTTCATCATTTAATCCTAAAAGGTCTATAGTTTATTTTCTTTAGATATCGAGGTACCTTTGAGCCTCTTATGTTAGCTTGTGCTTTTACAACTTCAAATGAGTCTTGCCACTTTAATCCGAGTTATTTTGAGCCACTTTACTCTTCGAAGAAGAGTTTTTCTCAGCCAAGGAGAATTGATGGGGAACAGGATATGATTCGAATACATGAGTTGCACAAGCTTCAACATTACTTATTACTTTTGGAGAAGAGGGAAAAAGAAATAAAATTGGGGATTTTAGTGATTTAGGGTTTTATTTATGCTTATTGTTATTTTGATAATGTTTGAATTTAAGGGTTACTTTGGTATTTTAATGTTTAGGGTTTGCTTAATAATTTGCCTATTTAAAAGCTCCTTTGTAATTTGAGAACTTAATTTTGAAGAATATTGATTATCATTTTCTTTGAGTCTATCTCTGTGTTCTATTGTATTGAACCAAGAGGGGGGTGAATTGGTTAAAACTTTGCTTTTAAAAACTTTCTCACACACTAAGCAAGCATTCAAAGAACAGATAACACAAGATTTACAAGGAAACCCTCTAAACTAGGGAAAACCTTGGTTCTTGGCCTCAGCCAATAAGCAATCCACTAGTTGTATGTATCTTGTTACACAATCAGCTATCTCACACTTGGTACCCACCCATGCACCAAAATAGACACTAGTTTTCACAACCAATACACACACACTAGTACACCACAGTGCATCTAAGTACTCCCCCTGTCCTAAGCAACCATGCTTGGACCAAATAAGCTCTCATAGCTCAATCAACAATAGGGTGAGGATGTAAAGCCTCACTACCATTTATAATAAGTGTCAACACACTGAAGTCTTTGCAACAATTAGAATAGGCTAGATAACACAGAATTCCAAGTCACCGCCTCAGAACTGTAATCTGCTGCATTTACAGTTTGAGGAGTAAAATAAAAAATTCCTTTCGAGATCAATTCACCTGTGCCTCATACAGTCTTCTTTCACTGTTGTACTCATGTTCATAGTTTTGCATAATCAAACACAGCATGAGTTTATCACAAAGTTTAGTCAAAGTTCTTAGTTCAGAATATAACAGCTTCAGCACAAAAAGCTTCGGCACAAGATAGCTTTGACACAGAAAGCTTCAGCACAGAAAGCTTTGGCATAGAAAGCTTTAGCACAGAAATTTTTGGCACAGAAAGCTTCAGCACAGAAAGCTTCGGCACAGAATAGCCTCAGCATAGATTAGCTTTAATACAAAACAATTTCGGCACAGAATACTCAAAATTAAAGCATACCATATTTTTGTCACAAACTCAACTTTAACAATCTTGATTCATCAAAATATACTAGCTAGTAGCATAGATCATCATGAAATAGCTAAGTATCATCAAATAGTACTTGAATCCAAGATTTCTTAAGAAAAACAAGCTTAACTAGTGACCACACTGTCCAAGTTCATTTTCAGCATATTCTCAACACAAGCATAGTCTCAACAATTGTAAAAAAGATGAATTATACCTATGTCAACCTTCAAAATCAACCATAGCAGCTTGAAACACCAAGTCACTACTCACTGCAACCCTTGCATCAATAACTTTGACAGCAGCCTCATCTCAGCAATCAGTACACACCTCAGAGTGGATTCAATGAGTTTTTCTTGCATAGATCATCATCAAATAACAACGAAAAACTTGTTTGACATAGTATACTCGAGGCTTCTTAGCAGTAGCTCAATGTACAATGTTAATTCAAGAAGCTTAAACCCTAAGGAGCCTTATAACATCATATTTATAGAGACAGTGAATTACACAAGGCCTCACAAACAACGGATATACACCTGTCACCTTTAGCCAATGATTGAGAGAGCATATTTTAGATATTTTCAGAGTAATAGACCAATACAGGCCTGCCACCTCAGCTAATTTTGTCATTATTCTACCAGCTATAGTGGGTTATAAGTTTGTGTACTGAATTCCATTTTTATCCAAACTTAGCCTCTAAGGAATGAAATATTCTTGTATATACCAGCTCTCTAGGACCACTGAGACGTGTCGCATTCTTCTCTAGGACCACTAAGACGTGTCACATTCTTGAGCATAGCTAGAAAAGGACATACTGCCCACAAAACAGATTTAACTTTACTCAGCACTGTGACAGAGCCGAGCCTATATTCCTCACAATGCAGGTTCAATTTCTGTGCAACACAGGTACTTAAGCATACGTATATATCTGAAATACAACTGAGAAGAGATTATGGTACCCCTATGAGCACCTGTAGCTAAAACTGAAGTGCTGAACCTTCATTGTTCGATGCTGAAGTATTGCAATGCTTTTTAACTTTAAAAGGCAAACATTCCTTAAGGTAACTTAAGACCAACAATCTCCCCCTTTTGCCTTTAATGACAAAAACCAAATAACCTTAAAATAACTTTTAAGGATAAAGATTCAGTAAGTAGAATAACCCCAATGCAAAAGGAATAGCTTGAAGCTATCTTTATTTCAGTCCATTTCTCCCCCTTTTTGACATTAAAGGTAAAAATGTGAGTAGGACCAACAATATAGGTTCAGGAGGGAGGAGGAACAACCCTGAGAAGAGCTCAAAGGGTTGAGAATCTCTAAGGAAGAAGAGGTTTGGTCATGATGTCTGCAAGTTGATCTTCAGTAGGCAAATAAGTAATATCAATAAGACCTTTTTAAACTTTATCTCTGAGAAAGTGATACCTGATGTCAATGTGTTTGCTCTTCCAATGCAGTATGGGATTCTTACTGATAGCAATAGCACTTTGATTATCACAGAAAAGCTTGGGAGGTCCTGAGAATTGAATGCCAAGATCTGCGAGAGTAGTTTTCATCCAAAGTAATTGTGAACCAGTTTGTGAGGCAGTTATATACTCAGCTTCAGAGGTTGAAAGAGAGACAGTGTTATGCTTTTTACTCTGCCACCAGACCACATTTGAGCCCAGAGTGTAGCAACAACCAGAGGTACTTTTTCTATCAGGTAAAGATTCACCCTAATCAGTATCTAAAAAGGCTGCAATAGACATTGAGGGTGAGTAAATGTAAAATAGACCATATGAGATGGTGCCCTTGACATATCTGAGGATTCTTTTGGTAGCTTGAAGATGAGAAACCTTTAGATTACTTTGAAATCTGGCCACTAAACCCACTGAGTACATTATATCAGGCCTTAAAGCAGTAAGATACAATAAACTACCAATGATTAACCTGTAAAGTGTTGAAGGAATAGCTTCAGTGGTGAACTCCAGTGAGAGTTTGATATTAGGACATAGTGGTGTTGAGACAACCTTACAATCATCCATTTTGAACTTTATAAGTAGCTCTAAGGCATACTTTTGCTGAGAGATGAAGATTCCGGAGGATTTTTATGTAATTTGCAGGCCTAGAAAGTATCTAGGAGTCCCCAAGAATGACATTTCAAACCTTGTCTTCATGAGATTAGCAAATTCTGAAGCTAATGAGGTGTCCGAGCCACAAAACATGATATCATTGACATAGATTTGCAGAATTAGACTGTTCTTAATGAGTTTTTACATAGAGAGTATTATCAACCTTGCCCCTATGAAATCCTTATTCAACTAAGAACTGATGTAACTTCTCATACTGATGTGTGTCAATAATAATTAACCACTCACAATAGAACGAATCCTTATAGGATAGGGCTATATTGAGGGTGTCGAACCTCAACGATTGTGGTGGTTTATTGAGTCTTCAATTAGTACTATTTTAATTTAGAAAGAGATTTGACTTGTTGTGTTGTGCAATAATATAAACAAAAAATTAATAAAGTAAAAGAAACTAAACGGAATAAAAGGATTAAGATAAAGAGAAGAAACACTTAGGGATTGACTTCACCACGATCCTCATACTATGGTTAACTGTTCAACCTAGGGATTTCAATAATTATGTATCATATGGAATTAAACTCAATAACATTTATTTAATTTCGATTTAAAGAAAGATGTTCCATGAATTTTAATTAACTATAATCTATCTTCGGTTGCCACGAATTATCTGCCTATCTACTTCTAACTAATTTTACAGTATAACTCGTCTTCCCTAGGCATAGACTATGAAAACATCCATTCATGAAAAACGTTTAAACACCATTACATGGTCTCCATTCTTATGTCCGACAAGGCTTCGCCAGATATCGTCCATAAGAATGGGTTAAATATAATTTAAGAATAATTAAATCTAAGACAAGGTATTAATCATTCAAAAACTATTAATCATTAAAACCAATTAAATTAAGCAATTGCCCAAAATCATGCAATCAAAATACATATTATATTAAATTCCTAAAGTACAGAATAATCAAACCAGAGTAATCGAATTCGGGCTACATCAATGCCCTAAGATAGGAATTAACTACTCATGACGACGCAAAATTTCATCTGTGTTGTTGTGGTCTTCATCGCCATGGACCGCCAAAACTCCTTTTGGATCTTCTTCTTCAAAACCCTAAAAGCCGCCGTGAGAGAGAGATAATGGATGGATTGATGGATGGATCCGAGATTGATGGCCTTGTGCCTCCTTTTATAGAAGAATTAACTTCTAATCAGGGTTGGACGGCCTTTTAGGTCTTCTAGGGTAATCTGGGCCCATAAGGAAATAAAGAATGATGATTTTTGGTCATTCCCGCATGTATTTACAACTTCCAGGACATCCATGCTCGAGCATCAGAGCTGATGCTTGAGCATTAAGGTTCAGGCTCGAGCATCACCTGCCAGCAACTTTATCCGACTTTGCAACGCAATTTTGACCCATTTAGAGTGAGAATTTGGAGATGGCTACTAGAGACAAAAATGTTAAGCATCGAGTCTTCTCCAGAGCCATTGCGTTCGCTTAATTTAAAGTTCCGAGTCAAAAGGTATGACCAAAATACTAAAGCGGGTTCAAAGTTTTTAACCATGCTCGAGCCTGAAGTGTTAGTGCTCGATCTTTTGATTCATGCTCGAGCATCAAAGTTGATGCTCGAGCTCTGGGAGCAAAAATTGTCCAGAACGTCTTTTTATTGATGGTGGATCCTCTCTTCATGGTGCTCGATCCCAAGGTGTTGGGCTCAAGCATTGGGGCTGTATGCTCGAGCTTTAGGTGTTAGTGCTCGATCCTTGAGGCTTGGAACGAGGTCTGGGAGCTTAGAAATCAATTCCTTCAAATTCCGACACCTCATGCTCGAGCTTAAAGGTCAAGGCTCGAGCACCCTTGGTTAAGGCTCGAGCATCGAGGTACAATGCTCGAGCATCAAGGTACAAGGCTCGAACTTTGGATATTAAACTCCTCCAAACTTCACCATTAAAGCTCTCGGCTTGCTTTGAATGACCAGCAATGACGCGGTAAACTTCATTATCATTCTTTTTATCATAAAAGCCTGATTTTAACTGCTTCTTTGGGACAACACCTGCAAACACAAAATAAACATAAATCAATATAAAACAGGATAGATATATCACTTTAGGCCTTAACATACGTATATTTAGGGGCTCGAATATGCAATATTCAGCGTTCATCACATACTAAACTCTGGGGGCTTGTTTGAGACCATATAAGGCTTTACTTAGTTTAAACACATGAGAGGGATACGTTGAATCTTCAAAACCTTCAGGTTGTTCCAGGTAAACTTCTTCATTTTAGTGTCCATTTAGGAAGGCTAACTTACCATCCATTTGACATACTTTGACTTATTTGTGACAAGCAAAAGACATAAGCATTCTAATGGATTCCATTCTAGTAACTGGAGCAAAAGTTTTATCATAATCAATTCCAACTTGCTGAGCATAACCTTTACACACCAATCTTGCCTTATTTCTTATTACTGATCCCTTCTCATTCATCTTGTTTCTGTAAATCCACTTTGAACCTATCACATTCTTGCCTTCAAATCTGGGAACGAGTGTCCAGGTATCATTCTTGTGAATTTGATCAAGTTCCTCTTGCATTACAACTAACCAATCTTTACTTTTCTGAGCTTCAAAATAGGACTTTGGTTTAATGGATGACAGCATAACAAAGTGACTGTATTCTTCACCATCTTCAGCTTCTAAATCATTTAGCTTCTTTTTCTTTCTTATTTGAACTCTAGCTTAAGGTGAACCAATGATGGTCTCAGCCTGAACCTACTTCTGCAGCATTTGATAGGTGATTTCTCTTGCGTTTTCAGGTTCAGGAACTGAGGTACTGGCTTCATTTGAACTAGATATGTTGTTACTGTATTTAATAAGTGTTGACTTAGGATTCTCACCAAATTTCACAATAATTAACTCAACCACCTTTGAAGACCTGAGATTATAGCATCTATAAGCCTTGTTTTTTGTAGAATATCCCAAGAATATGCCTTCAGAATCAAACTTTCCCAAACTGTCAGTGTGGTTCAGTATATAACACTTGCTGTTGAACACCTTGAAGTAGTGAACAGTTGCAGGTCTTCCATACCACAATTCATAAGGTGTTTTGGTTGAATTAGGTCTGAGAAGGACCCTCTTTATGATGTGCACAGTAGTACTCATAGCTTCAGCCTAAAAACCCTTTGCCAAACCTTTTTCAAGAAACATTGTTCTCCCCATTTCTTGAACTGTCCTGTTCTTTCTCTCCATAACTCCATTTTGTTAAGGTGTAGCTACAGTAGTTTTTTAATCCCTTTGTCATCATAGTAATGTTCAAATTCTTTCATGGTGAACTCTAAACCAAAATCAGACCTGAGTTTCTTCATAGTACAGCTTCTTTCATTTTCAATAAGATTGATAAACTTAATGAAGTGTGTAATAGCTTCAAACTTTTCTTTCAAGAAGTAAACCCACACCATTCTACTGAAATCATCAATGAGCAGCATGAAATATTTACTACCACCAACACTTGTGGTTCTAGTAGGGTCACAAAGATCCATATGTATCAGGTCAAGAACCTTAGAGGTGTTGATTTCCTTAGACAAAAATGACACTTTGATTTGCTTTCCTTGTTGACATGTTTTACAAAGGTGATCATCTTTAAAACTAATGCCAGGCAGTCCTATAACAGCTTTTAACTTTAAAATCTTGGATATATTTCTTGAATAAAGATGACCTAACCTCTTGTGCCATAACTTTGCTTCATCACAGGTTGTTAAATTACATTGAGTGATCTAAATTTCTTCAGTGACTATGTACACATTTCCTGAAGATCTATTAGTTGAGCACAAAACTTGTTTTGATTAAAGATCAATCACATTGCACCATTCTTTATTGAAATAGACTTCCTTCCCACTATCACACAATTGATTAACACTAAGGAGATAATGTTTGAGTTCTTCAACCAATAAAACATCTTGAATTTCTAGCAATTCTTCAGACTTACTCACAATACCAATTCCAACAATCTTAGCTCTTTAATTATCTCCAAATATAACATTTCCACCATCAAACTGCTTTAAAGAGTTAAATTTGGAACCATCACCTGTCATGTGTCTTGAGCAGCCACTATCAATATACCATTTGTCCTGGGTATTATAAGCTTTAAAGGCTGTATACATAAGAAGAATCATAGAGTTTAGCTTCTTAGGAATCCACATCATTTTAGTCTTCAACGATGATCCTTTGTCCTTGATCTTCTGAGCTAAAGATAAGTCTGACTTCTTGACAAACATTCTACTTATCTTAAAGTTCCTTATAGCTGTGGTAACAAAGTATCTCTTGTTGAAGCTTAGAGCACTACAGGTGTTATTAAGTAACTCACCCTTGAACCTCGGAGGTTTTATGATAAGAAACCTTGCATACACTTCACCAGTTGTGGCTTTGACAAATACAGAGTGAGTTTGATTGACCTTCATGGCTGAATCACACATATAGCCAATTCTAGTCTTCCCAATTTGCTTTGTGGATTGCTTCCAGATCTCAGCCATCTTTAGGGATCTTTCTTCAATAATGAGAGATAGTTCTTCTTTACACTTCTTGGTAGATCACTAAGTGTTGACTTGAGATTTCAATAGGCTTTGAAAAATAAGAAAAACTGAACACAGCATTGAAAGTTTAAGTTTGAAGTGTTTAGTGAGAATTTGTTTGGACTCTAACAATTCTGAATTGAGCCTTTTTATCTCGAACTTCTATTGATTACACTTCACTGCAAGCCTTTCACATTCTTCAAGAATTTCGTCAATCTCGGTGTCACTATCTTCTTCAACTTGAACTGGAGTTTGTGGTGCTTCGAGAATTGCCATAAAGAGACCTTCATCTTCTTATGTCTCCTCAGATTTATCTTCTTCAGGAGCTGCATCCCAGTCTAAGATAAGTGCTTTTCTACTAAACCTTCCTTTGTAGTTACCTCCCTCATTCTTCTTCTGACTTTGCCCTTTTGAGTTTGGATAATTAGATACAACATGACCAGGTTTACCACAACCATAACAGGTTAAATTTTGCAGCTGATTCTTCTTTTTAAATTGAACTTCCTGAATTTCTTAGCAAGGTAGGCTACCTCATCCTCTTCAAGATCATCTTCAGGCTTTGTTTCAATTTCTTCAACAACTTCCTTTGCTTTAAGAGCAGTTTCTCTTCTATGAACAGCTGGAACACCAATTCTCATTTCATAGGCAGTGAGAGAGGCCTGAAGCTTGACAATCTTCACTTCAGAAAGATCTCTGTCTTTGAGAATTGTCACTTTAGGATTGAATCTAGAATTGAGTAACCTTAGTATCTTCTTACAAACATCAACATCCTTAATATCTTCACCAAGAGCTCTCATATTGTTGACAAGGTCATTGATCCTGAACATGTACTCAGCAACAGTTTCTCTTTATTCCATTTTACAAACCTCATACTGAACTTTGAATAGCTGTATCTTGTTCTCCTTAATAACCTTATTTCCTTCATGAGCTGCCTGAAGAGAATCCCACATTTCCTTGGCTGTTTTACAATTTCTAACTCTAGTAAACTCTTGTTGCCTCAAGGCACAAAAGAGAATATGTTTGGCCTTACCATCACAACACCATGTACAGTAGCATGCTAAACATCATAGGATTGAGACATTAAGAAGGCTTCCATTTTACTTTTCCAATAATCATAGTTTGAACCTTCAAACCCTGGAGCTTTGTTGATATCTTGACCTTCATCCATTGCTGGGATCAACTGTAAGCTTATTAGAACCTTACAATGCAGACCAAAGCTCTGATACCAATTATTGAACCAAGAGGGGGGGTGAATTAGTTAAAACTTTGCTTTCAAAAACCTTTTCACACACTAAGCAAGCATTCAAAGAATAGATAACACAAGATTTATAAAGAAACCCTTTAAGCTAGGGAAAACATTGGTTCTTGGCCTCAGCCAATAAGCAATCCACTAACTGTATGTATCTTGTTACACACCCAGCTGTCTCACTCTCTGCACCCACCCATGTAGCAGAATAGACACTAGTTTTCACAACCAATACACACACACTAGTATACCACAGTGCATCCGAGCACTCCCCCTGTCCTAAGCAACCATGCTTTGACCAAATAAGCTCTCATAGCTCAATCAACAATGGGGTGAGAATGTAAAGCCTCACTACCATTTACAATAAGTGTCATCACACTAAATACAATGAAGTCTTTGCAACAATTACAATAGGCTGGACAACACAGAATTCTAAGTTACTGCCTCAGAACTGTAATCTGCTGCATCTATAGTCTGAGGGGTAAAATAGGAAATTCCTTTCGAGATCAATTCACCAGCGCTGCATACAGTTTTCTTTCACTGTTATACTCATGTTCATAGCTTTCATAATCAAACACAGGATAAGTTTATCATAAAGTTCAGTCAAAGTTCTTGGTTCAGAATATAACAGCTTCAGCACAAAAAGCTTCGGCACAAGATTGCTTCGGCAAAAATAGCTTCCGCACAGAAAGCTTCCGCACAAAAAGCTTCGGCACAGAATAGCCTTAGTACAGATTAGCTTCAGTACAAAACAACTACGGCACAGAATACTTAAAATCAAAGCATACCATATTTTTGTCACAAACTCAACTTTAACAATCTTGATTGATCAAAATATACTAGCTAACAGCATAGATCATCATGAAATAGCACTTGAATCCAACATTTCTTCAAAAAAACAAGCTTAACTAGTGACCACACTGCCCAAGTTCATTTTTAGCATATTCTCGATACAAACATAGTCTGAACAGGTGTAAAAAGATGAATTATACCTATGTCAACCTTCAGAATCGACCACAGCAACTTAAAACACCAAGTCACTACTCAATGTAGCCCTTGCATCAGCAACTTTGACAGCAGCCTCATCTCAGCAATTAGTACACACCTCAGAGTGGATTCAATGAGTTTTTCTTACATAGATCATCATCAAAAAGTAGAGAAAAACTTACTTGACATAGCATACTCGAGGGTTCTCAACAGCAACTCAATGTGTAATGTTAATTCAAGAGGCTTAAACCCTAAGGAGCCTTATAACAGTATATTTATAGAGACACTGAATTACACAAGGCCTCACACACCACGGATATACACCTGTCACCTCTAGCAAATGATTGAGAGTGCATATTTCAGATATTTTCAGAGCAGTGGACCAATACAGGCCTGCCACCTCAGTTAATTTTGTCATTATTCTACCAGCTACAGCATGTTACAAGTTTGAGTACTAAATTCCATTTCTGTCCAAACTTAACCTCTAAGGAATGAAATATTCTTGCATATACCAGCTCTCTAAGACCATTAAGACGTATCACATTCTTCTATAGGACCACTGAGATGTGTCACATTCTTGAGCATAGCTGGAAAAGGCCATACTGCCCTCAAAACAGATTTAACTCTACTCAGCACTGTGATAGAGCCGAGGCTGTATTGCTCACAATGTAGGTTCAATTTCAGTGCAATGCAGGTACCTGAGCATACGTATATATGTGAAATACAACTGAGAAGAGACCATAGTACCCCTGTGAGCACCTGTAGCTAAAACTGAAGCGCTGAACCTTCACTGTCCGAGGCTAAAGCATTGTAATGCTTTTTGACATTAAAAAACAAGCATTCCTTAAGGTAACTTAGGACTAACATATTGTTTCTTTCATTTTTGTTTTTTGTTTTTCTCACCCATTCAATCTATCATGCCACTACAAGAAATTAGGGTTTTAGGGACAGTCGAAACTGTCCCTAAAAGCTCGAAAACCATCCCTAAAGGTCAAAGTGGTGCGTCACTAAAAGTAGCGTGACAAAAGAGTTTTAGGGACGATCAAAGTTGACCGTGACAAATGCTTTAGACTTGTAGGGACAATACTTACTGTCCCAAATAACACTGTCCCAAAAACTTATTAGGGACGGTATTGATTATCACTAATAAGGTTCGAATTAGGGACAGTTTTGGGGACTATCCCCAACGGATAGACTGTCCCTAATAAATTTATTATTATTATTAGGGACGGATAGACTATCCCTAATACACTATTTTTTAATTATATTGGTGGTTGTGGTGGTGCTTGCTGGTGCCACCATGTTGGTGGCGGCTGTTGATATTGCCACCTTGTTGGTGGCGGCTGCTACAAATGAGAGTCTGGTGGAGGTGGCAGCAGCTGTTGATACCAGTTTGGTGCGATTTGCTACTGTTGGGAATTTGATGGAGACTGCTGTTGGTGGAACCATGGCGGCAGTTGCTGCTACCGCTGATAATGGTGGAACCATAGTGGCGGCTGTTGCTGGTACAAAGTAATTTTGCCATCCACGACAATATCCCTTCCTTATGCCTTATTGGTTTTTGCACTATCTCAACATCATTTATGATTGGACTCATACCATCAGAATTTTGAGAATTTTGTGCAGCCTTTTCTTTCATTGTATCCTGCAAAATATTTAAGTTTGCTATCAAATTGAAAGAATATGGCATAGGAATAAATCACACGCAAGCTAGAATATTAATGTCAACAGAGAGAAAAACATGATTATTGGAATGCTTATTTTCAAAATGGAAGGATGAGTTTGGACATACTGCAATGACAAATGACAACTGATATTAATTGTAAGCACTTTTTATCTGAAAGCAATCTACTTTAAGGAAACATTTTGAATACTTTACACATATTCAAGATTTGATATTAGAAACTAGAAACAAAAATGTCATTTTCTCAACATTTCATCATTCTCCCCTCTCAAAGAAATTCATAATACAAACCAGGCATTTACATTTATAAAATATCTCACTTGCACAGCAAAAAGGGCAGCACAGCTTCTTCTACAAGCAGGTGGGTTTGCAAACTCACCCTCTCTGCATTATAAATTTAAAATGATGTAAATATACAACAAATCCTCATATATAGTAATAACATGAATGAAACAAATGAACATATAATAGAGCTATTAGATGCAATAAACAATATCAACAGGTATTATTTAAAGAAACTTCCACAACCAATTCGGGTTCCGTAGAAATAACAAAGTTATTATTTCGCATATTCAAAGGTAGGAATTCTAATTCACGGGGCTGTAACAGAATGATATTAGATGAGTATTTCATAATTTTGAGTGAAGAAAACAATTCTGCTATGTAAACTATTCAGGGCAAAATTTCTCCACATCTCTATTGTGTATGTCTAGCCTGCTTAAGTCAGGATGTGTCACAAGTCCGTTATAACCCTAATAATTACTAGTAGATGTGAAATTTAAATTTAATATTGAAGCACAAAAGAACTACTCTAGGAAATCCGAAATTTAGTGAAGCACAAAAAAGGAGATTATCCCCCTTATAACACTAATAATTACTAGTAAATGTGAAATTTAATGAAACGCCTACCCAGAGATACTCCAGTACATCTGAAATTTAGTGAACAAGGTCTACTCCCCGCAAACCTAATTTAGAGTGACTTAAAGCAAATGGGTATTAAAAGTTATATATATATATATATATATATATATATATATATATATATGATCTTTTGTATTATGAAGGGAGTTGAAAGGATGGAAAGAGTAAATAGGGATGAAGAAGCACAAAATATGTTGAGCACACTTGGGTCAGGGCCACCAAACTGTGAGCACAAGTGTGTAAATTGTGTAACCATGTAATGCCATTCAAGTGCCCACAACTACTGACCATGTGGGTGTCCATTATGATTTTGTCATTGCAGTTTGTCTGTCTTTTGAGTTGTTGTCACATGTCTATTGTAATCCCAACATTCATTTCTTATTGTTTATTTTTTATAATGCTGAGCTTTTCCAAAGCAAAATATACAATAATGAAAATAAGCCTGGCAGAACAACAAAAACAAAAAGCTAAAATAAATAAGTATTTTCATTTATTAAATTGGGATTTCTACAACCTTCAAAAATGAGATTTAGAATAATTTTCCATTTTTTTTTTTTTTTAGGGGCTTGGACTAACGAGGTGTTGGCACTATTTTTTTATGTCCAAAATATAGTATTCCTAGTTTAAAAGATGGCCATTACAACTGCCATCCAAATTGTGGCATTATTCTAATATACATAGACAAAAAGTAAAGACAAAATGAAACCTTAGATAGGATCAAGGCACCATCAACATCAAGGCCATCATTTAAGTGACTGTCATTGCACAAGTGTTTGAACATTTTAAATCAATAATTTTGATTTTTTATAAAACTAAAGTAGGAAATGATATTAGTATTTAAAATTTGTTGAGTAGATTCAGAGTAGTTTGAACATTTTAAAAACCAAAATCATACTCTTTTACACACATATAATCAGATAAAGAGCAACTTTTTTTTTCTTTTTGCTCCACATCTCTGCTTTGATTTTCATAGATTTCAAAATAAGAGCCAAAAGAATATATGTCATTAAGAATTACGAATCCTTTTCCTCCAAGCCTTTCTGTAAAAAATATTTTCCATATTTGTCTTCTATTTTCAAGACTTAAATTTGTTTTGCATTATTGTCCAGTTATTTTGATACTTGATGAATGATGGTTAAACTTTGCTGCAAGCTCTTTAGACATTTATAGATGGCTTCTGCTAGAAATTTTGTGATAGCTTACTTTTGGGAAATTTTCTATATAATCATAGAAATAAAGCGCTCTCTTTTATGATCTCTCTTATCACATTAACACAACTTTTAACTTCTCTCAATGTGCACCCTCTTTGTCACATGGCCCCAACATTTCAACAAATTATTCTCAGTATATTTTTTTATTTTTTAAACATGAAATGCAATGAATGAAAATCACACTTCATCCGCAACAATCCCCCACCTCCATTTGTTCACAAAAAATAAAAAATGGTCACTTAAAAGCATGTGACCCCTAATAAATTGAAAAAATGGTCACTTAAAGACATATGACCCCCTATAAACTGCAAAAATATTATGAGATCTAAATTTCATAATCCAACATGCTAGCTTATAGTTAACTTACAAAATTTCTCTTAGCTTTCTCGTGTGCCCATCCTCCTTGTTCCTTAAAATGTGTGTCCTTGTACAAGCGAATAGCAGGATCCTCATCCCTTTCACCGTCCTTATTTTCTTGGCTCTGCCTTTCTTTGAGTTTGACCTGTAGTACAAAGTAATAGTGACCATTAGACAAATATATGGTTTAGAACGTAGAATATAAAATAAAAAATTTATAATTATTGTTTCATATATTACGTACATAAGCACCGTAACGTCTGATGAAGGACATCGATCCAAAATAATGTGGAACCGCATTCTTGGAACAGTTTTCTTTGTTTTTTTCACTTATTTCCTAAGTAGTAATTCAAACAATATTACAAGTTAAGAAATCCAAATAGCTAGTGAATGAAGTTATTATATTAAATAGTAAAAAAAAAAAAAAAAAAGTAGTTAAAAAATTAAACCGAAAATTCTGGTGACATCCACTTATCACACAACTTTTGCCAAACAAAGAAGGAAGTTGGTACATTCTTTAGAATATCGTTACTTAATATTAATGAACGAAATATACAACCGCAATACAAAGTCAATTTATGTTAGGCGGACATGACTAATTGTTTAAGTGTGGGTATATGTAAGTGTCGGTTTTATCAAATTCCCAAACAAAGGAGACAAGAACATGGCTAAATATCCGTATATTTAGTGTTTAATATTCTATCACTTAGGAAGACATGGTGTATTATGCAGCACAAAGTATTCCACATGGAGACTTCATGATTAAAAAATTCATATGCATTTTAGCATAGTCAATCTAAATTACAGGATATATTTGCGGGTCTTTTAGAACAGACAAGTCATAAATACAAGGCGCGACTAACATGAGTCTTCGTGCATTTAGCTGAGATTATGTAACATAGAAGACAATGAAATTTTTTATGATTGAATCTGTTAGAAGATTGAAGTATACCTTTATTTGTTTATTTTTACACTAAAAATTATTCAAGAAGGAGATTTTTCAACAGATCTTGTCCAAATTCAGTTTCAATTTAGTTGGTAAATTTATTTATTTATTTATTTTTATTTCTATTTTACTAAGAAATATATACACTGTTTAGACATTTGTTAGGGGGAGAGGGGTAAGGTGTTTGATCCAATAAGCTCTTCGGTTGAAGTTGAAACCCAGTTTTTTTTTTTTTCCCTCTATGACCCATTCAATTTCAAGCTAAACCATTAGTTTACCCTACTAGTTAACAGTCAAAAGTGACAATATGAAAAGTTCAAGTCATACTGAATTACTAATTAATGGGTTAATTGATGCATATAAATACACATCCTATATATACCGTGCATTTTATATATTCTCTCCACATTCAGTTTTATCAACGTTCTTGGAACAAAAAAAAGTTTCTAAAATCAGTTCTACGTACATCAAAGAAGTAGAACATGTATATACCAATAAAACTCAAAATAAGACCCTGAAAAGCTAAAAAACAATAAGAGAACGAGATAGTTATTGAAATAAAGGACTTAATTAAATGGTGAAACACAGTTAATCCGTATACTTAGACATTATGATCTAACCCTTATAGATCCTTTCCATTGTTATTATATTATGGGAAAAAAAAGGATGAGAATGAAGGCAACAGCAAGTCAAACTCGTTATATCTCAAACATGTATTTCCCACAGCGATTCAGACTCAGACCAAACGCCAAATCCAGATTTGTAATTTACCCCTTCGATTGTTAGGCCATTTGCAATTTCGAAACCCTACAACATGTATTTGCATTAAAAAAAAATTATGGTGAGGATCATTAAACCGAAGTGGGTTATATGAATGTCAAATCGGAGATGGGGGTTCTCTGAAAATCGAGGAAAGAGGCATAATCCCTAAAATTTTACAAAATAAAAATATTGTACCTCAAGATTAAGAGTGGCTGTCAGAACGATTGGGTCATTCGGCCTTTACTGCTGGAAGAGGGTGGAAGGTGGTGGAAGAGCCTCTGTCTTCTGCGATGGTGGAAGAGCCTCTGTCTTCTGCGAGGGTGGAAGAGGGTGGAAGAGGCGTGAGGGCTTGAGGAGGCCGAGTTGAGATCGAATTGAAGACTAAGTCTCAAGATCGACTTTAGGTATATGGATGAAATGATATATTAAACAACGTAGTTTGATGCATTTTGTAAAATAAGATAATTAAATATATTAAAATTTTGATCGCGCCAAACAAGGAATGAAGCGCCAAGTTTTGCCGCACTTTTTTTTGTGGAATTGGGGACGGGCTCTTTAAGGTTTTAGGGACAGTTTCAAAGATCGGGCCAAAAAAGAAGGTTTTAGGGACAGTTTTAGAGACTGTGCCAAAAAATAAGGTTTTAGGGACAGTCTTTAAAGACTTTGCCTAAAAAAGAAGGTTTTAGGAACAGTTTTGGAAATTGTGCCAAAAAATAAGGTTTTAGGGACAATCTTTAAAGACTTTGCCTAAAAAGGAAGGTTTTAGAAACAATTTTTAAGACTGTCACTAAAACCCATATTTCTTGTAGTGTGCCTATCTATTCACCCTGTTCTCACCTTCTTTCGTCTATTTTCTCATCCCCTTCTTCTAGTCTATCTATTCTTCTATTTTATCATCCCTTTCTTTCTTTGTGATTACTTGTCATATATGGATCATATTTTAGGATTTTTGTGGTATATGGGACTATGTCTTTTTATTGATCATAACTTATTTTATAAATTGATCATTAAATTAACAAGGATTTTTTCCAAATTAAAATTGGCATTTATCATTTAGACATTGACATTGTATTTGAAAAGGATTAGCTTCACCCAAAGAGTGGGAACACCTCTCTAATCATTCGAAAATTAATAATAATAATAATAATAATAATAATAACAACAACATGTAAAGCACAATGAAACAATTAAATTACTAGGTATAATATTGGCAGTACTCCAGAAATATTCAATAATTTCTTGGGAGAGCCCCATTATTGTTAAGCCTAGTGTAGAACGCCAAAAATCCATTGAATTAAGGCATCTCTATTTTGGAACAATAAGGCCACTTAACATCTCTGGGAGGTTTTACTTTGAGCATCGGATTGCGGTCGAAAAAATTGGCTGGCCGGAGCTCAAACCCGCTGCTAACCGTTGGCATCACCGGAAAATCTTCTTGGTATGGTACATGATGAAAGCCCAACGTGTACCATAACACAATGTCCCTGTTTTCTATCTCCCTATCCCTGCAATGTAATTTAACAATACTAATTAGGAACCTTAACCCATTATTAATACCAATTGTAAAAATGATCAGGTCAAAGGCCATGATTATGCCGATCAAACCGTCGGTACCTGAGGCTCCATACGGCTAAGTTGTCATCACCTTGGCTCTGATCAGCATATAATCCTCCAGCCCATTTTTCAGACTCGTTATATGGTGTGACCCACACATTGTACTTAGTGAAGGCCCCACGCATTTGCGCGTAATCATCGTCCGTTAGTAGTGGACCCACCGTGGATTCGGGGATCAGACGGTAGCCAACATTGTTCCCCACCTTGGTCTTCTTGTTTGGATTCACCACTAACAGGTCAGCCGGGTTCAAGCCGAGCTGAATCCGAGCATCAGACTCGGTCTGAGCCGTTTCACTTAAAGCGGTCCAATAACTCTTCCTTGGAGATCTATTGTCAGTTACACGCACAGTTTTCAAGCTAGTCTTGACAAAGGAGTTTGCATCACCGTCCACGTCGAGATCAAGGTGGTAGGTCACAAAATGATCATGGTATGTACCGAGTGTGTTTTCTGCCAGCAATGTACCATAGACTTCCTCCTTTATCTGATCTTTGTGGGTGTACTCTGATCCCCTCACTTCTAGCAGACCAGTTAGCCCAACCTGTGAGATGCTCATTGAGTCTAGATTCACAGCACATAATGTCATTTGAACAATGTACTAATAATCTTAATATTCATTTGCTCATTAAGTAATGAACCTATTACATGCCTTTAATAAATAAATAATAAAATTATTATAACACTCTAAGAAGACAAAGAAAGTAATAAACTATATGAACATGATAATATATTTTACTAGTTAACAAGTTATGGCCAATTCCGAAAATGGCCATGTCCTAAACAAATGTGAAGCTTAAATTTGTAAGAAAAATGATAAAAATCTCTATATGTTAATTATTTAGGTAAACACTCCAAAGAGTCCTTGTTAGACATTGTTTATTGGAGTGGATTGGGCACAGTAGCATTACTCAATATCTAAACTTGTGAATGAGCTGAGCTCCAGTTGTTGATTGACTAAACTGTAATGATAATTATTTGTTTAGTGGTGCAATGACTTTGTGTTCAATAAACTTTAATGCTTTCAGTTTTAAAATCAATACTGGAGTCTAATAGTTTCATAAATTACAGTAACTTTGATGGAGCCACATTGCTTAAATTCCCAATCAACTATGTAGTCATAGTTACCAACAGTTGATACCATCCTCACCACCAAGCTCACTTCTGGTCTAACCTCTCTTATCTGCAAAACAATTCCAACTTTCATTCATAAAATTTCCCAATCGATCTTATTATGCTTAAACCAGTAGATACTTAAACCAGTTGGAATTTCAATTACCACTTCCCCTGGAAATCCACCTTCAGTATGGCGCCATATGATCTCTCCGGCATATCGCTCAAATAAACACAACGCATTCAAAATCTTTCCTGGTGTGCCATCCTGCCCAGTGAAGTACCCATCCATGAAAACTGCATTTTCTGGGCAGTCCCTCAATGGCTCGAGTGATGATGCACAGAGACCAAACCCATATTCACCAGCATCAAAGAATGTCCTGAAGTACCATTCTTCTGTTAGATCCATGTATGGCACAAAGAGCTCTGACACAAACCCTTTATAGAGAACTCGACGATATTCATCCTTGTCGAGGTCATAGATTGATGCTAGGGATATAACTGGACCTGCTCGCATGTCGAATGATAGATGGAAATCCCAGTTAGCCCACCTAATTGTAGTGACAAATTTAGATATGTTATTCATTAACTGTGTGAATCAAATCACTTCTAAATTCTGACTAATACAAAATTGTCCAATCTCATTTGCTGAACGAGGAGAATCACGTTGAGTTTCACTATACTACATCCAATTAACAAGGTTGAATGATCACAAGAATGGAAACAGTGTTATGAAAAAATAATAATGATTTGGAGTCTGAAAGTTGAACAACTTTGACTTATTTATGCGAGTGAAGACTGACATCATCATGATATCCTTAATATTCCCTCAGTCTATACTCACCTAAAATTGATCCAATTTCAGATCGACTCCCTATCGTTTACTCACGAAAAATTAGAGCAAAAAAAAATAATAAAAAAAGTTGGTTCACTCAAAATTAGGATTCATCCATAGATTCATTAAGATCTCAACTAAATATTAGTTCATCCAAAACTAAGAATATGTCCATAGTAGGGGTTAAAAGTTAGTTCACCCAAAACTATCATTAAGATCTCAACACAATGAAGAGTAAACAAATAGAATGATTTACAACTAACTACTCTCCACTATACTCCCATAGAATTAGGGTTCCATAGCAAGTGTGAAAATACCAATGTACCCAAAGAGAAATTGGGGCTTCTATTAGACAGTCAATATCATGGTTTGTGTGAGTGTGTGACTAACCATCTTACCTTATTGTATGTCCATTGATGGTGAAACTTGGTCCTTCTGGTTGCAATACTGTTATCCCCTTCAAACGTGGACCGAAAGGCGGCTTCTGCTTCGATTCTCTGTAGTCTGTTCCATCTGCCTTCGGTACAGGCACCATCAACCTGTCACGGTAATCCTTGATCTTCATCTCATCAAGGTCAACGATCACTGTTATTCCCTCAATAGGCCTCATGTACAGATTAACTGTCCCATCCAAGTAATAACACATAACTTTGACCACCCTATTACTCTCCCTCTTCTCTCCATACCATCCTATAGTGAAACTCCCACACACAACTTCCTCTAACTTAAGCCCTCTCTTGCCAATTGAGTCTAAAAATGGCGCATATGTTAGTGACAACTGGACTGCAGCCACTTGTTCTTCAAAGTTGAGCATAGGGTAACCATGTCCATGATAGACTCGATCGGATACCATCGAACCAGACGTTAAGTCAACCACAATTTCATGAGTTTTATGGTTGATACGGGCGATAACGAAGGCTCGGCGAGGTGGGTTTTGGATGGCTTGGTTTGACAACCATGAGAGGATGGTTGGTTTCTGTGGTTCATCTAAACCTACATAATGGAAGGTCAGGTTGTGGTGTGGACTTGGTCTGGACCCGTGTACTATGGTTCGGACTTGATTGAGCTCTGATGGAGTGAGTGGGTCAAGTGGATGGTGCTGTTGGGTCAAGTTAAAGGAGAAGATTGAGTAGAGGAAGAAGAAGAAGAAGAGAGACATGAGATGTGAAGCCATAGACAGGGCTTTGGGTGGAAAATGAGACTAAAATGTAAAAAAGAAAAAAAAGGGCACACAAACCAAAAAAATGTATATGGATAGCTCAGTGGCATAACCTCACATCGTCGAACATAAAAACTTGAACCCCGTGAATAGGAGTGTGCCTTTGTTTTACCATGTAAAAACATAAAAATAAAATGTATATGGATAAGTTTAGGCTGATTAAGACATGTTTTAGCCTGTTATCTATGGTCATTAGCAATATGGGATAAATATGGTTCCATTTTTTTACTTGATGTTTTGATAGATTATGTACAGTATATAAAAGCAGTCATTTGCATGAAGACCTAATTTTTGGTAGGTTGATGGTCGCTTTCTAAAAGTTATTAAATTAATAAGAATTTTATAAGATACAGATTAACAAAGATATTAAAATAAAAGATTCTCTGTTTTCAAGGTTTTTATATGAATTTTTTATTTAATTTTAATATTTTTATGATTGATATTTTTTATGAAAAGACATTAATGTCATCGACTTAATGACGTGACGCAATTTGTCTTATATTATATAAGGATTTTAATCTTGTAGAATTTAAATCCATAATTAGTTTGAGGTCAGCCCATTAGTAATAATTAATAAATTAATAAAAAAATTGAATAATCAACTTAGTTTTATAAATCGGGAATAAAAGAACTTAGTTTTATTACTCTTTTAATAAATAGAAATACATATCACAAATGTCAAATTTTTTTTTTTTAGGTCAAATGCAGAAAATACAATATATTATGTTTACAGTGCGTATCACGCCCCTCCTGTGTAGAAAACACTTTTAAAGTTTCAATTTGGTCCCTCGTGACACATTTAAACTATAGTTTGCCTAAATTGCTGTTATATACATATTTTACATATTATTTAAAAATGCAGCATTTTATGAAATGACAAAAATGGTCATTTAGCACATGAAAGGTGTGATACGCACTATAAACATACTGTGAGG
Organism: Cornus florida; assembly: GCF_030987335.1. Taxonomy (NCBI): domain Eukaryota; kingdom Viridiplantae; phylum Streptophyta; class Magnoliopsida; order Cornales; family Cornaceae; genus Cornus; species Cornus florida. The sequence continues at coordinate 43,651,055 of NW_026775571.1, forward strand.
GTATTTTTTGTACTTTATAAACTATTTTTATTTTGAATCATTTGATCTTAATGGTTAGATTTAATTAAAAGTGTAGTTTTCTTGCTATTTAAATAGTATGATGACCGTAGGTGATTGAATATCCATTTTATGGTTTTTTTTTTTTTTTCCCCAATAAAAATTGAACACCCATTTGTTGCTATGTAAAGAACTAGAAACAAGATTTTGTATTAAAAGGAAAATATATAGGTGGGTTTGGAATGTGACTATTAAATTCAATCTAATTGTTGGTATAGAAAGTGCAGAAGAATTTTTATGGAAAGTGCGGAAGAATTTTCTTATTCCACAATAAGTAAGAGATCACTACTAAATATATGTGAAAATTTCTTGCAAATTGTAAAGTTTAAAAAATTAAATGTATATTATTTATATATAATGAATAGTATTTTTAATGTAATTTTTTCACTAGATATTTAATGAAAAATGATAACTATATTAAAATTTAATTTGGAATATATATATATATATACATTATAATTATAAATGGACATACTGTATATTAATAAGACAACTGTTTTTTTTTTGTTTTTTGAGAGAGTGATCATACCAAAAGATTAGAACAACACACTGTTATTGGAAATATATAGGGAAATTTTTTCTTTTAAAAAGGTGATAAATTCCTCAAAATTTGGTTAAATATAATTAATGTGCACATAACACCCCTATATTACGAGATTATTAGCATATACACTCTATTCAGCATTTTCGAAAGAGTAAAAGGTAAATGGTGTTTTTGCATAATTTTAAAAGAATATGGATGTTTTTAGCACACTTTTTCAAATAAAGGTAAAAGTTTTACGCGAAGTATACATTAGGAGTGATTTTTGCACTTGACCATGTCCCCTCTTAGATTTAATTTTTAATTAAAATCATCCTTAATTACTTCATCCTATGTAAATTTTGATCAACCTATTTGTCATTTATCTTTTAGACAAACAAGTTTTTCTTCTCCGCCAATACATCTACATCTACAGGTCTCTCTAGACCTCAACCAGGTGGGCATGTTGTTGATAACGTTAACAAAACAACGTCTAATTGTAGTAAGTGTTGGAAACTAGTTCTGAAAACAAGTGTTTCAAGGGTGAATAAAACTTATCTGCAACTAATTTATAATTAGGTGCCTATGTGTATTATGTTAGACTACAATGTGAATATCTTAGTGTAAAGGCCAGTTGCATACAAATTCCAAAATTCAGGTTATTTAACATAACCTCTATCGGTTCTTTTCTGTATTCTTAATGTTTAATGTGGTTGAGGATTGGTTAGTAACAGTTAATAAATTGTAGGTATGCATTGACTTACAATACATACGTGAATGGGTGTGTTGGTTGAAAATGTACAATCGAATAGACATAACCTATTCAATATAAACCATTGCAATCTATGGGAGTGGATGTGTCTAGTGGTGAAGAGACATATATAAATGGTTGTGTCTAGTGATGAAGAGACACATATAAATGGTTCCATCCATTGATGAATAGACACATATAAATGGTTGCGTTCATTGATGAAGATACACATATAAATGGTTGTATCCAATGATGAAGGGGCACACCTAATCTGAAAAGGCACTTATATTTCTATAAATACCACATTGGGCTATCATTTACAATTTTTTCAATTCATTTTCTTCTCCTTCCCTCTCTAGACTTAAACCCAACCCGAGTGGATTCAAACATAGGTCAAGTGGTCTGAGCCACTTAGACCCTAATCCAATTTCATCGAGTCATATTAAGATTGGTCCAAACAATTTGGTTTGGATTGCATCCAATTTAACATTCATATATTATAGATGCATTTTTTGAGTCAGAGAGAGTATTGCACGAAGGAGGTTCGCCGTATCTACGAGTTTATAGTGCTGCTACTGGTGGATGTAAATTATTGTATCCTAAGAGACAAACACCACAGAGTCTTTCAGTACCATGCGAGACGTAAATTGTCTTAAGAATATAATATTCAATACTAGCTTCGGTTCAGGTTCTTTATTTATTATTATTATTTTATTGCTTTAATTTGCATATTTAATTAAATATCGAGTTTTATATTTAATTAATTATTTTTAGCATATTATTAATTATCTCATGTCATATTATTATAAGGTTAATTATATCTTAAATATCATTTGAAGCATAAATTTTTTAACAATCTTAAGACAACTTATTCCTTGCATAGATTTTATTATATGTTTCTATTTAAAATATAAACAAGTAAAGAGTATACTAATAATTGAGACATAATAAAATGATGTTATATACATTATTATATGATAATATTTTAAATATTGATGTGTTCAATATTATGTGAAATTGAAGCATGTTATATAAGTAGATTAGTGAATTATTTATATAATTCAATATTGGTTGAATTATTTTAATTTTATAGTAAGATATTATTTAGTATTTTATATTACCTTAAATAAGTGCCAACTAGATTTGAAAAAAGGTACTTTATTACTTTTATCAAGGATTACACATGATACTGTCATGTATATTTGCTACCAAGCAAAGATAAAACCTTAGAAATGTTTAAATATTACAAAAATGAGATTAGGAATTAGCTTGGCAAAAATATCAAGGTGTTAAGAAATGATAGAGTTAATAAATACAAAATACCATGTGCTGATATTTGTTCAGAACATGGTATCATTCACGAAGAAATGATGAATGCTATGTTGATAAGTTCTAGTTTAATTCAGAATTTGTGGGAGGAAGTTTTGCTTTACGTAAATTATGTTCTTAATAAAATACCTCTAAAGAAAACTAATGTGACACCATATGAATTATGAAAAGATCAAAAACCTTCCTAAAATTCTTAGAAGTGTAGGGGTATCTAGCTAATGTTGTAGTTCTATTTGTATGAAAGTTAAAGTGGGACTTAAAATGTAGCGACCTTGTGGGTGGGTGTGCAATGGGTGTGTGCAAGAGGTACTGACAGGCTGCCACACTAAGCGAGCTACAGGTGCATAGTCACACATCGCCTAGGTAAGGGAAATGTGAAGTGCTTTTATGTGGTGGTGTTATTTTCAATTAGTATGAGACCTTTTGGGATAAAAACCCAAGAAAAAGACCATACAGGCTTGGGTCCAAACCAAACAATATCATACCATGTGGTGGAGTAGATCGTTACATAAAGTCTTTGATAGGTTATGCTCATAACAGTAGTGCATATCATTTTCTTGTGCATAAATCATACAATGAAAAATAAGTATGAGCTTAGATGTAACAAGAAGGCTAGAACATCTAAATCTTTTGATCCTGATTTTCTAACATGTTTATTGGAGAATGAGCCATAAAGTTTTAAGGAAGCAAAGCCTTCTCCTGAATATTATTATTTTTTGGATTAATTATGTGATATAATTAATCATGTGATATAATATTAAACTATATCATTTATGTGAGTTTAATATTATTTATATAAGTGCTTACTTTTATTTGAAATTATAATATTGAGTTGCGTAGTTAAATTACTTAGTATGTATAGTAATTCAATTTTACAATATAGTTTATTTAATGTGTGATATTATTAATTTTGTATGAGTTCATGACTAGTTTGTGTATTTAATACAACAGACAAAAATTGACTAGTCTAGCTATGTCGATTCTCCCGATAGTCAAGGGAAAAAGATCTATACTAGTATCTAAGATAAGTATAACTGTGAGAGAAGATTTTTCGATAATTCTAAAGAGTTTAATGGAAAATGTTATGGATACACTAAGCTAGTACACTAAGACAAGCTAAATCAAGATAGTTAGTTATAATGTACAATTTATCTAAAAACTAAAATGTTACTGAGCTACAAACTAGTTAGCTTAACTATAAGTTAAAATGATTCATGAGGTGCACAGAACCTAACAAGAAGATAAAAATCTGTTAGTTGGTTCTAGCTCTCAACTTGGTAGTAAAAAAATACGAGGGTGGTGAGTAGCCATTTTAGCCATAAATTATTTGAGCTATACATCATATTTTCTCATATAGGAGGGAATAATATTACTTGTGAAGTTGTAATTTTTTTAAGAATATTTTTCAAAACAAATTACTCTAATACCAAGGTAGACTACTTACATAAGTGTGTATTAAAGTTAAGAGCTACTAGAATTAATAACTGAGTAAACTTAATTTTAAGCTAGTGGTAATATCAGAGAAGTGGGTGCTCATCATAACCTAATAGTGAGATATGAGAAGAGTGTGCTTAATTTAAGCTAGTAATGATATCTAAAAACTCATTTTTAACTACTAATGATAGCTAAGAAGTGAGTGCTCACTATGTGGTGATGTATTCAAAGCTTAAATAATAAGTAAGTTATTTGCTTAAATGATTGAGTTTTGTGATGTGTGACACTTGAAAGGTTATGACTTGTTAATATGACTAACTTAACATGAACCTAAAGATAAATAGCTCAAGTCATAAATATAAGAAATGTAGAAGCAAATATTGAATTAGAGCCCAATCTAATTAATATCTATAACATTAATTCTCAACAATATCGGTGAATTATTATAAGAATAAGTTAGAGATAAAGTGATAAAGTGAGTACATATGCATTAGAGATTGTTATACATGCTTCTTGAAAAGCGAATATGGAAAGGTGGATGAGGTGAAGTATTTAGTATATGATATTTCAAGAGTTAGAAAACTATAATAAATATAATTTCAGGATTATCCCAAAGTTGTGAGGGTGATACTATCCATAAATGAAATTTGCTACGAGACATCTCATCTTAAGAAAAATACTTATAAATGTGGGGGGTTCTGAGTCCTAAGAGTTTTAGATAGAACTAAAAATCATTTATAGTATTATAACAATAGTTCTTGTTGTTTCCTATGAAGAAAATATTATGGAACAACTCGAAGAGTTTTTTTTTTTCCAGTTGAAAAGTTGAGTTATTTCTTGCAGTTGAAGAGTCAAGTGTGCAAGCTTATAAATTCTTGAGTGGATTAAAGTTGGTACCGAGACATTGACATAAATATGATGCAAAAATCATTGCATACCTTAAAAAAATTAATGATATACTAATTAGTATATTTGATATGAAAGATTTAACATCTGATAACATAGTCTATTCTCAATAGAGTGAGAATGAGATAATACTAGTTACGATAACAAAAGCCTAGTTAACTTTTGTAGATGTAAATCTCAAATATAAATACTAGTTAAAGTATATCACTAGTTGAGATCGCAAAATATCTTAATGACTGTGATTAATTGCACACTTTCAATCCAGAATAAGATCTCTGAAAAGCAATAAATTGGGTAGTTGAGATACACTCTCAGTCTAATATTGTATAGATCGAGGTATCTAACTAAATTGGAGGCATAACAGTGATGTAATTTGGATGTGGGATATTAAAGACTTCAAATCCAATAGTGGCTATGTCTTTAAAATTAAAGGTGTAGTTGTATATTCTTAATTTTAACTCAAAGTTAGAAACTTTGAATAAATCAAATAGGAAAGTCAATAGACTTCACCTAGAGGGCATTTCAAAGTAAGTCTACACTTGTGCCACTAAAGAAAAAGATATTGCTAATAAGTAATTTTGGGGTACAAAGTATACATTTGCTTTCAATCGGGGAAATCTCTACAAAGTATAATATTTCTGTATATAAACATGTGGCCACATATAAAATTGAGGGTTGTACTATAGAGCAATTGTATAGATCATCGAGGGGAATGGGGTTAAAGCTGAAAGCTAACAAGTCACCTTAATGGAAACCCAACCTAGCTGATTAGAGATCCTAAGATCTAGGTTCAAAAGGACAACAGAAATTCTGAGTGACTCAATAGAAGCACTAGGAAAATATAAATCTTCTGCCTATTTCTATAAAAAGACAATGCTACCTACAGTGAGGATTAGGATAAGCTATGCTTTTAATGACTCTTATACCTTGAAAATTCAAGTGGGGTATGGTAGGATACTCTTAATAAAAAGTCACCTATATGAGTTTGAAGTACAGCCGCTTCTATGGTAACTATAAAGGCTAAGTTTTCTAGAGCACTCATGAATGCTAGGAGTTGTTCAGGGGCAAAATGAGCACATCAAAGAGGACTAACTCTGTGAGGAAGGGTACTGTATGTTCGTTATTGTCTTGGTTTACACAAACGGCTGAACAGTTCAAGACGTCACGTTCGTTGGTTAGCCAGTAAATCCAATAGCAATACACTAAGGAATGTTCAAGGTCAAAAGCTACTTATCTTGATGCAGTAACTGTCTGACTATACTCTCTCTAGTGTCTGTATAATCATCTTTCTCATTTAAGCAGCCAAATTCTATTCATGTGGGGGATTGTTGGAAACTAGTTCTGAAAATTAGTATTTTAAGTGTGAATGAAACTTGTCTATAACTAATTTATAGTTGGGTGCCTATGTGTATCACGTTAGACTACAATGTGAATATCTTAGTGTAAAGGTTACATACAAAGTTCAAAATTCAGGTTATTTAACATAACTTTTATCAATTTTTTACTGTATTCTTAATGCTTAATGTGGTTAAGGATTGGTTAGAAGTGGTTAGTAAATTGTAAGGATGCATTGGATTACAATACATGCGTGAATGGGTATGTTGGTTGAAAAGGTAAAATTGAACAGACATAATCTATTCAATATAAGCCATCGTAACCTATTGAGTGGATGTGTCTAGTGGTGAATAGACACCATGTGAACCATTACAACCTATTGGAGTGGATGTTTCTGGTGGTAAACAAACACCATGTGAACCATTGCAACATATTAGAGTGGATGTGTCTAGTGGTTAAGAGACACATATAATGGTTGTGTCCGGTGATACACATATAAATAGTTGTGTTTAGTAATGAATAGACACATATAAATGGATATATCCATTGATGAAGAGAGACATATAAATGGTTATGTCCAATGATGAAGAGATACACCTAATCCGAAAAAGGCACTTATATTTCTATAAATACCCCCTTAAAGTTGCCATTTACAATTCATTCAATTAATTTTCTTCTCTCTCCCTCTCTAAACTTGAACCCAATCTAAGTGGGTTCAAACCATAGGTCAAGTGGTCTAAGCCACTTAGACCCTAATCCAATTTCATCGAGTCATATTAAGATTGGTCTGAACTATTTGGTTCGGATTGCATCAAATTCAACATTTATATATTATAGATGCATTTTTTGAGTCAAAGAGAGTATTACACGGTGGAGGTTTGCAGTATTCACAAGTTTATAGTGCTATTATTGGTGGATGTAAACTGTTGTATCATAGGAGATAAGTGCCACAGAGTCCATCAGCACTATACGGGGCATAAATTGTCTTAAGAACATATATCTAATACTAGTATCGATCCAAGTTCTTTAATTATTATTATTATTTTATTACTTTAATTTGAATGTTTAATTAAATATCAAGTTGAATATTTAATTAATTATTTTTAGCATATTATTAATTATTGTTGGAAACGGGGTATACAAAACCAAAACTTTGGATGAAATTTGGAGTGGATTCCGCTAAGAGTTTTTTGCGAATCTATAGACTAATGCATTCATCGCCGCAAAGAGATGAACGTGGTATATTTACTTTCTCAAATCCGTTTCCAGGTGAATGAGAAATTGTCTCCAAAGTAAGGTATTTAAAAAGCCTAAATGGGTATGTAGAATGTGGAAAGTACTTGTCCCACATGGAAAAAATGTTGAAACCATTTAGAGTTTAAAATAAGCCAAGTATGGGATTTGGGTTTGGGCCCAAAGACACCCAAGTTTTTAAGAGGAGGAGGACCTAAGCAAGCTAGGGTTCAAACCATCTACCACACACGCGCGCGCCCTTCCTGACCTGGTCCGGGCTTGGGTTTAGGCTGGGGCTGGGCTTGATTGTAAAATGTGGTTAATTTTTTATTAAACAAAAATGGGCCTGTATTAGATTTTGCTTTAATCTTTGCTAGGTTTATTCAAGATGGGTGAAATTGGGCTTATGGTTTAATATTTTGACTCGGCTTCAGATGGGTTTCATAAATGGGTTAAAAACAGTTTTCTGGTATTTTAAATTTAAATTAAAACCAAAAAAATAGTTTTTTAGTTTTTTTTTTTCCAAAGGGTGCACCTGGTTCTGAACCATCATAACCTATGGTTGCACCCATCCTAATAGGCACCTTGTTGCTTATATAAACCCCCCTTTCTAGACACATAATTCAAAAATTATTCTTCTCATTTCTAAATTATCTTCCTCATTCTCTCTTCTTGTGGGTTCGAGCCTCAATCAGTGGGTTCGAGCCCTAGTTTGTGGGTTCGAGCATTAGTCAGTGAGTTCGAGTTTGAGTTCAAGTCAGAGAGTACTACATCGAGCTGGTTTGCCTATTTCTTCAATTTGTAGTGCTACTACCGAAGGAAGTAAAAAGTTATTGTATCCTGGGAGATAGACACCACTGAGTCTGTTAGTATTGTAGCAAGGCGAATATGTCTTAAGAACATAGAATCAAATTCTAGCCTCGACTTATATTCAGGTTCTTTTATATTATATAGTTTTATTTTATTACTTATGTATAACTATATTTTATAAAAAATAATATATAGATTATTATTTTATAATAATTATTATATATATATATATACACATTATATTTTTGCATAATATTTAAATAAATAATACTATAGTATATGGTATAATTAAACCATATTTTGGACAACATTCTTAAGACAAAATCTACTTTACTATAGTATTAATTATTTAATTATTATTGTTGTTGTTATTATTGCTATAAATTAACTTGTAGTCTGCATATTTAATATATTCAGACGAATGGCAAGTACGAGTATTACTATACCTAATGTTCCCGTCAGTCATGGGGAGAAGCCTAAAAAATTTAATGTGGTAGAGTTTAGAAGGTGGTAACAAAAAATAATGTTCTACCTTAGAACTCTGAATCTAAGCAAGCTCCTAACTGAGATTGCCCAGTGTTAGAAGACGGTGAGACTGACATTACAAAGTTAGGAGTTGTTGATGCATTGAAGCATGGAGACTTCCTATGGAAGAACTACTTCCTCAATAGATTGGACAACACTTTATATAATGTGTATAGTCCAATAAATACTGCTAAAGAACTCTTGGAGTTACTAGACCAGAAGTATAAAACAAAGGATGCTAGCTTGAAGAAAATTGTAGTCGGACGATTTCTGGACTTCAAAATGGTAGACTCCAAGACTGTTATGAGCCAAGTTCAGGAGCTCTAGCTAATCCTACATAAGATACATGCTGAGAAGATGACTTTGAATGAATCTTTTTAAGTAGCTTAGATCATTGAAAAGCTGCCACTAACTTAGAAAGATTTTATAAACTACTTAATGCATAAGCGCAAGGAAATGGGGCTCAAAAACCTGATTGTCAGGTTGAGAATTGAAGAAGATAACCATGCATCTAAAAAGAAAGCCGAGAATTCTTCAATGGTGTCAAAGACAAATGTAGTTGAAGCTGGACAGAAAAATAAGAAGAGGAAACACTCTGGAAAAGGTCCTAGCCAAGGAAACTACAAGAGGTTCACTGGGAAGTGCGACATATGCGGCAAGTTAGGACACTGAGCTAAAGACTGTCGTAGCCGTAAAGCACAACATAACTCCAAGAAAAAGACCACTGAGGTGCACATTGTCGAAGAAGATAAACTGATAGCTGATGTGTCAGAGCAAAATCTTTCAGTTGTGGTTTCTGAAATCAACCTTGCAAATAACAATAGAGAATAGTGGGTGGATATAGGGGTTACTCATCATGTTTGCACAGAAAAGAGGATGTTCACTACCTATGAAGTTATAGATAATAAAGAACAACTCTATATGAGGAACTCTTCTACTGCAAAGGTTAAAGGACAAGGAAAGATTAAGCTGCTAATGACCTCAGGGAAAAGCTCACTTTTAATAATGCACCGTATGTACCAGGTGTAATACCCCTAGTTTTCAAAAGGATATAATTGAAATTTAAATTTTTTATTTCTTGTGCATTTTAGTGTTTACATGGCTATGTGGTTATATGTTTAAATGAATTAATTGTTTAAGTGTATTTTGTTGGTTACTTGTTTAAATGTTTAATTGAATTGGTTGTTTTAATTGAATTATATGCTTATGTGGTAATTGAATGTTAAATTAAATGTATTATTTTTATTTTAAACGGAGTTGGGTTTGGATATGATGAATGGACTATTTGGTTAATGTAAATGGGTACAGTTTTTACCCATAGATGGGTATACATGTATATATGGGTATATGTGTATACAGGGTTAATTTAATAATTAATTATTAATAATGGTTAAATTAATTATTTAGTATGTATGTAATATATACTTTTAGGGTTTTATATATTTATGAAGTGTCGACTTATATATATATATATATATATATATTGGTTTATATCTTTTATATTTCTCTTTTCTGTGTTCTTTTCCGCCTCCTCACACGACTAGATTTAGGTTTTATTAGAAGCCTATATATATATCTTTATAAGTCTGCCTAAGGGAAAAGGCACAAACTCTTTTCACAAACAATGCGTTTTTTAGAGAAAACAGAGAGAAGGAGAATTAGGGTTTCGGCCAAGAACCAAGGCTAAACCAAGGAAAGGAAGAAGGGGTGTTGCTCGTGGGTTGTACCTAGGGCAACAAAGGAGTTGACGACAATCAAGAAGTCGCCAGAAAAGCTAGATAGAGGACGGTTAAAGGTTTTAAACCGAAACCTTAAGAGGCAAGTTCTTTTATTTCTGTCTCCCATTGGCCTGTGTTCTGTGCATACCTAGATAGTCTTTAGGGTTTTAATTAATCATTAACTGGATCTTGCATGTTTATTATATGTTAAGTTGATCATCTGTATATGTTTAAGTTTGTTTGAAACAATTCTTGCAAGTTTGGTGTTCGTCGTTTGTTCTAAAACAAACAAATTGGTACTGTTTTAATTGTTGTATTAATTCTCACTATTATGAAAAAGGGGATGGGATAATAGTGGATATATATTAGACTGTTAAGATCAGTTGTAATGACCTGGATTTTCACGGATATTTTTTTTCCATTGTCTTTCCTTTCTGAGTTCAGTTCCTCTTCGCTTAGTTTTGTCTCGAGTGCTCTAGAGTGATTTTCGAGACTCTTTTCTATGGATTGAAAACTTCCTTTGAGGACCGAGTCGTTTCCACATTTTTCGCTTTTCGACACTATTCACTTTTCGTCCTTTTCCCTATTTTATCTTTTCCCCGTTTGACACTTTGTTGGCGTAACCACACTTCTTATGTTCAGAGTTGGTTTTTGACATCATGTATCTCCATCTTGAGTGGTTTCCACGAAATACGTATCTTTACTTTTGCAAGAAAGTACTTTGGTTGCTCCCAGTGTCCATAGGGGCATGGATGCAAAGTTCTTTGAAAATATTTTCTTTTCTTGGGGTGTTTTTCGTAAATATCTTTTGAAGATATTTTATTTCAGGGGTTTTTAAAAAAATATTTTTGGAAGATATTTTCATTCTGGGCCATTAGTGCAGTTTTCACTTTTTTGAGGGGCCATTGTGCAATTAATGAAAGTTATTACTAAATGCCTTATTTTGAGCCTAGATCCTCGTATGGGATTCATTTTCACTTTTCGTCAAGTCATGTACTCTTAGAAATTCCTTCTTGTTATTGTTTTCCAGTTTCAGGGTTTCTGGCCCCGATTAACACCAAACTTGTTTGGGGCATAACTTTCTGCTCAGGACTCGGTTTTTGATGCCGTTTTTTCCATTGTTCATATTTTATCATTTTGAATCTTTTTCGTTCACATAGTTTTGTCATTTGAGCGCGTCTGCTCAAATTTCACTTTTTCGGACCTAGCGGGGCCTGTTCCGGACACTTTTTGAGATTTCTATAAAAGGGGGGTGAGATATTTTATTTTTTCATCTTCCCAACTCTCTTGCACGACCTGAAGCTTCCATGGCAGGCCAAGGGAGGCTGCCCCCTTCTCTCTCCTCTTTTGAGCTTCATTCCTTCGTCAGAACATAGAAGGGCCTTTGCGTTTAGTGTTCGCGTTGACTACGCACTTCTTTCACCCTTATTAGAACCCATTTCTGACCATTCTTTAAGTTTGGGTTTGAAGTCAAGTTGTGATTTTGATGGGGCTTCCTTGGGGGTTATGTGCACGGTGTAGTCCCCGACAAAACCTAGAAGTTTCGTCAGATTCAGAGCGGTTTCCATTTGGTGGCTTTTGAGATTTTCACCTCAAATTGAGGTATGGGATGTTCTAGGCTATTGTGTATGTTGTATTGAGTGTTTAGCATGATTATACAACTTAATTGCTTGCCTTGTATCAATTCTAGAAAATTAGTATTAATTATTTTTTTGTATGAAATTTAATTCACAAGAATGTGTATAACTTAGAATGGAATTGTGGCATGCTAGAAAATCATATTTTAATATGTTTGTTAACATATATTAAATTGGGATTAATTGAATAAGAATTGAACTTTTTATTTAATATTTATCTTTGGTGAAAGATTAAATCCCATGGCCATACTTTTCATGAAATGAACTTGTAGTATGCTTTTAAATTAAGTCTTAGCATATTTGTTAACATACTTTAATTTGGGAGTGTTTGGACAAGTATGAAAATCTAGAGATTTTAAATTAAATGATTAATTAAAATCTATTTAATGGTTCCCTTGGCCTAATTAAGTTTTTTACTTGATAATCAAGATGACTAGAACTTGTGTACTAGTATATATTATATTGGGACCATTTGAAGTTGCTTTGAAATTTAGAAGTTTAATTATCATGATATAATTATTTTCTACCTTGTTGTGCCATTGGCCTAATTGAGATTTTAGTGAATGTATGTATATAGTATGCTATATTGTATAATATGCATTGATTAGGGGCTATTTGATTGAGATTTGAAAGTTAGGGAATTTAATTAGTTTATTTGATTAAATTCCGTTTCTACTGCTTTAATGATTAAATCCTGAAATTGGCATTAATAGTATGTTTGAAGCATGATTTTAGACTTGTAATAGATTTATAAATTATGTTTTCAATATTGGATTATATTGTTATAGCGTGTACCAAATCGCACACTGAAGATTCGACATGTGATGTTATTATAGCGCGTAACGAATCGCGCTCTGTAGATTCGACATTGTCATCCTATAGTTGTTGTGGATTTAGAGCATGTGTTGTGCGGTTACAACATACTTGTGCATGAAGGTAGTTTCGTGTACTATTTAATACGTTTATAAGTTGTTAACTTATTTATTTTGGAGTCGCTTGGGACATTGTTAAGCTGTGATGGCTAGGGTTTGGCTCTAGTACGGGGACAAGAGTCCTCTAAGTCAAAAGTTCGCACGTTGGGTAGGCTGCATGGGGGTTAGTAGCTCCAAATTATCCCTATAAAGTTCGCGCGTTGGGTAGGCTTCCTGGGGGTTAGTAGCTCCAAATTTGCCTTGTCTCGGTGGAAATCCGAGTTGTGATGTCCAAGTCTTCCACTATTTGATTTCGCATTCAATTCTAAGTTGACAACCAATGTTTAATTGTGACTTGTGGTTTAGGTAATTGGCGATTTGATGTTGTTAAGTACATCCATACTAAATTGATATATTTAGTTGATTTCATACTTTTAGATTGCTAGTTGATAACCTAGAGAATCTATGTCTTGATGTGTGGTATTAGATATTCTAATTATGCTAAATTGTTATATTTAGTTGATGTTGCATTTTAGACTTCAAGTTGATAACCTTGAGAACCACTATGTTGTTGCTTTGTGTAAGCATGCTCCTATGTTGTTGCTTTGTGTAAGCATGTCTGTATGTTATTAAAATTGCATGAATGAGGTGATTGATTCTAGAAATGATCTTAGGTAGTTAGGATGCTCCCTGAGTCTCACCTTGACATAGACGTTAGGTGGAATGAACCACAATAATTAAATCATGCAACTTGTAAAACTTTAGGTCGATACATACTCATTTCCTACGAGTAGCTTTATGTTACTTACCCCTACGATATTGGGGCATATTTCAGGTACAGGATACAAGATTGGAGATTGCAATTGCTTGGGAGATTTGCTGAGTTGAGCTTCTTTAGAAGCATTCTTGTTCACATGTAAGTGTTAGCATGTTCATGATTTGTCAAATGTTGTAAATGTATTATAATGAGGCCATAGGCCATTGTAGCACATCTATTTTATCATATTACATACACTTGCATGCTCACTTTGGCAAACAATACCTTCCTTAATGAAACAAAAACCTAAAGTTGTATATTTTTTAGTTTGACCCTATTCTGTTACAGGAGCATTTTGGGTATTTCACAATGAGTTTTTTTCATTTTTTTTCCTAATTTTCTTGGGGACATTCTAAGCATTCTACAATACATTTTTTTTTGTTTCCATCCACGTATGGGGTAGAAAATTTGATTTTAGGGGGGGTTTCTTCTTTGAGTTTTTCCAAAAAAGTCCGTTTAGATACCCGTTTTTACTCTCAGTTGCAGCAGTGGTGGGTTGTCCTCGTCGGGCCACCAAGACATCATTTTTGTTTTTAATCTTTCTCCTTCGTCCGGACTCTGAATAATGAAATTCTTGAGTCCATTATGATTAATTTTTTATTGTCTTCCCAGCAGTGTGCTCGATAGCACTTGAATCCACTTTTTACAAAATAACCATTTTGCCCCTAGGTTCTTTTTGTCCGTTTTTGAAACGACACTTCTATATTTGTTTCCTTTGGGTTCTGTGACCTCATTGAGGGTCACATTGGTGTCTCAGAGACGCATTGTATCTCTAGAGACCGTTGCTATACATTTCGCTTCCGCATTTCGGATCCATTATCGGGTTATCTTTTGATCATCACTGACGCACTGGGTTTACAAAACTTGGGCCGTCACAAGTGGTATCAGAGCTCCTAGGTTCGAAAACCTTAGGACGACGGGTTTTAGGTGCATATCATGCTTTTGTTGCCATGCTCTAAGTGTTTATATGCTTTATGATAACATGTTTTGGTTGATAACTTGTTTTTGTTCTTACGTGCTACATGTTGTATGTTGTTCGTTTAGTATTGTTTTATTCTAATGTAAAAAGTATGACATGTGACGTATGCTAGATTAGAATTGTATATGCATAATTATGTTGCATATTTGGCATGACACGGGATTGGTCATTGAGGCACGAGTTAAGGTTGATGGTGATTATAGTCACAGTTTCGTGGTAGTATAAGTTGTTGTCGACCTAGTATTGGTTTTAAGGTAGGTGGATGGTCACCTTTTGTTTAGGCTCTCGTGAGATGAGTTGTTTGGCGTTACCATAGTGTTGGATTTGTTGGTTTGGGGCCATTATGAGGTTATGGACCTCTTAGGATCCTTGATTGTTCAGGATGATTCCTCTAGAACTTGCGTTTTTTGTGGGCGGGTACGTTGTGGGCAGGTGCATGGCACTGTCCTGCTACCGTACTGGCATGCTACATGTGCAGTTCGGATGGAATCAGTGTCGATTTTGTTTTGATAGGCGTTGTCCTTTTGATCGATAATGATGGTGTTTGTTTTGGGGATCAGTCGTGGTGATTGATTTGGTTATTGTTGGCATGGCTATAGTTGGCATTTTCTTTGGAGTTCTCCTTGAGTGATGACGCTTTTAGGATCAAGTCGATTGATTGATGTTTCGGGTAGAGAGAGCATTGCATTGTTAGCATCACTTGTAGTGTCACCTCTAGATTTGGAGTTAAACTGTTAGAGTCTTACCATTGTGGTAAGGGCTCACATTTGTTTTGAGACAAGTTGATGTCGTATTGATTTTTGGAGACAGTTTATGGCTAGGACTGGTCCTTCCTTTTGCTTAGACACTCTAGGACACGATGTCCATAGGGTTCATTGTTGCATCATTTTGTCTTTTGCAGTTTCGTTTACTACCATGTTAGTAGTATGATTTATGATGTTGTGATGCATGAGTAGATGGAGGTGTATCCACATTTTCCTTCTTGTTGTGTGGCATTAGCATGCCTTTCTTATATGCTTAGAGATGCCATATTGTTATTACGCTTTAATGACATGCTTTTGTGCTTACGTGGAGACGTGTTGCATGTACCTTTGATTTTTATCTATGTGAGTAGATTTCTTTCTGGTAGTTACATTCCTTGTCACATGCATGACTTCCAGGTTTGGGTTCCCTTTTGTTTCTCCTCAGTCGCACGTAGTGTGTATGTAGGTTTCCGTAAGAGTTTTGTTGTGAGATTCCTTGTAGAGGAGTTGTCACATTGTTCCATCTTGAGCTGTCCACTTCCCTAAGGTGGGAAGGATGCTCCATTTTTGTGTTTGTCATATTGACACTTGTAGGAGGATAGGGTTTCTTCTCTTTTCGTGGTTCGTGTTAAAGACTTTACAAGGAGTGAGTCTATTCTTTTCGTTGCGTTGTGCACAGTTCTTGGTTGGTTGGTCCATGAGGATCACCATTGTTGTTTTGAGTCCTTGGTGAGGATTTGATGGATTTTGGTCGACTTACTTGCATGTAGGGGGTGAAGTCTTTGACCTTGTTGTCTTTCATTTCAGAGATGGGGTTATGGTGTTGTCTTTTTTAGGACTGGTGGTTCCCTTTCTTTCATGTCTTCCTCGGGGAGTTTTTGCTGTGGTTGTTGACGGAATTGTGGTGCTCAGAGTGAGTTGATTGGTGTGAGATCATTTTATGGGGACTTGTGTCCATATCATTGAGGATTTGTTTGATTGTGAGGTGAGCTCGATGCTCTTTTGAGAATGTCTTTTAGAGACTTGTTTCCGTTTTGGAGGTCTGGATGTGGTTAACTTTTAGGAGGAGTTTTGGAGGATCGCTGTTGGATATGGCTTGTTGTGGAGTTTCTCGTCCTAGTTATAACTAGGCATGGTTTTGAGGAATCATAGTTCCAGTGGTTGTTTATGGATCGATAGAAATTGAGGAATTTTTATTTAGCTTGGTGTTGCCAAGCATGGTTTTGAGAGATTCATCTTGTGACCTTAGTTGTTGGCATTTTGATGTGTGTTCCACTTGGTGGATTTGTATTTTGAGGATTTAGTTATCCGTGATAGGGATGTGGATTTGATGTTTGATTACGGTGTAGTCTTGTAGTTGATCTGTTTTAGGGAGATGTGAAGGACTTTCGATGAAATGTCTTATTGTGAGGTTCGTTTTGATTTCTGTAGGTGTTAATTTGCTTGTCAGGTTTTGGATTCCTGATTAATGTTGTTAATAGGGGTATTTTGAGACATTGGAGATGTTGGTTTTGTTGTATTGAGGATTTAAGGCCTTAAGCATAGCGGTACCTATGGCATTGTTGTCAGAGTTTTGGGATTAGCTAGGATGGTCTGGCCAGATATCTTTGGACCATATCTCAACTCTCACAAAATGTTGGTCTCCGTAGTGCTTTTGGCAATGATCATTTTTGACATTGATGTCATTTGTATCAAGAGGTTTCTTGGGTAGACCTAGTGGGGGGCAGGTTATGAATTAGTGCGTTATACTGCCATGCTACTGTAACGACCCAGATTTCTCAACCCAGTGCGTTAGTGATGAACCGGAAGTTGACCCGATAACGGACCCAAAATGCGGAAGCAAAAAAAGCCAAATGACCTCAAGAGATGAACGTCATCCCTAAGGCCCCAAAATGACTCTCCATGAAGCCACAGAACTCAAATGAGCCAAGCAAATGAAGCAAGAATGCCTAACCCGAAAAGAGATGAACTAAGGGCAAAATGGTCATTTCTCATTGAAAAGGGTGCCACCGTGCACACCATTGGAAGGACAACAAAAAATGAACAAAATTATACTCAAGAATCGTCTGATTCTGAGTCCGGGTAGAAAAGATATGAAATTCCAACACCTGATGTGAAAGTTATGAAGTAATGACTTAACATTTTCCAATATTTTCATAATAAACTTTGAAAACAAAAGTGCATAGAAAACGAGATACATGTCATTGGCCTCCGGCCTCATCTCGTACATGTTAAATACATTGAAAAGAGTGCACTTACGTACACTTTACATATACAAATCAACGAATAGGGCTACAAAGAGGCATCTTATGCTAACATTTGCATAAAATAGAAACTTAGAAACTGTAAGCCATCCAAGGAGCAATGGAATCTTCAAATCCTGAGTCCTGTACCTGAAATATGCCCCAGTATCGTAGGGGTGAGTAACATAAAGCTACTCGTAGGAGATGAGCATGCATCAACCTAGCATTTTACAATTTTATCACCTTATGGTGAAACATGTTAAAGGGGCTCATGCCACCTAACGTCTATGTCAAGATGAGACCGAGGGAGCATCCTAAGCTACCTAGATCATTTATATCATAATCACATTGTTCATGTAATTCAAACAACATGGAAACATGTTATACAAGGCAACAAGATATAGATTCTCAAAGTGTTCAACTTGAAATCCAAAATACAAAAATAACAAGTGTGGGTCATGCCACCTAACGTCTATGTTCAAAATGAATCTATAAGGTCATTCCTAAACTACATTTGAACATCAAAACACAAATTATGATATCGATGCAATTTAACCAACAATGGAACTTCCAATACAACGCATGAAGCATGCTTTCACAAAGCTACATCTTAAGTTCAAAATAGGAAATCAAATAAGGAACAACAAGTTACGATATCATCTAGTTATCAACTTGAAATGAAATATGAAATCAAACAAAGTGGATACTCGAACGTCACGCCGGATCAGACCGACAACATAGTTACTTTAGGGTTACTAGCCCATGGGTAACCTCCCTATGTGCGCACTAGACTATATAGAGGGACAATACCCCGTACTAGAACCAAGTCCTAGCCGTAGCCAAACAACGACATCCCCAAGTTTCCAAAATCAACAAATTGCGCAACAACGTATATATATCAACATGTATATACAAGATATCAACTATTTACCAAGCACAATCCAAATTTTGGAAACTTATACAATACATGCTCAAAATTCACAACTACTATGGCATGTAAGATGTCAAATACAAAGTGTGCAATTCCTTACACATAACAACAATATATTCAATAAGGAAAAACATATCCTCATGAATATAAAAGCAACAACTATATTCTTTAATGCTCAAGAGTTTTCAAGTGAACATACATCAAATCCAAATCTATGATTTAAATATAGAAACAACTTCCAAAATGCAATTAAATCCATGGAGTAATAAAGTAAAATTTAATTAAACATAAATAGTTAAATTCTCTAAATTCCAAATTAATCCAAATAACCTCAATTTAATATATATTGAAAGACATGTCATGTTCATCATGTA
This sequence comes from Cornus florida, assembly GCF_030987335.1. Taxonomy (NCBI): domain Eukaryota; kingdom Viridiplantae; phylum Streptophyta; class Magnoliopsida; order Cornales; family Cornaceae; genus Cornus; species Cornus florida. The sequence continues at coordinate 43,670,308 of NW_026775571.1, forward strand.
TATAACATCAAATAACAAGTTAAGTGATTAAAACACTTAAAACAAAATTAATCAAGCTAATTAATTAATTTCCTCTAGATTTTTAAACAATTCCAAATGCCCTCAATTTAATCTATGTTAGAGAACATGCCAAGGCTTATTTAAATACCACATTACAACTTGATTTAATGCTTGATACAACCATATGAATTAAACTTTCACTAAAGATAAATATTAAATAAAAGTTGTAATTCTTAATCAAATAATCCAAATTTAATATATGTTAACCAACATATCTAAGCATAATTTTCTAGCATGTTACAATTCAAATCAAAGTTATACATCATCATAAATTTTAAATCTTATACAAAGAAATAAAAATTACTAACTTTCTAAATTTGATACAAGGCATACATATGTGTTGTATAATCATGGCAAACACACAATACAGCACACAAATAATCCTAAAACATTCCCTACCTCAATTGGAATGAAAATCCCAATTACCACCGAAATGAAATCGCCCCAAATTTTCGGTCTGCAAAACAGATTTTTCAGCTTGCTACCTTCAACTTGTAAAATTCATAAAAAATTCAATTCTAACCCAAATTGAATGAATCCAAAGCCTAATGAAAGCTTAAACACTGTAATTTGATAATATGAATTTAGTTTAATAAAGTATTTTTCCAATTGAAACAGTTTTGACCCACAACTTTGAAACAAATTCTGCCCAGAAAACACATTTTCAGCTTGTAGCTTCCAACTTTGAAAATTCATGAAAAATTCATTTGACATCCAAATTGGGCAAACCTAATTTATTTTGGAAGTAAAAATATGAGAGTGTAAAACTGGAAATTTAAGCCATGATCCAATGTCAAAAGGTTAGTGAAATAAATCATCTAAAAATATGTTTTCCAGCTGCAATAAAAACATAGACAGCAGATAGTTTCGGATCTTTAAAAAAAAAAATAGAAATGCTCTAAAATCATGAAAAAATTCTGAGTAATGTAAAACCTATGGGGGAAGTTCCAGTAAAAAATTTAAGGCAATTGAAGCACCAAAACTCCATATAAAAATTCATTTCCAGACCAAAAAGGAAAAGCTTCAAATTTCCAGCAACTAGCTTGCAACTTTAAAAATTCATAACTAATTCATTTTAAATTCAAATTACATGAAACCAAAACTAAATGAAAGCTAATTGAGTATATTTTCATATTCTATATTTAATTTGGCATGATTAATTTCAAGTTAAAATAGTTTAAGGGCAAAATACAAGTCCTTCTCTTCCATGTATGTAAAACACTCAATAATGATATAAAAATACTTCAAAATAATAGATCAATACCTCACTAGAGAATTGAATCTCTAGATACCAAAGCAAAACTAGGAGTTAGGCTAGATCCTTCAAGGGTTTTGAAGAGGAGGATGAGGGGAACAAGAAGTATTCCAAGCTTTATGGTCTAAAGTAAGTGGAAGGGCCTCAAAGATCAAGGTCAATGCCTAAGGCTTCAAGCTCCATCCATGGAGGCTAGGGTTTTCTTGTAAGGAAGAGAATGAAATAATGTGGTTAAGTGTGAGTGGAGGAAATAGAAATCCTCTACTCACTATGTGCTCTTACACCATGGTTAACACACGCATCCATGGTTAATTGCACAAAAACCTTCCTTTAAAACCATAATCCCAAAGTGGCCCAAAGATATTTGCAAGACTAAATTGTGAACCTACACTTGTCACCAATCCATGGCTCCTTCCTAGGCTTAATCCCACACCTACATTTGTCAACCATCCAAGCCAACAAGTGCACCAATCCTAGGCCAACAAGTGGGTGAATCCTCACCCTACAAATGTCATCATCCAATGCATTAAAGTGTTTCCACACAAATGTCAACAAGTGGACCAATGAGAGTGGGACACTTGTCACACTTTTCAAAAATTGCAAAAAGGTCTTTTTTGAAAATATCTTCCAAATTTAATTGCAAAATGGTCTCTAAGATGAAAAATAATTACTTTATTTAATTACACTAAAACCCCACAAGTTAAGAATAATTACACTAAAGTATGCATTATTGCCCCTTTATGAAAGAAGTAAGCAATCAACATGCTTTTCTAGAAAAGTAAAAATACCACTATCATGGAAATCAAATATCATGAATGCATGCAAAACCGGAATCAAATCCGAGCACAAAAAGTGAGGTTGTGCAAGGAAAAAGGATAAACGAGAAAAAGACAAAATGTGAATAGTGTTCGGAAAAATAAAATATGAAAATGACACAATCCCCAAAGGAAGTTGTCAATCCAAGGAAAAAAGTCTCAGAAATCATTCCTGAGCACTCGAGATGACATCAAGTGATTAAAAACCGAAACCAAAAAGGAAGAGACAACGGAAAAAAAAAATATCCGTTAAAATCTGAGAAAAAGAAAAGGAAGAAAAATGACCGGGTCATTACAGCTACCATACAAAGTTGTGTGTTGTGAGCGAGTACTAGTTGCCGTCAATGCTACCTTACTGACGAGTAAGTGTGGGCGGGCACTAGGCACTGTCATTGCTACCACACATTTGAGTACGTCATGGGCGGGTTTTGGTCGCTATTCGTACTGCCGCATTGTCTTGTTTGGTACCCTGATATGATACGTGGTTATCTTGGAGATCTTTTGGTGGTTGTTGTTGGATCGGTATGATGGTTTATCTAGAGGGATGTTTATGGTTGTTGTCTTCCATTCCTTTCTCTCACCTTGGGTTCTGTGTGTAAGTTCCGACTTGTTAGGTGGCCATTTAGTCACCTTCCTTTTAAGAGGTTGTCCTATCATAGCACGTGGGTGCGAATGACATTGGTTTGTGCGTTGTTGTTTTTCAACTTTGGAATTGCTTTTGTATCGCGTTGTGTGGGATACTCGGAGATATACTCCGTAGTTATACTAGTTTCGCCTTTTTGTTTTGGTTGGGGCTGGATTTCGAGGACGAAATCCCTTTAAGGTGGGAAGGTTGTAATGACCCGGATTTTCACGGATATTTTTTTTTCCGTTGTCTTTCCTTTTTGAGATCAGTTCCTCTTCGCTTAGTGTCGTCTCGAGTGCTCTGGAGTGATTTTTGAGACTCTTTTCTGTGGATTGACAACTTCCTTTGAGGCCGAGTCGTTTCCACATTTTTCGTTTTTCGACACTATTCACTTTTCATCCTTTTCCCTATTTTGTCTTTTCCCCGTTTGACACTTTGTTGGCGTAACCACACTTCTTGTGTTCGGAGTTGGTTTTTGACTTCATGTATCTCCATCTTGAGTGGTTTCCATGAAATACGCATCTTTACTTTTGCAAGAAAGTACTCTTGTTGTTCCCGGTGTCTATAGGGGCATGGATGCAAAGTTCTTTAAAATTATTTTCTTTTCTTGGTGTGTTTTTTGTAAACATATTTTGAAAATATTTTATTTCAGGGGTTTTTAAGAAAATATTTTTGGAAGATATTTTCATTCTGGGCATTAGTGCAGTTTTCACTTTTTGGAGGGGCCATTGTGTAATTAATGAAAGTTATTGCTAAATGCCTTATTTTGAGCCTGGATCCTCGTATGGGATTCATTTTCAATTTTCATCGAGTCGTGTACTCTTAGAAATTCCTTCTAGTCATTGTTTTCTAGTTTCAGGGTTTTTAACCCTAGTTAACGCCAAACTTGTTTGAGGCATAACTTTCTGCTCGGGACTCAGTTTTTGATTCTGTATCTTCCATTGTTTATATTTTATCATTTTGAATCTTTTTCATTCACAGAGTTTTGTCATTTGAGCGCGTCTGCTCAAATTTCACTTTTTCGGACACGGCGGGGCCCGTTCGGGGCACTTTTTGAGATTTCTATAAAAGGGGGGTGAGATATTTTATTTTTTCATCTTCCCCACTCTCTTGCATGACCTGAAGCTTCCATGGCAACCCAAGGGAGGCTGCCACCTGCTCTCTCCTCTTTTGAGCTTCATTCCTTCGTCAGAACATAGAAGGGCCTTTGGATTTAGTGTTCGTGTTGACTACGCGCTTCTTTCACCCTTATTAGAACCCATTTCTGACCATTCTTTGAGTTTGGGTTTGAAGTCAAGTTGTGATTTTGATGGGGCTTCCTTGGGGGTTATGTGCACGGTGTAGTCCCCGACAAAACTTAGAAGTTTCGTCGGATTCGGAGCGGTTGCCATTTAGTGGCTTTTGAGATTTTCATCTTAAATTAAGGTAGGGGATGTTCTAGGCTATTGTGTGTATTGTATTGAGTGTTTAGCATGATTATACAACTTAATTTCTTGTCTTGTATCAATTCTAGAAAATTAGTATTAATTATTTCTTTGTATGAAATTTAATTCACAAGGATGTGTATAACTTAGAATGGAATTGTGGCATGTTAGAAAATCATATTTTAATATGTTTGTTAACATATTAAATCATATTTTAATTCACGTTTTATTTAATATTTATCTTTGGTGAAAGATTAAATCCCATGGCCATACTTTTCATGAAATGAACTCGTAGTATACTTTTAAATTAAGTCTTAGCATATTTATTAACATACTTTAATTTTGGAGTATTTGGACAAGTATGAAAATCTAGAGATTTTAAATTAAATGATTAATTAAAATCTATTTAATGGTTCCCTTGGCCCAATTAAGTTTTTTACTTGATAATCATGATGACTAGGACTTGTGTACTAGTATATGTTAAATTGGAACCATTTGAAGTTGCTTTGAAATTTAGAAGTTTAATTATCATGAGATAATTAAATTCTACCTTGTTTTGCCATTGGCCTAATTGAGATTTTAGTGAATGTATGTATATAGTATGCTATATTGTATAATATGCATTGATTAGGGGCCATTTGATTGAGATTTAAAAGTTACGGAATTTAATTAGTTTATTTGATTAAATTCCGTTTCTATTGCTTTAATGATTAAATCCTGAAATTGGCATTGATAGTATGTTTGTAGCATGATTTTAGACTTGTAATAGATTTATAAATTATGTTTTCAATATTGGATTATATTGTTATAGCGTGTAGCGAATCGCACACTGAAGATTCGACATGTGAAGTTATTATAGTGCGTAACGAATCGCGCTCTGAAGATTCGACATTGTTATTCTATAGTTGTTGTGGATTTAGAGCATGTGTTGTATGGTTACAACCTACTTGTGCATGAAGGTAGTTTCGTGTACTGTTTCATACGTATATAAGTTGTTAACTTATTTATTTTGGAGTTACTTGGGACATTGTTAAGATGTGATGGCTAGGGTTTGGCTCTAGTACGGGGACAAAAGTCCTCTAAGTCAAAAGTTCACGCGTTGGGTAGGCTGTCTGGGGGTTAGTAGCTCCAAATTAGCCCCATAAAGTTCGCGCGTTAGGTAGGCTTCCTGGGGATTAGTAGCTCCAAATTTGCCTTGTCTCGGCGAAAATCCGAGCTGTGATGTCCAAGTCTTCCACTATTTGATTTCGCATTCAATTCCAAGTTGACAACCAATGTTTAATTGTGACTTGTGGTTTTGGTAATTGGCGATTTGATGTTGTTAAGTACATCCATACTAAATTGATATATTTAGTTGATTTCACACTTTTAGATTGCTAGTTGATAACCTAGAGAATCTATGTCTTGATGTGTGGTATTAGATATTCTAATTATGCTAAATTGTTATATTTAGTTAATGTTGCATTTTAGACTTCAAGTTGATAACCTTGAGAACCACTATGTTGTTGCTTTGTGTAAGCATGCTCCTATGTTGTTGCTTTGTGTAAGCATGACCCTATGTTGTTAAAATTGCATGAATGAGGTGATTGATGCTAGAAATGATCTTAGGTAGTTAGGATGCTCCCTGAGTCTCACCTTGACATAGATGTTAGGTGGAATGAACCACAATAATTAAATCATGCAACTTGTAAAACTTTAGGTCGATGCATGCTTATTTCCTACGAATAGCTTTATGTTACTCACCCCTACGATACTGGGGCATATTTCAGGTACAGGATACAAGATTGGAGATTGCAATTGCTTGGGTGACTTGCTGAGTTGAGCTTCTTTAGAAGCATTCTTGTTCACATGCAAGTGTTAGCATGTTCATGATTTGTCTATGAAATATGATTTTTCTAACTTAGAGGTTTGACATGTCAAATGTTGTAAATGTATTGTAATGAGACCATAGGCCATTGTAGCACATCTATTTTATCATATTACATACACTTGCATGCTCACTTTGGCAAACAATACCTTCCTTAATGAAACAAAAACCTAAAGTTGTATATTTTTTAGTTTGACCCTATTCTGTTACAGGGGCATTTCGGGTATTTTACAATGATTTTTTTCATTTTTTTCCATATGTCACGTAGAAAACTTGATTTTGAGGGGGGTTTCTTTTTTGTGTTTTTTCAGAAAACATCATGTTGGCCCTCAAAAATCCATATTTTTCCAAAAAATCCTTACTGCCAGGTTTTGCAAATTTTTAGTACAAATGTAGTTGGTACTATCATCGACTTTTTTTTGAAAATCTTCACGATGGATCCGAAACTTCCGGAGGTCTTGTGGGTGTATTTTAATATTGATTTTTCAATTTAGGCAATTTAAAAACCTCCCGAAGCCCTATTTCCAAAACTTGGGCAATAGCTCGGATTTTTTTTTTGTCCTCTTGACCTGATTTTCTTGGGGGCATTTTGAGCATTCTACAATGCATTTTTTTTGTTTCCATCTCCAAGTGGGGTAGAAAAGTTGATTTTAAGGGGGGTTTCTTCTCTGAGTTTTTCCAAAAAAGTCCGTTTAGATGCCCATTTTTACTCTCAGTTGCAGTAGTGGTGGGTTGTCCTCATCGGGCTGCCAAGACATCATTTTTGTTTTTGATATTTCTCCTTCGTCCGGACTCTGAATAATGAAATTATTGAGTCCATTATTATTAATTTTTTATTATTTTCCCAGCAGTGTGCTCGAGAGCACTTGAATCCACTTTTTACAAAATGACCATTTTACCCCTAGGTTCTTTTTGTCCGTTTTTGAAACGACACTTCTGCATTTGTTTCCTTTGGGTTCCGTGACCTCATTGAGGGTTACATTGGTGTCTTAGAGACGCATTGTATCTCTAGAGACCGTTACTTCACATTTCGCTTTCGCTTTTCGGATCCATTATCGGGTCATCTTTTGATCATCACTGATGCACCGGATTTACAAAACTTGGGCCGTCACATCAGTTTTAAGGAAGAACAGAGGGGTAGGAAGAGGTCAAAGATGAAACATATGATCAGAAATAGAGTTAATAGGGGATCAGTGCTCTCGAAGAGGGAGTGTGCCGGCTCTATGGGGTTGGGAGCTGGCTCCCCTTTTCACAGAGCCGGCTTCAAAGGCTAGGGAGCCGGCTCTATGGTGCATTGAGCCTGCTCTGTGGTTTTGAGAACAGGCTCCCTTGTTTTTACAAATTCGGAACAGTTTTGGGCACTGTTTTCGATATGTTTGGCATTCTGGATTGTTTCAAGGACTATACTGAGGATTTTAAATGTAATTTTATGGGACTTTAAACTCTTTAATTGCATAAGTTGTTAAGTAGTGCAAATAGAAGGAACAGTATAAAAATAAGCAAGTTTGCACGCTTTAACGGACAGGAAGGGCTTAATTGTTTAATCTTGTTTTAAATTTTAATGGATTGTAGCATGGACTCTAAACATGATATTATGCTGTAATTGAACCCACAGTGCATAATTTATCTCTATATGCTAATGGTATTCGCAGTGTGGAAGTTTTAAGCAATGTCGCACACGGTTGACGGTTGTAAAGTATTTGGTTTCTTACATTTATTTTAGCAACCTAGATGACTGGAGTATGATTTTTAAAGTGGTTTTGGATGCATAATAGGGTCTTATACATATTAGATTTGGTTATATTTCTCTTAGATTTAATTGAAGAATTAATTACATATTTTCTATCAATTACATGGGTGTTGGTCTAGTTTTTAATTAAAGAATTAGTAAGTTATATTCTGTCAATTATATGGATGGATTCTGGGTTTTAAATTGATGAACTATTAAACTTTCTTTCGTCAATTATGTGGATATTGTTATGGATTTTTAGTTGATAAACTGTTTAAATTATGTTTTTATCAACTATATGGATTATGTGGATTTTATTTGATGTACTGTTTAAAGTGTTGCATCATTTATGGATCTTATGCATTATATGCACTGGTATGGGACGGTGGTATATTGGGGACGGATTAGATCAAAACGCTAATTCCTACCCATTCATATATGTGGAATGGATTAACTAAAATAGTTAAATCATATATGGTTGCATGTCCTGTCAACTAAAACAGTTGAACGACATATTGGATGGTTGTTTATATTTCTATATTAGGAGGGAAATGGGTTTAATTAAAAACATTTAAATCCTAATTATATGTCGTGTCTTGGCAACGAACAGTTGAGTGGCACTACATTGGTTTTGGATGGGAATTTATATATATATAATTTATGGTACCGCGATATGAGCTTGAGTCTCAGGATCGTTGGTTAGGGAGCGTATATGCAGTAGGATGCGTAGTTGGCCGTGCTAGTTGAGGTTTACCCTGTTAGGCTTAGGTAGTCATGCCCACTCAGGTGCATTTTGCATGTTGCCTTCTATTTAGGTTGAGACCCTCATTATAGTCCAATGAGAGTCCTGTAGTGTGGATATATATATATATATATATATATATATATATATATATATATTTACGGACTATATAGATATGGTTAAGACATCTAGGATGTATCTGTATATCGGGTCTCTGTTTGGATTTTAGTTAGAGTAGAACTTGTTCGTGGGCCTGACCCACTATTATTTTTCAGGTAACGGACAGTTCTAGGTCTTAGAGCTTGTTCGTTCTGAGAAGAGACGGCTACTCATTCTTCCGACGACGTAGTAGTTTTCTTCATGGTTTAGCATTGGATTTTCGTCAACTATTGTTTTTCAGAGTTGGAGTTTTATTAAGGTCCACCAGAAGGATTCCCGAGTTGTACTAGAAATGGAGAAGTTGAATGTACGAAAAGAGTTTCTTATTTATAAAATTTATTCTGAGATTTTAGTTTCTGGATTATCATTTTAGTTTCTTTTCAGCAATTTTATTTATTCATGTTTATCTTAATTGTATTCTGTGTTCGTTTATTGCTAATTGGTTTGATATCCTCGGGTAATCGGGCGTGGACCTGGCCAACCCTCATCCGGAAATCCGGGGGAATCACAATTGGTATCGGAGCCCTCCAGATTCAAGTGTCCTTAAGAATGTCTTCCATTATAGGACTTCCGCGCTGCATCTCTTAAAACTTAGAGCCATATTAGGATTCGTTGTACTCTATTTACGGTTCATTATGAGGAGCTAATGTCAATTAAAATTCCATAGTTATGGAATGGTTGACACTAAGAGGAGGATGGGGTCTGATAAGTGCCAAATATTGCATATTCAAGCGCCCTTATTTGCATTAGTTAAGTCCATTATTTTATCATATTGCATATTCTAGCTTTATTTGCATGTTTTTGTTTATTTTCAGGTTGGTTCCCTAAAGAGAGTTAAAAGAGATGCTTTGACGAGTTCTTAAAGAATCAAAGCACGCCGTTGCCAGGGACCTTTGTTTTGGCCAAGATTAATGATCCACGAGACTCATGATGCTCTATGCAAAAATTTCTAGGAATAATTACCGCATCTTCCGGCCGAGCCAAATCATTTCAAGTTGCAAGTAGCAAATTGGTGTAAGGCTGCAACAGCATGGACGCCGGTTGATATTCCATTAGACTTTGGCCTCCAATTTTGACCCTTTGCATGTGCGAATTTGGTCTTTAGTAAAACATGGAATAGGAAGGGCTATGAGTCAGATTTACATAGACCTCAATTGGATTTGTATCCAAAGAGTTATGTCATTTTTACCCCAGGTGTGCAATACTGAAATTTACAACCTAGCAGCAGTGAAATTTGACTTTGTTCTTCATTTTTGACCTACCAAACTTGAGAACTGGACTTCTATTAAAACATAATGTACTTAGATCTTTGAGTTAGCTTTCTAAATTGTCAAACATTTTTTATTTGGAGTTCAGAGCAGAGAGTTATGGCATTTTTACCAAAGGTGCGCAAAACAGCCTGGCAGCAGTGAAGTTCAACTTTGTTCTTCATTTTTGACCCACCAAAATTAAGAATTGGACTTCCATTAAAACATGGAATACTTAGATCTTTGAGTTATGTTTCCAAATTATCAAATGTTTCAGCATTTGGAGTTTGGAGCAGAAAGTTATGGCCTTTATACCAAAGGTGCGCAGAGTTGGCAAGCACCCGCGGGTGCCCGCCAAGAACCCGCGGGCGCCCGCCAAAGTGACCAGAATCTTCATGCATCTGCGGGCACCCACCATTCTGTGGACAGGCAGGCATAGGTTCCCTCTTTTCCCACCAAATGTTATCCCCTTAATTTGGGGATTGCTCTAATATTGTCTTCGGGCTTTAGGGCCACAAATTTGGAGTAGATAGAAGGCTAAGGTTGATATAATAGAGGGTGGTTACATTGTAAAAGGGATATCTCTCATTTTCGTAAGGTTCTAGAGAGAGAAAGGGGTGTTCTTGAGAGCTTGGCTTGTGAATGGCTCCTAGGTGCGAAAATGGAAGGGTTGGCCATCTCTTCTCCTTCCTCTATTGCTCCTATGGGTAACTAACTCCCTTTCTAGGGAGGTGATGAAGCCCTTCTTTGTAAGCATGCCTTAGTTTCATTTAATTTTGGGGAATGATTCATGTATATGGTATTTTCATGATTTAAAGCACTTACACTAGTTGTAATGGATTTTAATGCCTATAAATAATCATGTTAAGTTCATTATCTTGTCTTAGATTTTATCCTCTCATGATTATATAACTTGCATCTTCATAGTGAGAATGGAAATGAAAATTGTGAAATGGGTTTAATGGCATGTTGTATGAGAAACTTGATATTCCATAACTTAGGGCCTTCCTTTGCTTGATTACTCTTGATTTTTGACTTCATGTGCTATTATCATTTGATTGAGGGTTTGATAATCCCTAGCTTAGTGAGCATGTTATGGCTACATCCTAGTTTAGGTAGTTCAAGCATGTGGAACTTTGAGGGGTTATACTTAAGTCTTAATCCTATGAACTTCTTGAAGATAATGTAGCAATCTAGTATTGCTACATATCATTGCCATACATTGACATTGTTTCCCAAGTTGATTGCAATCTAGCATGTTTATGTGGAAGGTAATGGATTCACTTCCCTAGTCCCCTCTACATTATTTTTATCTCTTCAATTCCTTACAATTATTGTTTTATGCATTTTAAATTCCTAAGTTTAATGACAAACCAACAAACCTCTATATCCCCTTTCATCATTCTAAAAGTGATTCTAGATACCTTAGTTGCCATAAACTAGCAGTCCCAGTGGTTCAACTTACCTGACCAATAGCCCTATTTTACAATGATTTGTGCTATTGCAAAGGTTGATGTATAATTGATAATCGATCAATTTTTGGCACCGTTGCCGAGGATTGCAAAGGGTTTTGTAACCGAGGTTTTAGGATTAACTTTGGTTTGATTGTGAATATTGTTTTATTGTGGATATTTTCTTGTTCGGTTTTGATTATTGTTGTGTTCTAAGTGTTTTAGTGAGATTTTAGGTACTCAAGGCTTGCTGAGGGAAAATTGAGAAAATCGTAAGTCTAAAGGACTCCCGGTAAGTTTTTCAAGGTTTTAGTCTCACAAATTGTGAATATCTTGCATGTGTTTAACTTAGTATTCTTTAGCTTGTGAAGCCCTTGTCGAGGCTATTCCTGCTTTACTATTTTACAAAGCATCGGTCCTTGTCGTGGCCATTTATTTTCTGTCTTATTGATAATTAAGGAGAAATGGATCATTACATGTGGATGTTTTGGTGAAGGGTTGTTATGTATCTTGTTTGTGTTGTATATATGTTATGTGTGAAAAAAAAAAATTTGTATCTCAACAAGAGGTTGAATTAGTCCTAAATGGGGGGTAATTTTCCTTCAACTTAATTTTACACACCACATGAGTTTTGTGCATTTTGCTCTTGTCATACACATCATACAAGAGATTGTCCTCCACCGGGACAATTTTCAGATTTTTAACTAGAGCAACCAAATGCAAATTTCTTTGAACCGGGTAATGATCCATACTTCAATGGTTATGACTCGGGTTGGGGAGATCATCAAAACTTCTTGTGGCATGACATAGGAAATTCAGCCCCACAATCTCATGGGCAACATTTTCACACCAATTTTCAACCTAATGATCATGATTTCCTGCCCTCTTATCTTTTTCCACCATCTCAATTGGATGAGTTTATTGCTGCCAATAAACAAATGTTGGAGTCTATCAACAAGCAAATGACAGATTCCAACAAGCAAATGTTGGATGACACTGTTAGCATGCAATCCACCACTTATTCTTATTCCCAATCTAGAGTTGAGTTAGATGACCAAATAGCCCAAATTCAACAAATGGTTAATGCTCTAAATGATGAAAAGGAAAAAGAATTTCCAATTAAACTTGTGGCCAATTCTAAAGAAAATTCTATGAATGATGAGATTACTTCTAGTAACTTTCATCATGAGAATGATCAAATGGTTACCACATGTGAAAATGAAGAAATTGTGGTTGGAGATCAAATTGTTGCCACACAAAAAATTGAAGAATTTGTGACTCAAAATGAGGAAAATAATGATGAAGAGATTGTCTCCTTTAAAAATCCAAAATAGCCCCTAAAGAATCCTTCGCTTGATACAACTCCTTTAATGGAGGATCCTCTAAAAGCTAGCTTAGCCCATTTCAATTGTGAGGATTTTGATGTTGACAATTCTATTTGGGAGGTAAATTCTTTGCTTGATATTCCTCCACCCATTCACTCTCCTCCTTGGGCAACATCAAATGTATCTCTTTCTAGGGGGCTTGCATCTCCTCCCATTCCCTCACTTAAGTTATTTCAAACTGTTAAGCCCGAACCACCGAACAAGTGTGAGGAGGATGTTGAAAGTGTGAAAGATATTTTCCCAAGCATTCCCGTGCTAAATATGATCTTTCACAAACCTTTGCTAGTTGTGCCTTCACTTGATCCATATTCCCAAAATCCAAAATAGCCCCTAATTAATTCAAAGTTCTTCATTGAGGAAAAAAAGTGGGTTGAGGTCTTTCCGTTACCTCTTTTCAAATTTTATCTTCATGCTCTTTTTCCTCCACACTTAAAAGAACTTTCTTATTTGGAGAAGTATAACTCTCTCGAGAGACTTGGTGTAGGGTAAACCCTACTTTGAGATTCGTCTAGCTATCGACATTAAATTTAGCACTCCTGGGAGCAATTCTTTCAATTCCAAAACTTCCTCTTCCAAGTTGCCTTGGCCAAGAATTTTCTGGAAATTAGCTAAGTATAGCTAAAATGTGACCTATTATAGAATTGTCTTGAATTGCATTTCAAAAGTCATATTCGGTTAACTTAGTCATTTTAAGGTCTCGGTACCATTTTCGAAATTTTTTAAGGTCATTCCTGTAATTTTCTCAACTAATCCAAAAATCACGGGAAATTTGGGCTCTAAAATATTACTTTTGTAATTGAGCTCCGATTCCCGTTCTGAGGGTTCTACAAGGTGTCTCGGGTCTAAAGGAGCTTAAGTTTCCAATTTTAGAATTTTTAGACCCCGACCGGGCCTCTGTTAGGCCAACAATCACTCCATCACTTCAAATAGGAGTTTTCTGCCCAGAAACTCTGGGCTCCCGCCCATTTCCTGCGGGCGCCCACCCAAATGGGCAGTGAAGTGTGAGAATTTGTGAGGCCCCACCATGCTGCCGTGGGCCCCCGCCGTTTGTTTCATCCAAGCCACAGGCGCCCGCCAATTTCCCACGGGCGCCAACTGATTGAGCCAGTGAGTTCTAGCAACCTGCCGGCGCCCACCTTGCGCCCGCGGGTGCCCGCCCCTGTGCTGGGCCTTCATAAAATAGCCCCAAGAAAAGCCTATTTCAAATTCTAACTCTTCCTCTCTCTCAACCTACGACTCCAAACCCCTCCTGCACCTTTCAAACTTTTATCTCCTAGTTCCATCTCTTCCTCTTTCATCTCATCTACCTTGGTCCATCCATCATCCTTCCATCTCCATCACCCTCATCATCCCATTGCACCGACAGGGGGGACTTTTAGTTCTTCACTTTCGGGTAAGTTTTTTTCTCTCTTTCTCTCGATTTTTGATCAATGAAGGATAGGATTGATGGTGTTAAGGTTTAGTCTTTGTTTGGGGTTGTGAATTGCATTTTCAGGGCCAAAATTTTTGGGATTTTACATCTCTAATCCACCCTTGTCCCTCCTCCTTTATGTCTTGCACACCAGGTGTTCGATAAATTTCCTAAACCAACTTCATCTCTCTAAATGGCACCACTTTTGGTATTATTTTGTTATCCGTTTTAAACTTGTGGCTAATGTGTGCAGATTTGTGTTTTGTATGGATTTTTATCTTTCAATAAAATTCATGTTAGTGTCATTATTTTTGTTTTGGTTTTTCTTTAGAGACCTATGCTTTTACATGTATATGTTAGTTGTGTTTTGATAGGTCTTCATATCCAAGTTTGGGGGAAACATTTGCGCATTCACATAGATGGAAACCTTTGCCTTCGTCACTCTACTTGGTATTATTGTTCTTTTACCCTCTTTGCTCTTATTTTGATTTACTTGTCTTCACACATTGAGGACAATGTGACATTCAAGTTTGGGGTTACCTTTTCGTATTGTATTTTTGCTTGCATATGCTAACTTGATGCATGTAAGTTAATAAAATCATTTTTGGAAAGCAATGATAGTGTAATCTTGGAACTTGTTAGAGATTGAAGCATGTGTTTAATACTTTGTGTATAGAGGCAAATGATAATTTTGAAAATAAAGAAAAATCTGAAATGATCATGTTGATTCATACCAGTTTGTATAAATGCTTCAATTAGATTTTCGTCGGATGTCATACTCTTCAATGCTTCACACTGCACAGATGCACATCGGAAACTTAATTGTGAGGCATGCAACCTGATTTACCTTGACCTTGACTCAGTTGATTTGAATTGATGACCCTAATGAATGGATACCTTTGGCATGTTGAACTTAAAAAATAAAAAATAAAAAAAGAAAAAAAAAAAACAACACGAAGAAGAAGAATAATGATAATGACTAGTTTAAGTTCGTAGCCTTGCTAACTCGAGTTATTAAGCCCTTGGAGTGTCCTTACACTTAGTACCCTAAAGCCATCTGGTTTGGGAGTTGCTGGCCTAACACTTGATGCATGGGTTAGTTAGAAAGCTTAAGGGATTAAGGCATTGCACGGTCATTCATGAAATAAAAATAAATAAATATGGTTCGTTGGAGTTCGTAGCCTTGCCAACTCTAGTTATTAAGCCCTTGGAGTGTCATTACACTTAGCACCCTAAAGCCATCCAGTTTAGGAGTTGCTAGCCTAACACTTTCTACATGGGTCGGTTAGAAAGCTTAAGGGACTTCGGCATTGTACGACCATAATATGTATCATAAAAAATAAAAATAAAAATAAAATAAAAGAAAGAAAGAAAGAAAGAAAGAAAGAAAGTTGTATTTTGAAGAAATTCATGCCTTAGAGACCTCATTTAAAAGGGAATTCAATGATTTGAAGACTTGTGTTTTGAAATTGGAAAAAGAAGGTAAAAGCTGCATATTGGGAATCCGGTTCACTTTAACTAAAGCTTGAGATGATTTCTATTATAGATATGACAATTGAAATATTTATATAGACTATGATGTTAATACATGAGAGTTGAAAGATGATTAGCCATTTTATTCTATCAATGCTTCATTTACATAAGGTAGTCTTCATAATGATTCCATCTCCAATGTTCTCTATATTCCATATTTGAAAATGAGCTTTGTGCATCTTCATGCACCATGTTTGACGTTTGTGGGTAACATTTCTGTTAAACCCTCACGAGACTTCCCTCGTCCTCTAGGGATGCCTAGGGGTTTAAAAGGCTTGTTGTATATGCTAAATGCAACTGTCACTTTCACGAAAGAAGAGTCATTTTGTTATTTCATTGTGTGTTCAGTTTTGTTTTACTAAGAGACTAACAAAATGTAAGTTTGGGGGTGTGATAAGCGCCAAATATTGCATATTCAAGTGCCCTTATTTGCATTAGTTAAGTCCATTATTTTATCATATTGCATATTCTAGCTTTATTTGCATGCTTTTGTTTATTTTCAGGTTGGTTCCATAAAGAGAGTTAAAAGAGATGCTTTGACGAGTTCTTAAAGAATCAAAGCACGCCATTGCCAGGGACCTTTGTTTTGGCCAAGATTAATGATCCACGAGACTCACGATGCTCTACGTAAAAAGTTCTAGGAAGAATTACCGTGTCTTCGGGCCGAGCCAAATCATTTCAGGTTGCAAGTAGCAAATTGGTGCAAGGCTGTAACAGCATGGGCGCTGATAAGCACCGAATATTGTATATTCAAGCGCCCTAAATTGCATTAGTTAAGTCCATCGTTTGATTATTTAAGTAGATTATCTTCATTTGTGTGTATGTATATATTTTCAGGTCCATTGGCCAAAAAGAAGCAAGAAGGATGCTTTGTGGAGTTTTGAACATCGAAGGTGCCAATTCTGAAATTCTGGCAGCAGTGAAGCCCAAACTTTGTTCACCATTTTGACCTTGCAAACTCGAGAACTGGACTTCCATTATAAAATGGCATATTTAGAGCTTTGAATCAGCTTTCCAAATATTCAAGAAGTTCGTCATTCGGAGCTTGTACCAGAGAGTTATGGCCTTGTTACTAGAGGTACACAGAACTGCCTGGCAGCAATGAAATTCTGCCTTGATCTTCATTTTCGACCAACCATCCTTGAGAATTGGATCTCCACCCAAACATGAAGTTTTAGAGCTCTGAATTAGCTTTCCAAATCTTCAAACGGTTCATCATTTGGAGTTCATAGCGCAAAGTTATGGTCGTTTTACCAAAGTAGGTCCGGGCGGAGCAAACCAAGCATAAGGCATTCTGGCCAATTTTCGAGTGCTCGAGGCCTTATTTCGAGTGCTCGAAATTAGGGCTGATTGCTTCACGAGATCAGCAGTGGAGTCAGGACTTTGCTTGCCATTTTGACCTAGAAAGCTCGAGCACTGGACTTCCATCATAACATAAAAGATTTAGAACTCTGAATTACCTTTCTAAATCTTCAAATGGTTCATCATTCGGAGCTCGGAGCAGAGAGTTATGGCCTTGTTACCAGAGGTGCGCAGAACTGCCTGGCAGCATTGAAGTACTGCCTTTCTCCCCATTTTCGACCAACTAGACTTGATATTTGGGTCTTCATTAAAACATGAAGTTTTTAAAGCTATGAATCAGCTCTCCAAATCTTTAAACGGTTTGTCATTCGGAGTTCGGAGCGTAAAGTTATGGCTGTTTAACCGAAGTAGGTCTGGGCGGAGCAAGGCAAGAATGGAGCATTCTACTCCAATTTCGAGTGCTCGAGCCCTTATTTCGAGTGCTCGAAATTAGGGCAGAATTGCATCCGGAAATGGCCCATTTTTAGCCACTTGCATCTTGGGTTCCTCATTTCTAATTTCCCTCTTTAATGGTTGGTTGGAGATGTTGGTTGGTGGGGATTTTTTGAGCCTTATCTCTAGAAGATAACAGAGGGAGGCCACACATTTACATGGAGCTTCATTCTACAAGATTAGAGGAGAGAGAATTAATAAAACATGGAATAGGAAGGGCTATGAGTCAGATTTCCATAGACATAAAGCTTTCCTCAATTGGATTTGTATCCAAAGAGTTATGTCATTTTTACCCCAGGTGTGCAATACTGAAATTTACAGCCTGGCATTTTTGACCTACCAACCTTGAGAACTAGACTTCTATTAAAACATAATGTACTTATATCTTTGAGTTAGCTTTCCAAATTGTCAAACAGTTTTTTATTTGGAGTTCGGAGCAGAGAGTTATGACATTTTTACCAAAGGTGCGCAGAACAGCCTGGCAGCAGTGAAGTTTGACTTTGCTCTTCATTTTCGACCCACCAAAATTAAGAATTGGACTTCCATTAAAACATGGTATACTTAGATCATTGAGTTATATTTCCAAATTATCAAACGTTTCATCATTTGGAGTTTGGAGCAGAAAGTTATGGCCTTTTTACCAAAGCTGTGCAGAGTTGGCAAGCACCCGCGGGTGCCCGCCAAGAACCCGCGGGCGCCCGCCAAAGTGACCAGAATTTTCATGCATCCGCGGGCACCCGCCATTCTGTGGACAAGCAGGCATGGGTTCCCTCTTTTCCCACCAAATGTTAATCCTATGAACTTGTTGAAGATAATGTAGCAATCTAGTATTGCTACATGTCATTGTTATACATTGACATTGTTTCCCAAGTTGATTGCAATCTAGCATGTTTATGTGGAAGGTAGTGGATTCACTTCCCTAGTCCCCTCTACATTATTTTTATCTCTTCAATTCCTTACAATTATTGTTTTATGCATTTTAAATTCCTAAGTTTAGTGACAAACCAACAAACCTCTATATCCCCTTTCATCATTCTAAAAGTGATTCTAGATACCTTAGTTGCCATAAACTAGCAGTCCCAGTGGTTCGACTTACCTGGCCAATAACCCTATTTTACAATGATTTGTGCTATTGCAATGGTTGATGTATAATTGACAACCGATCAGGGTCCCAGGCGAAAGCGATACAGACCCAAAGAAGTAAAGGAGAACGTTATCGAGTTCTTTGCTAGAAGTAGAACTTGGATCGATGATATTCCGGGGTTGGCATTACTTAGAAAGTGTAAGCCAAGAAAGGATTAAGGTGTAGGTGTTAGGTTGCCGCATATCAGGGCCAACATAACTTCAGTTGTTCTCAAAAAGGAGACAAGCGAAGAGTATGATTTCGAAGAGGATCCTAAGGGAGGAGATTTCAGCGTATCCAAGAAAGAGGATATTGAAGCTTGAATATGAAGGATCGCACGAGGGTGATCTTATTAGCTCTTAGTATTGTGAATGATACTAGTAGAGTTAGGGTAGATCAATCTACATATGGTTGAATTTTCGTATCATCTCTCAGAAAGTTATTTAAGAAGTACTCTTCTGGAGAGTGGAAATTTGATGGAGTTCTTATCAGAATGAAGACGTGATTTAATATCACATTCCAGAGAGTATGTGGATTATGTTGTGACATTCTAAGTTGCTTTGTAAAGCCACAATAGATGGTTTGCTTTTCGCGTATAAGGAGGATGAGGGTTAAGCCTTTGGTAATTGCTTAGGCAAATGAATATTGTTTTTGAGCTATGTTTAAAGGATATGTTTTACGGTTTGATGATTACCTATAAAACTGTAAAAGGAACTTTTATAAAGCATTTTTGCAAGTCGAGTTCAAAGGAGGTTTTCTCTTCTGGAATGGACAATGTCTTAAATAGAATTATGTTTTGTTTTAATGTGTGTATCATACGTGTTTCATTTTTTGTTAATTAGTCTGGATTGAGAATATGGTTTGGTTGGGGACACAAGTATGCGATCAGCCAACTATTATTTTAATAACATAGAGAAATAGTGCTATCTACGCTAGGATTGTGAGCATGTGGTCATAGGATTTGGTAGATATACATAATTCTGGCCAATCTATTGGACCTGTACATGTATCACTATAGTATGCTACTTGGGATGGGATAGTTAAACTATCAATACGTTCCAAATAATCTAAAACGATTAGTTTGATATGCTTTACCCTAGATATGGATTCATTTTTACAACACCCTAATAATGGTGGATGTTAATGTGGCGGTATTCGTAAGGTTGTGGTAGATAAAGATCACTGTAATGCCAATCTAGTTTATCAAGGGTGTCGGAGGTGCAGAACATCTTCTTAGAAATTTCAGAAGTGGTCACCAAGACAGAAGAAGGATTTCGTGCTGGTAGGTACTTATTAGAATGACGCCGAGAGAGGATAGTGGATTGATTATATCTTTATCAGTCTATACGTAACCAAGACACTATTCATGAGGGTGTCATTTGGAGGGGTTGTTGGTGTTGCACTTGGAGGAGGAACCAAAGTTTCTACACTATATAAAATGTGAATTTTTTTTTTTAAGGGTCATAATTTGCAACAATTAGCTGTTGCTACAACGTTAATGACTATATGGAGGATAAAAAAGTTCCATATTCAATTGAAACGAGACAAAGAGTCAAATTGACACTTACTTATATTAGAGAAGTAAGGTGTGTCAAGGACAAGAAGGTGAGACTGAACATCTATATAAGGAAGCGGTGCACAGTATGTGTGAAAAAGTTATAGTGAGTTGACTTTCGATGAATGGAATTACCGGTTGATTTTATTATTGGTAAGTTTATCACTAACTGGTGATGCATAGATTCAGTTGCAGAGTTAGCTTTTAACGATGCTCCAATTTAAACACTGGGTGCAGACGAAAGCTAATGGTACCAGACCAATTGGTACTTTCTGTAGACAAATGGGAAGGGGGATGTAAGGACTGAGGTTCACAACTCTTAGTTCTTTATTCATCCTGGTGAAAGCAAAATGATTCACGGTATGAAGCAGATGTTTAGAGGATTGGCAAGCAGAGGGACGTAGTGATTTTGACACCATTTCTAATATGATCAAACTGGACCATTCGAGATTACTAGATCCTTACAGCCATTTTCTGTACTACAATGGAAATGATAGAGCATTTTCACGGATTTAGTTGAGGGATTGCTGACTTTACAAAAGGGTCCAGATTTTGGTTGAGATATTGGATTAATTTCTAAATTAAATCAGCTCAACTCTTGTTTATTTCGAACTGGTAGGATATCAATTCATATGAATAGAGTGGATTATGAGATGACTTAGATGCATCAAAGTGGTGATTCACACTTTGCATTAAGTTCTGTCTAGTGGAAGGGAATTTGGAAGTGGACGCTCTCAACAACCGATAAGATATTCATATCTTTCAATTCGGTGTTGAGTTCGCAGTTGGAGTTTTAGCTTGTATAATAATGACACTGGTTGTTATCGAGGAAAATAAGGAAGTTAACTTCAAATACTAAAGCTGATTTTAATAATGGTGTTACCTTACTCAGATAGAGCTTAAGTTACTAGAGGAGGATTAGAAGTTCTGTAAATAATGTCGGAGTGAATGAGATGTAAAATTTGTCAATTCTTCTCAATGCACTTGGACGATTATAAGGTACATCAAGACATCGAAGGTCTGGTCAAGTGAACCGGTTGATGTAAGGACATGTTTAATTGGTATATCTAGATAGGTTCGTTTTAAATTTATGTTGTGCGTATGATATACATGCTATGACTATGTGTAATTTGGTTCATCGTTAAATTTAAAATCGGTATATGGTTGATTTGCCAAAGACATGGTTGAATTGTTGGCATGGTTGGTTTGTCAAAGTATAACTACGTATACTTAAGGCGGCATGGTTGATTTGCCAAAGACATGGTTGAGTTGTTGGCATGGTTAATTTGCCAAAGTATAACTAAATATACTTAAGGAGGCATGGTAGATTTGCCAAAAGTATAACTAAATATACTTAGGGAGGCATGGTTGAGTTGCCAAGATATGAATAAATATATTCATACTGACAGGGTTGAATTGCTAGATATAGGAACCTTGTTTATTGTTGGATGCATTGGAATTCGGTGGAGCCTATACACAGAGGCTGAGTTTACACGAGAACGGAAGTGAATTTTTTTTTAAAAAAAATAAATAATTCAGAGTTTCGTGAATTCCGAGGACGGAATTCCTTTTGTTAGGGGGGAAGAATGTAATACCCCTAGTTTTCAAAAGGATATAATTGGAATTTAATTTTTTTATTTCTTGTGCATTTTAGTGTTTACATGGCTATGTGGTTATATGTTTAAATGAATTAATTGTTTAAGTGTGTTTTGTTGGTTACTTGTTTAAATGTTTAATTGTTTGGTTGAATTGGTTGTTTTAATTAAATTATATGCTTATGTGGTAATTGAATGTTAAATTAAATGTATTATTTTTATTTTAAATGGAGTTGGGTTTGGATAGGATGAATGGACTATTTTGTTAATGTAAATGGGTACAGTTTTTAACCATAGATGGGTATACATGTATATATGGGTATATGTGTATACAGGGTTAATTTAATTATTAATTATTAATATTGGTTAAATTAATTATTTAGTATGTATGTAATATATACTTTTAGGGTTTTATATATTTATGAAGTGCCGACTTTTATATATATATATATATATATATATATATATTGTTTTATATCTTTTATATTTCTCTTTTCTGTGTTCTTTTCTGCCTCCTCACATGACTAGATTTAGGTTTTATTAGAAGCCTATATATATATCTTTATAAGTCTGCTTAAGGGAAAAGGCACAAACTCTTTTCATAAACAGTGCATTTTTTTAGAGAAAACAGAGAGAGGGAGAATTAGGGTTTCAGCCAAGACCCAAGGTTGAACCAAGGAGAGGAAGAAGGGGTGTTGCTCATGGGTTGAACCTAGGGCAACAAAGGAGTTGACAACAATCAAGGGGTCGTCGGAAAAGCTAGACAGAGGACGGTTAAAGGTTTCAAGCCAAAACCTTAAGAGGCAAGTTCTTTTCTCTCTCTCCCGTTGGCCTGTGTTCTGTGCATACCTAGATAGTCTCTAGGGTTTTAATTAATCATCAACTAGATCTTGCTTGTTTCTTATATGTTAAGTTAATCATCTGTATCTGTTTAAGTTTGTCTGAAACAATTCTTGCAAGTTTGGTGTTCATCGTCTGTTTTAAAACATACAAATTGGTACTATTTTAATTATTTTTTTAATTCTCACTGTTATAAACAAGGGGATAGGATGATACTAGATATATATTAGACTGTTAATATTAATTTTAAGGAAGAACAGAGGGGTAGGAAGAGACCGGAGACGAAGTAGATGATAAAAAACGGAGCTGAAAGGGGATCAGTGCTCTCAAAGAGGGAGAGAGCTGGCTCTAGGAGGTTGGGAGGAGGCTCCCCTCTTCACAGAGCCAGCTCCAAGGGCTAAGGAGCTGGCTCCATGGTGCATTGAGCCTGCTTTGTGGTTTTGACAGCAAGCTCCCTTGTTTTGACGAATTCCGGAACAGTTTTGGGCACTATTTTGGACATGTTAGGCATTCTGGATTGTTTCAAAGACTGTACTGAGGATTTTAAATGTAATTTTATGGGACTTTAAACTCTTTAATTGCTTAAGTTATTCAGTAGTGCAAATAAAAGGAACAGTATAAAAATAAGCAACTTTGCACGCTTTAATGGATAGGAAGGACTTAATTGTTTAATCTTGTTTTAAATTTTAACGGATTGTAACATGGACTCTAAACATGATATTATGCTGTAATTGAACCCACAGTGCATAATTTATCTCTATATGCTAATGGTATTCACAGTGTGGAAGTTTTAAGCAATGTCACACACGGTTGACGGTTATAAAGTATTTAGTTGGTTACATTTCTTTTAGCAACCTAGATGACTGGAGTATGATTTTTAAAGTAGTTTTGGATGCATAATAGGGTCTTATACATATTAAATTTGGTTATGTTTCTCCTGGATTTAATTAAAGAATTAATTACATATTTTCTGTCAATTACATGGGTGTTAGTCTGGTTTTTAATTGAAGAATTAGTAAGTTATGTTATGTCAATTACATGGATGGATTCTGGGTTTTAAATTGACGAACTATTAAACTTTGTTTCATCAATTACATGGATATTGTTATGGATTTTTAGTTAATGAACTGTTTAAATTATGTTTTTATCAACTATATGGATTGTGTGGATTTTATTTGATGTATTGTTTAAAGTGTTGCATCATTTACGGATCTTATGCATTATATACACCGGTATGGGATGATGGCATATTGGGGACGGATTAGATTAAAACGCTAATTCCGATCTATTCATACATACGGAGTAGATTAACTAAAACAGTTAAATCCTACATGGTTGCATGTCCTATCAACTAAAACAGCTGAACGATATATTGGATGGTTGTTTATATTTCTATATTAAGAGGGAAATGGGTTTAATTAAAAACATTTAAATCCTAATTATATGTCGTGTCTTGGCAACGAACAATTGAGTGGCGCTACATTGGTTTTGAATGGGAATTTATATATATATAATTTATGGTACCGCGATATGAGCTTGAGTCTCAGGATCATTTGTTAGGGAGCGTATATGCAGTAGGATGCGTAGCTGGCTATGTTGGTTGAGGTATACCCTGTTAGGCTTAGGTAGTCATGCCCACTCAGGTGTGTTTTGCATGTTGCCTTCTATTCAGGTTGAGACCTTCATCATAGTCCAGTGAGAGTCCTGTAGTGTGAATATATATATATATATATATTTACGGACTATATAGATATGGTTGAGACATCTAGGATGTATCCACGTATCGGGTCTCTGTTTGGATTGTAGTTAGGATAGAACTTGTTCGTGGGCCTGACCCACTATTATTTTTTAGGTAACGGACAGTTCCAGGTCTTAGAGCTTGTTCGTGCTTAACAGAGACTGCTACTCATTCTTCTGATGACGTAGGAGTTTTCTTCATGGTTTAGCATTGGATTTTCTTCAGTTGTTATTTTTCAGAGTTGGAGTTTTATTAGGGGTCTACCAGCTGGATTCCCGAGTTGTACTAAAAATGGAGAAGTTGAATGTACCCGAAGAGTTTCTTATTTATAAAATTTATTTTGAGGTTTCAATTTCTGGATTATCATTTTAGTTCTTTTCAGCACTTTAATTTATTCATGTTTGTCTTAATTGTATTCTGTGTTCGTTTATTGCTAATTGGTTTGATATCCTCGGGTAATCAGGTATGGGCCTGGCCAACCCGCATCCGGAAATCTGGGGGTATCACATCAGGCATCAGGAAGAACTTGGTCTCTGGATCACTCCTAAGCAAGATTGGGTTCAAGCTGGTCTTTGTATCTGATAAGTTTGTGCTGACTAAGAATGGGGTGTATATGGGCAAAGGGTAACTAAGTAATAGATTATTCAAATTTAATGTAATGACTGTTGTACCCAAAGCTATTAGTAATAATAAAGCTAATGCTTCTACTTATATGATTGAGTCATCTGATGTGTGGCATGGTAGGTTGGGACATGTTAATTATGATACGATTCGTAGATTAATTAACATGGATTCTATACCTAAAGTTAGTATTGATTTAAATAAAAAGTGTCAAACATATGGAGAAGCAAAACTAACTAGAACCGCATTTCACTCTATAGAGCGAAGTACTGAACCTCTAGCATTAATTAACAGTGATATATGTGACTTTAAATCTGTCCTAACCAAAGGTGAAAAAAAGTATTTTATTACTTTTATTGATGATTGCACAAGATACTATTATGTATACTTGCTAACAAGCAAAAATAAAGCCTTGGAAATGTTTAAACATTACCAAAATGAGATTGAGCAAAAAGATAAAGGTATTAAGAAGTGATAGAAATGATGAATACGAAGCACCATTTGCTGACATTTGTTTTGCACATGGTATTATTCATCAAACTATCGCTCCTTATTCACCTCAACAGAACGATGTTGCTGAACGTAAAAACCGTACCTTAAAAGAAACGATGAATGCTATGTTGATAAGTTTTAGTTTAACCCAGAATTTGTTGGGGGGAAGCTTTACTTTCTGCAAATTATGTTCTCAACAAAATACCTCAAAAGAAAACAAATGTGATACCTTATGAATTATGGAAAGGTAAAAAATCTTCCTATAAATTCTTAAAAGTGTGGGGGTGTCTAGCTAAGGTTGTAGTTCCTACTCCTAAGAAAGTTAAAAAAGTGTCAAAAACCTTTGATGGTATTTTCATAGGCTATGCACAGAATAGTAGTGCATATCGTTTCCTTGTGTATAAATCAGACATTCTTGACATCTATGTCAATACAATTATTGAGTCAATGAATGCTTGTTTCTTTGAGGATATATTTCCTTGTAAAAATCCTCTTAAAAGAAATCATGATATTGCTAATAGCAATATACAAGAAAATATAAACCAAGAGTCTATAGATGATAGAAATAAAGATGACCTTAGACATAGTAAAAGAGTTAGAACGTCAAAGTCGTTATTGGAGAATGAGCCACAAAGCTATAAAGAAGCAATGTCTTCCTCTGAAGCTCCTTTATAGAAAGAATCCATTAATAATGAAATTGAATCCATCATACAAAATCATACTTGGGAGCTGGTGTATTGGTGTGATCAATACCTAGTTGCACAAAAGAGTGTAGTGTGGCCAAGTTTTAATTTATAGAATGCCACTACCATTACTAACTCTTAAAGTAGTTAGAGTAAGTAGGGATCTGATAAGCGCCGAATAATGTATATTCAAGCGCCCTAAATTACATTAACAAAGTCCAGTTATTAATTATTTTATGTAGATTAACTCCAATTCTATGTTTTTATGCATTTTCAGGTTCATTGGCCAAAATGGAACAAGAATAAGGCCTTGTGGAGTCTTGAGCAACAAAAGGGTGCCAATGCTGAATTCTGGCAGCAGTAGAGCCTGGTCTTTGCTTGCCATTTTGACCTTCCAAACTCGAGAACTGGACTTCCCTCATAACATGAAAGATTTAGAGCTCTGAATCAGCTTTCCAAATCTTCAAGTGGTTCATCATTCGGAGTTCGGAGCAGAGAGTTATGATCTTCACAACAGAGGTGCGCAGAACTGCCTGGCAGCACTGATGTACTGCCTTTCTCCCCATTTTCGACCAACCAGACTTGAGATTTGGGTCTTCATCAAAACATGAAGTTTTTAAAGCACTGAATCATCTCTCCAAAGCTTCAAACAGATCGTCATTCGGAGTTCGGGGCACAAAGTTATAGCAGTTTTTCCAAAATAGGTCAGCACTGAGCAAGAGGAGCATGTTGCACATTGCACTAAGTTAGAGTGCTCGAAGTCACCAAGCGTGCGCTCGAAAATCAGGCAGAATGCCCTTCGGAAATGGCTCATTTCAGCCCACTTGCACATTGGTTTCCTCAATGCCATCTTCCCTCTTTATGAAGTGGTTGGAGGTGTTCCTTGGAGGAGAGAGGGTATGGTTAGAGCATAAAAGGCTACCCAAAGGCCACATATATCATTAAGCTTTATCTTGAGCAAGAGAAAGGAGAGAGAAGAGAGCAAGGAGAGGGTGTTCTTGAGTGCTACAGTAGGAGCTCGAAAATGGAGATGAGGATGATGCTTCTTCCTTCTTCTAGCTCACCAATGGGTAACTAAACCTCATCTAGGGAGGTGATGAAACCCCTCCCTTGTAAGCATGTGTTAGTATAGTTTATTTTTGGGGATTACAATGTATTTTTGATAGTCTTTCCATGGTCAAGAGCCTCACTTTTGTTGTAATGAATGTTGAATGTTTTAAATGATTATTGTGAGTTATTCATCTTGTCTTGGATGGTTGCCTTTCTTAATCATATTGCTTGCACTTCCATGGTGACAATGGAAGTTAGATCATGGAATGGTTTTAATGGCATGGAGTTGGAGAACCTAGATAGTTCATGGCTTAGGGTTTCCCTTTGATGGGCTATACTTGATTCTTAGCTTTATGTGCATTCACCATTTAAATTAGGGCTTGATAATCCTTGGCTTAGTAAGCATGTTCTAAGCTACATTTTAGTTTAGGTAGTTGATCATGTGAACCTTTGATGGTTTATTCTTGCCTTTCTAATTAAATGAACTTCTTAAGGATATTATAGCAACCTAGTATTGTTATGTATCATGACTATCATATATGTTGTTTTCCCCTTAAATTAATCTTAACCTAGCATGTGTAGAGGGATGGAGGTGGATTCATTTCCCTAGCCTTCTTTACTTGTACTCACTCCCTTGAATTCTTGCAATTTACTGTTTTATGCACTTTTAATTTCCTAGCTTAAGTGACATCCAACAAAACCTCTATACACCCTTCATCATTCTAAGAATGATTCTAGACATTTAGGTTGTATTAGACTAGCGTAGTCCCTGTGGTTCGACTTACCCGACCAATAGCCCTATTTTACAATGATTCGTGCTATTGCAAAGGTTGATGTATAGTTGATCAACCGATCAATTTTTGGCGCCGTTGCCGGGGACTTGCAAACGGTTTAGCAACCAAAGTTTAGGGTTAAATTTAGTTTGATTGTGCATATTGTGTCTTGTGAATATTCCTTGTGTGTTTTGACCACCTTTGTGTTTTAAGTGTTGTAAGATTCTAGGGACTCGAAGCTCGCCGTGGGAATGCTAGCAAATTGTAAGTCTAGAGGACCCCAGGTAAGTCTCGTGACTTCTAGTTTCGAGTTGTGAATATTGTGCATGTGTTAAATTTAGTTTTAGTTTAGTTGTGAAGCCCTTGTTGAGGCTCTTATCCTGTTTAAATTTTGTGTTAAAGCATCGGTCCTTGTCGTGGCCATTTACATTTTCCGTCTTGATAATTGAGGAGAAAGGGAACATCGTATGTGGAGTTGTGGTTGATGAATTGCTTTGTTGAGTATATGCTTTATTGTTGATGTTCGGTCGTAGGTCACTTTCCTTACCCACAATCGATTCGCCCATTGATATCAATTCTCTTGAAAGAACTCTTAGACGGAACCTTAGGGAACCCACTCTTACAAGGGACCTTGAAACTGAATTCAATATAATGGGGGATAACGTAGGAAATCCGGGGAATGAAAGGGCTGAAATTCCTAATATCGAGCCAATGACTCTTAGAGATCATTTCATCCCTACCACCTATGCTTCTCCATCTTGCATAGTGATGCCAAACATCGATGCAGCTCAATATGAGATCAAGTCTAGTACCATTCAAATGCTTCCATCATTTCATGGCTTTGATAATGAAGATCCATACAAGCATCTTGATGAGTTCCTTGAAATCTGTTCAACCATCCGGTTGAGAGGTTTTCCGGACAATGCACTTCATCTCCATCTCTTCCCATTCTCCCTAAAAGATAGGGCAAAATATTGGTTGAACTCCCTCGCTCCCAACTCTATTACTTCTTGGGCTCAATTGCAACAAGAATTTCTTAAGAAGTATTATCCGGTGAGTAAAACCAACCAAATGAGGCGTTCCATTCTAAGCTTTTCTCAAGTTGATGGAGAACAACTCCACGAGACTTGGGAAAGGTTACAAGATCTTCTTCGGAAGTGTCCTCATCATTTGATCCCAAAATGGCAATTAGTGCAAGCTTTCTATGCCGGCTTGACCGAAACCCATAGATTCATGGTTGATTCTTCTTGTGGTGGGATGTTCATGTCCAAGAATGCGGATGAGGCTTGGACCTTACTTGAGAATTTGAGTGAAAATTCACTTCAACACAATTCTCGTAGGGCTCCGACCGCAACCACTCCAAGCAACACCAACCCTTGTCAACCAAAGTCAATAAGGGAGGAATCATCTCAAGTGGATGCCATCGCTCATAAATTCTATCAATTGATGGCACCACATCTTCCTCCTTCATTGTCTCAAAATTCGGCAAGTTCAGTTTGTGCTTCATGTACTAGTCCATTCCATCTCTCGGAAGATTGCCCCACAACGGAGCAATTTCCTAGTCCCAACCAAGAGCAAGCTAATGCCATGTTCTCGCGGCCCGGGAACAATCCATATTCCAACACCTACAATCCGGGTTGGCGTGATCATCCGAATTTCTCATGGCGGCAACAAGCCCCACAGAATTCCCAATTCCAAAACCAAGGGCGGCAAAATCAGCCCTCTTCTCAATATCAAGGTAGACCTTTCCAAGCCTCTTCAAGCTACCGTCCTCCTTACAATCCAAATGTCTCCAATCAACCTCCTGTGTGTCCAACTGACGAGATAGTAGCTGCAAACAAGCAAATGATGGAATCATTAAATAAGCAAATAATGGATGCCAACAAGCAACTCTTGACATCCTTGCAGCCTACTCTCCAAATGGTCCACTCTCATACTCAATCCATAGCTAATCTCGAAAATCAAGTGGGCCAAATAGCTAACTCGGTGAATCAATTGCTTCAAAAGGACAAGGGCAAGCTTCCCTCTCAACCTTTTGAAAATCCTAGAGGAATGCATGTGATTGACGAAACCCCTCCTCCGAGTGGGCCGACTCATGAACAAGTTCAAGCTATCACCACCCTTCGGAGTGGTAGAGTGGTGGACAACAAGGTCGATGGAGACAAAAGTGAAGAAGTGTCGCCGTTGAAAAATCCAAATTCAAGCTCTTCTAATCCAAATTCTTGTCCCAATACCATTCACGGATATCCCACACATGTCTCCCCAAATGTGGAAACTACTTATGAGCCAAAAGCTCCGTTTCCTCAACGTCTTCAAGAGTCGACACACTTTGGGAACAAGAATTGTAAAATTCAAGACATGTGGGAAGTCTTCAAGCAAGTGAAGATTAACTTGCCCCTGTTGGATGCTATCAAGCAAATCCCTCCCTATGCAAAATTTCTCAAGGATTTGTGCACTCAAAAGCGCACTTCTAAAAATCATTTGCCAAAAAAAGTGAGGTTGACTGAAAATGTTAGTGCTATTATTCAGCACAGCACTCCCCCGAAGTATAAGGATCCGGGTGCCCCCACAATCTCGTGCGTCATTGGTGACAGCAAAATCGAGAGGGCCCTCCTTGACTTAGGAGCTAGTGTGAATTTAATTCCATACTCGGTCTACCTACAACTTGGTTTGGGCGATCTTAAGCCGACTTCCGTGGTTTTGCAACTTGCCGATAGATCGGTCAAGCATCCACGAGGTATTCTTGAGGACGTCATCATCAAAGTGGACAAATTCTACTTCCCGGTAGATTTTGTGGTTCTTGATACGGAACCAGTCCATGACCCAAAAAAGCACATTCCCGTGATCCTTGGTAGACCATTTTTGGCTACGGCTAATGCATCAATTAATTGCCGAACCGGGGTGATGGACATTGCTTTTGGAAACATGTAAGTCAAACTCCACATCTTTCATGCAACTCAACATCCCTCCAATGAGGATGATTGTTTTCTTGTGGATGTCATTGATGAAGTGGTCGAAGAATCTCTCCCCTTCATCCTAAGCAAAGATCCCCTTGAAACTTGCATGTCTCATTTTGACTTCTCAAACTTTGATGTTGATCAAGCCATTCAAGACGTCAATTCCTTGCTTGATATTAATGCTATCATGGATGTACCTCCTTGGAAAATTCCAAAAGAACCACTTCCCCAACTTTCCACCACTCCTCCGGTCCCATCATTGTTATATCCGCCACAACTTGAGCTTAAGCCGCTCCCGGCCCATCTCAAGTATGTGTTCCTTGGTCCAAAGCAAACCCTTCCGGTCATTATTGCCTCGGACCTTCAAAAAGACCAAGAGACCAACCTTTTAGCGGTGCTCCAAGAGCATAAAGAAGCTATTGGTTGGACAGTGGCAGATTTGAAAGGAATTGACCCCTCCATTTGTATGCACCGCATTCATATGGAGGATGACGCAAAGCCTACTAGAGAGGTCCAGCGCCGGTTAAATCCAAACATGAAGGAAGTGGTCATGAAAGAGGTGATCAAATTGCTAGATGCGGGAATCATCTATCCTATCTCTGATAGCAAGTGTGTGAGCCCCACACAAGTTGTCCCCAAGAAATCCGGGCTCACCGTTGTTGAAAATTCAGCGGGCGAGCTCGTGCCACAACGAACCACCACCGGGTGGCGTGTGTGCATTGACTATCGTAAACTCAACTCATCAACTAGGAAGGATCATTTCCCACTCCCATTTATTGATCAAATCCTAGAAAGGTTAGCCGGCCAAAGCTTCTATTGTTTTCTTGATGGTTATTCCGGCTATAACCAAGTGGCCATCGCCCCCCAAGATCAAGAGAAAACAACATTCACATGTCCCTTTGGTACTTTTGCCTATCGACGCATGCCTTTTGGTCTATGCAATGCACCGGCAACGTTCCAAAGGTGCATGATGTCCATATTCTCCGATATGGTTGAAAGGTTCTTGGAAGTTTTCATGGATGACTTTTCCGTATTTGGCTCCTCCTTTGACTCGTGTCTCAAAAATTTATCTCTTGTGCTCCAAAGATGCAAAGAGACGAATCTCATTCTAAGTTGGGAGAAAAGCCACTTTATGGTCCAAGAAGGCATTGTTTTAGGACATGTCATTTCTAAGCGGGGAATCGAGGTAGACAAGGCAAAAGTTGAGTTAATCTCTAATCTTCCTCCTCCGAATTCCGTCCGTCAAATCCGTTCTTTTCTTGGCCATGCCGGATTCTATCGTCGCTTTATCAAAGATTTTAGCAAAATCTCACGGCCCTTGTGTAATCTCTTAGCCAAGGATGTTCCGTTCAATTTTGATGACGCTTGCATGGAAGCTTTCATCAAACTTCGCATTCTCCTCTCCTCTGCCCCGATCATGAAACCCCCTAATTGGTCTCTTCCCTTTGAGATCATGTGTGATGCATCCGATTATGCATTAGGGGCGGTTTTGGGCCAACGTGTGGATAAACTTCCGCATGTCATTTATTATGCTAGCAAAACTCTCTGTGATGCCCAATTGAACTACACCACCACTGAAAAAGAATTGCTAGCTGTGGTGTACGCCTTGGATAAATTTCGCTCCTATCTTCTTGGCTCCAAGGTCATCGTCTTTTCAGATCATGCCGCCCTTAGGCATTTGTTAGCGAAAAAAGAGACAAAACCCCGCTTAATTCGATGGATCCTCTTACTTCAAGAGTTTGACATTGACATCCGGGACAAAAAAGGGACCGACAATGTTGTCGCCGATCATCTCTCTCGCTTACTTATTGAGAAATCTTCGAAATTTGCAGCCATCCGTGATTCCTTTCCGGATGAGCAACTTCTTCAAGTTTCACATTCTACTCTTCCGTGGTTTGCGGATATTGTCAATTATCTTGCGGTTGGCAAAATTCCAGCTCATTGGTCCAAACAAGAGAGGGACCGGTTTTTCTCCCAAGTCAAGCATTTCTTTTGGGAAGATCCGGAATTATTCAAGTATTGCCCGGACCAAATCATCCGGCGATGTATTCCTGAAACCGAGGCCACAAGCATTTTAAATTTTTGCCATACTCTTGCTTGTGGAGGCCATTTCAGTGCCAAAAAGACCGCTAACAAAATCCTTCAAAGCGGATTCTTTTGGCCTACCTTGTTCCGGGATGCATACAATTTTTGCAAATCGTGTGAACGATGTCAAAAACTTGGATCCATGTCCCGAAGAGACATGATGCCCCTCACCAACATTTTAATTGTTGAAATTTTTGATGTGTGGGGGATTGACTTCATGGGACCATTTCCATCTTCTTATGGCTATGAGTACATCCTTGTAGCGGTGGATTATGTGTCTAAATGGGTTGAAGCCGCGGCTACCAAAACCGATGATCATAAAGTCGTGATCCATTTCATTCAATCTCACATCTTTAGTCGTTTTGGTACACCCCGAGCAATCATTAGTGATGGCGGATCTCATTTCCGAAATCGTTATCTCAAATCCGTCCTTGCTAAGTATTCAGTCATTCATAAGGTTGCTACACCTTACCACCCTCAAACGAGTGGTCAAGTAGAGATTTCTAACCGGGAGATTAAGCACATTCTAGAAAAAACGGTTAGACCGGATCGCAAAGATTGGTCATTACGGCTAAACGATGCACTTTGGGCTTACCGGACAGCTTATAAGACACCCATTGGCATGTCACCATATCAACTTGTCTTTGGCAAAGCATGTCATCTCCCGGTAGAATTAGAGCACCGTGCTTATTGGGCCGTAAAAAGGTTCAATTTTGATCTCAAACAAGCCGGCTCTAATCGTGCGTTGCAATTGAATGAACTTGAGGAATTGCGTAATGACGCGTATGAAAATGCAAAAATTTACAAGGAAAAGACTAAAGCTTTCCATGACAAACACATCGTCAAAAAGTCTTTTGCCCCGGGACAAAAGGTCTGGCTTTTCAATTCCCGCTTGAAACTCTTTCCCGGTAAACTCCGGTCAAGATGGGATGGTCCATACATTGTCACTACCGTCTTTCCTCATGGAGCAATCGAACTTCATGATCCTGCAAGTGGATCACTCTTCAAGGTAAATGGCCAAAGGCTTAAGCCTTGCATTGACAGCACAATTCTAACCCGAAAAGTTGAGGAAGTCCCCTTGACGGATCCCATTTATGAGGAATAGTGCCTGCTCTAACTTCGTCTAGCTATCGACATTAAATTTAGCAAAGCAAGGGAATAAATTCTTTCGATGTTCCAAGCTTCTCTACCTTCTTAAATTGCTCGTGCCTTGAAATTTTCTGGGAAATGGTTTCGATAAGCCAAAAATTTGATTTTTCTAAAATGGTCTTCAGTTGTGTTTCGCAATTTTAGACTGGCCTCTTAGACCTTCTTAGCTCTAATTTTCATTCCCGGAAATTTCTATCGCTTTTGAGCAATTTCATAGGACCTTTGGCATGCAACTCATGTGCACAACCTCTCCTTTTCAATGCATTGTTGAATCATGGTTCCTCAAAAATTTTCATGCATTAGAGAGAAGCTGCAAGGTTTGAAAATTTTCTCAAAACTTTCCAGGCATTGGAGATGAAATGCAAAGTTTGAAAAATTTTCATCCAGGCATTAGAAATGTTGAGCAATTTGACAATTTTTTCAAAAAATTTTCTATCCATGCATTGGAGAGGTGTTACATTTTGAAAAAATTTCCAATTTGATCCATGCATTAGAAAGAAGTTGAAAAGTTTTCCAAATTTTTCTAAAAATCCATCCATGCATTGGATTGGAATAATGTGTCAAGTTTCAAATTTTCCATGCATGCCTTGAATTTAGGACTGACATGCAAATTTTCAAAAATTCTCTATGCTTAAAATTTTCATTTTTGAGAATTCTATCCCTTTTGCATCATGTTGAAATGTTTTAAGTTTGAAATTTTCATTTTTGAGAATTCTATCCCTTTTTGCATCATGTTGCCAAAAGCTTGAAAATTTTCTTAAACTCATCCATGCATTGTGTGCAGTGCAAAGTTTAAAAAAAAAAAAAAAAAAAAAAAAAAAAAAAAAAAAAAAAAAAAAAAAATTCATCCATGCATTGGAATGGAATGAATTTGCAACGTTTAAAAAATTTTTCTTCAGAAATTGCATTCATGCTTTGTGTGATGTTGTAAAAGTTGTAAATTTTTCCATGCAATTTAAATTCATGCATGCATCATTAAAGAAAAAAATTTCCATGATAAATTTCCAGAAAAAATTTTTCCATGCAATTTTTTCCATCCATGCAAGCTCATGCATGGCCATGCAACAGCATTCAAGCTCCATTCAAGGTTCAAGCACCAAAAATCATGAGCCTGCTGCCTTCATTTAGAGCATTCTAGCTCCCAGTTGGAGTGCTCTAAGCTTTTTAGCCCATCTTCCGCAGCTGCATGCTACTGCCTCAGAATCGAGCACTCGTAGCCCAAGCTTCGAGTGCTCGAAGCTTCACCATTTGCTTGGCCAACTCACTGCTCTCATTTCGAGCACTCGAGCTTCCTCTTCCGAGTGCTCGAACTCCCCATACAACCCACTCGAGCCTGCTGTCTCCATGCAGAGCACTCGCCCTCCCCCTTGCGAGTGCTCGAAGACTCCATCCCACTCAGCAAACCTCTCAACCTCCACCACCCTGCCTGCATGCATGCACGCCCATGCGTGCATGCCACCCCTCTCACCTCATCACCCCTCCCACACCCTCATCCTCTCGGCTTACCCCCATGCATGCACAACACCATGCACAACCACCCTTCCCACCCTAACCAACATCATCCCACCTCTCTGCAACCCACTTCTCAACTCACCCATGCTTGCACCACCTCACCACCTCGCACACATAGAACCATGCAAGCATCAACTCAAACCTCAACTCCTATCTCTCTCCTCAACCCAACGCACCCAACCAACCTTCCAACCTTCTCTCTTTCTCGGCTTCTACAAACCAAACATCACCACCTCTTGCAACACAACAGCAACCCACTTCAAACCAAACTCCCCAAACCACCCTCCAGCTCATGCTCACCACAACCCAAACCATCCACCTCCTCTCGGCATCTCTGCAGACAACCCCATCAACCCACCATCTCTCTCTCTCTCTAAACCATACCTCACCACCCTGCATGCATGCACGTCCATGCATGCATGCCACCTCTCAAACCCACATTCTCTCTCTCGGCAACACATCAACACCACACCCTCCAGCACCATGCACCACTACCACCTTCCTGCATCCACCCTCTCGGCCATGCATGCATGCAGGCCCATGCATGCATGCCACCCCTTCCACCCCTCACCACTTAGCTCACCACCCTCCTACCAACCATCACAACCAACCTCAAACCCTCACACTACTCGAACTCCCCTTCCCACACCCGAGCCCCTCACCCAACTCTCTGCCCCCATTTCGAGCACTCGAAGTGGGCCTTCGAGTGCTCGAACCAAGCTCTCACTCTCCCTCTTTTAAACCCCGAAGCTACCACCTCACTTTCCTCCCCCTCTCTTGGCTCCAACTTCCCCACCCTTATTGCACCCACTTTTCACCTCTCTCTCTCTCTACCTTCCCCAACCACCTGCTCGACCCTCTCACACACCACACCAGCTTTTCTCTCCCTCCCACTCACAACCAAGTGCACAACCACCAGCATGCACCACACCTTGCTTGCATGAACATCCAACACCCATCATCCTCGCAGCCAACTCCTCCACCCACCACCTTCAGCATCCACTTGCATAACCAACCCACCTCCATACCTCACCACCCCATCCTCTCACCTCCCTCTTCCTGCCTTCCTTCTTGCTCTCGGATACCCTGACATTCAGGTTTGTGTCCTCTTCCTTAGTTTTTCTTTTCCTTTGTTCATTCATGGTGTTTTACACGGAGGATGGGCTAGTAATGTTGGAGTTTGGTTTTGTTGATGATTTGTTGTTGCTTTGTCAATGCTAGTGCTTGTTTCCTTGTTAAAAATTTTGGGTTTGCTCCTCCATCCCACTCACTTTCCTCTTCTCCTTTTTGTGGTGCACGCCAGGTGTTCGCTGAAATTCCTCAACCAAGTCCACCTCTCTAAATGTCTCGTGCCGGTCCTTCTCGCCCTCCTCGACCCTCTTCAGGTGCCCGTGCTGTCACTCGTGAGCGACCACGTGATCCTTGGGATCGCAAACAACTCAACTACGAACTCTCATTTCCGCTCACGGATGCCTTTGACATTCTACCCACAACTTCGTGGGCTGTCGCCAAATTGACTAACCGGCGTCTGCAACACATTTGCGCACCCCTTGCCAGGGTTGCCTACCCCCGTGTAGTGCGCCTCTTCTACCAGAATCTCCAGTGCCCTGAAGAGCCACCCATTTCTCTCACTACATCCATTGACGGCACCGCCTATGCTTTCACTATGACCGACATCATTCAGGTTTCTGGTTGCCCCATTGAGTGCCCCGATGACATTGTCAATCGTGAGAATCTCCCTTTATATGAGGAGCCGGATACATTAATTGTGGCGCAGATTGCCGCTGCCATTTGCCCTATTGACGATCCTACTCGGCCCCGGTCTTTTATCCGCAAAACCAATCTTCCGGAACGCCTATGGTTCATTGACACTGTCTTCAAGCACAATGTTTGCCCTTTGGTGCACAGCACCGAGCATCGGGGCCTCTTTCTGCAAGCCTTATATGCCATGGACCAAGGCCAATGGTTCTCCATCCCAGAGCTCATTTGGTCCACCTTTATGAAGTTTTGGCATGATGCTCATAATGCACGGGCTCCGCGAGTTGAAAATCGGAAATTGCCTTTGCCGTTTTTCATCACTCGACTCCTTCAGCACAAGGGTTTCGTTGTTCCTCCCCACGAACCAAGAGGCGATAAAATCAAAATTTTTACCCAGCGCCGGTGGATCAATGTTCTGAGCCATTCTAGTACCCCTCCGCCTCCTGCCCCCCTGTTCATCCACGCTCCACCTCCTCCTCCTTCTGAGGCAGTTTCCACCGCCGCAGCCACTGCGAGAATAGAGCCTTCGGTCGACTCTCACCAGGACCAGGCTTTCATCCGGGCTTCCATTGCCAGTATTCATGCGCGACTAGATCGTTTTGAGCATTCTTTGTCCGCGTGCACTCAGGCTCTGTGTAAGTCTTCTTCACGTGCTGAGGAAGATCGTCGTCTTGCTGCTGAAGACCGCCGTGTCGCCGCTGAGGACCGTCGTTTGGCTTCCGCTGAACGGCGTAAGACTCAATCTCTCCTCCATTCCCTCCTCGCCCGTTTACCTTCTGGCCAGTAGCTTGTTGCGCGTGTGGACCTTCTCTTTTGTTTCATCTGTAACTATTTCTCTTGTATATTTTGTTTTCCTTTTAAACTGTAAGAATTTGCTATGTATAGGTTGCTCTGGTCGACATGATCCCTGTACAGTTCTTTTTGTCATCATGTAAACTCTTTTTGCAATGCAAGTTCTTTATGTTCTGTTAACTTTCGATACATTCGTTTTCTGTCTTTATGCTTGTGCTATTAATGTGTTTGTGGTTGTTTCTTTTGGTTCTTCATATTGCTTTCCAGGTTGCGCAGTCCGGTTCAAGTTTGGGGGTTTTTGTCTCAAAATGCCATTCCCTCCCCCAGGTATTGTTGTTCCTTTTATACTCGTTGTCATTTTTGTCTCTCACTTGCATCCATGTCCACATTGAGGACACTGTGTCGTTTAAGTTTGGGGGTGCATCAAGCATTCTTGGCATATTTTTGGTTCCATAATTTTTGCTAAGCAATGATAGTATAACTTGACACTTGTCGGAGATGAAACATATGTTTAATACCTTGTGTATAGAAGCAATTGAAAATTTTTGAAAATAAAGAAAATTTGAGTTGAAATGATCATGTAAATACAATGTAGTCTGTATAAATGCCTCAATTAGATTCTTGCTGGATTTACACTCTTATAAGCTTCACAATGCACAGATGCACATTGGAAACTTAACTGTGAGGCATGCAACTTGATTGACCTTGACCTTGGCCTAGTTAATCTGATTTGATGAACCTGATAGATGGATACCTTTGGCATGTTTATTCAAAAAAAAAAAAAAAAAAAAAAAAAAAAAAAAAAAAATGACCAGTTGACGTTCGTAGCCTTTCCAGCTCGAGCTATTAAGCCCTAGGAGTGTCTCTACACTTAGCACCCTAAAGCCATCTGGTTTGGGAGTTGTTGGCCTAACGCTTGCTACAAGGGTTGGTTAGAAAGCTTAAGGGACTTAAACATTGCATGGTCATTCAAAAAAAAATTAAACTAGTAATAAACATGGTTCGTTGGAGTTCGTAGCCTTTCCAACTTGAGCTATTAAGCCCTATGGAGTGTCTCTACACTTAGCACCCTAAAGCCATCTGGTTTGGGAGTTGTTGGCCTAATGCTTGCTACAAGGGTTGGTTAGAAAGCTTAAGGGACTTCAGCATTGCACAACCATTCTATGTTTCGCTTATGTGTTGAAATAAATTGTTAACAAGCAACAAAAGTTGTCTTGAAAATAAAATCATGCCTTAGGGACTTCATGTAAAAGGGAATTCATTGACTTGAAAACTTGTACCTTGGAATTGGAAAAGAAAGTAAAAGCCGCATGTTGAGAATCCAATTCACTTTCACTGAAGCGAGAGTTGATTTCCATTCAAGAGATGATAATTGAGTTATTTATATAGACTTTGATGTTGATGCATGTATGTAGAAATGTATTTAGTCAATTTTTGTATCAATGCTTCATATATGCAAGGTAGTTTTCCCAATGACCCCATCTCCAGTTTTTGTCTGTTTCAAGTTGTATTTGAGCTATGTTTCTATCTCATTTTACCATGGAGGATATTTTTTGTAGTAGCATGCCCATGGTTGTCTTTTCTTTATGTTTTTCATTGTAGTTTTGCTAAGGGACTAGCAAAATGTAAGTTTGGGGGTGTGATAAGCGCCGAATAATGTATATTCAAGCGCCCTAAATTACATTAACAAAGTCCAGTTATTAATTATTTTATGTAGATTAACTCCAATTCTATGTTTTTATGCATTTTCAGGTTCATTGGCCAAAATGGAACAAGAATAAGGCCTTGTGGAGTCTTGAGCAACAAAAGGGTGCCAATGCTGAATTCTGGCAGCAGTAGAGCCTGGTCTTTGCTTGCCATTTTGACCTTCCAAACTCGAGAACTGGACTACCCTCATAACATGAAAGATTTAGAGCTCTGAATCAGCTTTCCAAATCTTCAAGTGGTTCATCATTCGGAGTTCGGAGCAGAGAGTTATGATCTTCACAACAGAGGTGCGCAGAACTGCCTGGCAGCACTGATGTACTGCCTTTCTCCCCATTTTCGACCAACCAGACTTGAGATTTGGGTCTTCATCAAAA
The DNA here is from genome assembly GCF_030987335.1 of Cornus florida. Taxonomy (NCBI): domain Eukaryota; kingdom Viridiplantae; phylum Streptophyta; class Magnoliopsida; order Cornales; family Cornaceae; genus Cornus; species Cornus florida. Next base: position 43,710,609 of record NW_026775571.1, read on the forward strand.
CATGAAGTTTTTAAAGCACTGAATCAGCTCTCCAAAGCTTCAAACAGATCGTCATTCGGAGTTCGGAGCACAAAGTTATAGCAGTTTTCCCAAAATAGGTCAGCACTAAGCAAGAGGAGCATGTTGCACATTGCACTAAGTTAGAGTGCTCGAAGTCACCAAGCGTGCGCTCGAAAATCAGGCAGAATGCCCTTCGGAAATGGCTCATTTCAGCCCACTTGCACATTGGTTTCATCAATGCCATCTTCCCTCTTTATGAAGTGGTTGGAGGTGTTCCTTGGAGGAGAGAGGGTATGGTTAGAGCATAAAAGGCTACCCAAAGGCCACATATATCATTAAGCTTTATCTTGAGCAAGAGAAAGGAGAGAGAAGAGAGCAAGGAGAGGGTGTTCTTGAGTGCTACAGTAGGAGCTCGAAAATGGAGATGAGGATGATGCTTCTTCCTTCTTCTAGCTCACCAATGGGTAACTAAACCTCATCTAGGGAGGTGATGAAACCCCTCCCTTGTAAGCATGTGTTAGTATAGTTTATTTTTGGGGATTACAATGTATTTTTGATAGTCTTTCCATGGTCAAGAGCCTCACTTTTGTTGTAATGAATGTTGAATGTTTTAAATGATTATTGTGAGTTATTCATCTTGTCTTGGATGGTTGCCTTTCTTAATCATATTGCTTGCACTTCCATGGTGACAATGGAAGTTAGATCATGGAATGGTTTTAATGGCATGGAGTTGGAGAACCTAGATAGTTCATGGCTTAGGGTTTCCCTTTGATGGGCTATACTTGATTCTTAGCTTTATGTGCATTCACCATTTAAATTAGGGCTTGATAATCCTTGGCTTAGTAAGCATGTTCTAAGCTACATTTTAGTTTAGGTAGTTGATCATGTGAACCTTTGATGGTTTATTCTTGCCTTTCTAATTAAATGAACTTCTTAAGGATATTATAGCAACCTAGTATTGTTATGTATCATGACTATCATATATGTTGTTTTCCCCTTAAATTAATCTTAACCTAGCATGTGTAGAGGGATGGAGGTGGATTCATTTCCCTAGCCTTCTTTACTTGTACTCACTCCCTTGAATTCTTGCAATTTACTGTTTTATGCACTTTTAATTTCCTAGCTTAAGTGACATCCAACAAAACCTCTATACACCCTTCATCATTCTAAGAATGATTCTAGACATTTAGGTTGTATTAGACTAGCGTAGTCCCTGTGGTTCGACTTACCCGACCAATAGCCCTATTTTACAATGATTCGTGCTATTGCGAAGGTTGATGTATAGTTGATCAACCGATCAGGATCGTCTCAAGGGAAATGAGCAGTATTATTGGAATCAATGATGGATTAGTATGTCGAATGATTAAAAGATGGCTTGTTGGCTGAATTATACTACAATTTAAATTAGAGAAATGCAATGTAAAACAACTAAAATAAATGAGGTGTAGAGAATTTGAGAGAGGAGTCTTGGGTCATAGAGTTCACCACTAAGCATTACCTTCCTAAACATTCAATATTTGATGGATTAGGGGGATTGTGTGTTATAAATGAAAGTGTATGCCATTAATTGAAATATTAGCATGAATGGCCAAGTAAGCATACATTGTCTAGTCAATCTAGTGAATAGCACAATATATCAAATTAAGCCATTAATCCTTCCATAAGTCCATAATTAATGTACACTCAACAAATTAGAGAAATATACCACTTGCATTTATAAGTATAGAACATCAAATAACAAGATGGATTGTCCACTTATCTAAGAAAGTAAGAAAATTACACTACAACTAAGCTAGTGATATAAAAATTAAACTAATTAAACTAAGGAGGTGGCACAATCCATCAAGAAATAAGTATAAACCATCAAATAAATTACAAGAGTAATCCATTTAAGCACCATGCCTTGACCATTACTAGATTCATAATATCAACACATATAGACATGCATTAATGTCACAAAATTTAGAGATAAACACATAAACATTCATTCTAGCATACATAGACTTATGGATAGAATTAAATGATCAATTGGAAGTGTTAAACTACACAAATCATTGTAGAAACAAGATTTAAATATATAAGATGTCAAGATAATAAATACAACACAAATCCCCATTAATTACAAAACATCAAAGTCTAGGAGGCATGCTTAGGGCTATTTCTAACCCCAAGAGAATGGTTTAGCCACTTATTGATGTTATCATCCAACCCTCAAGGGCTATCTCCATACTAGAATTTATCCTCCTCTTCTTGCGTTCTTAGTAAAAACCCTAGATGAGTGGAAGAACTTTCCCAAATTGTATGTTTCTCCCTCTAATCTATAGAAAAGTTTCTCTCTAACTAACCAACTTTTTTGCTAAAATTAGCCAAAATCCTTGTATAGGTAGCTCAAATGTCACACCCAATGGTTAGACCTCGTGCCAAGGACCTCCAAATGATTGCACCACGAGCACACATTTAATTAGGCTTGAAATCAACTTTTCACATAATTTAAAGCAGTTCGATCGATCACATGGTTGTTCAGATCGATCGTACCATGGCGGCGCACTTTTTGGATAAGGATAAGGCTGAGATATTTTGGGAAAAGGACAAAGGTGGTAAGTGGGGATAAGATCAAAAGGGTTCAATCGATCGAAGGAAAGGTTGGATCGATCGAATAGGAAATTTTCTTGAGGATAAGGATAAGGGGTTCGATCCATCATGGCGGGGTTCGATCCATCATAGCGGAGTTAGAACGATCATAGTATGATCAATCGTAGCTTGGTTCGATTGATCAAAAAAGGCTTTCTTCACCACTTTGCTCCTTTCTTCCACTAGGCTTGAGATTGTTTCTTTTAATGCTCTAATTCAACTGAATTGACTTATTTTGGGGATAAGCGCCTGAAAAAGGAAATAACATTAAATGAGACTAAAACGAAAAAATAAGATAGAATAGTGTTCTAGAATGTTCAAGCTCAAGGGCATTAAATGCGCATTTTTCAGCACTTATCACACCCCCAAACTTAAATATTGCTAGTCCCTAGCAATGAACTACAATATAAAAATAATAAACCAACAACTATACAAAAATGAACTAGAAAGGAAAAAATGGATAACGCCACATTCTTAGGGAACACGATTGCATTTAGCATATGCAACAAGCCTTTTAAACCCCTAGGTTACCCCTAGTGGACGAGTGAAGTCGCGTGAGGGTTTCCAGAAATAATACTCACAAACATTAAGCTCTTTCTCACTAAAGAGGCACCAATATTCCAAACAAGTATTGGGAGAAAACTACATAAAGTATGTAATTTGTCAACCATTGATGAACACTGAAAAGTGCACATTTAAAACCCTTAAGCTCGAGTATTCTAGGACCTTTATCAATCTTACTTTCCCATTTTAGACTAATTTCATGTTATTGCCCTTTTCAGGTGCTTATCCCCAAAATAAGTCAATTCAGCCAAATTAGAGCATAAAAGAAGCAATCTCAAGCTGAATGGAAGAAAAGAGCAAAGTAGAAGACAAGTGGTGGAAATTAGCAATCTTCGATCGATCAGGAATACTTTCAATCGATCTCACATTGATCGATCCAGCCTCATCAAGATGGATCAAAACCCTTGACCTTATCCTCAAAGAATTTCCATCTTCGATCGATCCAACTTTCTTCAAATCGATAGAACTTACTTGATCTTATACTCACCTACCACTTTTGTCTTTTGCCCAAAATATCTCAGAGATTTGTCGTATTCCAAAAAGGCGCCGCCAAAGATTGATCAATTTGGCCTTAATTCGATGGATCTAGCCACAGTTCGGTCTATCTCACCTGAATTCGATCAATCAAACCTCCTCAAGTCCGAAATAAAACAGAGTCTATCTCATTAAAAGAGGGCTAGTGGTACATTCATTGGGAGGGACCTTAGTACACAAGACCTGACCATTGGGTGTGACACTTGAGCTACCTATATAAGAATTTTGAGCCATTTTTACATGATAATATAGAGAACTAAGATATCTCATAACATATATCTTAGAGAGAAGGCTGGAGCTTAGAGAGACATACACTATTTCTGGGAGTTCTTCCATTCTTCTAGGGTTTCCATCAAGAAGAAGAGCATTCTTACCATGGAGATGGCCCTTAAAGGTTGGATGACTACATCAATAAGTGGCTAAACATCTTCTTGGGGCTAGAGTTAGCCCTAAGCATGCCTTCTAGACCTTGATGTTTTGTATTTTGAGGGGATTTATGTTATAATCTTGTCTTGACACTTGATTTATATATGAATCTTGTTTTTACAATGATTTATGTTGTTTAATACTTCCAATTGATTATTTTATTCTATCCGTATGTCTATGTATGCTACAATAGATGTTCTTGTGTTTATCTCTTGGTTTTGTGATATTAATGCATGTCTATGTGTGTTGATGCTATAAATCTAGAGATTGTCAAGGCATAATGCTTAAATAGAATACTCTTGTGATTTATTTGATGGTTTATACTCATTTCTTGATGGATTGTGCCTTTACCTTAGTTTAATTAGTTTAACTTTCACGCCTCTAGCTTAGTTGTAGTATAGTTGCTTTACTTTATTAGATGTGAGGACAATCCATACTTGTTGTTTGATGTTCCATACTTATAAATGCAAGCAGTACAATTCTCTATCTTGTTAGTGTGTTGATTATGACCTTAAAGGAAAGATTAATGGCTTAGTTTGATATATTATGTTATTCACTAGGTTGTCTAGACAATGTATGCTTAATTAGTCAATCCATGCTTATTGATTCAATCATTCACACCTTCTTATATTGCAATACATGTTTCCCCGCATTCATAACACATTGAGTATCTAGAATGGTAATGTTTAGTGGTGACCTCTAGATTCCAAGACCTCTCTCTTTTGTTCTCTACCCTTTTATTTACTTCAATTGCTTAGTATTGAATTCATTTACATTATAGTTTAATTAACCAAACAAACAATCTTTTGATCACTCAACCTACTAATCCGACCTTGTTTCTATATTAACATAGGCCCCCAATCCCTTGGGACAATCCCTTCTCACTCATAATACATAGTATAGGTGTTAAGCAGTTTATAAATTTAAAGTATGGTGCCCACTTGACACTAATTTCCAAACTCAAAGTGTTGTGCATTATTTTGTGCACACACTCGGAGTGCCACCATAATTTTGGCGCCATTGCCGGGGATTGATTTGGCAACGCCGTGTTCTGGAAACAATTAGGAATTAGTATTCTTTTGATCGTGTCTTTACTTTACTTTATTTTTAGTTACTTATTTTATTTGTTCTTATTTGGTTAGGTGAATTGAACAAAGGAAGTCAAGCAAAGGAGAGTTGAAAGTAAAGAGCTAAGCTAAGCATGAAAAGGCTAAAATCTAAAAATTGCAAAGCTAAGTGGAAAATTGAAAAATGAATTGAAGTTACTTAAGGACCCTTTGTGGGATCTTTCTTAACTCAATCTCTAGTTAAATCGTCGGCCCACATAGTGGCAAGTTTTGTCAATTCTTAGATAAATCGTGAGCCCGCGTGGAGGCAATTTACTTTTCTTTGCATATTGTTCAAGCATGGGAGTATGGGATCATTGTATGTGGAGGTTTGTTGATTGATTTGTTGAGGGGGCGAAGTGATTACTATTTGATTGTTATTTGTTTTGTTAGTGCATGCATGGTCGTAGGTCATTAAATCGTACCCTTGTCCCATTTGATTTCCATCTTGAATCGGTTGTTCGTAATCCTAGGGGAAGAGGTAGTTCTCATCACTCCATTTCATCAATGGAGGAGCAACATGACGACCATATGGAGGACCTTGGTCACGTAGACTGACAAGGCATCCTCCACTCCAATGTGCATTATGACAACAATCAAGTACCATTAGGCATGCCTAGACCATTCATTCCACCACAACAACAAGGCCAAGTTCCATTGGGAATGCCTCGGCCAATTTATGCTCCACAACCTCCTATTTTTCAAGGCAATCAAGGTGCTTATGTAGCACCACCAATTGTGAATCCTCCTCTTGCTTTAAGAGACCATTATGTGCCAAATGAATATAATGCATCCACTTGCATTCAATTGCCCCCATTTAGAGCACATCACTATGAGATTAAACCGCAAACCATTCAAATGCTTCCTAACTATCATGGACTTCCAAGTGAAGAACCGTACAAGCATTTGGATGAGTTTCTTGAAGTATGTTCCATCGTGAAATACACGGGCATACCAGAAGAAGTGTTAAGACTCAAACTTTTTTCTTTTACCCTTAAAGACAAGGCAAAATATTGGTTCAACAATCTTAGGCCTTTTTCGATAACTTCTTAGGCAGAAATGCAACAAGAGTTCTTGAAGAAGTATTATCCGGTTTCAAAGACTAATGCCATGAGAACTTCAATTAGAGAATTTTTTCAAGGGGATGGGGAATTATTTCATGAGGCATGGGAAAGATTCAATGATTTACTTAGGAAGTGTCCACATCATGACATACCTAAGTGGCAATTAGTTTAATACTTCTTTGAAAGTTTGCCGGATAGTCACAAGAGTATAGTTGATGCATCTATGGGTGGTTTTTATCTTAATAAGCATGAGGATGATGTGTGGCGTCTTTATGAAAGTATAAGTGAAAATTCAATGCATAGATCCTTATATTCTAAAAATGGGAAAAACTTAGGTGGAAGGAAGAATGTTAGCTTATACCAAGTTGACAATTCAAATGACATAGCCGCTGAGGTGAAATCCTTAACTCAAAGATTTGATCAATATTTGGTCAACTACAATTCAGCAAACCAAATGTCTTCCTCCCCTAATCATACTCATCATGTTTCAAATGAGTCTTGTATGACTTGTTCTAGTGTCTTACATACTACTTCAAATTGTCCCCATGGACATGTGCAAAGTGAGCATCATGAACAAGTTAATGCTACATTTTATTAATCAAGGGAATAATCCCTATGGCACACATTATAATCCCGGGTAGAGGAACCATCCAAACTTCTCTTGGAAAAGCCAAGGGGAAGGCTCAAACCCTCCCCAAGGTGGTTTTCAAGGCAAGTATGTTCCACCCCCAATGCAAAGACAAGGTTCCCAAGGTTATAGATCTTCTTTTCAATCACATGGCAACTAATTTTTTAACTCTCATTTTCCTAATCACTCATCTTATTCCCAAGGAAATTCTAGGAGTCTCACTTTTGAGGAGAAAGCGTTGACCGCTTTGGGCACTTTAGAGGCCAATACTCAATTACTTCATTCCCATTCTCAATCCATTGCTAAGCTAGAAACCCAAGTCGGGCAAATAGTTAGTACCTTGAATGTTAGAGAGAAAGGAAAGACACCTCTAAATGCCCCACCAAAGCAATAATTTGTTGTAGAAACCAATGAAGGTCACACAATTGAACATGTTAATACGGTGACAACTTTGAGGAGTGGGAAAATTGTTGACAATCAAATTGGTGTTTCTAATGAAGAGAGTGAACCGGTGCAACCAAAAGTTGTCACCCGTCCCGTTTCACATTCTATTCCTCCTTCATTGCATGTGCATGATCATCTTTCTGAAAAAGTGTTAAGAAATTATTTGAATAGTGATTTGAACAATGATTTGAACAATTCTTGTGTTGAAGATGCTTTAAAGAAAAATCTTGAAAAAGACTTTGAGCCAAGCGCTCCATTTTCGGAAACCTTAAAAGGGTCAATTTCTCTTGAAAAACAAAAGACCAAAGTGAATGAAATAATTGAAGTGTTTAGGCAAGTGAAGATCAATCTTCCACTTTTGGATGCAATTAAGCAAATTCCGGCTTATGCCAAGTTTTTAAAAGATCTTTGCACCCAAAGGAGGAATAACAAAAGCCAAGCACCAAGGAAAGTGGTCTTGACCAAGCAAGTAAGCTCTCTCCCAAAGTTTAAGGACCCCGGTTCACCTACTACTTCTTGCATCATTGGTGACCATATCATTAATTGGGCTCTTTTAGACTTAGGAGCAAGTGTAAACCTTCTTCCGTACTCGATATATATTAAATTAGGCTTAGGAGCCTTAAAATTGACGTCGGTAGCTTTGCAACTTGCCGACCGTTCCATCAAAAAAACCCTGAGGTTTCATTGAGGATGTGTTGATTAAGATTGATAAATTCTTCTTTCCGGTCAATTTCATTGTCATTAACACGGAACCAGTTTCAAATCCCAAGAGCTAAATTCTCGTTATCCTTAGCCGTCCTTTCTTGGCAACCGCAAATGCCAACATAAATTGTAGGACGGGGCCACATGAAAGTGAAGTTGAACATTTTTAATCCAACCCCGAATTCAACGGATAAGCATGAAGAAGTGTGTGTTATGGAGAAGTGTCTTGACAATGAATGTGACAAAGTTGAGTCGTTGCTTAAAGATCAAATTTCCAAAAGTTCATCTTCCAATTTGAATTCTAAGAAAGTTGTTTCAAAAACAAATTTTGAAAGGGCATGGAAGCCCAAGAATTGCATGGACAAAGGACCGTCAATCTCCTTTGAGTCAAATCCAACGAGTTCCTTAGGGAATAATTTGTTAGGTGGGATTCAAAGTGCCATTCACCCCATCAAGGAGGGGTTGCACAATAAGATTTTTGATCCGGGCTAAAAGAGCCCAATATCTTGCTAGAAACGTTAAAGACTAGTGCTTCGTAGGGTTTACAACCCTATTCCTCCCTCATTTCTATTTTTCCTTTCATTTCTTGCGTCGTCTAGATATATTCTAGGATTCATACACATTGCAAGGACTTTGGTTTAGAATGCATGCACTGTCATATTTAAATTAAGCATTTTGTGCCTGTTTGATCGATCTCGAAAGAGGTTCGATCGATCGAACTGCCAACCCTGCATCTAATTATCTCTCTGTCCCATCGAGTGTAATTTTCCTGCATATTTCAACTCTCTATGTATCGTACGAACTTCATTTTCGATCGATCTGAGAATTCCAAGATTGATCCAGTTCTTCCTTGGATCGATCTTCAGTCCACACTTAGAAAAATTTTTGGAACCCAAGAAAAAGGCCTCTCTGTGCAATCGTTCGAACTTATATGCAGGTTCTCACCTGTTGAATCGATCGAAATTCCCAGATTGATCTATCCATGTTCCTTTTGTTGAATTTTGCATTTCATTCTTAAAAACTATATTTATAAAAAAAAAAAAAAAAAAACCAAAACTAAAAATAAATATTTTATTTTATTTTATTCCATTTTATTTTATTTTATTTTCAAAATTCAAAAATCAAAAAAAATATTTTTCTTTATTTCTCTTTTTAATTTTTATTCTTATTTTTATTTATGAAAATCCAAACATATTTTTAATTTTAATTTTAATTTTAATTTTCAAAAAAAAAAAAATTCAAAATTTTCAAAAATACTTGTCGTTTTGCGAGGTTAGATCGATCTAAGTCCCTTTCAGATTAATATTTGTTCGATCAATCTGATTTCCTAGTGATCAATCGAACATATCGGAGATCGTTTTAAAAATAGAAGCCAAAGGTCATTTGGATCGATTTCAAGATCGATCTCAGCCCCTAGTTTCTTCCACCACTGCCCATCATCTCTTCCACCTCCGGCGACCATCCCAAGTCTTCGAACTCCATCTCTCACCTCCGATTTCATCTCATCTCTTCATCTTCACTTCTCTCATTCGGTTTGGTGAGATCTTAATTTTATTTTCAACTTTAAGCTTCAATCTTGATTCTTCCATGTTTTCCATGTTAGATCTGAATTTTGATGTTTGATTTCTACCTATTTTTGAAGTCTTGAAGCATGTGTATGTATGTATATATATATTTGTATATATTTGATTCTGATTTTGTTTCAGGGGTCGCGTGCCAAGATAAGTGACCGAAGTTGACTTGTTGATGTGTAGAGGGACCCACGATCTTGCTGGGTGCCCCTCGTGTTGTCCACGCCACAGATCTGTGACTGTTCATGTTTTTACAGTAATTTGATCGATCACGGTTTTCTCTGATCGATTAGAGAAATATCGATCTCACTCAATTCCTGATCGATCCAACTTGGACTGATCTCATCTTTTCATGATCGATCGAACATCACAGATTTGCATGCCATCTTTTGTGTTCCATGCTATCTTATATATGCTTAATGCCTGTGTTTTCCACATTGGGTGCATTTTATTCTGTCATATTTAACATGTTTTACTTATTCATTGTCTATACCTGGCTGCATTACAACTTGCATAGATTCATGTCAATTATTCTGAGTTGTCTATCTTACTTGACATACATGTTTCAATATATTGTACTACAATTCTTTATTCCTATACTGACTTCATCTGCAGTTTTCTTTTCTTTTTGCAGGCCATGGCTCGAGTAAAGACTATCGCCCGTAGGCAGTATGAGAGTAGAGTAAGACTAAGGATAGAGGAGCCCGCAGAGCCTTCACATGCTCAGGACCCAATTCTAAAGCCAACTCTAGCTCAGTCCTCATCAGGTGATACCAGACTATAGTCTTTTGCTTGCGCATTATCTTTTTCTGATGAGATTAAGCATATATCTTCTCTATCACCACCACCGGCACAGTATGGCCAGGTCCGTGATAGACCTATCTGGAGATACTCACGCCTTTCAGTGGTGCATGAGTCTTTATTCGACATTACTTTCTTCTCCCGATCAGTCTTGACTAGGGCAACTTATGAGGATATTCAACGGCGCGGCATATAAGCTATATTGGCCCTAGTGGCCAACCCAGTTTACCAGCGGCTTGTTCAGGTGTTCTACTAGAATCTCCGACCAGCCCCAAGTAACCTATCAGAGCTGCGGACTACTATTGATGGCTACCCCATCCGCATCACAGTCGATACTTTGGCTACTTCTTCTCGATGCCCGCATGTCTGCCCTCCTGATCTTCACTATCCTATTCTGAGGAGGCCATCTGATCATGGCCGTTGCACTTATTGGCCACTACAGTGATGGCGAGACATTCGCTACGAGGATTTATCTGCCCGATAATCTTTGGTTCTTCGATTCGGTATTATACTGAAATGTATTTATGGCGGGCCTTAAGATCTAGTGGTGTTCAGACTTTTTGGCTGCCTTCTATGCCTTTTATACAAGCCTCTGGTTCTCTATTCCTACACTCTACTGGAGTGCAATAATGAAGTTATATACGAATTACATTAGCAAGGTCAGGCCTAAGCGGGCTAAATTCCTCCCCTTTGCACACATTATTACACAGATCCTCCGGGACCAACACTATCCCTTTCACCCGGAGGAGCGTCCAAAGATAGGGGCTTACCACTTCGGCAAGAAGGATTGGAACAAGAGTTACAATGCTCTTATAAAGAGCCTTGAGCAGGACGACGTTCTGGCAGCTGAGGAGGCGAAATTGGAAGAAGTAGAGGTAGCAGCAGCAGCAGTGGATGATCTAGCAGACCCAACGGCGGCTGCAGTACATATGGATATAGACCTGGAGCGAGAGCCTCTAGATGAGCTACTACATCACTCTTTGGCGGGGTCTCCAGTTCACTCATAAGAGCAAAGTTAGGACATACATCAGTCTCCCGATCTAGTCATACCTGACGCTCTAGTTCCGACACCCAGCATAGGTGAGCGTATCCAGACTTTGGAGGATGCGATAGTCTCTCTCCGAACAGACATACCTTCTCTCTTTGTGGACGTCTTAGCTGCGCTATAGGATATTTCTAGAGATATCTGGGGATCAAGCCCCGCTCGCCCTACCTCATCTGCTTGACCTCTATCTCTCTACCTCTCTTTCATCTTTTTATATATCAGTGATACCTGTTATTTTGATACTGTTATTTTTGTGGCCAGTCTGTTGGCCCTGATACTATGATGTACTGTACATTATTTTTCTCTTTCTATGCATACTATTTTTGGATGTCAGATTCTTATATTGATACATCTATCTGTTATTGACTCCATTATCAGGTGCATCCTAGTAAACTTCAGTGAGAGAGAGTGCTGCCCAAAATTTTTCAGAACCACCCTTATTCCTCTCTCCTTATTTCATTTATTATCCCATTTACACTTCCATGTCCACTGTACACTGTTATTATCCCTTTTGTTATCTGAAGAGATTTTGTCCCAGTGCCATCTTTTCAGGACCACAGTCAATCCTAAGTTTGGGGGAGTTATATCACCCACTTCAAATAATTGTGTCCCGGCCATTCTTTGCCTTAGCCGCACTGGTATACTCTTTCTTTTGCTCTCTTTGCACATTGAGGACACTGTGCCATTTAAGTTTAGGGGGAATGGGTGTTATTTGCAGTGTTTGCTTTCAATTCAAAATTTTGAGTATAACTTGTGTATTTGAGGGATTTTCTATGATTGATCCATGCTAGTTATGATTTTGATTTTTTGAAAACTATATTGCTTAAAATTTAAAAATTGCTTGACTTGAGAGTCTAATACTCCTTGTATGCCTTGTGGATGCTATTTCGGATTAAATTTTTTGAAAGATTGATATCTTGCTTGCATTTGTGGTCCACATCATCTTGATTTTGTGATTATTTTGAGATTCACTCTAGGATTCTATACTAGCACAGGCGCACACTAGCATTCATTTATAGGGTACATGCTTTGTTGATTATTGAATTGGTTATATCCCAATTGAGCTAGTAGTGCATTGAAAGCTTTTATTCTTGACAAGGTTGATAACAAACCCTTCTCATTGAGTAGCTGGGATTCTAGCCTCATCAATCACTGAATTTCTCATGCCGAAAGGTGGAGGGCCCAAACTCTAGGTTAAAATTGAATAAAATAAAATAAAATAAATAAATAAATAAAAGAGAAAAAGTTTGCAAAAGTAATAAAAAGTAAGGACTTCTCCCAAAAGGTGAGAAGTGGGAAATTATTAGATGGAGGTTGTTTTGATTTGTAGCCTAGTTAATTTGAGCTTGTAAGTCCTTAGGGGTGTTTTAACGCCTAATGCCCTAAAGTCGTCTGGTTTGGGAGTCATTGACTTAAACGCTCGACCTCATGGATCGCTAGAAAGCTTAATAGATCATTACATTGCACTATGCTTCCATCTTTGATCCTTAGGGATAGATACATATATATAAAAAATAAAATAAAATAAAAATCGAGTGAAAAGAACAAGTGCACCTAGATCAATAAAGCTTTAATAAAAGGTTCACTCTTTGTTTTGATGATCGGTACTATATTTGTGTGCTAGTTTGAGAATAAGGATGTGATCATTTCTTTAGTTGGCTTAGATAGCAACATACTTGATGCTGGTCCACTCAAAAAGGATTCTAGTGTTGTTTTGATTTGCACGATCATTTTCTTAATGTGTGGAGGACCATACTTGTCCTTATCCTCAGGAAAATTTCCTATTCGATCTATCCAACCTTTCCTTCAATCGATTAAACCCTTTTGATCTTATCCCCACTTACCACTTTTGTCCTTTTCCCAAAATATCTTAGCCCTGTCCTTATCTAAAAGGTGTGCCGCCATGGTATGATCGATCCGAGCAACCATGTGATTGATCGAACTACTTTAAATTGCGTGAAAAGTTGATTTCAAGCCAAATTAAATGTGTGCTCGTGGTACAATCATTTGAAGGTCCTTGGCACGAGGTTTAACCATTGGGTGTGACATTTAAGCTACTTATACAAGGATTTTGGCTAATTTTAGTGAAAAGTTAGTTAGTTAGAGAGAGACTTTTCTAGAGATTAGAGGGAGAAACATACAATTTGGGAAAGTTCTTCTACTCATCTAAGGTTTTTACCAAGAACACAATAAGAGAATGATGAATTCTAGCATGGAGATAGCCCTTGAGGGTTGGATGACAACATCAATGAGCAGCTAAACCATTCTTTTGAGGCTAGAGATAGCCCTAAGCATGCCTCCTATACTTTAATGTTTTGTAATTAATAAGGATTTGTGTTGTATTTCTTGTCTTGACATCTTATATATATAAATCTTGTTTCTACAATGATTTGTGTAGTTTAACACTTCCAATTGATCATTTGATTCTATCCATATGTCTATGTATGCTAGAATTAATGTTCATGTGTTTATCTCTAGATTTTATGAAGTTGATGCATATATATGCGTGTTGATATTATGAATTTAGTAATGGTCAATACATAGTGCTTAAATGGATTACTCTTGTAGTTTATTTGATGGTTCATACTTATTTCTTGATGGATTGTGCCACCTCCTTAGTTTAATTAGTTTAATTTTTATGTCACTAGCTTAGTTGTAGTGTAATTGCCTTACTTTCTTAGATAGGTGGACAATCCATTCTTGTTGTTTGATATTTCATGCTTATGAATGCAAGCGGTATATTTCTCTAATTTGTTGAGTATGCATTAATTGTGGGCTTATGGAAGGATTAATGGCTTAATTTGATATGTTGTGCTATTCATTAGATTGACTAGACAATGTATGCTTACTTAGCCATCTATGCTAATATTTTAATTAATGGCACACACTTTCATTTACAACACACAATCCCCCTAATCCATCAAATATTGAATGTTTAAGAAGGTAATGCTTAGTGATGAACTCTATAACCTAAGACTCCTCTATCATATTCTCTACACCTCATTTGTTTTAGTTGTTTTATATTGCATTTCTCTAATTTAAATTGTAGTATAATTCAACAAACAAACCATCTTTTGATCATTCGATCTTCTAATCCATCATTGATTCAAGAATACTGCTCATTTCCCTTGGGACGATCCCTACTTACTCTAGCTACTTTAATAGTTAGTAGTGGTAGTGGCATTCTATAAATTCAAACTTGGCCATACTACACACTTTTGTACAACTAGGTATTGACCACACCAAGTTTTGGCGCCGTTGCCGAGGATAGGCAACGCCGTATTTTGGAACCAATTTGGAATTAGTATTATTTTGATCTTGTCTTTATTATTTTTTTTTTTTGGTTACTTATTGTGTTTGTTCTTGATTGACTAGGTGCATTGAGCCAAGAGAAGTGAAGCAAAATGATTCTATAGCAAAGAAGCAAGCAAGCTAAGCTAAGTAAAATCATAAAATGCTAAAAATAAAAAAATTGCAAAGCAAAGTAAGGCAAAAATTGAAAATAAATTTGAAGTTACTTAAGGACCCTTTGTGAGCTTTTTTACTCTCTCTCTAGTTAAATTATCGGCCGACGTGGTGGCAAGTTTTAATTTCTTAGATAATCGTGAGCCCGTGTGGAGGCAATTTAATTTTCTTGCATATTGTTGAAAGCATGGGAGTATATGATCAATGTATGAGGAGGTTTGTTGTTGATTGCTTTGTGTTGCGACGGAGGAGTGCTTGCTTTTGTTGATTTTGTTGTTGTGTTATTTGAAGTTTTGTGCGGTCATTTCCCCACTTTTTATCTTGACCACTCCAATAGAAAATCTAGAGGGTAATCTTGGTTACTTAGACCCGGATTTCATTGAGCATCCTCCTTTCAACCAATTTCCTCCTGGAGTTCAAGCTCCAATTCCTCCAATGATCCTTCATGATCATTACAATTTTTATGACTACCATGCACCAACTTGTATCATGCTCTTTAATTTTGGGGGCTGATCAATATGAAATTAAGCCCGAAACTATTCAAATGTGTCCACTTTTCTATGGCTTAAATGATGATGAACTATATAAACATCTTGGTGAATTTTTTGAAATATACTCCACTGTGAAATACATGAATGTCCTGGAAGAAGTTCTGAGATTACTCATTTTTCCCTTTACTCTTAAAAATAAGGGGAAACATTGGTTCAACAACTTGGGGGCAAATTCAATAACTTCTTGGATACAGATGCAAAATGAATTTTTGAAAAAATTTTACCCCATAAGTTTGACCAATTCAATGAGAACTGCCATTAGAAAATTTTTTTCACAGGGAAAGAGAACTTTTGCATGAGGCTTAGGAAAGATTTAATGACTTGCTGAGGAAATGTCCACATCATGACATTCCAAAATGGTAACTGGTTCAATATTTCTACGAAAGCTTATCCGACATTCATAAGGACATAGTTGATACATTATGTGGAGGTTCATATTTTGGGAAGCATGAAGATGATGTTTGGCACCTTTTTGAAAAAATAAGTGAAAATTCATTACATAAATATCACACTTCTTGGGTGAGTCATGATTCTAATGAAAAAAAGAAAATTTTGAAAATGTGTCAAATTGAAAGTCCAATGGAGATTATAGCCAAGGTCAAAACTCTCACTAAAAGACTTGATCAATTTTTATTGAGTCAAAAACTGGCTACTCAATCATCTCCTTTTCATAGTCATCATTCTTATCATTCTTGTGAGCCTTGCATGACATGTTCAAGTGTATTATATACTACTTTTAATTGTCCCCATGGACATGTGCTTGATGAACACTATGAACAAGTCAATGCTACATTTGTTCACCCTCATTCAAATGCTTATATTCCGGTGTGGAGTGAAAATTCAAGTCCTTTTCAAGCTAAAAATTTTCAAAGTCGATATGTTCCTCCTTATCAAAGAAATAAAGGTTCTCAAGGATTTGTTTCATCTTCTTCTTATCATCAAAGAATGAATCACTATTCTCATCCTCATGTGTATGATTCTCAATTTTGCCTTCATCATCCTCATGCACTTTCTAGTAATTCCACATTTGAAGATAAGGTTTTGGTGGCTTTGAGTAGTTTGGAAATGAATAATAAATTGTTACATTCTCATTCTCAATTGATATCGAAACTTGAATCCCAAATTGGGATGATAGCTAATGCCTTGAATGAAAGAGAAATTGGTTAACTACCTAACCAACTCGAAAGAAACCCAAAAGCCAAATACTTTGTGGAAGCGAATCTTACATCTGGGTGCCCTTCCTAAGAACAAGTGAAAGCTATTACCACTTTGAGAAGTGGTAGGCAAATTGATAATAGGGTTGAAAAACCAAGTGAAGATAGTGAACCGATGCAACCCAAAGTTAGCACCCATCCCGTTTCCAATCCGACTCCTACTTCCTTGGAAGAAAATGTTCCCATTAAGAATTCTCAATCTTCTTCATCATCTCCTCAAGTTACAAAATTTTATGATCTAAAAGCTCCATTTCCATATGCTTTGAGAAAGATTTTGCCTTTTGGGAGGCAAGAAGGAAAAATCCATGACATGATGGAGGTGTTTAAACAAGTTAACATAAATCTTCCTCTCTTGGATGCAATTAGGCAAATTTTACCCTATGCAAAATTTTTGGAAGACCTTTGCACACAAAAGAGAAAGAATAAGGGATAAGGCCCAAAAAAAGTATTCCTCACGGAGCAAGTGAGTTCCATCATTCAACATAACACTCCACCTAAGTTCAAAGATCCCAATGCTCCAACCATCTCATGTGTGATTGGAAACCATAAAGTTTGTATAGCTCTTCTTGACTTAGGAGAGAGTGTTAATTTGATTCCTTACTCCGTATATGTCCAGCTAGGTTTAAATGATTTAAAGCCAACTTTGGTAGTACTTCAATTAGCCGATAGATCCATCAAAACACCTACGGGCATGATTGAGGACATACTCATCAAAGTTGACAAGTTCTATTTTCTGGTTGATTTTGTGGTTCTTGATACCGAACTGGTTGCCAATCCTACTAACCACATCCCAATCATCTTTGGAAGGCCATTTCTTGCCACTGTGAATGCAACCATTAATTGTAGATCTGGTGTTATGGATCTTTCTTTTGGTAACATAATGGTTAAGCTTAATGTCTTCAATGCGAGTCGACATCCTATCGATGAAGACGAATGTTGTCTCATAGATGTCTTGGATGAAGTTGTTGAGGAATCCACTCCTTCCATGATTATGAAAAAAACCAAGGACAATCTTTCATCTCTCCTCTCCGAGGATCCTTTTGCATCTAGTCTTTTTGAAATTTATGGGAATTGTAGGTTCGATAATGAGGGATCAATGAGTAAGGTAAGTAATTTAATGGAATCCATTACAAGCTTGGATTTTCTACCTTGGAAAGCTCTAAAAGAACCTCTTTTTCCACTTTCTAGCACTCCACCAGTTCCATCTTTAATCTCCCTATCCACTCTTTAGCTTAGAACTCTTCCTTCCAATCTAAAGTATGCCTTCTTAGGTTTGAAAGAGACTCTTCCGGTTATCATTTCTTCAAGTATTGAAGAAGACCAAAAGAATAATCTTTTAAATGTGCTTAAAGGAAATAAGGAAGCTATTGGATGGAGTATGTCGGATCTAAAGGGAATTGACCATTCTATTGCATGCATCGCATTCTTATGGAAGCGGATGAGAAACTTTTTAGAGATGCCCAAAGGAGATTGAATCCAAATATGAAAGAAGTGATTAAGAAGGAAGTTGTAAAGCTTTTAGATGCCGGTATAATTTATCCAATCTCTGATAGCAAATGGATGAGTCCAACTCAAGTAGTTCCTAAGAAGTCCGTGGTTACGGTAGTTGAAAATTTAAAAGGTGAGGCAATTTCAAAGTGTACTGCCAATTCATGGCATGTATGTATTGACTACCGAAAGTTAAATGCCGCCACTAGAAAAGATCACTTTCCTTTGCCATTTATTGATTGAATTCTAGAGAGATTGGCTGGGCAATAATATTACTGCTTTCTTAATGGCTATTCGGGTTACAATCAAGTAGCCCTTGACCCCTTAGACCAAGAGAAAACCACATTCACTTGTCCTTTTGGCACATTTGCCTATAGACGGATGCCATTTAGTTTGTGTAATGTCCCCGCCACATTCCAAAGGTGTATGATGTCAATTTTCTCAGACATGGTGGAAGAGTATCTGAAAGTTTTCATGGATGATTTTTCAGTCACTGGGTCTTCTTTTGATGCATGCCTTAAAAATCTATCTTTGGTGCTTAAAAGATGCCGTGAAACAAACCTCGTTCTTAGTTGGGAAAAGAGCTATTTCATAGTTCAACAGGGGATAGTTTTGGGACATGTCATCTCAAAAAGGGGTATCGAAGTTGATAAAGCAAAAATTGAGCTTATTTCTAAATTGCCTCCACCTTCCACGGTGAGAGAGGTCCGCTCCTTTCTAGGTTATGCCGGCTTCTATCGCCGCTTTATCAAAGACTTTAGTAAAATTGCTATACCCTTATGCAATCTTCTTGCCAAAGAGACCTCCTTTGTCTTTGACAAAGCATGCCTTGATGCTTTTCATACACTCCGTGGCTTACTATCATCTACTCCCATAATGCAACCTCCCAATTGGTCATTATCTTTTAAAATTATGTGTGATGCTTCTGATTATGCAATGGGAGAAGTCTTGGGACAAAGGGTAGGTAAACTTCCATGCGCCATATACTATGAAAGCAAGACTTTTCCAAAAGCTCAATTGAATTACTCCACTACCGAGAAAGAATTACTTGCCGTAGTGTATGCTTTTGACAAATTTTAGTCTTACCTCTTAGGGTTAAAAGTCATTATTTATTCTGATCATGCCACCCTGAAACATCTTTTAATCAAGAAAGAAACCAAACCTCACTTAATAAGATAGATTTTGCTTCTTTAAGAATTTGATTTTGAAATCAAGGATAAGAAAGGCACCGAAAATGTGGTTGTCAATCATCTTTCAAGGTTAATGGTAGAATCTTCCCCAAGCCCACCAATTCGTGATTCATTTCCGGATGAACAACTCTTCCAAATTTCTAATGGACAAATGCCTTGGTTCGCCGACATTGTGAACTTTCTTGCAATTGGTAAACTTCCAACTAATTGGTCAAGGTAAGAAAAGAATCGTTTCTTTCCCAACATTCAGAATTACTATTAGGTAGATCCTGTCTTGTTTCAATATTGTCTAGCTTAAATAGTAAGAAGATGCATTCTGGAGAGTAAGGTACCAAGTGTCCTCGTGTTTTGCAATACCCTTGCATGTGGTGGTCATTTTAGTACAAAGAAGACTGCCTTAAAGGTTCTTCAAAGTGGGTTATTTTAGCCCACCATCCATAGAGATGCCTACAATTTTTGCAAGGAGTGTGAGCATTATCAAAAGATGGGATCGATGTCAAGGAGAGACATGATGCCATCGACAAATATTCTTATGGTAGAAATTTTTAATGTTTGGGGCATCGATTTCATGGGTCATTTTCCTATGTCCTATGATTTTCAGTACATGCTACTTGCCATTGATTATGTTTCTAAGTGGGTGGAGGCTTATGCTACCAAAATGAATGACCACTCCGTGGTTATTCAATTCATTAAATCGAATATTTTTACTCATTTTGGTATGCCAAGAGCAATGATTAATGATGGAGGAAAATATTTTTGCAATCAATTCTTAAAACAATTATTTCTCAAGTACTCCATTACTCATAAAGTTGCCACCCCTTACCATCCTCAAATGAGTGGGCAAGTAAAAGTTTCAAATCAAGAAATTAAATAGATTCTTGAGAAAACAGTAAACACAACTTGGAAAGATTGGTCACGCAAATTGAATGATGCTTTGTGGTCTTACCGGACGGCATATAATACTCCCATTGGCATGTCTCCTTATAGACTTGTATATGGATAACCTTGCCATCTTTCGGTTGAGCTAGAACATAAAGCTATATGGGCGGTTAAAAAGCTTAATTTTGACTTTAACAAAGCCAGAGAGAATCGTTTACTTTAATTGAATAAGTTGGAAGTGTTGAGACACATTGCTTATAATAATGCCAAACTTTACAAAGAAAGAACCAAAGTTTTTCATGATAAACACATTATAAAGAAATCTTTTGAACCCGGACAAAAAGCATGGCTTTTCAACTCTAGGCTTAAACTCTTTCCCAGGAAATTGCGTACCAAATGGGAAGGCCTATATAAAATCATTTTTGTTGCGCCCCATGGGGCAGTTGAGATAAAAAGCTTAAAAAATGGTAATACATTCAAAGTCAATGGGCAAAGGTTAAAGCCCTACATTGAAGGGCAAGTTTTTTAAAGACAGATGGAAGCTGCCCTCTTGGTGGATCCTATCTATGAAGAAATCTAGAGTCTCTTCATCATTGTAGACTTGCTTGAATTAGTTGTGCTCTCGTCTCAATTAAAGGGTTTGTTGGTTGTTTGATCGATCGAACCTCTCTATAGACGAAAATCAGATCTCTGTCCTATCGTTCAAGATTCTCTACATATTGTCAGGTCTCTGTCCACCGTTAGAACTTTATATCCGATCAATCCAATTAATCTTCGATCGATTTGGTTGACCCCTAATCGATCTCACTTCCATACTTCGAAATTTTTTAAAGCTCTGCATATTTCATCTCATTATCCAATCGTTCGATGTTGTCTGCAGGTTATCAGGTCTTAGATCGATCGAGGTTCGATCGATCATCCTCCAATCGTTCAGACTTCAAAAAAAAAATCTTCTAAAGTAGCATTCCATCTTTCTAGAGACGTTAAACTTAGAACTCACATGACACATTGTGTCATTTATCTCTTGTATAATCTATATTCATTTTCATTTTTATTTCTTTATTCTTCTTGCATATTGTTTCATTGTACATACTTTCATAAATAACTTAAAAAAAAAAAAAAAAAAAAAAAAAAAAATGACAACAACTTTTCACCATTGTGCCTTTATGTGTAGTCATGCTACTTTCATACTTAAGCTAAAGCTTGATCTCATATTTCTCTTTCATTTTGTGTTATATTGCCTCAGAATGCATGATTTGATTATCTTATCCCATTTAATATTTGATGTGAGTTTGCTAGTGTGGTTATTCAAGTAGGTTGTTGATTCTAAGTTTGGGGGTGCACTCTTTCCCAATGGATCACTACCGGGCTTCATGTGTTTTCTACCACGGTATATTCTTTCTATATTTTCCATTGTTCTCATTGAGGACAATGTGCAGTTTAAGTTTAAGGATAAGGTGTCTTTGTTGCATTCTACTTAAAGTTGAGTTTTAAATGCATGATTGAGATTGGAGATCCATGTTGCTATGATTTTGATCTTTTGAGGACCATAATACTTAAAATTTAAAAATTGCTTGACTTGAGAGTCTAATACTCCTTGTATGCCTTATAGATGCCATTTAGGAGTAAATTTTTTGAAAGATTGGTATCTTGCTTGCACTTGTGGTCCACATCATCTTGATTTTGTGATTGTTTTGAGATTCACTCTAGGATTCTACACTAGCATGACGCATAGTATTTATTTGTGGGGTATATGCTTTGTTGACTACTGATTTAGTTATATCCCAATTGAGCTAGTAGTGCATTGAAAGCTTTCATTCTTGATATAGGTGGATAACAAACCCTTTTCACTAAGTAACTGGGATTCTAGCCTCATCAAGCACTGAATTTCACACGCCAAAAGGTGGAGGGCCCAAACTCTAGGTTAATAATTAAAAAAAAAAAAAAAAAAGGTTGCAAAAGCAAATAAAAAAGTGAGGACTTCTCCCAAAAGGTGAGAAATGGGCAATGATTAGATAAAGGTTGTTTTGATTTGAGCTTGTAAGTCCTTAGGGGTGTTTAAACACCTAATGCCCTAAAGTCATCCGGTTTGGGAGTCATTGACCTAACGCTCGACCTCATAGATCATTAAAAAGCATAATAAATCAACACATTACACCATACTTCTATATTTGATCCTTAGGGTTAGTAAAAAAAAAAAAAAAACAAAAAAACAAAAAAATTGAGTGAAAAGAATAAGCGCATCTAGATAAATAAAGCTTTAATAAAAGGTCCATTCTTTATCTTGAAGATTGGTACTAGATTTGTGTGCTAGTTTGAGGCCGAATGTAATCGTTTCTTTAGTTGGCTTAGATAGTAACATATTTGACGTCGGTTCAGTTAAAAAGGATTCTAGAGTTGTTTTGATTTGCATGATCATTGTCTTGATGTGTGGAGAACCATACTTGCTTGCTTAATGTTAAAATTTTGGGAGATTGCTTAGAAGTGGTTGGTGGCACTCCGAGCGTGTGCACAAAATAATGCACAACTGAGTTTGGAAATTAGTGTCAAGTGGGAACCATACTTTAAATTTATAAACCGCTTAACACCTATACTATGTAGTATGAGAGAGAAATGATCGTCCCAAGGGATTGGGGGGCTATGTTAATATGGAAACAAGGTCGGATTAGTAGGTTGAGTGATCAAAAGATTGTTTGTTTAGTTAATTAAACTACAATGTAAATGATTTCAATACTAAGCAATTGAAGTAAATAAAAGGGTAGAGAACAAAAAGAGAGAGGTCTTGGGATCTAGAGGTCACCACTAAACATCACCATTCTAGACATTCAATGTGTTATGAATGAGGGGAAATATGTATTGTAATACAAGGAGGTGTGAATGATTGAATCAACAATCATGGATTGACTAATTAAGCATACATTTTTTAGACAACCTGGTAAATAGCACAATATATCAAACTAAGCCAATAATCCTTCCTTTAAGGTCACAATCAACACACTAACAAGATAGAGAATTGTATTACTTGCATTCATAAGTATGGAATATCAAACAACAAGCATGGATTGTCCTCATATCTAAGAAAGTAAAGCAACTACACTACAACTAAGCTAGAGGCATGAAAATTAAACTAATTAAACTAAGGTAGAGGCGCAATCCATCAAGAAATGAGTATAAACCATCAAACAAATCACAAGAGTATTCTATTTAAGCACTTTGCCTTGACAATCTATAAATTTATAACATCAACACACATAAACATGCATTAATATCACAAACCAAGAGATAAATGCATCAACATCTATTTTAGCATACATAAACATATAGATAGAATGAAATGATCAATTGGAAGTATTAAACAACATAAATCATTGTAAAAACAAGATTCATATATAAATCAAGTGTCAAGACAAGATTACAACACAAATCCCCCCAAAATACAAAACATCAAGGTCTAGAAGGCATGCTTAGGGCTAACTCTAGCCCTAAGAAGATGTTTAGCCAATCATTGATGTAGTCATCTAACCCTCAAGAGCCATCTCCATGGTAGGAATGCTCTTCTTCTTAATAGAAACCCTAGAAGAATGGAAGAACTCCCAAAAATAGTGTATGTCTCTCTAAGCTCTAGCCTCCTCTCCAAGATATGTGTTATAAGATATCTAAGTTCTCTATATTATCATGTAAAAATGGCTCAAAATCCTTATATAGGTAGCTCAAGTGTCACACCCAATGGTCAGGTCTCGTGCACTAAGGTCCCTCCCAATGATTATACCACGAGCCCTCTTTTAATGAGCTAGACTCTATTTTATTTCGGACTTGAGGAGGTTCGATCAATCGAATTCAGGTGAGATCGACCAAACTATGGCCTGATCCATCGAATTAAGGTCAGATCTATCAATCCTTGGCGGTACCTTTTTGGAATACGACAAATCTCTGAGATATTTTGCGGAAAAGACAAAAGTGGTAGGTGAGGATAAAATCAAGGAAGTTTGATCGATCTGAAGAAAGTTGGATCGATTGAAGATGGAAATTCTTTGAGGATAAGGTCAAGGGTTTTGATCCATCTTGATGAGGCTGGATCGATCAATGTGAGATTGATCGAAAGTATTCCTGATCGATCGAAGATTGCTGATTTCCACTACTTTGCTTCCACTTTGCTTCTTTCTTCTATTCAGCTTGAGATTGCTTCTTTTATGCTCAAATTTGGCTGAATTGACTTATTTTGGGGATAAGCACCTGAAAATGGCAATAACATGAAATTAGTCTAAACCGAAAAAGTAAGATTGATAAAGGTCCTAGAATACTCGAGCTTAAGGTGTTTAAATGCGCACTTTTCAGCGCTCATCACACCCCTAAACTTAAATATTGCTAGTCCCTAGCAATGAACTACAAAGTAAAGAAATGAAATGAACAACTATACAAGTATGAATCTAGAAAGCAATAAATGGATAATGCCACTTTCGTAGGGAACACGATTGCATTTAGCATATGCAACAAGCCTTTAAACCCCTAGGTTACCTCCAGTGGATGAGTGAAAGTCTTGTGAGGGTTTCCAGAAATGATACCCACAAACATTAAGCTCATTCTCACAAAAGAGGCACCAATATTGCACTCGATGCCTTAGGTACCCAGAAATAGGCCATTTTTCACCTCCCAGGGAAGGTCAGCCAACTGGTGACATAAGCCAGTTGGTCAACAGCTCAATTTGGCCAAAACTGAGAGTTAGCATCGCTGGAGAGTTGTTTAAGCCGGTTGACACTTCAGTTTCAGCCGGCTAATGCACAGTTTCAGTTAGCTGACGCCTACAGCGCATCAAAATTTTTAAGCCAACTTCATACAATCATATCTCCCTCATTTCTTAACCAAATTGGGTCAAATTTGAATCTAATTTCAGGGATTTTAAGTCAGCTTTTTAATGTCACCAATTTTACTCCAAAATTCTAACGGTAGAAGAAGTTATGTTCATTTTAGTGCGAATTGCTCCGGAAATCTTTTGAACCGTAAAGGCATAATTTAGTGAGATCGTTGTCCTTGTGTCTAGAACCATACTAATGAGGTTATATGACTGTGATAACTTGAATGGACTCCCATTGACTCATTTAGAGTCAAGATATTCCTCTCCTTCACTTGAAATGACCTTTTAACCCTTAGATGGCGTCGGGTCGGGTTAAGACCCGAATAGTGTTTCAGACCTTCTGGTTTGGGTCGTTACAGGCATACCCCCCCCTCCCCCTAGCTCCGCCCCCTGATTAGAATGGTACAGTTAGACTAGGGCTCCAATACGGCTAGTTGGGCCGATTGGAGGTACATCATCTCCAACTCTATCGAACCCGACATTTAAAATGTTCAACCTTAATTCAGTTCTAACTTAAACTTCAATCTTAACATGTGAATGCCTTCAGTTGCTCCCCGTTGTCCTTTAGAACCCCTTCAAGCCTTTAACCACTAATAATCTAACATTCTTACCTTGAAAAGAAAGAAAGAACGAAAAAAATCATAACCACTTCAATCCTAACCTTATCCAATTTTAATCCAAACTTAAATCATAACTATTCAACCTGAGTGCATTTATCTTCTTTTATTTTTTATTTTTTATTATTATTTTTTTTTAATCTCCACTTTTTTTTTGAAAAATTTAATGTAATCTCTAGTTACTTTCAAATTAAATTACTCCTAAATACAAAAGGTTTAAAGCTTATTTCAAATTTTCAATAAATTCCTAACAAATTCTTATAAAACTAGGCTTTGCTTGATTTGCAACTCCCAAAACAATTTTCAACAAGAGTTTTTAGAGAATCCGAACATAAATCAATTTTTTGAAAATCCACTTGATTGAAAAAATTAAAACAATTTTTAGAGAATAAAAACTCATAAATCTACTTGGTTATATTTACTAAAAAAAAAAAAAAAAAAAAAAAAAAAAAAAAAAAAAACTAGTGCAACATTTTATTAATAAGCATTGGAGGCCCATTAATTTTGAGTTAATATTCTTAACTTGATAACAATTGCACAGATACAATATCAAGTTTAAATAAAACATGAATTACATGCCTTAGTTAAATTTAAATAGAGTAAAAGATGTACATGAGTTAATTCTAGTGTGATACGTATTGTACAGTCATCAAGTTTAATTATACATAACCAAAACAAAACATTAGACAATTAGAAAAATAACTGCATCTAGCATTGTCTGCTAATGATGTCCACGTGGAATCCCTCATATGATTTCTATAGGTTGCCCTTTGTGCCGCACACCATCATCAGATAAGTTAAGTTGTGTTCGAGTACACTATCTTCTTCCATACTCCATAAAAAAATGATCTAATATGACCAAAAAAAAAAAAAAAAAATTCGAATATTTAGCCAGAATTAGCAAAGTCGAAAAGAAAAGAAAAGAAAACAAGAGTAACAGAAAAAAATATATCAAGAAAGATAAAAAAAAAAAAACTATATCGATTAAGGATACCTAAACAGTGACTTAGTTTGGGTTTGATGAGACTGCCATCAACCAACTTGCAACACAGTAACCATTTACTCTAGTGAAAAAAATGGTTTAAAAGAAAATGCTCTTGGAGACCAAGTATATGAAGAAAACAAGAAATTGTCCCCTTTAGAAGCTTTAAAGAATATAAAAACTGAATCAGACATAACCACACTTATTGTTACAAGGGATAATTGTCTCACATCAGATCTGGATAGGATTCATAGAAAGTGAAAAGAGTATAAATGGGTAGGTATACAGTACATTACCCAATAGCTTAAGTTTTTGAACAAATGGACAAATGTCCACGCGTTACATTTGGTATCAGAGTTAGACCCAATCCTTGATCCGGTGTCACGCCAAGCGCCCGTCCCGGAGGCGTCCGGGTGAGCCCACCCGGTAGGCAGGGTGGCTCAACCGCAACAAGGGCGTTGAGAGTTTGGGTGAGCGAGAATGTTACAAGGGGTATTTGTCTCACATTGGATCCACATGGAAAGTGAAATGGGTAAATGGGCAAGTACTCAACCGTTACACTTACCCTCTAACACAATTAGATTTTTAATTAGGATATTACAAGTCTTCTAACAAAATCATGCCAATATCACAATATCCGACGAGCATTTGTATGAAGTAGTGAAATATTTGTACTCCAAGTAGATTTTGTTTAACACTGACTACTTGATTTCAAGATCACACTTTGTAAAATACAACTCATATATGCTAAAAGTTTAGAGGAACAAACTGGGTAAATCAACCAACTGTACAATAATCTCAAAAAATTTGCATCTTACTAAGAAAAAGCTAATTTCAGAGGGAAGTAAATTGTACTAAAAGGGAAATCAGTATCACATTTGAGGCATCACAGAGGTACCTAAAGGTGCAAACATCTACCAGAGCATGCAGCATCTCATAAGCAATAAAAATCCTAAATCCTACAAGAATCCATGTCAAGGAAATCACCATTAAAGCAACATGGTAGCAAAAAATCTGAGAGTAAATATTAAGAAGACACTAATGGATAAAAGGGGACCCAAAAAGGTGGTAATTACGTAAAAGTAATGTCATGATACCATCAACAAAACAAACTCGTGAACTATAACCATTTCTTTAGAATTTTGTTGGCAAACAAGTCCGAAATGGGTGATCAAACCAGTTTTAAAAAGCAACGACTGTATAAATGAGACAGAGTGAGAAAGAGAGAGAAATCCAACACCACCAAACCAAGTCAGAAGTGTGAACAACTAAAGCAAATAATCAACCCTCAACCCAACACAACCAAATCCAACAAGACAAATAATCAACCCTCAACCAAAGCACAGAAAAACTGGAAGTGTGAACAACCACAGAAATCTGAGAGATAAAGAGGGAGAGTTTTACCTAAACAAAGAGAGACAATCGTAGGGAGAGAAGCGCAGATCGACCTTCTTGTCTAAGAGATGAGCTTCAAGATATTGAAAGAGGGCTTGAACAGAGAGAATTAGCCAAGAAATATGAGATGAGAGAGAGCGCGCTTGAAGAAAGAGAGTGTAAACAGGGTTTATGCAGCTGAGGAGATGGATGAAGATACTAAGGTTATAAACGTGATATGGTTCGATCTTTGTTTTTTTTAGTGACTTTTGGTTCTCTGTGTTTTCATTTCTGTGGTCTCTGTGTTTTCAAAAATTGCCAAAACAACTTAAAGTTGTTCTCTAAAAAATATAACTATAGGAACTCAAAATTTTAAAACTGTTTCTAAAATTTAGATCCAAGCAGGATCAAAACACAGTTTTCGATTTTTAGTAACTCCCAAAACATAAACTATTATAGGAGTTGCAAACCAAATAAGGCCTTCAGTGAGTTCTTGAGAACTGTTTTCAAGAAACCTGAACCAAGCTGGCCCATAGCATTCAATTAAAGAAATAAAAATGGAAATCTTTTTAACTACATAACTTGCCCTTACGAAAAAAGCACATAAAATATTATGAAAAACATCCTTAAATCTTCTTTCCTTCCATTCACAAACTTTATAACATTCCCAACTACAGCCCTGGTCCAGCATCAATCCTAAGAGAAACACAATTTTTCATATTTGATACTTCCTTTGTCCCATAATAGTTGGGTGCTTTGGGAACCGACAGAGGGAGTAGTTAACAGAAGCAGCATGATCGATTAGGTGTATAAGATTGGATCAAATTGTTCTTCTCATATGCCCATCCCTAGAACATTAATTATTCAATCCCATCTCTGTTCCTATGGTATGTAAAATATATCCTATAAGACAGAATTCCATTAGACTTTTAAGTAGCCAATACACACAAGTTTAAAGACAAAGATACCAGGTACTAATTATAAAATGCTGCCAAAATCTAATGACCCCGCTTTCCACCTTTTCTCTACTAAATTTTTCCTTCAAGTTGCTTAAATCACCAGTTCGAACCCCTTCGACAGGAAGTCATTTTATAAGAGAATCAAACTATAGCACCTAACAAGGATATAAGGTGACATTATTATACTGAAACAAAGGCAACACAATTCTAGGCTCTAGGTAAATTTGCTGCTAGAGGATGAGAATTCAATACAATCTTTAGCAGTTGCAATGTAATTAGACTAATTATACTTCCACAAGCCACATATAGTAAAGCTAACAACTCTAACGTCCAGTAATATGTCTGATTCTGACATTTAAGGGATCAAAATTTCTATAACTAACAACGTCGAGTGAGATAATACAGGCAGAGCAAAATGAATACACAAGGATTAATTTGGGATTACCTCTCCTTTCTATTCTTCTTGCTGTCAGCTTCTCTCATTCTTGCTGCTTTTTCCATCTCATCCACCGGGAGTGGAACTAGACTTCCCACACAAATTGGATCTTCATAGAAAGTCGGCCAACCAGGAATCCTGACATTCTTGAGTGTTTTCCTTTTCAAGTCGAACCAAAGAAGCTTTGCATGTCCTTGGTACAGAAGTACTTCCTCACCAGTCCTTGAATATGCTAGAGGCCTCACATCACCAAATTGCTTAACAGAAAACAATTTAGTCCAAGATTCCTTCACCCCATACTCTTCCATAACCCATATATCAACTCGGTCTCTTCTAGCATAATTGCAATTTATGCAAAGGCAGTCTCCTAATGACCCCAGACTCATACCAATATTCTTATCCAAATAATCAGGCTGTGGCACCAACCGGTATTCCTCAACCCCAAGATCAAAAGCAGCTATCAAGTTTGCCTCAACCGACCTGGGTTCTCGACACACAATCCAGTGCAAAGCCCCTCTAACAAACACAGCATTCTGTAGCAGGCCTGGGTTGTATGGGAGGTAATAAGGGAAATCTTGAATCCTTTGCCACGAATTCGATTTCAGACTATAAACCATAACTTCAAAATAAAGTGAATCATCTTTTTCGCCATAGTACTGTACAATCCTCACCAACTTGTAGTCATCGCGAATAGAATCATACCCAAACCCATAACCTATAAATGACCAAATGCCTAATCCGCGCAGAAACTCGATTATTGGTGCGACCGGTAATTTGTGGTGTTTTCGGGTCGAAAAGTTCCACAAGACAATTTTGCCGTCCAATTAAGACAAACAGAGCAAGCCATTGCAGGAGCCACTTAGTACAAATGGATATATTTTGGACTTCAAGGCGTGGTCAATCTTCACGGCACCATCGGAGGAGTCCAACTCTATGGAGTAGAGACCATGATCTTGAAATAAGACGCTGAGATTGGAATTGGTTTCCACGGATCGATTCAGATGCAATTTAATGAAATGTGGGCTGTCGATCAGAGTACACCATGGTTTTGATACGCACCTAAATTGCAGAAGGGGTTTCACCGGTAATCTTGATAGTATGTCGGCAATTACTTCCACCGGAAGTTCTGACAGCTATAGCTGTTGCTCCTATTTCTAGGGTTTATGAAAGAAGAGGGTTTTGGATGAATAACAAAAATTAGGACATACCAAAAGATATAAAATGAGGGTTTGGATGTTTAAGAGAAATTTGTACTTGAGAATTTTCCCCAGGACTGCAAGAGATGAGGAACTAAAACTTGTTACTTTCTAACCCAAAATCAGAGAAACCATAATTTAAAAAATGACTAAAATTGGCATAAATAAATAAATAAATAATTAGGATATACCCAAAAGATTACTACTGCATGAAATTAAAATTATTAAGAAAAATTGGTACCTATAGAATTTTCCACGCCTTCCACAATACCTTTCAGAAAGCTGCAGCAAGCAAAACGGCTGCAAGGGAGAGAAACTAACCCACACACTCTCTAGAAAACAAGCGTGCGCCACACTCTCTCTCTTTAAACATCCACCTCCCTTCCTAAACATCTAGTAGTAATTTATTATTATTAATTTTTTTTGACAAAATGAGAGAGGTTAAAAGTATTCTTAAATAATAAAATAATTTATTTTAAATATTTATTTTTTAATTTGATTGAATTAAACAAAATAATTACAAATGTGTGAAGTTTTTTTTTTTTAAGTCCAAAATATCATCAAATCTCTCCTTTCAAAATATCTTTCTTAATATCACATAACTCCAAAATACTAAAAAAAAATTTAGGAAACTATCAATCCGTGCTGAAGTCGGTGGCTTTTGTGCTTGGAAAAAGTGTTGTGCCTGAAAATAAAAATAAAAATAAAAAATTATAAAAAAATCAAATCCATTGCAACAAGAGGATCGATTACAGAGTCTCTTACAAACCTAAATTTATTTTACACATATTCTCTCTGTATTACTAAGTCAGCGTGGGTACAACATATGATAGTCTCTTCTATGTTATAATCTACAATCCTTAGTCTTTTCCTTATTCAATTCCATATAAATCCACTCTTTCTCACGTTGGATACACACCCCCACAAGGTTACAATAATTCATTCTGGTCTCTTTTAACTTTTTGATTTAAGTTTGAAAAAGCAATTGGAATTGGGTCATCCATATGCTTACCAAGAGCACTTCTCTTGTTTCCTAATAGCTGGAATATTTTTCTCTAACTCTGAGAAGAGCTGCAAGGGAATGATTTCATCATTAGCTCCCTCTTGTATTCTTAGCAAAATAGTATAAGTTCTTTTGGCAAGTTTATTTTTTATTTTATTCTATAATATTGTGAATTTGGTATTAGTATAGATTATACACACAATCACTTTGAATAGATAATTTGGGACAACTTTCTTTGATTATATAAATATATTCGCGCACACACTGTATTTTTGTTGATAGTTACACAATTTTATTGAAGAATGAAATAACAACTAAAGAGGCATCCATTTTGGAATCATATTATCTTAAGAAGGGTATTTTGGTAATTTGAAATAAGAGCTTAGAGTATTTTGGCTCTTAACAATAATTATTGATGCATTTAATCAAATTGAAAAATGAACTTTAAAAATAGGAGTGTGTAGGTCTAGAACATATTTATTGATTTTTATCCTGGCTGGCAATGATTAGTAGTTGGGGGGGGGGGGGGGGGGGACAACACCGCCGCACCTAATTCTCAATATTCATTGTTCAAATTTTTATGAATTAGCAATTTTTTGATGAAGATACTTTCGGTAAAATACTAGGATTCCTCCATCCAAGTGATTGACAAAATCCATATACTAATATGAAACTAATGAAGAATGCATAGTATTTTTCACTAAGATTCACAAATTTATTTACTAGAAGAAAGAAGGTAAAAGGGTCCGTAACATATGATAGAAATTTGGGTTGATTTAAGGGCAAAGCTTGTGTCCAACCCAGGTTGGATGAATTTCATCAAACCTGTTGATGTGACCCAATAGAATTGCAACATGTGTCTAAAATCAAAAGTTAGGTATAAGTTGGATATTGCCCAATTACAACATGTGTCCAAAATCAAAAGTTAGGTATCAGTTGGATATTGCTCAATTATTCAGGTTTAACCCATTGCTAGATTTTTTTTTTTTTTTTTTCACTCTCCATGAAAGACCATCTGATAATGGGTCTTTTTTTATTATTATTATTATTATTTATTTTTTTTTTTTGGGTAATCATTCCAACAAACACCACCACAACCGGCGACGCCATCACCACCATCCCCAACAACCACCACCACCATGTATTCTGGCGAATGAACGACCACCTACACCATCATAATCCATGGTGTGGCGGCGGACTAGAAGAGACTTAGAATGATTCGGATTGTCGTCGGCCAGAGTGGTATAGTCGTCGGTGATGGGGAGGAGGAAGAAGGTAGCAATGCAAAGGAAATAAATAAAATAAACAAAAGGAAGATAAAAGTGTGATACCCTCAGATTTCCAAATGCAGGTTGGCCAGGCCCACGCATGAATACCCAAGGATATCAAAACAAATCGGCAATAAACGAACACAGAGTACAAAAGAATAAATAGGAATAAATAATTTGCTGAAAGAAAACTAAAAGAATAATCCAATAATAAAACCTCTTAATAAATTTCTATTAATAATAAAATCATTTTGATACAATAAATCCTCCATTAATACAACTCGAGAATCAATACTGTGTGGACCCCTAAAAACCAATCTGAACAAGTGACAGCAATAACTGCCTACAACTGAACAACGAAGTATAAAAGAATCTCCTATATAGAATCAGAAGAATGAAGTAAATTGATCCTTGCTCAGCACGAACAACCTCTACTCCTGACGAACACCTGAAAAATAATGGAGGGTTAGGCCTACAAACAAGTTTTACTCTACTACAGTCCAAGCAGACTTCCGATACACGTATACATCCTAGTCAATCCAATAATAATTAGTAGTCTGTATGTATATATATATATATATATATATATATAGACACACACTAAAGAAACCTTACTAGATCATAGGGTTGTCTTAACCTGAATAGTAGGCAACATGCAAAACGCACTTATAGTGGGCATGAGTACCTAGACCTACCAGGGTACACAACTACACTATATCTAACTACATATCCCTGGCGATATACGCGCCCTAACCACTGATCCTGAGACTCAAGCTCATATTGTAATGACCCGGTCATTTTCCTTCTTTTCCTTTTTCTGAAATTTTACGGATAATTTTTTGTTGTTTAATTTTCTTTCCTAAGTTA
Organism: Cornus florida; assembly: GCF_030987335.1. Classification (NCBI taxonomy): domain Eukaryota; kingdom Viridiplantae; phylum Streptophyta; class Magnoliopsida; order Cornales; family Cornaceae; genus Cornus; species Cornus florida. Next base: position 43,744,466 of record NW_026775571.1, read on the forward strand.
TGTTTTTCATCTCATAATGTCGTCTCGAGTGCTTAGAAATGGTTTCTGAGACTCTTTCGTTTGGATTGACAACTTCCTTTGACGACCGAGTCATTTCCACATTTTCACTTTTCAGACACTATGCGCTATTTCGTCTTTTCCCTGTTTGTCGCTTTTTTGCAAAACCTCACTTTTCATGGTCGGAGTTGGTTTTTGGCTTCATGTGTCTTCATTCTAAGTGGTTTCCACGAAATACATATTTTTACTTTCTTAAAAAAGTACTCTAGTTGCTCCCGGTGTCCATATATGAAACTAATGAAGAATGCATATTATTTTTCACTAAGATTCGCAAATTTATTTACTAGAAGAAAGAAGGTAAAAGGGTCCGTAACATATGATATAAATTTGGGTTGATTTTAGGACAATGCTTGTGTCCAACCTAGGTTGGATGAATTTCATCCAACCTGTTGATGTGACCCAATAGAATTGCAACATATGTCTAAAATCAAAAGTTAGGTATAAGTTGGATATTGCCCAATTGCAACATGTGTCAAAAATCAAAAGTTAGGTATAAGTTGGATATTGCTCAATTATTCGGGTTTAACCCATTGCTGAATTTTTTATTTTTTTTCACTCTCCATGAAAGACCATCTGATAATGGGTCTTTTTTTTTTTTTTTAAGGTAATCATTCCAAAAAACACCACCACAACTGGCGACGCCATCACAACCATCCCCCACAACCACCACCACCATGTATTCCGGCGAATGAACGACCACCTACACCAACATAATCCGTGGTGCCACCACCGATGCCCCTGGTAACTCGTCCTCCGCCTCGACTCCTCCTTCTGCTCTTTCAACTCTGCCATCGCCATTGAACTTTGCCCATCGCCAATGACCTCGGCTTCCACGCCATATCCTTGATCTGAAAAACCAAACATTAGCCCTTAACCCCGTATTCACACAAACTACACACAAAGACGTGTGTTTGTGTGTGTGTCTATATATATATATATATATATATATATATATATATATATATATAAAGAAATTAGGCTTTCAACGGTCAATCTAGGAGGTTGAAGGTGGCGGCGGACTAGAAGGGACTTAGACTGATTTGGATTGTCGTCGGCTAGAGTGGTATAGTCGTTAGTGATGGGGAGGAGGAAGAAGGCAGCAATGCAAAGGAAATAAATAAAATAAACAAAAGGAAGATAAAAGTGTGATACCTTCGGATTTCCGAATGCAAGTTAGCCAGGCCCACGCCTGAATACCCGAGGATATAAAAACAAATCGGCAATAAACAAACACAGAGTACAAAAGAATAAATAGGAATAAATAATTTGCTGAAAGAAAACTAAAAGAATAATCCAATAATAAAACCTCTTAATAAATTTTCATTAATAATAAAATCATTTTGATACAATAAATCCTCCATGAATACAACTTGGGAATCCATACTGTGTGGACCCCTAAAAACCAATCTGAACAAGTGACAGTAATAACTGTCTACAACTGAAGAATGAAGTATAAAAGAATCTCCTATGAAGAATTAGAAGAATGAAGTAAACTGATCCATGCTCAGCACGAATAACCTCTAGTCCTGACGAACACCTGAAAAATAATGGGGGGTTAGGCCTACAAACAAGTTCTACTCTACTACAATCCAAGCAGAGATCCGATACACGTATACATCCTAGTCAATCCAACAATAACTAGTAGTCCATATATATATATATACACACACACACACACAAAAGGAACCTCACTAGACTATAGGGTTGTCTCAACTTGAATAGTAGGCAACATGCAAAATGCACATATAGTGGGCATGAGTACCTAGACCTACCAGGGTACACAACTACACTATATCTAACTACACATCCCTGGCGATATACGCGCCCTAACCACTGAACCTGAGACTCAAGCTCATATTGTAATGACCCGATTATTTTCCTTCTTTTCCTTTTTCTGAAATTTTACGGATAATTTTCTTTCGTTTAATTTTCTTTTCTAAGTTATGTTTTTTATCTCATAGTGTCGTCTTGAGTGCCTAGAAATGGTTTCTGAGACTCTTTCATTTGGATGGACAACTTCCTTTGAGGACCGAGTCATTTCCACATTTTCACTTTTCGGACACTATGCATTATTTCGTCTTTTCCCCGTTTGTTACTTTTTGGCAAAACCTCACTTTTCATGCTCAGAGTTGGTTTTTGGCTTCATGTGTCTTCATTCTAAGTGGTTTCCATGAAATACATATCTTTACTTTTGTAGAAAAGTACTCTGGTTACTCTCGGTGTCCATATTTGAAACTAATGAAGAATGCATATTATTTTTCACTAATATTCACAAATTTATTTACTAAAAGAAAGAAGGTAAAAGGGTCCGTAACATATGATAGAAATTTGGGTTGATTTTAGGACAATGCTTGTGTCCAACCAAAGTTGGATGAATTTCATCCAACCTGTTGATGTGACCCAATAGAATTATAACATGTGTCTAAAATCAAAAGTTAGGTATAAGTTGGATATTGCCCAATTGCAACATGTGTCCAAAATCAAAAGTTAGGTATAAGTTGGATATTGCTCAATTATTTGTGTTTAACCCATTGTTGGAAATTTTTTTTTTTTTTCACTCTCCATGAAAGACCATCTGATAACGGGTCTTTTTTTTTTTTTTTTTTTTTGGGTAATCATTCCAACAAACACCACCACAACCCGCGACGCCATCACCACCATCCCCCACAACCACCACCACCATGTATTCCGGCGAATGAACGACCACCTACACCAACATAATCCATGGTGCCACCACCGACGCCCCTGGCAACTCGTCCTCTGCCTCGACTCCTCCTCTGCCTCGACTCCTCCTCTGCTCTTTCAACTGTACCATCGCCGCTGAACTTTGCCCATTGTCAATGACCTTGGCTTCCACGCCATATCCTTGTTCTGAAATACCAAACATTAGCCCTTAACCCCTAATTTACGCAAACTACACACAAAGACGTGTATATGTGTGTGTGTGTGTGTGTATATATATATATATATATATAAAGAAATTAGGCTTTCAACGGTTAATCTAGGAGGTTGAAGGTGGCGGCGTACTAGAAGAGACTTAGAATGATTTGGATTGTCGTCGGCCAGAGTGGTATAGTCGTCGATGGTGGGGAGGAGGAAGAAGGCAGCAATGCAAAGGAAATAAATAAAATAAACAAAAGGAAGATAAAAGTGTGATACCCTCGGATTTCCGAATGTAGGTTAGCCAGGCCCACGCCCGAATACCCGAGGATGTCAAAACAAATCGGCAATAAACGAACACAGAGTACAAAAGAATAAATAGGAATAAATAATTTGCTGAAAGAAAACTAAAAAAATAATCCAATAATAAAACCTCTTAATTAATTTCCATTAATAATAAAATCATTTTGATACAATAAATCCTCCATTAATACAACTCGGGAATCCATACTGTGTGGACCCCTAAAAAGTAATCTGAACAAGTGGTAGCAATAATTGTTTACAACTGAAGAACGAAGTATAAAAGAATCACCTATGTAGGATCAGAAGAATGAAGTAAGCTGATTCCTGCTCAGCACGAATAACCTCTACTCCTGACGAACACCTGAAAAATAATCGCAGGTCAGGCCTACAAACAAGTTCTACTCTACTACAGTCCAAGCAGAGATCCGATACACGTATACATCCTAGTCAATCCAACAATAACTAGTAGTCCATATATATATATATATATATATATATATACACATACACTAAAGGAACCTTACTAGACTATAGGGTTGTCTTAACCTGAATAGTAGGCAACATGCAAAACGCACATATAGTGGGTATACCTAGACCTACTAGGGTACACAACTACATTATATCTAGCTACACATCCCTGGTGATATACGCGCCCTAACCACTGATCCTAAGACTCAAACTCATATTGTAATGACCCAGTCATTTTCCTTCTTTTCCTTTTTCTGAAATTTTACTGATAATTTTTTTTCGTTTAATTTTCTTTTCTAAGTTATGTTTTTCATCTCATAGTGTCATTTCAAGTGCTTAGAAATGGTTTTTGAGACTCTTTCGTTTGGATTGATAACTTCCTTTGAGGACCGAGTCATTTCCACATTTTCATTTTTCGGACACTATGCACTATTTCGTCTTTTCCCCGTTTGTTGCTTTTTGGCAAAACCTCACTTTTCATGCTCAGAGTTGGTTTTTGGCTTCATGTGTCTTCATTCTAAGTGGTTTCCACGAAATACATATCTTTACTTTTGTAAAAAAGTACTCTGATTGCTCCCGGTGTCCATAGTGGCATGGATGCATAATTCTTTAGAATCTTTTTCTTTTCTTAGGGCGTTTTTTATAAATTTATTTTGAAGATATTTTATTTTAGAGGTATCTAAGATATTTTCATTATGGGGCAGTTTTGTAGTTAACCCTTTTTGTAGGGGCCATTGTGCAATTAACCAAAGTTATTGCAAAATACCTTGTTTTGAGCCTAGATCCTCGTACGGGATTCATTTTCACTTTTTGTCGAGTCATGAACTCTTAGAATTTCCTTCTGGTCATTTTTCTCCAGTCTCAGGGTTTTTGGCCCTAGTTGCTGCTAAACTTGTCCGGGGCATATCTCTTTGCTTGGGACTCGGTTTTTGACACCGTTTCTTCTGTTGTTCATATTTTCTCATTTTGAATCTTTTTCGTTCACAAATTTTTTCCGTTTGAGCGCGTCTGCTCAAATTCCACTTTTCCGGACTTGGCGGGGCCCTTTCGATGCACTTTTAGGGTTTTTCTATAAATAGGGGACTTAAATAGAAAAATTCAGATTTTCTTCTCTCTTTCCTCACTCTTGGCCAACAGCCATGCTAGCCAAGGGGCTGCCACCCTTCTCTTTTCTTTTCCGGCCACTTCGCTCGTGTAAAATGTCGTCGTGCCTTAGTGTTTAATGCTCGCCTTGACGACGCGCATCTTTCACCCTTATTAGAACCCATTTCTGACCATTTTTGAGTTCGGGTTTCAAGTTCAAGTTTGGATTTTCATGGTACCTCTTTGGTGTTTAGTGTTCCTCTCGTTGTCCCCGACATAACCTAGGAGTATCGTCGGATTCGGAGCATTTTTCTTTAGGTGGGGATTTAAGATTTTTTTCTCAAATGGAGGTAGGGGGTGTTATAATTTAATTTCTTGTTATATTGTGTGCTCGTGATGCTTATACAACCTATTTACATGCTTGGATATAAAATCTAGAGATTTTATTACTTATTTTTCTTGTATGAGATTTGATTTTCCCGGTGGGTTAATACTTGTTTTAAACATGTGACATGATATTATATTACCCCTTGATATTATCATTGACATATATTAAATTGAGAGCATTTGGACAAGTAACAAAGATTTTATTTAATATTTATCTTGAATAAATATTTAATTCATATGGCCTTAACTAGCTTGAAATCAATATATGTTAGCATATTATATTAGGCCCTAGTATGTTCTTCAACATAGATAAATTTGAGAGTAATCGAAAATGTTTTGAAATTTAGGAATATTTAATTAATTTGATTAATTAATTTATTCCAAGTGTACGATTCACTTCATTGGATTTTTGACTTGATATTATGGATGTGCATGCCATATAGTTTCACATATATTAAATCGAGACCATTTGATTAGGTTTTGAAACCATTCATTTATTAATTTTCTAGTATTAAAGTTGAATGCTCATGGCCGTAGCTTGCATGGAATGTACTTGTATCATGCTATTAAATCAAGTCTTGACATGTTTAATAACATACTTTAATTTGAGAGCATTTGGGTGAGTTTCAAAATCTAGAGATTTTAATTAAAGGAATAAATTAAAATCTATTCAATGGTTCTATACACTTGATTAAGTTTCTAACTTGGTATTTATGCTTTCCTTGACAAGTTCCTTCACGTGTATCAAATTGTGAATAATCGGATAAGTTTTGAAACTTGTATCTAATTTTTTTCTTTATATGGAATCTAATTCACATAGTTGTATCTTGTATGAGTTGAACTTGTATTTCATGGACTCATATCTTTTTATCAAGCATTATGACCTCTTGTATCTTGATTTTATTAATGTACTTAATGAACATACACAATTGTCTTGGAATGGTTTAATTTTACATGTGTTGTTTAGTAAGTAATTGAATCATGTGTCTTATACTTGTGGTATATTTACTTCAATGGATTTCTTGTGCTATTTATCTTGGTTCTAGTCTATATAGATGTACACTATGATTTCATAACATTTCACATGCCATTATAGTTGAGAACTTAGGACATGACTTGTGTGTTTCAAAATCTTGGTTGTGTATGAAATGTGGTTAATGCATTTCTTGTATTTTGACACAATCTTTACTTGCACAACTTGGTGATTTTGGGACTTAGGATATCAATCAAGAATTGACATGGCTAGGACTTGGTTCTAGTATGGGGGATTGTCCCTCTATAATTATAGTGCGCACTAGGGGAAAGGTACCCATAGGTTAGTAGCCCTAAAGTGATCTCAAGAGTACGGTTTTAATCCGGGCGATATCCGAGTTTCCACATTGGTTGATTTCACTCTTTAAATTTCAAGTTGTTATTCCTTGAAGATTTAAACTTGTCATCCCATTTGAATTCTGAAAATCTGTGCAGGCCATGCACATGCTCGAAACCCAGAAATTGGTTTTTTTTGAAACTTTGAAACTTCATATCTTCTTCGTTCCGACTCCAATTCAAGTGATTTTTGAGTCTAAGTTTATTAAATTTTGCTTGTTTATCCAGCGGTATGCACGGTTGCATTCAATTCTATCTAAAAGGACTATTTTACCCCTTGTCAAGTACCATTGCCGCACTGATTTGAAACCCAAAAGTTGATTTTTTTTAGACTTTGACGTTTCATATCTTCTTCATCCAGACTCCGAATCAAGTGATTCTTGAGTCTAAATTTATTAATTTTTCCTTGTCTGTCTAATGGTATGCTCAGTTTCATCTATTTTTGTTTGAAAAGACCATTTTATCCCTTATCAAGTACCCTTGCCACACTGATTTGAACCCGGAAAGTTAATTTTTTTTAAAAACTTTGACGTTTCATATCTTCTTCATCCGGACTCTGAATTAAGTGATTCTTGAGTCCATTTTGATTGTTTTCTTATTGTCCTTTCAGTGGTATGCTTGGTAGCACCCGAGTCCATATTTTTAAAAATAATTATTTTGCCCCTGGGGGCTTAATTATTATTTTTTCGATCTTTTTCTTCCGCTTCAGTTCTCATTGAGTTCCATGACCTTATGGGAGGTTATCAAAGTATCTTAGAGGTGTGTTGTACCTTGGGAGACCGTTGTCATGTTTCTTGCTTCCACATCTGGATCCGTTATTGGATCAACCTTCGGTTCATAACAAGACGCACTGGCTTGAAAAACCAGGGTCGTCACATCTTTACTTTTATAAAGGATGTATGTCTCTCATTCGTTACACACTACCTCATTTCATGCTACACTACATACCCATAATTTTAAATCCGGGGGATAGTAAACCCAGGTTACAAGTGAAAGTGTACGGAGTCCAAAGAAAAGCTTAGAACCCCGGCAGAATTCTCTCTCCAGCCACCAACCAAAGATGGACCCGCTTTTCACTTCCTCAGGGAGAAGGGAAAGTGGCTAAATGTTTGAAGGCATTGGGAATCAAGCCTTTAGGAGTGCATTAGTTAGCCAACAACGTCATCCTGCATAGTTGTTGCATATCAAAGAAGGAGAGGGATGTCCTATCTCTTTTCTTCTAGCCCTTTATGTAATGCCCCTATACTTTAATAGATTTATTTAATTAATTTAATTGCTTTTAATTTTATTGAGTTGATTTGTTTGATTTAAATGGGTGTTTTATTTAATTGTCTTATTTTATTTAAATTATATTTTTAATGAAATTATATTTTTAATGAAATTATATTTCGTATTTTACTTGTTGATTGATATGATGTTTTGCTTTGTGGAATGACATGATTACGTTGTTTATATGGCTATGTGTATGTTTATGCTTGTGTGATTTAATTGTGAATTGTTTGTAATTAATATATTTAATTTAATTATTTAAGTTAATTGGATTGGGCTTAAGGAAAGTTGAACGAATGGATGTGGCCTTGAGCTTGGAATGAAAGTTAGCGACGGTAGTTTGTGGACTGGGATCCGGTGTGGTGCAGTGCGGTGTATAGGTTGAATAGGGCACACGGATCAGGACCGTTGATACGGTGAGAGAGATGGATTCAATGCGGGTATGCATATGGAGCTGAGTTGAGGTCAACGCTCCAATCTGGCGTGGGCGAGCTCACCATAGCGTATGAGCTTGCGCAAACACATGCGGGGATTAATCCAGCACGTGAGCACACGTGGGAAACCCCTGTTGACCTATTTCAACACTTGAAATTGAAACGGTCATAACTCATTCATCTTAAACCCAAATGGGGTCGTTTTTTAGCTCAAATTTATATATTTTTCGTCCTCTTTCCAATGGTACTAATTTCATTCTCAGATTCTTATTCTACAAGGATATATTTACATTTTAGTGATACGGTGTTGAAAAATTATTTAAACCGATATGGTGTATTTATTGAAAACCATTTTTGTAGGGCCTAGAACCTTGTGTTATGATAATTGATGGGAATGATTAATATTAATTAATAAGTTTTAAATTAATCTATTATATATTAAATTGTGTAATTTAATACATAAGCCTAATTGCTGAATGTAATAATGTTTGTTGGTATTTATGATCTATAAACCAGATCTATGATTGTAATTGTATAATGTATCATGGCGATATATGGTAATGATGAATTAATACATTGGCATGTAAAATATGGAAGTAATGTTTTATATATATATATATATATATATATATATATAAAGCATGTGTTATCTATTGTATGGATGTTGTATTTAAAATAAAATGTTGAAGGTGGCATGTTCGGAGACATGGATGAGTTGTCATGGCTAAATAGATTATCGGTTAATTGTGTGAACAAAATAAATACACACATTAATAGCATGGATTTAAATTATATGGACATAAACATACTCTTGGAGGCATGGTAGAGTTGCCAATGATAATTTAATTATAATTAAGAGAAATATATTCTATTATAAGAGTGGTTGATTTATTATGGTTCATAAGCCATTTTAATTAAATTGAGGTTTAGAAGATAAATTTCTAAAAGAGGGTAATTTGTTCAATGTTAATTATATATAAATATATATATATATATATATATATATATATATATATATATATATTGTTATTTATGGTTTGGGACTTGGGGAATTTATTTATTTATTATGTTTGATGTTATATATTGTAAGTAAGGATCAAACTTTATTAGGATTGGCTTTGATTAGAGATAATCTATTTATCGGTTCTTGGAGGCTTAGTAGAGGGAGCTTGCTCATGGGTTTTGACCCACCACTATTTTTATCTTTTAGGTTCTTAGAGGTTCAAGTCTTGAGGTTGAGGATTCACAGCTTGGAGGCTTATCTATCATCTACTCTTGTTTATTTCAAAGTAGGATATTGTTATGCCATTTGACTTTAGTATTTATTTATGAATTTCTGGATAGTGGATTTTGGTTAAGGCGTCCTTAAGTTACGGAATTCCCAAGTTGTAACTTTTGGAGGATTATTAATTAATGAAATTATTATTTATTAGTTTTTCTGCAACGTATTATTTATTATTTTTATTTCATTTTGTAGGGGTGTCACAGTTGGTATCAGAGCATTCCAGGTTCAAGTATCCCTAGGGTGTCTTTCGTTATGTGACTTTGGCGTTGTGTCTTTGATAGTTAGAGCCTAAGTATTAGGGTTCATTGTATCCATTATTTGGTTTGTTAGAATGTTCTAACATTGAATCATTATTGTTTTATCAGAAAATGGTAGGACACCGATTTAGGAGGAATTTGAGGAGGCAAGAGCGTAGTCGTCAGAATCGTCTACGAAACCAAAGGGTTGTACAAGAGCATTGGGATTGGGATGATGACCAGGAAAGAGAATAGGAGATTTCTCCTAACATGGTTTATGTCATCACTTAGGCAGTGACTGCAGTATTGGCGGCTGCAATTCAGAATCAGCAATTTCTGTAGCAGATACTCACTCTTATACCAGTGGGACAACAAAACACTCAGGAGAAAGTGAGGAGTTCCTTCACTAAAGGGAGTCCATCAAAATTTTCAGGGTCCACGAATGTGAAGACTGCACATTAGTGGAAGAAGTATATTGAGCGTCATCTTTGTATGGTGGAGTGCATCGAGGTTCAGAAACATATGCTTGCTACTTTCAAGCTTGTAGGAAATGCGCTACAGTGGTGGGAGTCTATTACCATTATAGAGGAGAGGACAACATTGCCATATGCTTAGTTCCAAGCTCGTTTCGATGACAATTATTTTTCGTTCGCGATCAGGGAAGCTAAGAAAAAAAAGTTCCTTGACCTATAACATGGGGATATGACAGTTGCAGAATATGAGCAAGAGTTCACAAACTTATCTCTATTTTCATCAGAGGAGGTGGATACAGAAGAGAAGAAGAGAACTTGTTTCCTAAATGGGTTGATTTGGCCCATTAAGTAGGTTGTTTCGGGGAGTCCCGCATACACCACTTATTCTCACGTGGTTGATGCAGATTTTTAACTGTGTCAGGCTAGGAAAGCGATCTAGGGATGAGAAACGGAGTGACAAAGACTCTGTTAATCACTAAATTGAGAAAGATGAGGGCAATGGAGCTGGACACAATGAGAAGGGCAGATTCCAGGGACATCAGCCTTGGAAGAAGCACAAAGGTAATTCAGAAGTTCGGAGAGAGGGGGTTCTTACTCGGTAAAATGAAGCACCTTAGACTGGAAAATGACAACTACAGGGTAATCAACAGGAGGGGCAGCCATACCTTTTTAGGGGTCATTGCTATAAGTGCAAAGAGTATGGCTACTCAGCTAAACATTGTCCTAGGAAGGCTCAGAGACAACATGGACAACAAGAATAGGGATAGCCATTACCGGCTCCACAAATTCCACATGTGCAGGCTTAAGCTTATCCACATTTGCCAGCACCACCACCACCACCACAGGGGTAGTCTAGACAGCAGTTGCATCAGGGTAGGGTGTACAATGTCGCACCATGTGATGCATAGGCACCTTAGAATAATTGAGGGTATGTTTTCTATTCACGGTAGACATAGACATGACTTATTAGACACAAGTGCATTATGTTCATCAATATCTGGATTCTTTTGACTTATGATGGTGATATATATAAACCATTGACTGTTAGCATGTAACACCACTAGGTGTTAGCACAATTTACGCATAAGGTGTGGGCATGTTACTATGGATATTTATAAATTGGATATCTAGCTATGGTAAACGTTTTGATAAAGGAAAGGATTCAGATATAATGATAGTCTCATTCTCAGGATTGGAGTATAGTTCATTATAGATGAGGTCCATAGAGAGGACCGATGCATCATATATTAGTATTTTCGTAGTATTAGAATTACAAGAGGTTTTTACTAAAGGTCAAAAGAGTTTTGACATCGATTATAATGAAGGGAATGACTTTCCTTATAATTGGTATAGTAAGCTTAAATACCATGAGTTAATGATAATAACATGGTTTAGCAATAAAGAAGAGATTATTACCTCATTATATGGGTTATTCATTTTTTGATTGATTAGGCAATTGTCGTTGTTGGCATTTTTATATATTTCGTGTCAGGTGTGTAAACGGGTTTCATGATTTTTCCTGCAAGAAAATACAACAATGGAGATATTTACTAATGCATATAAGTTGGTGGGGTTAGGTTGCAAATAAATGCAATGAGTATGGATAAGTTTAGAGTAGTCGTAATTGTTAAACACTAATTGACTCTAGAGGGGGGTGAATAAAGTCAATGGCCAACTTTTCAAATTTGTAACAATAAATCCTAACTAACAAATATGCAATAGTCAATTAAGATAGATAAGTAATTCAAATCATAAATGTAAGAGAGTTAGGGATGAGAAATTACAAACAATAACTCAGAGATTTTAGTGAGGTTCAGAAATTCCTACTCCTCGGCTCAAGATCCCTCTTGAGACTTCCCAATCCACTAAAGCTTCTCCTTAATGGTGGAGAACAAACCTTCACATGAAGCAAACCCTTGCTTCTCTTTCTTGCTAGGAGAACACCTTTATCCCAGGCTTCTTTTTGATCTCACCAACCCTTACACAAATGTATAACAATATATATGGAGTACAAGATTGTTTCTCTCTCTATACGAAGTATTACACAAATTAAGCTCACAACTAGAGTAAATAGATGAAATAAATGAAGCTTAAGTCTCTAAACTGATATGAGAGGGGTAAAGATAAGTAAATGCTCAGATCAGAATTTTAGGGCTCTTTGAATGCTTTTGAATGCTCTCTTAAGTTGTGTATGTTATCTTCAGACCTAGCCTCTATATTTATAGAGATTTTGAGCTCAACATAGTTGTTAGAGGTTGTTAGAAGCATTTAATAAAATTCTAGCTGTTTGAAATTTGAATCTGTAGAGCTACGACCAAACTGGTTGATGTGTAGCAGAAATTGATCGATGTCTTTGCATGAAACGATCAATGTGTGGTACAAACCGGTCGACGTCTTTGCTTAAACCAGTTGACATATGCATCAAAATGGTCGATGTGAATGTGCCTCTTCTGAAATTCACTACTGCCTAGATACCAGTCGACGTAAAATGTGTAAGCGTCGATGTGAATTGCTTGATCCTGCATTTTTTAGCCTTTTTTTTTTTTTTTTCTGTGCCTTGATGGTATCATGCATTGATGCTTTATATATATATATTTGTATATGAGTGAATACAAAGTTATATGTATGATTTAATGACTTGAGCTTCAAATGTTTTCATCCTTACTTTGACAATATATCATATAGCACTCACAATCCTATGTACACTTCTTCTTGAAACCTTTGGTTGATCATGAATTCTTGAATGGCACTTATAGCCTTTGGTTGTCTTGAGTATATGCATCATAGTCCATGTCATGTCATGAATTTCCTTTCTTGCCTTTCCATAAAGTCATTCCTTTTCCTTGCATTTAAACTCAATTAAAAAATTAGTATATAAAACCTTATTAAATGGTTTGTTATCATCAAAATCAATAGATTGAATTTGGATTAGGGCCATTTGATCAACAATATCCCCCTTTTTGATGATGACAAATCATTTATGTGACCTTAAAATATGTGGGGTTGTATTTGAGAAATACTCCCTCTGTTAATTTACATATAATAAATATAATCAAGATGCTTGAAAGAATAAGAATTTATGTGAGCATGACAGAGTATATTTGCAAGAATATCACATACTTAATTTTGGAGAAGTTAGCTCCCCCTGTCCACGTGCTTCAAGTATTTATATAACATTAAAACTTAGTGAAGCAAAAGATATAGTCATTTTATATCATAATAGATGTGAATTACATGAATTGTAATGACCCGGTCATTTTCCTTCCTTTCCTTTTCTCTGATTTTCACGGATATTTTTTTTTACGTTGATCTTTTCCTTTTTGAGTTCAGTTTCTCATCACTTAGTGTCATCTCGAGTTGTTGGAAATAGTTTCTAAGACTCTTTTATTTGGATTGACAACTTCCTTTGAGGATCGAGTCATTTCCACATTTTTGTTTTTTCGACACTATTCACTTTTCGTCCTTTTCCCTATTTCGTTTTTTCCCCGTTTGTTACTTTTTGGCAAAACCTCACTTCTTGTGTTCAAAGATGGTTTCTAACTTCATGTATCTTCATTCTCAGTGGTTTCCATGAAATACGTATCTTTAATTTTGCAGTAAAGTACTCTGGTTGCTCTCGGTGTCCATAGGGGCATGGATGCACAGTTTTTCAGAATCTTTTTCTTTTCTTGGGGTGTTTTTCATAAATATCTTTTGAAGATATTTTATTTCAGGGGTTTGTAAGAAAATATTTTTGGAAGATATTTTCATTCTGGGCCATTAGTGCAGTTTTCACTTTTTGGAAGGGCCATTGTGCAATTAATGAAAGTTATTGCAAAAATGTCTTATTTTGAGCCTGGATCCTCGTACGGGATTCATTTTCATATATCATCAAGTTGTGTGCTCTTAGAATTTCCTTGTGGTCATTTTTCTCCAGTTTCAGGGTTTTTGACCCTAGTTGCCGCCAAACTTGTTCGGGGCATATCTCTCTGCTTGGGACTCAGTTTTTGACGCCGTTTCTTCCATTATTCATATTTTCTTATTTTAAATCTTTTTTGTTCATGAAGTTTTGCCATTTGAGATCGTCTGCTCAAATTTCACTTTTCCGGACCCGGCGGGGCCCATTCGGGGCACTTCTAGAGTTTTTCTATAAATAGGGTGACTTAGGAGAAAAATCAGATTTTCTCTTCTTTTTCCTCCCTCCTTGGCCGGCCATCCATGGCAGCCATGGCTTCCACCCTTCTCTCTTCTTTTCCGGCCACTTCCCTTTGGTAAAAATGTGTAGTGCCTTAGCGTTTTATGTTCACCTTGTCGTGCTCTACCTTTCCCCCTTATTAGAATTCATTTTTGGCCATTTCTTGAGTTCAGGTTTGAAGTCAAGTTGTGATCTTGATGGGGCTTCCTCGGGATTCTTGTTCACTGTGTTGTCCCTGACAAAACCTAGCATATGTTAAATTGGGACCATTTTATGTTGTTTTAGAATTTAGGGATTTGATTATCATGATTTAATTAAATTCTATTTTGTTGTTCAAATGTCCTAATTAAGCTTTTGAATTGATTTATGCAATGACCATGCTATATTGTCTAACATGTGTTGATTATAGGTCATTTGATTGAGATTTGAAACCTAGAGAAATTAATTAAACTATGTAATTAATTTCCGTTTCTATTGCGTTAATGATTTAATCATATGTTGACATTGATAGAATGTTTAAAGCATTATTTTATCTTGTAATGGATTTATGAGTTTATGTTTTCAATATTGGATTATATTGTTATAGCGTGTAACGAATCGCATACTGAAGATTCGACATGTGATGTTATTATAGTGCATAACGAATCGTGCTCTAAAGATTCGACATTGTCATCCTATAGTAGTTGTGGATTTAGAGCATTTATTGTGTGGTTTCAACCTACTTGTGCATGAAGGTAGTCTTGTGTACTATTTTATACATATATAAGTTGTTAACTTATTTATTTTGGAGTCTTGGGACATTGTGGTTACAAGTGATATGGCTAGAGTTTGGCTTTAGTGCGGGAGGTATGAGTTCTCCCCAATTGAGATAGTGCGCACTAGGGTGGTCTTCCCAGCGGGTTAATGCCCGGAATAACCGTTGAGGTCTCGGCAGAATTTCGAGCGTGATGTCCAAGTCTTCCACTATTTGATTTCATACTTTTAGATTTCTAGTTGATAACCTAGAGAATCTATATCTTGATGTGTGGTATTAGAACTTCTAATTATACTAAATTGCTATATTTAGTGTTTTCGTACTTTTAGATTTCAAGTTTATAACCTTGAGAATCTATGTCTTGACGTGTGGTATTAGAATTCTAATTATACTAAATTGCTATATTTAGTTGTTTTCATACTTTTAGATTTCAAGTTGATAACTTTGAGAATCTATGTCTAGTTGCTTTGTATAGCATGCTTCTATGTCGAATAAATTGCATAGATATTGTGACTTATGTTTTATTGTTCAAATGTGACTTAGAAATGATACTATAGATTCATTTGGAACATAGACGTTAGGTGGCATGACCCATTTTGGTTGTTTTTGCATTTTAGATTTCAAGCTGATAACTGTGAGAATCTATATCCTGTTGCCTTGTATAACATGTTCCTATGTTACTGAAATTGCATGAGTGATGTGATTTATGCTAGAAATATTCTAGGGTAGCTTAGGATGCTCCTTGACTCTCACCTTGATATAGATGTTAGTTGGCATGAGCCCCTTTAACATGTTTCACCTTAAGGTGATAAAATTGTAAAATGCTAGGTTGATGCATGCTCATTTCCTACGAGTAGCTTTATGTTACTCACCTACGTAGTGGGGACATTTTTTAAGTATAAGAATTAAAGTTGGGACCCTCATTATGCTTGGATAGTTTGTAGACATGAAGGTTTCCATTCTTGTGAAGGTTGGCTTGAAATGCCACTCGTGGCCTTATATGTCAAAATGCGTATATTTGATTCTAAACATGTAAAGTGTACATAAGTACGCTCTTTACAATGTATTTGATATGTATGACAAGAGGCCAAGGGCCAAACATGTTTAAATTTAGTACTTGTATTCATTTGGTACCACATTCTTTTTTGAAGATGTATTTTTATCAACTTTAGAGGTTTAACATGTCAAGTTTTGAAAACGTTGTGTAATGAGGGCATGGGCATTGTAACATGTTTCTTCATATAAAGTACACTTGCGAGCATGCTTGTAAAGCTTAAAATCATCTTTTTGGTCCACATTCATGTTGGAGTTTGAGGCTTGGGTGAAGCCTTAACAATTCATGTGCTTAGCAGGTCATTCAGCAGCTTTTCAAGGAGTTTTGGTTGACCAAAACTCCAGTTCAGTCGACCGATGGCTTAATTTGGTCTAACGAACCGAAACTCCAGTTCGGTCAACCGATGGCTTAATTTGGTCTAACGAACCATCCTCCCCTCAAAAACCTACCTTTAGAAAAGATTCTGTGAGTTTTGGTCGACTGAAACTTTATTTCGGTCGACCGAAATAGCCCTCATTTGCGCAGCTCTTCAGTTTTGCTTCAGCACTGAAGTTCTAACTTCAAACGGTCATATCTTCTTTGTTTCTAATCCAAATAGGGTGATTCTTAAGCCCAAATTCATGGATTTTGAGTCATATTTCCAATGGTAGCAATACTATTCTTAGATTTAAATCACAGTGAGAGTTATTCATGTTTTAGTGAGAGGGTGTCAGTTTTTACTTAAACCGTGAAGGGGCATTTTTGTGGGATTCTTGTACAATGTTCTTAGAACATCTTAGGATGTTATGAAATGATTAAATTAGGTTGTATTCACCTTGTTTGACTTCTTTAGAGTCAAGTTCCTCATTTTTTTTGTGAATTGACCATTTTGCCCCTTGGTTCACAGATTTTATCCGTTTTGACCTTTGTTTCCGCTTTCATTCTCTTTAAGCTCCGTGACTTCATGGAAGGTCACATTGGTGTCTTAGAGATGGTTTATATCTCTAAAGACTTTGGTTTATCTTTTCCTTTCGCATTTTGGATCGGTTATTGGATCAACTTTCGGTTCATCACTGACGCACCGGGTTGAAAAACTTGGGCTGTCATAAGTGGTATCAGAGCTCCTAGGTTTGAATACCTTGGACGATGGGTTTTGGGTGCATATCATGCTCTAATTGATTTGCTTTGATATGTTCACATGCTTTTTGATAACATGTTTACGTGTCTTTTGATAACATGCTTGGTGTGAGGACATGTTTTCTATACTTATATGCTTAAGTGTTTAAAAGCATCTTGGATTGATACATGCTTATGTGTTTAAGTATCTAAAAGCTTTCGTTATCTGTTTAGCATGTTGTATACTCTTATTTGCTTTAGTATAACTGTATGTTGCATACATCGACGTGCTACTTATTTGATGCATTCACTGAGCGAGTTACATTCGATCATAATAACTTGGGTTATTATTGATCTTGTTCCTTTTCACGTATATAGCATCATAGTCTTGATTCACGGAGGTACTTCTTATTGAGACTTAGGTGGACGTAAGGTTGTAGTCTCCGTCTGGCGAGATGAGACGTGGGCCACGGAGGCACCGTTTCTTCTCATTTTCTTTTGTGTTTTCGTGATGTAGTCATGGTGGTGTTAGAGGTGCTGGTGTCATGTCTTAGGACTCCCTAGTGGTCTTGGCATCATGATGTCATTGAGGTCTTTGTTTTTAGCATCATGGGACGATGAGTCAAGATTGACTTGAATCCTTCCTTTGGGAGTCAGGAGTTGCTTTGTGAGCCTCAGGGTGAGGTTCTCGTATCTTGTTTTCTTTGGATGATGGTTTTAGGATTTGGATGGGTGTGTTAACCTAGGATCCTTCTTGTGTTGTCTCGGATAGCTCTTATAAGCTACGGTTGGGATGTGAGCGGTTCTGTGTAATTAAGCAATTAATTACTCTCCCTTGTCTTTAGGGACTTGGGGCGTTGTGTTAGGGTTCTGGTAGAATCCTGTAGAGTTCCTATCGAGCTCGTTGTCATCTTAGATAGGGGATTTTCTTGTTGATGTCTCATGACGGTTAGCATTGGGGCTATCCATTCCATTGTTGTCTTGTTTCATATGGTGTTGGGATTCCATCAGGGTATGAGCTGGTCTTAGGGAAAGACTTGTTGACCCTATAGCCAAAGGACCTTAGTGGTCATTGGGGGATGATTCTTTTCCTCGTAGTGAGAGGTTGAACTCTTCTAGGTTTTGTGTTACATTTTCTGTGAGGTTGTCCTTTTGAGAGGCATTTCGTTCATTTCTTCCTGTTTTGTGAATATTTCCTTGTATGATCACTTTTACATGTTTACGAGTCCCATTGTTTTCGAGCATGCCTTAGAAACATGTTTAAGATATGTGACTATGTGGTAGTTGTATGAGGATGTATATGATACGTTTGCTTATATAGTATTTGCTTACCATGTTTATGTCATTGGTGGTGTATAGCACGTTGCTATTTGGTTAACCTCTATGTGATAGGTTGTTTATTTGGTTTACCTTATGTGTACTGTGCTTAGTACCATGATATTGTTTGATTTATGTCATTTAAATTTTGCAAACATATGCGATATGAGTATTTGGTTTATACTGTTTCATCTTTCCTGCACTTATGTTAGGGTTTTGTGACCTTAATTGTCAGGATTGTCATAAGTAAGCTACGCAGTAGACTTGTGTTTTGAGGTTTTAGTTGTCCACTATAGGGATTTTGACCCAGCATTTTGTTTTCTGTATATAGCCTTACGGTAGGTCTACTACAGATTTGTGCTTAGGTTTTCAGTTTTGTGGTTCAGATCCATTGGCTTGAGGGCACAGACTTATCAGGCTGTGGATTCGGGATTGATGTTGATGTTCTTGTAGTGCTTTCAAATGTGGGGGTTGTTAGTACTCCAGCGTTAGGGATGTAAGGCCTTAAGCGTAACGGCACCTGTGACATTGTTGTTAGAGTTTTGGGATTAGTAACCCCAATTCTCGCAGATACCTGGCTTCCGTAGTGCTTTTGGTAATGATCATTTCCAACATTGATGTCATTTGTATCGAAAAGTTTCTTTCTGTGGTATGTTATGAACTGGTGCCTTATACCGTCATGCTACCTTACTGACGAGTAAGTGTAGGCGGGTTCTGGTCATTGTTCGTACTGCTATATCATTTTTTAGCCATCTGTCATGATTCGACTTGTCGTTGTCTTGGGGATCCTTTCTGTGATTGACTTTGAGTTAATATGTTGATTCGTTTAGGGAGTGTCACTCAGTCTTTGGTTTTCGCGTTCCTTCGGAAGACCTTCAGGCATTGAAGTTGTCTTTTCGCACCTTATGGGTTATCCTTTAGTTTGATCTTGTTTCAATCTTCTTAAGTTCTTTTGTCTGTTCTGGATTTCGGGGATGAAATCCCTTTAAGGAGGGTAGGTTGTAATGACCCGGTCATTTTCCTTCCTTTCATTTTCTCTGATTTTCACGGATATTTTTTTTTCCGTTGATCTTTGACTTTTTGAGTTTAGTTTCTCATCACTTAGTGTCATCTCGAGTGCTTAAAAATAGATTCTGAGACTCTTTTCTTTGGATTGACAACTTCCTTTGAGGATCGAGTCATTTCCACATTTTCGTTTTTTCGACACTATTCACTTTCGTCCTTTTTCCTATTTCGTCTTTTCCCCACTCTTTACTTTTTGGTAAAACCTCACTTCTTGTGTTCGGAGTTGATTTCTGACTTCATGTATCTTCATTCTTTGTGGTTTCCATGAAATACGTATCTTTACTTTTGCAGTAAAGTACTCTGGTTGCTCCTAGTGTCCATAGGGGCATGGATGCACAATTTTTTAGAATCTTTTTCTTTTCTTGGGGTATTTTTCATAAATATATTTTGAAGATATTTTATTTTAGGGGTTTTTAAGAAAACATTTTTGGAAGATATTTTCATTTTGGGCCATTAGTGCAGTTTTCACTTTTTGGAGGGGCCATTGTGCAATTAATGAAAGTTATTGCAAAAATGCCTTGTTTTGAGCCTGGTCCTTGTACAGGATTCATTTTCACATTTCATCGAGTTGTGTGCTCTTAGAATTTCCTTGTGGTCATTTTTCTCTAGTTTCAGGGTTTTTGGCCCCAATTGCTGCCGAACTTGTTCGGGGCATATCTCTCTGTTCAGGATTCAGTTTTTGACGCCATTTATTCTGTTATTCATATTTTCTCATTTTGAATTTTTTTTCGTTCACGGAGTTTTGCCGTTTGAGCGCGTTAGCTCAAATTCCCCTTTTCTAGACCTAGCGGGGCCCGTTCGGGGCACTTTTAGGGTTTTTCTATACATAGGGTGACTTAGGAGAAAAATCAAATTTTCTCTTCTTCTTCCTCCCTCCTTGGCCGGCCATCCATGGCAGCCATGGCTGCCGCCCTTCTCTCTTCTTTTCCGGCCACTTCCCTTTGGTAAAAAGGTGTATTGCCTTAGCGTTTTATGTTTACCTTGTCGTGCTCTACCTTTCCCCTTTATTAGAATTCGTTTATGGCCATTTCTTGAGTTTGGGTTTGAAGTAAAGTTGTGATTTTGATGGGGCTTCCGCGGCATGTTGATCAGTTGAGTCGATTACAATTATAAATCAACCTTCGCAATAGTACGAATCATTGTAAAATAGGGCTATTGGTCGGGTAAGTCGAACCACTGGGACTGCGCTAATCTATGGTAACCTAAGTGTCTAGAGTCTTTTTAGAATGATACGGGGTGTTCATAGAGGATTTGTTGGTTGTCACTTAAGCTATTAAATTAAGGTGCATAAATTAGAAGTTTACAAGAGTTTAAGGGAAATGAA
Organism: Cornus florida; assembly: GCF_030987335.1. NCBI lineage: Eukaryota > Viridiplantae > Streptophyta > Magnoliopsida > Cornales > Cornaceae > Cornus > Cornus florida. The sequence continues at coordinate 43,765,492 of NW_026775571.1, forward strand.
ATACAAGTAAAGAGGACTAGGGAAGTGAATCCACCTCCATCCCTATACATATGATAGATTAGAGCTAAATTGGGGGAAAACAATATATATTATGGTCATGATACATAGCAACACTTGGTTGCCATAATATCCTCAAGAAGTTCATTAAATCTGAAGCAAGCATGATCCATCAAAGGTTAACATGTTTAGACTACTTAACTAGGGTGTAGCTTAACCACATTTACTTGAATGAAAGACTATCAAGCCCTAGATAAAATGGTGAAGCACATGAAGGTAAGAAATAAGCATAAATCATCAAAGGTTTCACCTAAGTAATGATCTACCAAAGTCCTTATCAACATGCCATTAAACCATTTCATAACCTTGCTTCCATTCTCACCATGAAAACTTAAGCAATATGATTAATATAAGACATCATCTAAAACAAGATAATCAACTTAAAGAAATCATCCATACATATATCAACATTCATTACAAGAAATGTAGTGCTCTTGGTTATGAAAAGACCATAAAAATATATATTGTAATCCCCAAAATATAACCTAAATTAGAACATGCTTCCAAGGGAGGGGCCTCATCACCTCCCTAGATGGAGGTTTAGTTACCCATGGGAGCCTTAGAAGAAGGAAGAAGCATGGTTACAACCTCCATTTTCGAGCACCCTTTCCTTGGCTTCAAGAACTCTATCTTTTTCCTCCTCTTTCTCTCTCCACAAATCTTGCTAAGATGAGATATGATGTTATGTGTGGTCCTCTTCCTTTTGTAGACATTCCTCTCCACCAAATAAGGCTCAAAACCCCACCAAAAGACATTTCTAACCAACCCATAAAGATGGAAATTAGAGATGAGGGAAACAAGGTGCAAGTGGGCTGAAGTGATGGTTCCCGAAGAGTAGTCTGCCCATAGTTCGAGTGCTCGAACTAAGCACTTCGAGCGCTCGAAGTTAGACCAGTATACTCCTTCCTCTTGACCTACTTTGCACTACTTTGGTAGAACAGCCATAACTTTATGTTCCAAACTCCAAAGGACAAACTGTTTGAAGATTTGGAAAGTTAATTCAAAGATCTAAATATGTCATGTTTTAATAGAAGTCCAGTTCTCGAGTTTGATCGGTCAAAAATGGCAAGCAAAGTCAGATTCCACTGCTGCCAGAACTTAGCCTTGAGCACATTGCTATTCAAAGATTGAATAAAACACCATTTTTGCTCCTTTTTGGCCAATGAACCTGAAAATATATAAAAACGTGCAAATAAAGATAATTTATAAAGAATAATCAAATAATGGATTTAACTAATGCAGCTAAAGGCGCTTGAATATGCAATATTCGGCGCTTATCACACCCCCAAACTTAAATTTTGCTAGTCCCTTAGCAAAACTAAAATAAAAAACTCAATGAAATGACAACAATGGGAATGCTACCACAAAATCAACTATGGCAAAATGAAATATATACATAGCCCAAATATAACTCGAAACAGACACGGGACTGGAGACGGGGTCATTGAGTAGACTACTATGCATATATGAAGCATTGATACAAAAATTGGTTAAACACATTTCAAAATACATGCATCAACATCCTAGTCTATATAAATAACTCAATTGTCATTTCTTGACTGAAAATCAACTATAGCTTCAGTGAAAGTGGATTGGATTCACAACATGCGGCTTTTACTTTCTTTTTCCAATTTCAAGACATAAGTCTTCAAATCATTGAATTCCATTTTAAATGAAGTCCCTAAGGCATGAATTAATTTACAAACAACTTTGTTGCTTGTTGACAAATTATTTTAACTCAAAAATGATACATAAAATGGTTGTGCAATGCTGAAATCCTTTAAGCTTTCTAACCAACCCATATAGCAAGCGTTAGGCCAACAACTCCCAACCAGATGGCTTTAGGGTGCTGAGTATAGAGACACTCCTAGGGCTTAATAGCTCGAATTGGCAAGGCTACGAACTCCAACGAACGATGTTTATAAAAATATTTTTGAATGACCATGCAATGTCTAAGTCTTTTAAGCTTTCTGACCAACCCATATAGCAAGCGTTAGGCCAACAACTCCCAAACCAGATGGCTTTAGGGTGCTGAGTGTAGAGACACTCCTAGGGCTTAATAACTCAAGTTGGAAAGGCTACAAACTCAAACTGGTCATTATTTTCTTTTTCTTCTTCTTTCTTTTTTTATTTATTTTTTATTTTTTATTTTTTCACACCAAAGGTATCCATCTATTAGGTTCATCAATTCAGATTAACTAGGTCAAGATCACGGTTAATCAAGTTACATGCCTCACGGTTAAGTTTCCAATGTGCATCTGTGCATTGTGAAGCATAAAAAAGTGTAAAATCCAGCGAGAATCTAATTGAGACATTTATACAGACTAATTTGAATCCACATGATCACTTTAAATTCACATTTTTCTTTATTTTCAAAAATTCACAATTGCTTCTATATACACGGTATTAAACATATGCTTTATCTCCGACAAGTTTCAAATTATACTGTCATTGCTTAGTAAAAATATGGAACCAACAATGCAACTTGCACCCCCAAACTGGAAGTACACATTATCCTCAATGTGGGAGACAAAGATGGATAAATAAGGGCATAGGGGATAAAAGGAACAAAAATACCAAGTGGAGCGACGAAGGCAAAGGTTTCCAGCTATATAAAAGCGCAAAATGCTTCCCCTAAACTTGAAATGTGCCACCTGTAATGGGACACGAAGAAAAGGCAGAACAACGACAAAAATAGTAACAAATAGTAAAATATGGACGGAAAATTGCTGAAAAGAAGATAACAGAAGTGCTACAGGATTTTCATTCATAATAACATGATTACAAAAGGAACTAAAAGTCAATCATATTGAACCAGAGCAACTTGTGCATAGCACAATCCTAAAGTTGAAAACTAAAACAAAAACATAAAGGAAACATACACAAATACGAAACAAAATGATAAAGTCCAACACTGGCAACTATCTACGGGGCAGGGGGAAAACTGGTGAAGATGGTATTGAGGAGAGATTGAGTCTCACGCCGGTCCTCCTGTGCCACGCGATGGTCCTCTGCCACAACACGGCGATCGTCTGCAGTAAGATGACGGTTTTCTTCGGCACGGAAGTAGTCCTCACTCACAGTCCGAGTGTAATCGGCCAAAGAAATCTCAAAACGATCCATCTGCTCATAAATACGGGCAAGACTAGCCCGGATGAAGGCCTGGTCTGGCGGAAGATCAACAGGAGGCTCGTCCCTTTCAGCGTCCTCCACCATGGGGTCATCCTCAGAAAAAAGAGAAGATGGAGAGTGGGGCAAAGGAGGAGCAGCGAGCCGAGGGTTCCGAGAATGGCTTAGAACATTGGTCCACCGGCGGAGAGTAAACATTTGAATCTTTTTGCCCCTTGGTTCATGAGGAGGAACAATGAAGCCTTTGTGCTTCAAGAGCTTGATAACGAAGAATGGTAATGGCAAAGGCCGATTTTTAAGACGCTGCTGCCGTGTGTTGATACACTCGTCCCAAAACCGCATAAATGTGTCCTAAATGAGTTCCGGGACAGAGAACCATTTGCCTTGGTCCATAGCATACAAGGCTTGCAACATCAGGCCTTGGCGCTCGGTGCTGTGCGCCAAGGGGTAAACATTATGCTTAAGAATGGAGTCAAGGAACCAAACTCGCTCCGGAAGGGTGGATTTGAGGGTAAAGCTCCGAGGTCGATGAGGGTCATCCACGTTGCAAATGGCAGCGACAACCTGCTCCACAGTTAAAGTATCCGGCTCCTTATATAAAAGGAGATTCTCACGATTGACAATGTCATCGGGGCACTCCAGAGGACAGCCAAAGACCGTCACCATGTCAGCAAGAGTGAAGGAAAAAGGGATGCCATCAATGGATGTGGTGAGAGAGACCGGCGGCTCTTCGGGGCAATTAAGATTCTGGAAGAAGAGCTGCACCACACGGGGGTAGGTGACCTTTGCAACGGGTTGGCAAATGTGCTGAAGGTGCCGGTTAACTAGTTCCACGGTAGCCCATGAAGTGGTGGGAAGAATGTCAAAGACACCCGTGAGCAGGAAGAGAAGCTCATAATTGAGCTTTTTGTCGAACCAAAGGGCTCGGGGCTGTTCATAAGGAATGACGGGAACATCCTCAGAGGGTTTAGGACGACGGGAAGGGCAAGCACGAGACATTTGGAGAGGCAGACTTGGTTGGGGAATTTCAGCGAGCACCTGGTATGCATAAAGAAAGAGAGGATGTGAGAAGGAGAGGAATTGATGAAGAAACCCAAAAATTTTCAGACACAATGCTCTCTATGGTAGAGCATAGCAATAAGCACAACTAAACTCCAAGGATTTGATGCCCATACTCCTCAAATGTAACATAAATGGACACAAAGATTGAAGAGAAAGAGGGAAGAGACATACCTTGAAAGAGGAGTGGAGAGAAGCACGGATGGAATGAGGAGGAATAGTGGGGGTGATGGTTATATATAAAGGGATGGATGAAGAAGAAGGAGGGGAGTGAAATGGGTGGATGAATTATGGAAGGAAGGGGAAGTTGGAAGGTTAGAGGTCGTGGGTTGTTGGTAAATAAAGGAGAGAAGTGGGATGGGTTAGGAGTTAATGAAGGAAGAGAGGAAGGTGGAAAGGTTGAGGTTGTAGGTTGATGGAGGGAGTGGGGGGGGGGGGGGTGGAAGGGAAGTAATGGGAGAGAGGAAGTTGGAAATGAAGGGAGGAGGTCGTGGGTTGAGGACCTGGAAAGATGAGGGAGAGAGAGAGTTCAGATTTAAAAAGTGGGGAAGGAGGGTTCGAGCGCTCGAAGTTAGGCCTTCGAGCGCTTGAACTTGACACAGTGAGTTTCGAGCGCTCGAAGTGAATACTTCGAGCGCTCGAAGTTGAGGCAGTGAGCTTTTATGGATGTTCGAGCGCTCAAAGTGTGTCTTCGAGCGCTCGAACTTGAGGTAGTAGGCTCTTGAATGAAAAATGGAAGTTTCGAGTGCTCAAAGCTTGGACTTCGAGTGCTCGAAATTTGACCAGTGAGCAAAAGCCTGGGTAAAATGACTGAAATTACCAAATTGTCAACATCTGTTCAATGCATGGATGGAATTTGGAGTAAAATTTTGAACTTTACAACATCACTCCAATACATGGATGGAATTTGGGGAACCATGATCCAACAATGTATTAAAAATGAGAGGTTACACACATGTGCCGCATTCCAAAGATCCGATGAAATTTCTGGAAAGAGATGGAAACATCCGGGAATGAAAACAAGGGTTGAGAAGGTCTAAGAAAACCAGCCTGAATTGCGGGAACACAATTTAAAATAGTTCTAGATACGGTTAAAGTTTTGGCTTTTCTTAATCATTTCCTAGAAAATTTCAAGGCTCAGGCAATTGGAATGTAGAAAAGCCTGGAAATAGAAATAATTGCTTCCCTTGCTTTGCTAAATTTAAAGTCGATAGCTAGACGAAGCTAGAGTAGGCATCAATCCTCATAAATTGGGTCCGTCAAGAGGACTTTCTCAATTTTTCGGGTTGGGACTATGCCGTTAATGCAAGGCTTAAGCCGTTGGCCATTAACTTTAAAGAGCGATCCTTTTGCCGGATCTTGGAGTTCGATTGCTTCATGAGGCAAGACAGTAGTGACGATGTATGGACCATCCCATCTTCACCGGAGTTTACCGGGAAAGAGTTTCAAGCGGGAATTGAAAAGCCAAACCTTTTGTCCCCAGGCGAAAGACTTGCTAACAATGTGCTTGTCATGAAAAGCTTTAGTCTTTGCCTTATAGATTTTGGCATTTTTATATGCATCATTTCAGATTTCCTCAAGTTCATTCAGTTGTAAAGCACGATTAAAGCCGGCCTGTTTGAGATCAAAATTTAGCCTTTTTATGGCCCAAAAAGCATGGTGTTTAAATTCTACTGGAAGATGACACGCTTTGCCAAAGATAAGTCGATATGGCGACATGCCAATGGGTGTCTTATAAGCCGTCCGGTAAGCCCAAAGTGCATCGTCTAGTCTTAGTGACCAATCTTTGCGGTCCGGTCGAACCATTTTTTCCAAAATGTGCTTTATCTGCCGGTTAGAAACCTCTACTTGACCACTCGTTTGAGGATGGTAAGGTGTACCAACCTTATGGATGATAGAATACTTAGAAAGGACGGATTTGAGATAACGATTTGTGAAATGTGATCCGCCATCGCTGATGATTGCTCGGCGCGTACCAAAACGACTAAAGATGTTAGATTGAATGAACTCGATCATAACTTTATGATCACTAGTTCTGGTGGCCGCGGCTTCCACCTATTTGGAAACGTAGTCCACCACTACAAGGATGTACTCATAGCCATAAGAAGGTGGAAATGGTCCCATGAAGTCGATTCCCCACACATAAAAAATTTCAATTATTAATATGGAATTAAGGGGCATCATGTCTCTTTGGGACATGGATCCGAGCCTTTGGCATCTTTCACATGATTTACAGAAATTGTATGCATCTTGAAATAAGGAGGGCCAATAGAATCCGCTTTGAAGAACTTTGTGAGCGGTCTTTTTGGCACTGAAATGGCCTCCACAAGCAAGAGTATAAGAGAAATTGAGGATGCTTGTGGTCTCAGTTTTGGGAATACATCACCGGATGATTTGGTCCGGGCAGTATTTGAATAGCTCCGGATCTTCCCAAAAGAAATGCTTGACTTGGGAAAAGAACCGGTCCTTCTCTTGTTTGGACCAATGAGTTGGAATTTTACCTACTGCAAGGTAGTTAACAATATCCGCAAACCATGGAAGATTTGCATGGGAAATCTGGAAGAGTTTCTCATCCGGAAAAGAATGACGGACAACAGCAAAATCGGAAGATTTTTCAATGAGTAAACGAGAGAGATGATCGGCGACAACATTATCTGCCCCTTTTTTATCCCGGATTTCAATGTCGAACTCTTGAAGTAAGAGTATCCATCGAATCAAGCGGGGTTTGGTCTCTTTTTTTGATAGCAAATGCCGAAGGGCGGCATAATCCGAGAAAACTATGACCTTGGAACCTAGAAGATAGGAGCGGAATTTGTCCAAGGCATAAACTACAGCTAGCAACTCTTTTTCAGTAGTTTTGTAATTTAATTGAGCATCAGAAAGAGTTCGACTAGCGTAATAAATGACGTATGGGAGCTTGTCTACACGTTAGCCCAAAACCGTGCCTAATGCATAGTCGGATGCATCACACATGATCTCAAAAGGAAGAGACTAATTAGGCGATTTCATTATTGGGATAGATGAGAGGAGAGTGCGAAGTTTAATGAAAGCTTCCATACAAGCTTCATCAAAATCAAATGGAACATCCTTGGCTAAGAGATTACACAAGGGCCGTGAGACTTTGCTAAAGTCTTTGATGAAGCGACGATAGAATTCGGCATGGCCAAGAAAAGAACGGATTTGACGGACGGAATTCAGAGGAGGAAGATTAAAAATTAACTCAACTTTGGCTTTGTCTACCTCGATTCCCCGTTTAGAGATGACATGTCCTAGAACAATGCCTTCTTGGACCATGAAATGGCTTTTCTCCCAACTTAGAATTAGATTTGTCTCCTTACATCTTTGGAGTACAAGAGATAAATTGTTGAGACAAGAATCAAAGGAGGAGCCAAAGACAGAAAAATCGTCCATGAAAACTTCCAAGAATTTTTCAACCATATCGGAAAATATGGACATTATACACCTTTGAAATGTTGCAGGAGCATTGCATAGCCTAAAAGGCATGCGTCGATATGCAAAAGTTCCAAAGGGACATGTGAATGTTGTTTTCTCTTGATCTTAAGGGGCGATTGCCACTTGGTTATAGCCGGAATAACCGTCAAGAAAACAATTGTAACTTTGGCCGGCTAGCCTTTCTAGGATTTGATCAATAAATGGTAATGGAAAATGATCTTTCCTAGTTGACGAATTGAGCTTCCGGTAATCAATACACACACGCCACCTGGTGGTGGTTCGTTGTGGCATGAGCTCACCCGCTGAATTTTCAACAACGGTGAGACCGGATTTCTTGGGAACAACTTGTGTGGGGCTTACCCACTTGCTATCAGAGATGGGGTAGATGATTCCTGCATTTAGCAATTTTATTACTTCCTTCATTACCACTTCCTTCATGTTAGGATTTAACCGACGCTGAACCTCTCTAGTAGGCTTTGCGTCATCCTCCATATGAATGAGGTGCATACAAATGGAGGGGTCAATTCCCTTCAAGTCAGCCACTGCCCAACCAATAGCTTCTTTGTGCTCTTGTAGCACCGCTAAAAGGTTGGTTTCTTGGTCCTTTAGAAGATCCGATGCAATGATGACCGGGAGAGTTTGATTTGAACCAAGGAATACATACTTGAGATGGGCCAGGAGCGGCTTAAGCTCAAGTAGTGGTGGAGATTTCAGAGACGGAACCGGAGGAGTAGTGGAAAGCTGAGGAAGCGGCTCTTTTGGAATTTTCCAAGGGGGAATATCCATGATAGCGTCGACATCAAGCAGAGAATTAACTTCTTGGATGGATTGGTCAATATCAAAGTTTAAGAAGTCGAAATGAGACATGCAAGTTTCAAGGGGGTCTTTGCTTAGAATGAAGGGGAGAGATTCTTCAACCACTTCATCAATGACATCAATAAGAAAACAATCATCCTCATTGGAAGGATGTTGAGTTACATAAAAGATATGGAGTTTGACTTGCATGTTTCCAAAAGCAATGTCCATCACCCTGGTTCGGCAATTAATTGATGCATTAGCCGTAGCTAAGAATGGCCTACCAAGGATCACTGGAATATGCTTTTTTGGATCGTGGACCGGTTCTGTGTCAAGAACCACAAAGTCTACCAGGAAGTAGAATTTGTCCACTTGGATGATAACATCCTCAAGAATGCCTCGTGGATGCTTAACCGATCTATCGGCAAGTTGCAAAACCACGGAAGTCGGCTTCAAATCTCCCAGGCCAAGCTGTAAGTAAACTAAGTATGGAATTAAATTCACACTAGCTCCTAAGCCAAGGAGGGCCCTCTCGATTTTGTTGTCACCAATGACACAAGAGATTGTGGGGGCACCCGGATCCTTATACTTTGGAGGAGTGCTGTGCTGAATGATAGAACTAACATTTTCAGTTAACCTCACTTTCTTTGGCAAATAACTTTTAGAAGTGCGCTTTTGAGTGCACAAGTCTTTGAGAAATTTCGCTTAGGGAGGGATTTGCTTAATAGCATCCAAGAGGGGCAAGTTGATCTTCACTTGCTTGAAAACTTCCCACATGTCTTGAATTTTACAATTCTTGTTCCCAATATTTGTCGACTCTTGAAGACATTGCGGAAACGAAGCTTTTGGCTCATAAGTAGTTTCCACATTTGGGTTAACATGTGTGGGATTTCCGTGAATGGTATTTGGACGAGAAGAGCTTAGAATTTGATTGGAAGAGCTTGAATTTGGATTTCTCAAAGGAGGTTCTTTTCCATTTTTGTCTCCATCTACCTTGTTGTCAACCACTCTACCACTCCTAAGGGTGGTGATTGCTTGAACATGCTCATGACTCGGCCCACTTGATGGAGGGGTTTCATCAATCGCATGCATCCCTCTAGGATTTTCAAATGGTTGAGCGGGAAGCTTACCCTTATCCTTTTGAAGCAATTGGTTCACAGAGTTAGCTATTTGGCCCACTTGATTTTTGAGCTTAGCTATGGATTGAGTATGAGAGTGAACCATTTGAAGAGTAGGTTGCAAGGTTGTCAAGAGTTGCTTGTTGGAGTCCATAATTTGCTTGTTTAATGACTCCATCATTTGCTTGTTTGCAGCCACAATTTCATCAGTTGGGTACACCGGAGGTTGATTAAAGACATTTGGATTATACGGAGGGCAGTAGCTTGAGGAGGTTGGAAATTGCCTATTTTGAAATTGAGGAGGGGGCTGATTTTGATGCCCTTGATTTTGGAATTAGGAATTTTGTGGGGCTTGTTGCCACCGAATTGTAGGTATTGGAATAGGGATTATTCCCGGATCTTGAGAACATGGCATTAGCTTGCTCTTCATTTGGATTGGAATATTACTCTGGTGTGGGGCAATCTTCCGTGAGATGGAATGGACTAGTACATGATGAGCATACCGAACTTGCCGAATTTTAAGATAATGAAGGAGAGAGATGTGGTGCCATCAATTGATAGAATTTATGAGCTATGTCATCCACTTAGGATGATTCCTCCCTTATTGATTTTGGTTGACACGGGTTGGTGTTCTTTGCATTGGTTGAGGTCGGAGCCCTACAAGAATTATGTTGAAGTGAATTTTCCCTTAAATTCTCTAGTAGGGTCCAAGCCTCATCTGCATTCTTGAACATGAACATCCCACCACAAGAAGAGTCAACCATGAATCTATAGGGTTCGGTTAAGCCAGCATAGAAAGCTTGCACTAATTGCCATTTTGGAATCAAATGATGCGGACATTTTCTAAGAAGGTCTTGTAGCCTTTCCCAAGTCTCGTAGAGTTGTTCTCCATCCGTTTGAGAAAAGCTAAGAATGGAACGCCTCATTTGGTTGGTTTTACTCACCGGATAATACTTCTTAAGGAATTCTTGCTGTAATTGAGCCCAAGAAGTGATGGAATTTAGAGTGAGTGAGTTTAACCAATACTTTGCCCTATCTTTTAAAGAAAATGGGAAAAGATGCAGATGGAGTGCATTCTCAGGAAAACCTCTCAATCGGATGGTCGAACAGATTTCAAGGAATTCATCAAGATGCTTATACGGATCTTCATTATCAAGGCCATGGAAAGATGGAAGCATTTGAATGGTACTTGATTTGATCTCATATTGAGCCACATCAATGTTTAACATCACTATGCATGAAGGTGAAGCATATGTAGGGATGAAATGGTCCCTGAGAGTCATTGGCTCTTCATTTGGAATTTTGGCCCTAATTCCCTCATTTCTAACATCTCCTACATTTCCAGCCATTGTGTTAAATTCAGTTCTAAGCTCTCTTACGCTAGACGATTCCCTAAGGTTTTATCTAAGAGTTCTTTCAAGTGAATTTATATCAACTGGCGAGTCAAGAGTTGGTAGGGAGAGCGATCTACGGCCAAACATCAACAATACATAATGCTATCAATGCTACTATTCATCATTCACAACTCCACATACGATGTTCCCATTCTCCTCAATTATCAAGACAGAATTTAAATGGCCACGACAAGGACCGATGCTTGTACACGAAATTTAAACAAGATAATAGCCTCAACCAGGGCTTTAAAACTAAATTATCACTAAGGTTAACACATGCACAATATATTACAAATTCGAAACTAGAAGGTCAAGAAACTTACTTGGAGTCCCCTAGACTTACAAATTTGCTAGCGTTCCCTCAGTGAGCCCCGAGTTCCTAGAATCTCACACAACTTATAACAACAGAATTGTCAAAACCACATAAGAAATATTCACAAATCATAATATTAACAATCAAACCAAAGTTAACCCTAGAACTTCGGTTGCTAAACCGTTTGCAGTCCCCGGCAACGGCACCAAAAATTGATTGGTTGAGTCGATTGCAATTATAAATCAACCTTTGCAATAGCACGAATCATTGTAAAATAGGGCTATTGGTCGGGTAAGTCGAACCACTGGGACTGCGCTAATCTATGGCAACCTAAGTGTCTAGAGTCTTTTTAGAATGATACGGGGTGTTCATAGAGGATTTGTTGGTTGTCACTTAAGCTATGAAATTAAGGTGCATAAATTAGAAGTTTACAAGAGTTTAAGGGAGATGAAATACAAGTAAAGAGGACTAGGGAAGTGAATCTGCCTCCATCCCTATACACATGCTAGATTAGAGCTAAATTGGGGGAAAATAATATATATTATGGTCATGATACATAGCAACACTTGGTTGCCATAATATCCTCAAGAAGTTCATTCAATCTGAAACAAGCATGATCCATCAAAGGTTAACATGTTTAGACTACCTAACTAAGGTGTAGCTTAACCATATTTACTTGAATGAAAGACTATCAAGCCCTAGATAAAATGGTGAAGCACATGAAGGTAAGAAATAAGCATAAATCATCAAAGGTTTCACCTAAGCAATGATCTATCAAAGTCCTTATCAACATGCCATTAAACCATTTCATAACCTTGCTTCCATTCTTACCATGAAAACTTAAGCAATATGATTAATATAAGACATCATCTAAAACAAGATAATCAACTTAAAGAAATCATCCATACATATATCAACATTCATTACAAGAAATGAAGTGCTCTTGGTTATGAAAAGACCATAAAAATATACATTGTAATCCCCAAAATATAACCTAAATTAGAACATGCTTACAAGGGAGGGGCCTCATCACCTCCCTAGATGGAGGTTTAGTTACCCATGGGAGCCTTAGAAGAAGGAAGAAGCTTGGTTGCAACCTCCATTTTTGAGCTCCCTTTCCTTGGCTTCAAGAACTCTATCTTTTTCCTCCTCTTTCTCTCTCCAAAAATCTTGCTAAGATGAGATATGATGTTATGTGTGGTCCTCTTCCTTTTGTAGGCATTCCTCTCCACCAAACAAGGCTCAAAACCCCACCAAAAGACATCTCCAACCAACCCATAAAGATGGAAATCAGAGATGCGGGAAACAAGGTGCAAGTGGGCTGAAGTGATGGTTCCTAGAGAGTAGTTTGCCCATAGTTCGAGCGCTTGAACTAAGCACTTCGAGCGCTCAAAGTTAGACCAGTATACTCCTTCCTCTTGACCTGCTTTGCACTACTTTGGTAGAACAGCCATAACTTTCTAGTCTGAACTCCAAATGACAAACTGTTTAAAGATTTAGAAAGTTCATTCAAAGCTCTAAATATGTTATGTTTTAATGGAAGTCCAGTTCTCGAGTTTGATCAGTCAAAAATGGCAAAAAAAGTTAAATTCCACTGCTGCCAGAACTTAGCCTTGAGCACATTGCTATTCAAAGATTGAATAAAACACCATTTTTGCTCCTTTTTGGCCAATGAACCTGAAAATATATAAAAATGTGCAAATAAAGATAATTTATAAAGAATAATCATATAATGGATTTAACTAATGCAGCTAAAGGCGCTTGAATATGTAATATTCGGCGCTTATCACATGTTCTTTAACATACTTTAATTTGAGAGCGTTTAGATAAGTATGAAAATCTAGAGATTTTAATTAAAAATGATTAATTAAAATCTATTTAGTGGTTCCTTTGGCTTAATTAAGTTTTGACTTGATATTTCAAATGACTAGGACTTGTATACTAGCATACGTTAAATTGGGACCATTTTATGTTGTTTTAGAATTTAGAGATTTGATTATCATGATTTAATTAAATTCCATTTTGTTGTTCAAATGGCCTAATTAAGCTTTTGAATTGATTTATGCAATGACCATGCTATGTTGTCTAACATGTGTTGATTAGGGTTCATTTGATTGAGATTTGAAACCTAGAGAAATTAATTAAGCTATGTAATTAATTTTCGTTTCTATTGCGTTAATGGTTTAATCATGTGTTAACATTGATAATATGTTTAAAGCATGATTTTTGACTTGTAATGGATTTATGAGTTTATGTTTTCAATATTGGATTATATTGTTATAGCATGTAACGAATTACACACTGAAGATTTGACATGTGATGTTATTATAGCGCGTAACGAATCGCGCTCTAAAGATTTGACATTGTCATCCTATAGTAGTTGTGGATTTAGAGCATTTATTGTGTGGTTTCAACCTACTTGTGCGTGAAGGTAGTCTTGTGTATGTGACGGCCCTGGTTTTTAGGCCAGTGCGCCCTAAGATGAACGGAACGTAAATTCAATGATGAATCCAGAATGTGGAAGCAAAAGGTAAAAAAATGGTTTCTAGAGATACTACATATTTATAAGACACCAACGTGACCCTTAATGAAGTCACAAAACCTAAGGAAAATAATTGTGGAAACGACGACTCAAAAATAGACAAGAATGAACCTAGGGGCAAAATGGTCATTTCATAGAGAAATGAATGCTACCAAGTATACCATTGGAAATACAACAAAAAATTAATTAATTTAGACTCAAGAATCACTTGATTCAGAGTCCGGACGGAAAAGATATGAATTTCGAATGAAGTGGCATCCTCCGTTTAAGAGACAGCACGACCCTATCTTACTAAAACTACTATAACTCTCGCTATGGTTGGCATTTTTGAGTGTAATTAGTAACATTGGAAATCTGACTTCAAGCTATTGATTTTAGGCTCAAGAATGGCCTAATTTGGATTAGAAATGAAGGAGTTATGGCCCTCTGAAGTTGACTCAAGAAGTCTGTCCGAGATGCTGAAAGGAAACTATGCATCAGGGAGGATCAGCCGGCTGAACCCCCATCATCAGCTGACCAAAACTCAATTATTAGTTGGCTAAACCCAATCATCAGCCAGCTGAAACCCTAATTTTCACTAAAAAGGCTACTGGAATGGTGCGAAACAATCATCGGCCGACTGATGATTGCCATCAGCCGACTGATGGGCTTAGCAGCAGCAAAAAAAGTTGTTGTAACCTGCTATGATCCATGGGAAAGATGCTTGGGTTGGTTCTAAGGCTATGCATGCTTCCTAAATGATCCAAACAAGTCTCAAAGCACTTTCTAGTCTCAGACAAGCGTCTAAAACATGTTAAATCAAAACGAAGCTTCTAATGATACTCCAATGCATGTATTTTGCTTAAATTTGCATAAATCATCCACAAATAGTTCAAAAGTTGGAGTTTAAGAGTTTTGTGAAATTTATACATGCACGCATACGTAAAATGGTGAAGTAGACGCGCTACAATGGCCTACGGCCTCATGGGACGTCATATGCAAAATATGACCCTTCAATGGATGAAATCCCATAAATTTCACATACAAACTATAAAGATAAAGTAACATACATAACATAAAAGTATCTTTGGCCCTTGGCCTCTTTACATACACGACTAGGGAGTATCAAAAGGTACACTTAAGTGTACATTACATAGTTTGAACATTAAATACATGTTTTATCAAAATAAACAAGAATGGAGCATGATATGCTAACAAGTGTATATTCTAACATACAAAAATATTCCAAGTAGTCAAGCAATCCTAAGAGTGTTGAGCATCCCACAATAATGCTTCTTTACCTGAAAAACACCCAGTAACTTCGGGGTGAGTAAACAAGTTTACTCGTAGGGAATGTGTATACATAGGTTTAACTTATTACATAGTTTGCAATTCAATAAAGTTTAGTCCATGCTATTAAAATGACATTAGAACTTTTCACATTGCACAATGAGATGCAATATCACATAGCTATCAAATTTGGAATTAAAAATGCAAAATCAAACCAAAGTGGATACTTGGACATCACATCGGATCAGGCCGACACCATGGTTACTTTAGGGTTACTAGCCCATGGGTAACCTCCCTATGTGTACACTAGACTTGTAGAGGGATAATCCCCCGTACTAGAACCATGCCCTAGCCTTAGTCATAACAACGACATCCCAAGTTTCCAAAATCAACAACTTGTGCAACAACATATATGTATTAACATAACATATATATATACAATGTAAAGCCATCAACCATACACAAACCAATTTTGGAAACACAATACATGCCCTAAGTTCACAACTATAATGGCATGAAGAATCTTGAATAATCATTATACAACTTGTTACTCTTTATAACAATGTCCATCAATATTAAGAATATAATCCCACAATTATAGTACAAGTCCAGAATTATGATTTTAAAATGCAATTAGCGTACAATGCATACTCAAATCATTAATACAACAAGGATATAAATTAATTAAACAAAATAATTAATTTCTCTAATTTTCATTTCTCATCCAAACATGTTCAATTTAATCTATGTTTAAGAACCTATCATGATCATTACATATATCACTTCAAAACTTGATTTAAGTCATAAGAACACTTAAATGAAAATTAATTAAATTAATTAACCAATTCCTCTAGATTTCAAAACAACCCTAAGTGACTTTAAATTAACATAAGTTATTAATCAAGTCATGGCCTTGCCAAAAATCATGTCCTAGCTTCATTCAAGATATAATTAATAACTCACTTAAATTTTAGATTAAAGACATGTATTCCATTTGTACCAAAATATTAAAACATATAAAGCATCAAAGACATAATTTAGAACACCCCCTACCTCACAAGAGGATTGTTCCTCTTGAATCCAAGGAAAGTAAAGAAATTTCAAGTTTTCCTCCTAGGGTTATGAAGAGGAAGATAAGGCAAGGCTTTTGTATTCCAAGCTCAATGATCTAAGGTGAGTGGAGAGTGGTCAAAAATGAAGTCAAAGCCTTGAACCAAGCTTGTCTTCAATGGTGGCTAGGCTAGGGTTCTTGAGAGGAAAGAGATTAAATGAAAACCCTAAGTTAAATTTGGTGGGATTCTCCACTCACTAGGTACTCTTGGATTACCTCTCACACACACACACTTACAAGACTAAAGGTGAATCCTACACTTGTCATGAATCTAAGTAAGCATCCTAGATTAAATCCTAAGCCTACACTTGTCAACCATCTAGGCTAACAAGTGGTCCAATCCTAGGCCAACAAATGGGTGAATCTCCACCCTCCATGTGTTAAGAGATTAAGCCTCCAAGTGGTTCCTCCACAATGTCAACAAGTGGCACCTTAGGAATATGACACTTGTCATATTTTCTAATAATTACAAAAAGGTCCTTTTTGAAAATATCTTCCAAAATAAATTACAAAATGGTCCCTAAGACGAAAAATAATTACTTTATTTAATTACGCAAAAAGCCCTCAAGTTTAGAGTAATTACCAAAAGTGATGCATTTATGCCCTTTACAAGAAAAGTAAATATTTAACATGCTTTTCTACAAAAGTGAAAATGTAGATATCATGGAAATGAAATATCATGGATGTATACAAAGCCAAAATCAAATCCGAGTGCAAAAAGTGAGGTTATACAAAGAAAAATAAAAAACGACTAAAGGACGAAATAGGGAAAAGACGAAAAAAGAAAATTACCAAAAAAAGTAAGGAAGTAAAATGACCGGGTCATTACAGTGTACCATTTTATACATATATAAGTTGTTAACTTATTTATTTTGGAGTCTTGGGACATTGTGGTTACAAGTGATATGGCTAGAGTTTGGCTCTAGTGCAGGAGGTATGACTTCTCCCCAATTGAGATAGTGCGCACGAGGGTGGTCTTCCCGGCGAGTTAATGCCCGGAATAACCGTTGAGGTCTTGGCAGAATTCTGAGCGTGATGTCCAAGTCTTCCACTATTTGATTTCGTACTTTTAGATTTCTAGTTGATAACTTAGAGAATCTATATCTTGATGTGTGGTACTAGAACTTCTAATTATACTAAATTGCTATATTTAGTGTTTTCGCACTTTTAGATTTCAAGTTGATAACCTTGAGAATCTATGTCTTGACGTGTGCTATTAGAATTCTAATTATACTAAATTGCTATATTTAGTTGTTTTCATGCTTTTAGATTTCAAGTTGATAACTTTGAGAATCTATGTCTAGTTGCTTTGTACAACATGCTTCTATGTCGGTTAAATTGTATAGATATTGTGACTTATGTTTTGTTGTTCAAATGTGACTTAGGAATGATGCTATAGATTCATTTGGAACATAGACGTTAGGTGGCATGACCCACTTTGGTTGTTTTCGCATTTTAGATTTCAAGCTGATAACTGTGAGAATCTATATCTTGTTGCCTTATATAACATGTTCCTATGTTATTGAAATTGCATGAGTGATGTGATTTATGCTAGAAATATTCTAAGGCATAGGATGCACCTTGACTCTCACTTTGATATAGACGTTAGGTGGCATGAGCCCCTTTAACATGTTTCACCTTAAGGTGATAAAATTGTAAAATGCTAGGTCGATGCATGCTCATTTCCTATGAGTAGCTTTATGTTACTCACCCATGTAGTAGGGACATTTTTTAGGTATAGGAATTCAAGTTGAGACTCTCATTATGCTTGGATGGTTTGTGGACTTGAAGGTTTCCATTCTTGTGAAGGTTTGCTTGAAATGCCACTAGTGGCCTTATATGTCAAAATACGTATATTTGATTTTAAACATGTACAGTGTACGTAAGTACACTCTTTACAATGCATTTGATATGTATGAAAAGAGGCCAAGGGCCAAGTATGTTTAAATTTAGTACTTGTATTCATTTGGTACCACATTCTTTTTTGAAGATGTATTTTTATCAACTTTGGAGGTTTGACATGTCAAGTTTTGTAAATGTTGTGTAATGAGGCCATGGGCCATTGTAACATGTTTCTTATAAAGTACACTTGCGAGCATGCTTGTATAGCTTAAAATCATTTTTTTGGTCCGCATTCATATTGGGGTTTGAGGCTTGGGTGAAGCCTCAACAATTCATGTGCTTAGCAGGTCATTCAACAGCTTTTCAAGGAGTTTTGGTCGACCGATGGCTTAATCTGGTCTAACGAACCATCCTCCCCTCAAAAACCTCCCTTTAGAAAATATTTTGTGAGTTTTAGTCAACTAAAACTCTATTTCGGTTGACCAAAATTGCCCTCATTTGTGCAGCTCTTCAGTTTTGCTTCAGCACTGAAGTTCTAATTTCAAACGGCCATATCTTCTTCGTTTCTAATCCAAATGGGGTGATTCTGAAGCCCAAATTCATGGATTTTGAGTTAGCTTTCCAATGGTACCAATTCTATTCTTAGATTAAAATCATAGTTAGAGTTATCATATTTTAGTGAGAGGGTGTCAGTTTTTACTTGAACCGGGAAGGGGCATTTTTGTGGGATTCTTGTACAATGTTCTTAGAACCTCTTGGGATGTTATGAAATGATTAAATTAGGTTGTATTCACCTTGTTTGACTTGTTTAGAGTTAATATTCTCATTTTTTGTGAATTGACCATTTTGCCCCTTGGTTCACAAATTTTGCCCGTTTTGACCTTTGTTTCCGCTTTCGTTCTCTTTGAGCTCTGTGACTTCATGGAAGGTCACATTGGTGTCTTAGAGATGGTTTATATCTTTAAATACTTTGGTTTATCTTTTGCTTCCGCATTTCAGATCCGTTATCGGATCAACTTTTAGTTCATCACTGACGCACCGGGTTAAAAAACTTGGGCCGTCACATGAATGACTTTTATAACTAGCACATGGCATTTCAAAAGTGGCTAGCAAAGTGCCAAAGCAAATATAGACTTCAAAGGTATAACAACTTAGTTCAACCTAGCAGAATAAGAAAACAGAATAATAGAAAATAACAGCAAAAATTCAAACAACGAACAAAATAACCCTAGAACAAGGTGGTGTCTAGTCTAGATCTAGATCACATCTTCTCCCCCTTTGTCACATCAAAAAGAGGGGAGGGTCTAAAGGAGCTAGTGAGGTGGAAGATTGAAATTTGTGCCCAATTTTTGGAGGTTATCCTTCACACTTCGCAGTTCTTCCCTTAGTATCATGACATCCTCTTGAGTTTGACAAAAATTAGCCAATTTTGAAGCATTAACTCACGAATAGAGTGTTCTTGAGACGTGCCAACCTCCATAGTAGCATGAGGGATCTCATCATCCATAGTATCATAAGGGATCTCAGCATCATTGTTGTTGCCCTCTGTTTCTTCCCCATCCGACTCCTTTGCTGCCCTTTAATTTTCTGCAGGATGAACTGCAAGCTTAGGGTTATACCAATTTCCATCATTATCTTTTGCCAACCTCATACGAAGAAAAGCCAATTTATGAAAATGATGGGCAGGTAGAAGCTTCATTTGAGGCTGTCCAACAATCATAACCCCTTTTGCTCGGAATATCTTTGTGAGAAGCATAACATAGAAAAGATAAGTCTTCTGCCTTTTTACGCAATCGATCATATGATGGAATATCAAGTGTGCCACATCAAATTTTCACCCTTTGAGCACACACCAAGTCAAAAGTGCTTCCATGAAGGAAACATCAGAAAGGCCGCCGAATTTTGGAATGATAGAATGGACGATGACATGATAAATCAATCTAACTTCAATGGTGAGTTGACTAGATTGGATGTTATCGATATCCTCGGTAGCTTGGTCATGACTGATATCATGAACAACCGTAAGAGTATCAAAATCATCACTTTCATACCAAGCATGGGTTTCATAGTGTTGGAGTCCACCCTTGGGAAGACCTAGCAAGTTTCTAAAATCTCTCTTATGGAGAGGAATTTCAACTCTCATTACAAATGAGTAGAGGCGATTGACTCTGTCAATTTTCTTTAGATGGGCATAGAATAGACAAACTAATTTGGGGTAAAATGGAACTTCCATTGAGATGAATTCACCTAAGCCTATAGCATTGAAAATATTATAGGTGTTGAGATTGTTGTCAACACAATCAAAACTTACGAGAACCCTCCCATAGGCCACTTTTTTTTGAAGGAATTTGGTTTCAAACAATTCCTTATACTCAGGAGATTGGAATATCTTGAGGTTGCGAGGGACAACAGATGGGAGAGGTGATAAGCCCTGAAAAGTGCGCACTTAAACCCTTGATCTTGAGTATATTAGGACCCTATTCTATCTTATTTTCCCGCTTTAGTCTTATTTTACGTTTTTCCCCTTTTTCAGGTGCTTAATCCCAAAATGAGCTAAATTAGCTGAATTAGAGCATTAGAGAAAGCAATACAAAGTATAAGGGAAAGATGGAGCAAAGTGGAAGCAAAAAGATGAAAATTGTCTCTGTTCGATCGATCGAACCTTACGGTGATCAATCACACTATGATCATTCTAAACTTGCCATGATGGATTGAGCTTTTGTCCTTATCTTCAGGAAAATTTCCTCTTCAATCGATCCAACCTTTCTTCAATCGATCGAACCCTTTGATTTTATCCTCATAACCATTTTTGTCATTTTCCTCAAAAATATCTCAGCCTTGTCTTTATCTAAATAAATGCGCCCCTATACTTCGATCGATCGAAGCAACCGTGTAATCAATCGAACTGCCTCAAAAATCATGCAGAAAATAATTCAAGCCCAATTGAAGGTGTGCTCTTGGTGCAATCATTTAGAGGTTCTAGTGCATGAGTTCTGACCATTTGGGGTGTCATTTAAGCTCCCTATATAAGGGAATTAACCATTTTTGGTAAGGAGGTTGGTTAGTTGGACACTTTTGGCAAAATATTGGGAGGAGATTAGACACACTTTGGGAAGCTCTCTCTCTCTCTCTCTAGGGTTTTTACCAAGAAGACCAAGAGGAAGAATATGAACTCAGCCATGAAGATAGCCCTTGAGGGTTGCAAGACCACATCTATTAATGGCCAGATCATTCTCTTGGGGCTAAGAGAAGCCCTAGGCTTCCACTCTAAACTTTAGTTCTTTAACATATTTAGGGATTTTTGTTGTAAATAATGTATTGACCTTGTCATTAAATAAATCTTATGATTTGTGTGGTTTAATGCTTCCAATTAATCTTCCAATTTTTCTTACATGTCTTTGTGTGATGAAATGGATGATTATCTCTCTACATTATATTCTGTAAACTTGATGCATGTCTATGTGTGTTGAAATTGTGGATCTAGTGATGGTCATGCATACTGTTTATTGGATACACTTGTGATTGATTTGATAGGTTATGCTTATTGATGAGTGCTGAAAAGTGTGCATTTAAACCCCTTAAGCTTGAGCATTCTAGGACTTTTATCTATCTTATTTTTCCTGTCATAGACTAATTTCATATTATTGCCCTTTCAGGTATTTATCCTAAAAATAAGTTAATTAAGCCAAATAAGAGCATTAAAGAAGTTATCTCTAGCTAAATGGAAGAAAAGAGCAAAGTGGAAGCAAAGTGGTGGAAAAACAGTAAGTTTGATCGATCTCAACTTTTCTTCGATCGATCTGGAGATGATCGATCTAGACATTTCAAGATGGATCCAAGCCTTTGTCCTTATCTAAAAGATTCCACCATCTTCGATCGATCCAAATTTTCTTTGATCGATCGAAATTGTTTGATCTTATCCTCACCTACCACCCCACCTACCACTTTTATCTTTTTCCCAAAATATCTCAGAGATTTGTCTTTATTCAAAATGGCACCACCAAGGATGATCGATCTCTGCAGCATTCGATGGATCTCACCTAAGTTCGATCGATCTCATTTGAATTCGATCGATTGAACCTCCTCAAGTCCGAATTAAAACAAAGTCCAGCTCATTAAAAGTTGGCTCATTATGCAATCATTGCAAGGGCCCTAGTGCACGAGTCCAGACCATTAGGTGTGACACTTGAGCTTCCTAAATAAAGATTTTCAGCCATTCTACACATATACTTTTGGGAAATATTCATCACATATCTTGGAGAGTAGGCTAGAGACTAGAGAGCTTTATGCATTTTGGGGAGTTCTTCCATTCTTCTAGGGTTTCCATCAAGAAGGAGGTCATTCCTACGATGGAGATAGCCCTTGAGGGTTGGATGACTACTTCAATAAGTGGCTAGACATCTACTTGGGGCTAGAGTAGCCCCTAAGTTTACTTCCTAAACCTAGTGCTTTATATATTTTTGGGGATTTACTTTTAATAAATGTTTTGATCTTGGATTTATATATATATCTTGTGGTTTCTACTTGATGTGTATGGATTAATGCTTTCAATTGATTATCTATTTCTAATCATATGTCTATGCGTGCTAGAATGGATGATTCATGTGCTTTTCTCTAGATTTAATGGAATTTATGCATGTTTATGTGTATGGATGAAGTCAATCTAGTGATGATCAAAACATAGTGCTTAATTGAACACTCTTGTAATTTATTTGATGGTTCACACTTGTTTCTTAATGGATTGTGTCACACCTTTAGTTTATTTTGTTTAATTTCCATATCTTTAGTGTAGATGTAGTGTAGTTACTTGAGATTCATAGATAGGTGGACAATCTATTCTTGTTCCTTGGTGTTCTATACTTACGAATGCAAAGGGTGTATATTTCTAAATAGTTGTGTGTGCATAAATTGTGGTTTCATTGAATGGATTTTGGTCTCACTTGATAGGTTGTGCTTTCCACTTGAATTGGCTAGACAATTTATACTTATTTGCCATCCATGCCTAGTTTCAATTAATGTCACACACACACACACAAATTACAATTCAATTTCCCCATTGATGTATAATTGCTAGTGTCTAGTGAAGTCAAGCTTAGTGGTGAGCTCTAGTACCCCAAGTCCTCTCCTCTATATCTTTTTCCCTATCTTCTAAAATCATTGTATTTTGTCGGCATTAATTTTAATTGCATCTTAGTTTAATCAACCAAACAAAACATCTTTTGATCATTCAACCTACTAACCCTATATATTGTTTCCATTATAAATCCACCCACAAATCCCTTGGGATGATCCCTACTCACCCTAGCTATATTTTTAGTTAGAGGTAGTAGTGGCATTTATAAATTTAAAACTTGGCCACATTATTTTGCACAAATTTGGTTGCATCGATGACGCGCTGCTAAGTTTTTGGTGTCGTTGCCGGGGATTTGAATTGGCAATGCCATGTTTTGGAAACAAATAGGAATTAGTACTCTTTTGATCGTGTCTTTACTTTATTTTTTTTTTAGTTACTTATTGTGTTTGTTCTTAATTGACTAGGTGAATTGAGCAAGGAAATTATGACGGCCTTGGTTTTTAGGCCAGTGCGTCAGTGATGAACCGAAAGGATGATCCGGAAACGGATCCGAAATATGAAAGCAAAAATAGAAAACAAGAGTCTAAGAAGTCAAAGTGACCAACCATGAGGTCGTAGAACTCAATGATAACTGATGCGGAAACAAAAGATCAAAAATATGACAAATAAGTCCCCAGGGGCAAAATGGTAATTTTAAAACTATGGATTCGGCTACCAACGAGTATACCGCTGGAAAGACAACAAAAAAACAAACAAAATGGACTTAAGAATCACTTGATTTGGAGTCCAAATGAAGAAGATATGAAGCGTCAAAGTTTAAAAAAAAAAATCAACTTTCCGGGTTACAAACCAGTGTGGCAAGGGTACTTGACAAGGGATAAAATTGCCTTTTCAAACAAAAATAAACGTAACTGAGCATACCATTAGATAGACAAGTGAAAATTAATAAATCTAGACTCAAGAATAACTAGATTCGGAGCCAGGATGAAGAAGATATGAAACGTCAAAGTTTCAAAAAAACAAACTTTTGGGTTTAAAAACAGTGCGGCAATGGTACTTTACAAGGGTTTAAAATGGTCTTTTCAGATAGAATTGGATGCAACCGTGCATACCGTTGGATAGAAAAGCGAAATTTAATAAACTTAGACTTAAAAATCACTTGATTTGGAGTCGGGACGAAGAAGATATGAAGCGTCAAAGTTTCAAAAAAACCAACTTTCTGGGTTTCAAGTATGTGTAGGACCTGCACAGATTTTCAGAATTCAAATGGGGTTTTGAGGGCTTAAACTACATTTTTTGGAAAAAAGTTGTGAAGAACCCACCCCCCCCCCCCCCCCCCCCCCCCAAGGGGAAAATCATGTTTTCTACATGACCATGTCAAGAGAAGTTTTTATTTTCCAAGTAAAATACTTGAAATGCCCCTAAGATCAGAACTTTTTCCGGAAAAATCTGAAACGCACCAGGTTTACAGATATGCGAGTTGTTTTCGACATCAAAACGATTTGTTTTGCAAAAACACAAAGAAGAAACCTACCCTAAAATCATGTTTTCTACCTAACCATGTGGAAGGAAATGAAAAAAAATACAATGTGAAATACCCAAAATGCCCCTAGATCAGAAAAAGGCAAAAGGGTTAAAAAGCTGCTACAAGTATAGCAGAAAAGTGAACTTTGCACGGGATTTCCGGCACCAAGACAACATTTTTTGAAAAAACACGAAGAAGAACCCCCCCCCCCCTAAAATCAATTTTTCTAAGTGACCATGGGAATATCTGAATTTTTTTCTCGAAGGAAAACCCTAAAATGCCCTTAAAATCTAATATGTAAGAAAAATGTGAAATGAATCCAAAGGAAGCTCATTTCACCAAGGAAAGGGTTTTTCCCGAAAATGATCATGCACACAAATGTAACATACTTATTAGGATGCTCTACGATGATCCGCAGCTTAAAAATACCGTCAATGCAAAATTCGACCCCCTCACGGCCAAAATGGTAAAAATGAACTTGAAATGGGAAATTTGAAGACTAAAATTAACAAATGATTTGAAATTACTGTTTGGCCCATGGCCATACTTCATGCATATAAAATAAGTCCTAATGAATGTTCTTGTGCACACTTTGCACCACCCGATTTGGAAATGAACCCTTAAAGGTTCGGACTTTACTATTTTAACCCAAAATGCAATATATGAAACTAAAATGCAAAAATGAAAACAAAATGGTGTTTGCCCCTTGACCACATGTCATACATATAAAATGAATGCTAGATAATGAATTTCACACCCAATGCACACTCCAGCGCATAAACAACATATTAAAACGCTTGGTTTTCATAATATTTTCATTACGGCAATTTCAACATTTATGAATATAA
Source organism: Cornus florida (assembly GCF_030987335.1). NCBI lineage: Eukaryota > Viridiplantae > Streptophyta > Magnoliopsida > Cornales > Cornaceae > Cornus > Cornus florida. Next base: position 43,791,021 of record NW_026775571.1, read on the forward strand.
ATGAATTTCAAATATGGTTTGGCCCTTGGCCTCATATCTTATATATAAAATGAGAATCAAAAAGTGTACTTAGGCACACATTACAAAGTTAGGATCAAATATACATATTTGACACATATAAGGCTACAAATGGCTTTTCAAGCCAACCTTTACAAAATGGAACCTTTAAGTTCATAAATCATCCAAGCGTGACGAGAATCTCAACCTTGATTCCTGTACCTGAAAAATGTCCCAACTATGTAGGTGAGTAACATAAAGCTACCCGTAGAAAATGAGCATGCATCGATCTAACATTTGACAATTTTATCACCTTATGGTGAAACATGATAAAGGGGCTTATGCCACCTAACGTCTACGCCAAGATGAGACTCAGGGAACATCTTAAGCTACCTTAGATCACTTCTAGTATAAATCACATCATTCATGCAATTTAAACAACATAGAAGCATGTTATACAAAGCTACAAGATATAGATTCTCAAAGCTATCAACTTGAAATCTAAGATACGAAAACGACAAAAGTGGGTCATGCCACCAATGTCTATGTTCTACATGAATCTATAAGATCCTTCCTAAGCTACATTTGAACATCAAAACACAAATCACAACATCGATGCAATTTAACCAACATTAGAATTTCCAATACAAAGCATAAGGCATGAGTTCTCTAAGTTAACATCTTGAAACTCAAAATGGGAAATCAATTAAAGAACAACAAGTTATGATATCATCTAGTTATCAACTTGAATTAAAACGCGAAATCAAACAAAGTGGATACTTGGACATCACCCCGGATCAGACCGACAACATGGTTACTTTAGGGTTACTAGCCCATGGGTAACCTCCTTATGTGCGCACTAGACTGTAGAGGGACAATCCCCCGTACTAGAATCAATGTCCTAGCCGTAGTCAAACAACAACATCCCCAAGTTTCCAAAATCAACATGTTGTGCAACAACGTATATATCAACAGGAATATATAAGATAATAACCTATCTACCAAGCACAACTAAATTTGGAAACACATACAATACATGCACTAAGTCCACAACTACTATGGGATGACAATGTCGAATCTTTAGAGTGCGATCATTACACGCTATAATAACATCACATGTCGAATCTTCAGTGTGCGATTCGTTACACGCTATAACAACATAATTCAATATTGAATATAGAACTCATGAATATAAATTTAATAACAATGTTACTCAATGCTTAAAGCATATCCAAGTGAATACGCAATAAGTCCAAATCCATGATCTAAACATAGAAAGAACTTCTAAAACATAATTAGATCCATGGAACAATGCGATAGAAAACATAAAGGCACTATGACTTTATAACAATGGGAAGGAGGTTTAAATAAGTGGGGAAGGGTGACTGCCCCCCTTGGGCTACCATGGGAGCTGCTAGTCATGCTTGAAGAGAGAAGAAAGTGACTTTTTAATTTTATAACTCCCTATTTATAGTAAAATCCTAAAAGCGCCCTAAAAGGGCCTCACTAGGTTTGAAAAAGTGGAATTTGAGCAGACGCGCTCAAACGGAAAAAATGCATGAACAAAAAAGATTCAAAATGAGAAAATATGAATAACAGAAGAAACATCATAAAAAACTAAGTCCCGAGCAAAGAGATATGCCCCGAATAAGTTCGCCGGTAACCGGGGCCAAAAACCCTAAAACTGGAGAAAAATGGCCACAAGGAAATTCTAAGAGCACATAACTCGACGAAATGTGAAAATGAATCCCGTACAAGGATCCAGACTCAAAATGAGGCATTTTTGCAATAACTTTCTTTAATTGCACAATGGCCCCTCCAAAAAGTTAAAACTGCACTAATGACCCATAATGAAAATTTCTTCCAAAAATATTTTCTTAAAAACCACTGAAATAAAATTTCTTCAAAAGATATTTATGAGGCAACGGGAGTACTTTCTTACAAAAGTAGAGATACATATTTTATGGAAACCACTTCGGATAAAGATATGTGAAGTCAAAAACCAACTCCGAGCATGAAAAGTGAGGTTGTGCCAAAAAGTGACAAACGGAGAAAAGATAAAATAGGGAAAATGACGAAAAATGAATAGTGTCCAAAAAGTGAAAATGTGGAAATGACGCAGTCCTCAAAGAAAGTTGTCAATCTATAGGAAAGAGTCTCGGAAGCCATTTCTGAGCACTCGAGATGACATTAAGCGTTGAAGAACAGAACTTGGAAAGGAAAATTAAACGAACAAAATTTATCCGTAAAATTTGAGAAAAAGGAAAGGGAGGAAAATGACCAAGTCATTACAACCTACCCTCCTTAAAGGAATTTTGTCTCCGAAATTAGGAACAGACGAAAGAGAACCGAATAAGATCAAACCAAAGGATAAACCATAAGGTGCTAAAGGTCAACTCCAAAAGCCTAAAGGTCACCCGAAAGAACGCAAAAACCCAGAACTAGGTGACACTTCCCGAACGAATCGGCATATCAACTCAAAGTCAATCACCAAAAAAATCCCCAAGATAACGACAAGTCAAATCATGACAGATGGCTAAGAATGATATAGCAGTACAAACAATGACCAGAACCCGCCCACACTTATTCGTCAATAAGGTAGCATGACAGTATAAGGTACTAGTTCATAACATGCCCTCAATAAATTAACCCAGAAAGAAACTTTTCGATACAAATGACATCAATGTCGAAAATGATCATTAACAAAAGCACTACAGAAACCAGGCATCCGCGAGAGTTGGGGTAGCTAATCCCAAAACTCTAACAATAATGTCACTGGCACCGTTACGCTTAAGGCCTTAAATCCCTAACGCTGGTGTAACTAAAGACCCCCACATCTAAAAACACCACAACAACATTAGTCACGAACCCACAGCCTGACAAGTCTATACCCTCAAACCAATGGATCAGACCCACAAAACCAAAAACCTATGCACTGATCTGAAGTAGACCTACCGTAAGGCTACATACAGAAGATAAAACGCTGGGTTAAAATCCCTATAGTGGACAGCTAAAACCTCAAAATGCAAGTCTATAACATAGCTTACACATCTCTATCCCAACAACTACAGTCACAAAACCCCAACATAAGTGCAAAAAAGATGAAACATTATAAACCAAATACTCGCATAGTGCATGCTCGCAAAATTTAAATGATATAAATCAAATAATATCATAGTACTAAGCATAGTACACATAAGGTAAACCAAATAAACCACCTATCACATAGAGGTTAAACAAATAGCAACGCGTTATACACCACCAACGGCACAAACATGGTAAGTAGATACAGTATAAACAACGTATCATATACATCCGCACACGGACTACCACAAAGTCATAAATCCTAAACATGTTTCTAAGGTATGCCCAAAAACATTAGAGCTCATAAAAATGTAAAAGTGATCATACAAGTGGCAAGTTCATAAAATGAACAGAAATGAATAGAATGACTCTCAAACGACAGCACGCAAAAATGCAACACAAAACCTAGATGAGTCTAATCTCTTATTACGTGGAAAGGAACCATCCCCCAAACCAAGATGCCAATGAGCTTTATAGGAACTCTACAGGATTCTACCAGAACCCTAACGTAATGCCCTAAGTCTCTAATGACAAGGGAGAGTAATTTATTACACCAACGCAATTAATTACATGAAACCACTAACATCCCAACCGTAGCTCGTAAGAGCCGCCTAATGCAACACAAGAATGATCCAAGGTCAACACACATATCGAAATCCCAAAACCATTGCCCTAAGAAGGCAAGATACGAGAACCTCGCCTTGAGGCTCACAAAGCAACTTCCTAACTTCCTAAAGAAGGATTCGAATCAGTCCTGACTCATCATCCCATGACGCTAAAAACAAAAACAAAAACATGTTACAACCCTACGTGGCCTACGTCTCATCTCGCCAGACAAAGACTACAACCCTACGCTCACATAAGGCCTAACAGGAAGACTCTCTGTGAGTTAATACTGTGACGCTATATGCGGGAAAAGGAAACAAGATGAATAACGACATAAGTTATTAGGATCGAATGCAACTCACACTATAAATGCATGAAACACGAAGTAAGATAAGGTATGCAACATACGGTCATGCTAAAGCAATCAAAGAAAGCTGTCTAAGACAATTAAGCACTTAAGCAAATAAGCGTACATATCAAACAAGGATGTTTTTAAACACATAAGCATATAAGCATAGAGACATATCATAATACGAAAAGTGTTATCATGAAACACATAAACATGTTACAATGACAAAACATGTTACCAAAGGCATGTGAAAATATCAAAGTACATCAACGAAAGCATGATATGCACCCAAAACCCGTCGTCCAAAGTATTCAAACCTAGAAGCTCTAATACCACTTGTGACGGCCCTGGTTTTTAGGCCAGTGCTTCAGTGATGAACCGAAAGGATGATCCAGTAACGAATCCGAAATACGAATGTGACGGCCCAAGTTTTTAAACTCGGTGCGTCAGCGATGAACCGAAAGATGACCCGATAATGGATCCAAAATGCGGAAGAAAAAGACAAAACAATAATCTCTAGATATACAACATGGCTCTAAGACACCATTATGACCCTCAATGAGGTCACAGAACCCAAAGGAATTAAATGGGGAAGCAACGTTTCAAAAAGGAATAAGATTGAACCTAGGGGCAAAATCGTCATTTCCAGCTTAAAAGTGGGTGCCACCGAGTACACCATTGGAAAGACAATGAAAAATCAATGAACTTAGACTTAAAAATCGCTTGATTCGGAGTCTGGATGAAGAAGATATGGCTTACGGAAAAAGAAGGGGCAAAACGGTCAAAAATAGCAAACCCAAGAACATCTAACTGGTTAGATGGCCTATCTAACCGGTTAGAAGGCCAAAAAAAGTGACAAAAACACTGCCCACACTCATGTAACCGGTTACGAGACCCCATCTAAACGTTTAGATGTGAAGGGGCAGTAAGGGTGTGACCTAAAAACCTGGCAGCAGGGGTTTTTCCGGGAAAAATGGAAATTTGAGGGTCAAAATGGCATTTTCTGGAAAAACTCAAAGAAGAAACCCCCCTCAAAATCGAGTTTTCTATGTGAATTTTGAGAAAAATTGAAAAAAGTCATTGTGAAATGCCCAAAATGCCCTCCCAAGAAAATTGGTCCAGAGGGTCCAAAAAGCTGCTAAATTTAAAAACTGAGAGATGAACTTCGGATGCGATTTTCGATGCCAAGATGATATTTTCTGGAGAAACACGAAAAAGAAATGCCCCCCTAAAAACATGTTTTCTATTCAACCATATGAAGAACGGAATTTATTTCCCAAAGGAAATTTCCAAAATACCCTTAGGTCAGGTTATGCAACAAAAGTGTAAAATGAGTCCGTAGGAGGCTCGTTTCACTAAAGAAGAAGCTTTGCCCGGAAACGACTATGCACGCAAACGTAACTTACCTAGTAAGATGTGCTACAATGGTCCATGGCCCAAAAATATGGCCGATGCAAAATATGACCCCCCAACGGCCAAAATGCCAAAAATGTAATTTGAAATGAAAACTTGGAATTCAAAATCATGAGATGGTTTCAAAATGCCGCTTGGCCCTTGGCGACACTTCATACATAGTGAATGAATGCTAATAGAAGAATCAAAATGGAATTCTCACACCCAATGCAAACATGGTGAAGCAAAAACTCAATATTTTTCAATACTTTCATAATATTCCATGAAGTCAAAATTTACATAGGATACAAATTACATGTCATTGGCCTCCGGCCTCATCTCATACATGTCAAATACATTGTAAAGAGTGTACTTATGTACACATTACATATAAGGAATCAAATGTACACATGTTGACATATAAGACTACAATTGGCATTCTAAGCCAACCTTCACAAAAATGGAAGTCTCCAAGTCCACAAACCATCCAAGCATAATGAAGGCCTCAACTTTAATTCTTGTACCTGAAATATACCCCAGTATCATAGGGGTGAGTAATATAAAGATACTCGTAGGAAATGAGCATGCATCGACCTACGTTTTACAAGTTTGCATGATTTAATTATTATGGTTCATTCCACCTAACATCTATGTCAAAGGTGAGACTCAAGGAGCATCCTAGCTACCTAAAATCATTTCTAGCATCAATCACCTCATTCATGTAATTTTAGCAACATAGGGTCATGCTTACACAAAGCAACAACATAAGAGTATGCTTACACAAAGCAACAACATAGGAGCATGCTTACACAAAGCAACAACATATAGATTCTCAAGGTTATCGACTTGAAATTTAAAACACAAGAACTACCAAAATGGGTCATGCCACCTAACGTCTATGTTCCAAATGAATTTATAGGGTCATTCCTAAGCCACATTTCAACACCAAAACAAAAATCATGATATCAATACAATTTAACCAACATTGGAACTTCCGATACAACACATAAAGCATGATTTCACAAAGTTAACATCTTACAACAAAATATGGAGAATCAAATAAGAAACAGTAAGTTATAATATCATATAGTTATCAACTTGAAACGAAATGCGAAATCAACCAAAGTGGATACTTGGACGTCACGTTGGATCAGACCGACACCATAGTTACTTTAGGATTACTAGCCCATGGGTAACCTCCCTATGTGCGCACTAGACTATATAGAGGGACAATCCCCCGTACTAGAATCAAGTCTTAGCCGTAGCCAAACAACGACATCCCCAAGTTTCCAAAATCAACAAGTTAACAACATATATATCAACATGTATGTACAAGATATCAACTATCTACCAAGCACAACCAAATTTGGAAACATATACAATACATGCACAAAGTCTACAACTACTATGACATGAAAAATGTCCAATACAAAGAGTGCAATTTCTTACATAAGGCAACAACATATTCATTAAGGAAAACACATTCTTATGAATATTAATATAACAACTATGTTATCTAATGCTCAAAATATAACCAAGTGAACATATAACAAATCAGTCCATGATCCTAATATAGAAGCAATTTCTAGAACATGCTTGAATCTATGAAACAATGAGATATAGCTTAATTAAATGAAAATAATTAAACTCTATAGATTTCAATTCATTTCCAAATGGCCTCAAAATAATATATGTTAAAAGACATATCATGGTCATTACATATATCAAATCAAAAGTGCAAAGTGGGCAAGATACCATCATGTAGAATTTAATTAATCCTAAATTAATTAAATCTCTAATTTTGAAAAGTCACTCAAATGATCCCAAATAAATATATAACAAGCACTAAGTCATAGTCATACCATATATCAAGTCCAAAATGGGATACAAGCAATACACAATTTACTAGAATTTAAATCAAATTAAATTCATTAAATCTCTAGATTTGAAAACCTATTCAAATCATTCCAAAATAACATACAACAAAGATCAAGTCATGGCCATACCATATACCAAGTCAAAAGTGAGTTATAAGCAAACTACCATTAATCATAATTTCTCAAATTAACACAACACAAGCATAAAAGTCATATAAGTATCAAAAACATGCAAGATAACAAACATATAACCCTATAACATCCCCTACCTCACAAGATGATTGTTCCTCTTGAATCCAAGGCAAGCAAGCTCAAAATGGCAAACCCTTCTAGTGTCATGAAGAGAAAGATGAGGGGAACAAAAAGTATTCACAAGGTTAAGCTTGGAAATCAATGGAAGGCTCTCAAAAATCAAAGTCAAAGCTTAAGGCTTTAAGCTTCATCCATGGAGGCTAGGGTTTATGGTGAGGAAGATAATGAAAACAATGAATGAAGTGTGAGTGGAGGAAATAGAAATCCTCCACTCACTATGTGATCTTGCACCATGGTCAACACACACGTCTATGGTCAATTGCACAAAAATCCTCCTTTAAAACCATAATCCCAAAGTGGCCCAAAGATATTTACAAGACTAAATTGTGGCCCTACACTTGTCACCAATCCATGGCTCCTTCCTAGGCTTAATCCCACACCTACACTTGTCAACCATCCAAGCCAACAAGTGCACCAATCCTAGGCCAACAAGCGGGTGAATCCTCACCCTCCAAATGTCATCATCCAATGTATCAAAGTGTTTCCACACAAATGTCAACAAGTGGACCAATGAGAGTGTGACACTTGTCACACTTTTCAAAAATTGCAAAAAGGTCTTTTTTGAAAATATCTTCTAAATTTAATTGAAAAATGGTCCCCAAGATGAAAATTAATTACTTTATTTAATTACACTAAAACCCTACAAGTTAAGGATAATTACACTAAAGTATGCATTAATGCCTCTTTATGAAAGAAGTAAGCAATTAGCATGCTTTTCTAGAAAAGTAAAAATACCACTATCATGGAAATCAAATATCATGAATGCATGCAAAACTGGAATCAAATTTGGGCACAAAAAGTGAGGTTGTGCAAGGAAAAAGGATAAACGAGAAAAAGACAAAATGTGAATAGTATTCGGAAAAAAAAAAATTTATGGAAATGACACAATCCCCAAAGGAAGTTGTCAATCCAAGGAAAAGAGTCTCAGAAATCATTCCAGAGTACTCAAGACAACATCAAGTGATGAAAAACCGAACACAAAAAGGAAAAGACAACGGAAAAAAAAAATATCCGTAAAAATCTGAGAAAAAGAAAAGGAAGAAAATGACCGGGTCATTACAACTAAAGTGAAAATAGAAAACAAGACTCTAGGAAGTCAGAGTGACATTCCATGAGGTCGTAGAACTCAATGAGAACAGATGCGGAAGCAAAAGATAAAAAATATGACAAATAAGTCCCCTGGTGCAAAATGATAATTTTTGAAACTATGGATTCGGCTGCCAACGAGTATACGGCTGGAAAGACAACAGAAAAACAATCAAAATGGACTCAAGAATCACTTGATTCGAAGTCCGGATGAAGAAGATATGAAACGTCAAAGTTTAAAAAAAAGTCAACTTTTCGGGTTTCAAATCAGTGCGGCAAGGGTACTTGACAAGGGGAAAAATTGTCTTTTCAAACAAAAATAGACATAACTGAACATACCATTAGATAGACAAGGGAAAATTAATAAATCTAGACTCAAGAATCACTTGATTCAGAGCCCGGATGAAGAAGATATGAAATGTCAAAGTTTCAAAAAAATAAATTTTTGGGTTTAAAATCAGTGCATCAAGGGTACTTTACAAAGGTTAAAATGGTCTTTCTAGATAGAATTGGATGCCCCCGTGTATACCGTTGGATAGACAAAGGAAATTTAATAAACTTAGACTTAAAAATCACTTGATTTGGAGTCAGGACGAAGAAGATATGAAGCGTCAAAGTTTCAAAAAAACCAACTTTCTGGGTTTCAAGCATGTGCAGGACCTGCACAGATTTTCGGAATTCAAATGGGGTTTTGAGGGCTTAAACGACATTTTTTGGAAAAAAATTGTGAAGAAACCCCCTCCCCCCCCCCCCCCCCTAAAAAATCATGTTTTCTAAATGACCATGTCAAGAGAAGTTTTTATTTTCCAAGTGAAATATCCGGAATGCCCAGAAGATTAGAACTTTTTTCCGAAAAAATCTGAAACGCACCAGGTTTATAGATATGCGAGTTGTTTTCGGCATCAAAACGATTTGTTTTACAAAAACACAAAGAAGAAACCCCCCTAAAATCATGTTTTCTACCCAACCATGTGGAAGGAAATGAAAAAAACACAATTTGAAATACCCAAAATGCCCCTAGATTAGAAAATGCCAAGAGGGTTAAAAAACTGCTATAAGCATAGTAGAAAAGTGAACTTTGCACGGGATTCCCGGCACCAAGATGACATTTTTTGAAAAAACACGAAGAAGAAACCTCCCCCCCCCCCCCCTAAAAAAATCACTTTTTCTAAGTGACCATGTGAATATCGGAATTTATTTCTTGAAGGAAAACCCCAAAATGCCCTTAAACCCTAATATGCAAGAAAAAAGTGAAATGAATCAAAAGGAAGCTCATTTCACCAAGGAAAGGATTTTTCCCGAAAACGATCATGCACACAAATGTAACATACCTATTATGATGCGCTACAATGATCCGTGGCTTAAAAATACTGTCGATGCAAAATTCGACACCCCCACGGCCAAAAAGGCGAAAATGAACTAGAAATGGGAAATTCGAAAACTAAAATTAACAAATGATTTAAAATTACCATTTGGCCCTTGGCCACACTTCATGCATATAAAATAAGTCCTAATGAATGCACTCGTGCACACTTTGAACCACCCGATTTAGAAATGAACCCTTAAAGGTTCGAACTTTACTATTTTAGCCCAAAACGCAATATATGAAACTAAAATGCAAAAATGAAAACAAAATGGTGTTTTCCCCTTGGCTACACGTCATACATATAAAATGAATGCTAGATAATGAATTTCACACCCAATGCACACTCCGGCGCATAAATGATATATTAAAACATTAAGGTAATTTCAACATTTATGATTATACATGAATTTCAAATATGGTTTGGCCTTGGCTTCATATCTTATACATAAAATGAGAATCAAAAAGTGTGCTTAGGCACACATTACAAAGTTAGGATTAAATATACACATTTGACACATATAAGGCTACAAATGGCTTTTCAAGCCAACCTTTACAAAATGGAACCTTTAAGTCTATAAATCATCCAAGCGTGATGAGAATCTCAATCTTGATTCTAATACCTGAAAAATGTCCCCACTACGTAGGTGAGTAACATAAAGCTACCCGTAGGAAATGAGCATGCATCGACCTAACATTTTATAATTTTATCACCTTAAGGTGAAACATGTTAAAGGGGCTTATACCACCTAACATCTATGCCAAGATGAGACTCAGGGAACATCTTAAGCTACCTTAGATCACTTCTAGCATGAATCACATAATTCATGCAATTTGAACAGCATAGAAGCATGTTATACAAAGTTACAAGATATAGATTCTCAAAGCTATCAACTTGAAATCTAAGATACAAAAATGACAAAAGTGAGTCATACCACCTAACGTCTATGTTCTAAATGAATCTATAAGATCCTTCCTAAGCTACATTTGAACATCAAAACACAAATCACAATATCAATGCAATTTAACCATCATTGGAACTTCTAATACAAAGCATAAGGCATGAGTTCTCTAAGTTAACATCTTGAAACTCAAAATGGGAAATCAATTAAAGAACAACAAGTTACGATATCATTTAGTTATCAACTTGAAATGAAACGCGAAATCAAACTAAGTGGATACTTGAACATCACGCCGGATCAAACCGATAACATAGTTACTTTAGGGTTACTAGTCCATGGGTAACCTCCTTATGGGCGCACTAGACTATAGAGGGACAATCTCCCGTACTAGAATTAATGTCCTAGCCGTAGTTAAACAACGACATCCCCAAATTTCCAAAATCAACATGTTGTGCAACAATGTATATATAACCAGGAATATACAAGATGATAACCTATCTACCATGCACAACCAAATTTGGAAACACATCCAATACATGCAATAAGTCCACAACTACTATGGGATGACAATGTTGAATCTTTTAAGTGCGATAGTTACACGCTGTAATAACATCACATGTCGAATCTTCAGTGTGCGATTCGTTACACACTATAACAACATATTTTAATATTGAATATAGAACTCATGAATATAAATTTAATAACAATGTTACTCAATACTTAAAGCTTAACCAAGTGAATATGCAACAAGTCCAAATCCATGATCTAAACATAGTAAGAACTTCTAAAACATAATTAGATCCATAGAACAATGCGATAAAATTTAATTAAATAAAAATAATTAAATTCTCTAGTTTTCAAATCAATTCCAAAAAATCTCAAATTTATATATGTTAAAGGACATAGCATAGTCATCACATATATCATATCAAAAACTTAAATAAGCCCGTGGAGCCATTAAATAGATTTTATTTAAGCCTTTTAATTAAAATCTCTAGATTTTCATACTCATCCAAATGCTCTCAAATTAAAGTATGTTTGAGTACATGCCGAGACTTAATTTAAAAGCGTATCACAATTTAATTTCATGCAAGGTACGTCCATGATAATTAAACTTTCACAAAAGATAATTATTAAATAAAAGTGCAATTATTATCCAATTAATTCTAATTTAATATATGTTAACAAACATATCAAAGCATAATTTATCATCATGCCATAATTCAATTCTAAGCTATATACATCCTTGTAAATTAAATTCATACAAAGAAATAAATATTACTATTTTTCTAGATTTGATACATGGCATGCAAACAAGTTGTATGATCATGGAAAACACTTAATACAACACATATATAATCTTAAAACATCCCCTACCTCAATTTGAGATGAAAATCTCAAAAGCCACCAAAATGAAACAGCTCCGAATCTGACAATACTTCGGGGTTTTGTCGTGGACAATGCCGTGAACATTAAACTCCAAAGAGGACCTACCAAAATCCTAACTTGACCTCTTACCCAAACTCAAAAATTGGCCAAAACGGGTTCTAATAAGGGGGAAAGAAGTGCGTAGTCAAGACAAACACAAAACGCAAAGGCACTATGACTTTATAACAAAGGGAATGAGGTTTAAATAAGAGGAGAAGGGTGGTAGCCCCACTTAGGCTGCCATGGGAGCTGCTGGTCATGCTTGAAGAGAGGAGAAAGTGACTTTTTAATTTTATAACCCCTTATTTATAGTAAAACTCTAAAAGTGCCCCGGAAGGGCCCCGCCAGGTCCGGAAAAGTGGAATTTAAGTAGACGCGCTCAAACGGCAAAACTCCATGAACAAAAAAGATATAAAATGGAAAAATATGAATAACGGAAGAAACAGTGTCAAAAACTGAGTCCCGAGTAGAGAGATAAACCTCGAACAAGTTTGGCGGTAATCGGGGCCAGAAACCCTAAAACTGGAGAAAACCAACCACAAGGAAATTCTAAGAGCACACAACTCAACGAAATGTGAAAATGAATCTCGTACGAGGATCTAGGCTCAAAAGGAGGCATTTTTGAAATAACTTTCTTTAATTGCACAATGGCCCCTCCAAAAAGTGAAAACTGCACTAATGACCCAGAATGAAAATATCTTCCAAATATATTTTCTAAAAAACTACTGAAATAACATATCTTTAAAAGATATTTATGAAAAACACCCCAAGAAAAGAAAAAGATTCTGAGAAACTATGCATCCATGCCCCTATGGACACCGGGAGCAACCAGAATACTTTATTACAAAAGTAAAGATACGTATTTCGTGGAAACCACTTAGGATAAAGGTACGTGAAGTCAAAAGCAACTCCAAGCATGAAAAGTGAGGTTGTGTCAAAAAGTGACAAATGGGGAAAAGACAAAATAGGGAAAATGACGAAAAATGAATAGTGTCCAAAAAGTAAAAAAGTGGAAATGACGCAGTCCTCAAATAAAGTTGTCAATCCACAGGAAAGAGTCTCAAAAGCCATTTATGAGCACTCGACGACACTAAGCGTCGAGAAACAGAACTCGGAAAACAAAATTAAACGAATAAAATTTATCCGTAAAATTTGAGAAAAAGGAAAGGGAGGAAAATAACCAGGTCATTACAACCTGCCCGCCTTAAAGGAATTTCATCCCTGAAATTAGGAACAGATGAAAGAGAACCGAACAAGATCAAACCAAAGGATAAACCATAAGGTGCTAAAGGACAACTCCAAAAGCCTAAAGGTCACCCGAAAGAACGCAAAAACCTAGAAATGGGTGACACTTCCCGAGTGAATTGGCATATCAACTCAAAGTCAAACACCAAAAAATCCCCAAGACAACGACAAGTCAAATCATGATAGATGGCTAAGAATGATATGGCAGTACGAACAATGACCAGAACCCGCCCACACTTACTAGTCAGTAAGGTAGCATGACAGTATAAGGCACTAGTTCATAATATGCCCTCAACAGATCAACCCAGAAAGAAACTTTTCGACACAAATGACATCAATGTCGAAAATGATCATAACCAAAAGCACTACAAAAATTAGGTATCCGCGAGAGTTGGGGTAGCTAATCCCAAAACTCTAACAATAATGTCACTGGCACCGTTACGCTTAAGGCCTTAAATCCCTAACGCTGGTGTAACTAAAGACTCCCACATCTGAAAACACCACAACAACAACATCAGTCACGAACCCACAGCCTGACAAGTTTATGCCCTCAAACCAATGGATCGGACCCACAAAACCAAAAATCTATGCACCGATCTGAAGTAGACCTACCGTAAGGCTACATACAGAAGACAAAACGCAGGGTCAAAATCCCTATAGTGGACAGCTAAAACCTCAAAATATAAGTCTACAACGTAGCTTATACATCTCTATCCCAACAACTACAGTCACAAAACCCCAACATAATTGTAAAAAAGATGAAATAGTATAAACCAAATACTCGCATAGTGCATGCTCGCAAAATTTAAATGACATAAATCAAATAATATCATAGTACTAAGCACATTACACATAAGGTAAACCAAATAAACCACCTATCACATAGAGGTTAAACAAATAGTAATGCGCTATACACCACCAACGGCACAAACATGGTAAGTAGATACAGTATAAACAGCGTATCATATACATCTGCACCCGGACTACCACATAGTCATAAATCCTAAACATGTTTCTAAGGCATGCCCGAAAACAATTGAGCTCATAAAAATGTAAAAGTGATCATACAAGTGGCAAGTTCGTAAAATCAACATAAATGAATAGAATACCTTTCAAAAGACAGCACGCAAAAATGCAACACAAAACCTGGATGAGTCCAATCTCTCATTACGAGGAAAAGAACCATCGCCAAAACCAAGATGCCAATGAGCTCTATAGGAACTCTATAGGATTCTACCAGAACCCTAACGTAATGCCCTAAGTCTCTAATGACAAGGGAGAGTAATTAATTACACCAACGCAATTAATTACATGAAACCACTCATATCCCAACCGTAGCTTGCAAGAGCCGTCCAATGTAACACAAAAAGGATCTAAGGTCAACACACCTATCCAAATCCCAAAACCATTGCCCTAAGAAGGCAAGATACGAGAACCTCGCCCTGAGGTTAACATAGCAACTTTCCAACTTCCTAAAGAAGGATTCGAGTCAATCCTGACTCATCATCCCATGGCGCTAAAAGCAAAGGCAAAAACATGTTACAACCCTACGTGGCCTACGTCTCATCTAGCCAGACAGAGACTACAACCCTACGCTCATATAAGGCTTAACAAGAAGACTCTCCGTGAGTTAAGACTGTGACGCTATATGCGTGAAAAGGAAATAAGATGAATAATAACACGAGTTGTTATGATCGAATGCAACTCACACTATGAACGTATGAAACACGAAGCAAGATAAGGTATGCAACATACGGTCATGCTAATGCAATCAAAGAAAGTTGTCTAAAACAATTAAGAACTTAAGCAAATAAGCATACATGTCAAACAAGGATGCTTTTAAATACATAAGCATATAAGCATAGCGACATGTCATAATACCAAAAGTGTTATTACAAAACACATAAACATGTTACAATGCCAAAATATGTTACCAAAGGCATGTGAAAATATCAAAGTACATCAACAAAAGCATGATATACACCCAAAACCCGTCGTCCAAAGTATTCAAACCTAGAAACTTTAATACCACTTGTGACGACACTAGTTTTTAGGCCAGTGCGTGAGTGGTGAGCCGAAAGGATGATCCAGTAACGGATCCAAAATGTGAAAGTGAAAATAGAAAACAAGACACTAAGAAGTCAAAGTGACCTTCCATGAGGTCGTGGAACTCAATGAGAACTGATGCGGAAGCAAAAGATCGAACTATGACAAATAAGTCCCAGGGCAAAATGGTATTTTATGAAACTATGGATTCGGGTGCCATCCAGCACACTGCTGGATAGACAATAGAAAAAAAATCAAAATGGACTCAAGAATCACTTGATACGGAGTCCGGATGAAGAAGATATGAAACGTCAAAGTTTAAAAAAAAAATCAACTTTCCGGGTTTCAAATCAGTGCGGCAAGGGTACTTGACAAGGGGTAAAATTGTCTTTTCAAACAAAAATAGATGTAACTAAGCATACCATTAGATAGATAAGGTAAAATTAATAAATCTAGACCCAAGAATCATTTGATTCGGAGTCCGGATGAAGAAGATATGAAACGTCAAAGTTTCAAAAAAATTAACTTTTTGGTTTAAAATCAGTGCGGCAAGGGTACTTTATAAGGGTTAAAATGGTCTTTTTAGATAGAATTGGATGCAACCGTGTATACCATTGGATAGACAAGTAAAAGTTAATAAACTTAGACTCAAAAATCACTTGATTTGGAGTCAGGATGAAGAAGATATGAAGCGTTAAAGTTTTAAAAAAACCAACTTTCTGGATTTCAAGCATGTGCAGGACCTGCACATGCTTGAAACCCAGAAAGTTGGTTTTTTTGAACCTGCATAGATTTTCGGAATTCAATGGGATTTTGTGGGCTTAAACGACATTTTTTGAAAAAAAGGTATGAAGAAACACCCTCCCCCCCCCCCCCCAAATCATGTTTTCTACATGACCATATCAAGAGAAGATTTTATTTTCCAAGTGAAATACTCGAAATGCCCCTAAGATCAGAACTTTTTTCGGGAAAATCTAAAACGCACCAGGTTTACAGATCTATGAGTTATTTTCAGCATCAACACGATTTGTTTTATAAAAACACAAAGAAGAAACGCCCCCTAAAATCATGTTTTCTGCCCAACCATATGAAAGGAAATGAAAAGAACACACTGTAAAATACCCAAAATGCCCCTAGATCAAAATAGGGCAAGAGGGTTAAAAAGCTGCTACAAGCATAGCAGAAAAGTGAACTTTGTATGGGATTTTCGGCACCAAGACAACATTTTCTAGAAAAACACGAAGATGAAACCCCCCCTAAAATCACGTTTTCTGAGTGACCATGTGAAGATCGGAGTTTATTTCTTGAAGGAAAACCCCAAAATGCCCTTAAACCCTAATATGCAAGAAAAAAGTGAAATGAATCCAAAGGAAGCTCATTTCACCAAGGAAAGGGTTTTTCCTGAAAATGATTATGCACACAAATGTAACTTACCTATTAGAATGTGCTACAATAATCCACAACTTAAAAATACCGCCGATGCAAAATTCGACACAAGGAGGAGAATGGGGTCTAAGACGAAATTGGTAAGACCCAAAGAAGTAACGGAGTACGTTATCGATTTCTTTGTTAGAAGTCAGAATTAGGGATCGAAGGTTTAGTTTCAGTTGGCACTACATTAAAGTATAAACCAAGGAAGGACTTAGGTGTACGTGATTGGTCACCATATATTGGGACCAACACGATTTCAATTATTCTCATAAAGGAGATAAGCGAATAAGAGGAGCCCGAAGAGGATCCTAATGGAGGAGAATTCTGGGTATCCAAGAAAGATGGTACTAAATCATGAACATGAATGATCGTGTAAGGGTGATCTTATTTGCTAGTAGTATAGCGAAAGATATTAGTAGAATTGGTGTTGATCAATCTATATATAGTTAAACTTTCTTATCATCTTTCAAAAGAGATATATAAGAAGTATTCTTCAGGAGTTTGGGGATCGGATGGAGTTCTTATCAGAACAAAGTACATGATTTTATATTATATACAAGAGAGCATGGGGATTATGTTGTGATGTTCTAAGTTGCTTTATAAAGCCACGTTAGATGGATTGCATTCTGCATATAAGGAGGATAAGGGTTAAGCCGTTGTATTTTCTTAGGCAAACATATGTTGTTTTTAAGCCATGTTTAAAAAGGATGCGTTTTGAGGTTGGATGAGTACCTATGAAACTATAAAAGGAAATTTTATGAAATAATTTTGCAAGTTGATTTCAGAGGAGACAATCTTTTCTAGATTGAACGATGTCTTAAGTAAGAGTATATTTTGTTGTATTGTGTTTGACATACCTGTTTTATTTTAGTTATTAGTTGGGATATTTTTTTTTGTATGTGGTGTAGTTGGGGACACATGTGACGTAGGCCAGTGCGTCAATGATGAACCGAAAGGATGATCCAGTAACGGATTCGAAATACGAAAGCAAAAACAAAAAAAAAGACTCTAAGAAGTCAAAGTGACCTTCCATGAGGTCGTGAAACTCAATGAGAACTGATGCGGAAGCAAAAGATCAAAAATATGACAAATAAATCCCAGGGGCAAAATGGTAATTTCTAAAACTACGGATTCGGCTACCACCGAGCACACAGTTGGAAAGATAACAGAAAAACAATCAAACTAGACTCAAGAATCACTTCATTCGGAGTCCGGATGAAGAAGATACGAAACATCAAAGTTTAAAAAAAAATCAACTTTCCGGGTTTCAAATCAGTGCGGCAAGGGTACTTGACAAGGGGTAAAATTGTCTTTTCAAACAAAAATAGATGCAAATGAGCATACCATTAGATAGAAAAGGTAAAATTAATAAATCTAGACTCAGGAGTCACTTGATTTGGAGTCCGGATGAAGAAGATATGAAACGTCAAAATTTCGAAAAAACCAATTTTTGGGTTTAAAATCAGTGCGGCAAGGGTACTTTATAAGGATTAAAATGGTCTTTTCAAATAGAATTAGATGCAACTGTACATACCATTAGATAGACAAGCGAAAATTAATAAACTTAGATTAAAAAATCACTTGATTTGGAGTCGGGACGAAGAAGATATGAAGCGTCAAAGTTTTAAAAAAACCAACTTTCTGGGTTTCAAGCATGTGACCTGCACAGATTTTCGGAATTTAAATGGGGTTTTGAGGGCTTAAATGACATTTTTTGCAAACAAGTTTTGAAGAAACCCCCCCCCCCCCCAAAATCATGTTTTCTACATGACCATGTCAAGAGAAGTTTATATTCTCTAAGTGAAATACCCGAAATACCCCTAAGATCAGAACTTTTTCTGGAAAAATCTAAAACGCACCAGGTTTTGAGATCTGCGAGTTATTTTTGACATCAAAACGATTTATTTTGCAAAAACAAAAAGAAGAAACCACCTCCCCCCCCTCCCCCCTAAAATCATGTTTTCTACCTGACCACACAAAAGGAAATGAAAAAAACATAATGTGAAATACCCAAAATTCCCCTAGATCAAAAAAGGGCAAGAGAGTTAAAAAGCTGCTACAAGCATAACAGAAAAGTTAACTTTGCACAGGATTTTCGGTACCAAGATGACATTTTCTGGAAAACACAAAGAAGAAAACCCCCCTAAAATCATGTTTTGTAAGTGAGCATATGAAGACCAGAATTTATTTCTTGAAGGAAAATCCCAAAATACCCTTAAAACTTAATATGCAAGAAAAATATGAAATGAATCCAAAGGAAGCTCATTTCACCAAGGAAAGGGTTTTTCCTGAAAACGATCATGCACGTAAACGTAACATACCTATTAGGATGCGCTACAATGATCCACGGCTTAAAAATACCGTCGATGCAAAATTCGACCCCCCCATGGCCAAAAAGGCAAAAATGAACTAGAAATGGGACATTTGAAAACTAAAATTAGCAAATGATTTCAAATTACCGTTTGGCCCTTGGCCACACTTCATGCATATA
Organism: Cornus florida; assembly: GCF_030987335.1. Lineage (NCBI taxonomy): Eukaryota > Viridiplantae > Streptophyta > Magnoliopsida > Cornales > Cornaceae > Cornus > Cornus florida. The sequence continues at coordinate 43,810,630 of NW_026775571.1, forward strand.
AAATAAGTCCTAATGAATGTGCTCGTACACACTTTGCACCACCCGATTTGGAAATGAACCTTTAAAGGCTCAGACTTTACTAATTTTGCCCAAAACGCAATATATGAAACTAAAATGCAAAAAATGAAAACAAAAATGGTGTTTGGCCCTTAACCACACCTCATACATATAAAATGAATGCTAGATAATGAGTTTCACACCCAATGCACACTCTGGCGCATAAATGACATATTAAAATGCATGGTTTTCATAATATTCTCATTAAGGCAATTTCAACATTTTTGAATATACATGAATTTTAAATATGGTTTGGCCCTTGGCCGCATATCTTATATATAAAATGAGAATAAAAAGTGTGCTTAGGGACACATTAAAAAGTTAGGATCAAATATACACATTTGACACATATAAGGCTACAAATGGCTTTTCAAGACAACCTTTACAAAATGGAACATTCAAGTCCATAAATCATTCAAGCGTGACGAGAATCTCAACTTTGATTCCTGTATCTGAAAAATGTCTCCACTACGTGGGAAAGTAACATAAAGCTACTCGTAGGAAATGAGCATGCATCGACCTAGCATTTTACAATTTTATCACCTTAAGGTGAAGCATGTTAAAAGGGCTTATGCCACCTAACGACTATGCCAGGATGAGAGTCAAGGAACATTCTAAGCTACCTTAGATCATTTCTAGCATAAATCACATCATTTATGCAATTTAAACAACATAGAAGTATGTTATACAAAGCAATAAGATATAGATTCTCAAAGCCATCAACTTGAAATCTAAGATACGAAAATGACAAAAGTGGGCCATGCCACCAAACCTCTATGTTCTAAATGAATCTATAGGATCCTTCCTAAGCTACATTTGAACATCAAAATAGAAATCACAATATCAATGCAATTTAACTAACATTGGAACTTCCAATACAACACATAAGACATGATTTCTCTAAGTTAACATCTTGAAACTCAATATGTGAAATCAATTAAAAAACAACAAGCTACGATATTATCTAGTTATCAACTTGAAATGAAACGCGAAATCAAATAAAGTGGATACTTGGACATCATGCCGGATCAGACTGACAACATAGTTACTTTAGGGTTACTAGCCTATGGGTAACCTCCCTATGTGCGCACTAGACTGTAGAGGGACAATCCGCATTACTAGAACCATGTCCTAGCCGTAGTCAAACAATGACATCCCCAAGTTTCCAAAATCAACATGTTGTGCAACAACGTATATATCAACAGGAATATACACGATAATCAACTATCTACCAAGTAAAACCAAATTTGGAAACACATACAATACATGCACTAAGTCCACAACTACTATGGGATGACAATGTCGAATCTTCAGAGTGCAATTCGTTACACGCTATAATAATATCATATGTTGAATCTTCAGTTTGCGATTCGTTACACGCTATAACAACATAATTCAATATTGAAGACGTAACTCATAAATATAAATTTAATAACAATATTACTTAATGCTTAAAGCATAACCAAGTGAATACGCAACAAGTCCAAATCCATGATCTAAACATAGAAACAACTTCTAAAACATAATTAGATCCATGGAACAATGCGATAGAATTTAATTAAATAAAAATAATTAAATTCTTTAGATTTCAAATCTATTCCAAATAACCTCAAATTTATATATGTTAAAGTACATAGCATAGTCATCACATATATCACATCAAAAACTTAAATAAGCCCATGGAGACATTAAATAGATTTTAATTAAGCCTTTTAATTAAAATCTCTAGATTTTCATACTCATCGAAATGTTCTCAAATTAAAGTATGTTAGAGTACATGCCGAGACTTAATTTAAAAGCATACCACAAGTTAATTTCATGCAAGGTACGTCCATGATAATTAAACTTTCACAAAAAATAATTATTAAATAAAAAGTGTAATTCTTATCCAATTAATTCTAATTTAATATATGTTAACAAACATATCAAAATATAATTTATCATCATGCCACAATTCAATTCTAAGCTGTAAACATCCTTGGAATTAAATTTCATACAAAGAAATAAATATTACTAATTTTCTAGATTTGATACAAGGCATGGAAATAAGTTGTATGATCATGGAAAACACTCTATACAACACATATATAATCTTAAAACATCCCCTACCTCAATTTGAGATGAAAATCTCAAAAGCGACCAAAATGAAATGGCTTTGAATCCGATAATACTTCGGGGTTTTGTCGGGGACAACGCCGTAAACATTAAACTCCAAGTGGACCTACCAAAATCTTAACTTGACCTCAAACCCGAACTCAAAAATCGGCCAAAAACGGGTTCTAATAAGGGGGAAAGAAGCGCGTAGTCAAGACAAGTACAAACGCAAAGGCACTATGACTTTATAACAAAGGGAATGAGGTTTAAATGAGAGGAGAAGGGTGGCAGCCCCTCTTGGGCTACCATGGGAATTGGTTGATGAGCGCTGAAAAGTGCACATGTAAACCCCTTAAGCGAGGGTATTCTAGTCCATTCATCTATCTTTATTTACCCGTTTTCGTACTTATTTGTGTTTTTGTCTATTTCAGGTCAATAATGTTAAAACGGGCTAAAAATGGTTTCTTAAGGCCTTTTTGGAGTCAAACTAAGTCTTGGTGAGAATTTGGAGCAAAAGGAGGCTGATTTGGAGCAAAAAGAGGCTGATGTTGAAATGCTGCCAAGTGAGATTGATCGTGAGAACGATCGAAAAAAGTGAGATCGATTGAACTCTGAGTGATCAAACTTTCTCTGATCGATTGAACTTTTCTCTGATCAATCGAACTTTTCTAAGATCGATCGAACTGTTCGCGAAAGTTATTAAAAAGCAGATCTGAATCTCATTTCGAACCAACTCGGGTTAAGCTTCAAAGAAAAGATTTTAGGGCCGAGTTCTCATATATTTGGGCTCCCAAAGCCTTGTATATAAGAGGGATTCAACCATTTTTGTTTAGAGATTCATATTTTAGATTGTAATTTCTATATTCTCTTTAGTTTCTCTCTCTAGAAAGTTAGAGATTAGGGTTAGAAGAAAAGAGGGAAGTGGAGGCACATCTCAAGATCCACTCTCTTTCTCTCTCTAGAGCTTCAAAGAAGAAGAAGAGGAAGATGGAGCCATGTTTAGAGCTTACCCTTGAGGGTTTCATGACCACATCTACCTCCTCCATGATTGGCTAGATCTATACTTAGGGCTTGGATGAGCCCTAAGTCTTATGTAATCGAAACCCTTGTATTTCTATTTTTGGGGATTTATATAGATGTTGTTGTGATTAGTGTTCTAGCCTTGTGAATTTAATGAATCTTGGTATATTTCTATGATTTCTATGGTTTAATTCTTCCTACTAATTCTCTAGTTTATTTACATGTCTATGTGTGATTAAATTAGGAATTATTTCTTACATGATTCATATGGATTAATTCTTTCTATTGATTCTCTATTTGATTACATGTTGTCTTATATGTGATTATTTGGGAATTAATCTCTATACTAGATTCTCTATGTTGGTTGCATGTCTATGTGTGATTAATTAAGGATTTAGTGATGGCTAAGCATGGGTTTTCATTGAATGGGTTTGTCAATTAATTTGATGGATTATACTTATGCTTGATGGGTTATTCTACAATTTAATTTATGTTTGTAGGTAGGTAGACAATCTATACTTGATTTGATATTCCATAGCTTATTATTGCAAATTCCATGATTCTCTAGATTGATGTGTGCTACAATTGTGACTAGTTTGATGGGTCATGCTTAGATTTGATGGGTTGTTCTACATTTAGTTTATTTGTTGTTTAAGTAAACAATTCATACAATGAATTTGATGGTCTATGCTTAATATTGCAATTGGTAGTCGCATTTTGTTTACAACAATGTATTCCCCATTAATGGAAAGCAAGTGGTTAATTATATGAGCTTAGTGGTGATTCCAACACCCTAAGACCTCTCTTTATATCTCTTAAATACCTATCCCTCACTAGTTTATTTACTTGCATTTTAATTTCATTACATCTTAGTTTAATCAACCAATCTCTATCTTTTTGCAATCAATTGATACATTAGAGTTGAAGTTAAATTCCAACACGTATAATCCCTTAGGACGATCCCTACTCACTCTTGCTACGTTAGTAGAAGTGGTGGTAGTGGTTTTTATAAATTTAAACTTGACCCAAAAGGCTTTTCTTGAACCGTACATTCACTACATTATTTTGCCGTAAACAAGTGGCCATCATCACTGCTAGTTGTGCTTGAAGGGAGGAGAAAGTGAATTTTTAATTTTATAACCCCCTATTTAGAGTAACACCCTAAAAGTGCCTCGAAAGGGCCCCGCTGGGTCCGGAAAAGTGGAATTTACATAGATGACATTTTTGCAGCCAGTGTGTTGGCCCAGACACTGTGATGTATTGTTTATTATTTTATGCATGCTATTTTTGGATGTCAGCTCTTATATTGATATATTTATCTGTAATTGACTCCATTTATCAGGTGCATTCTAGTGACTTCAGTAAGAGAGAGTGCTGCTCAAATTTTTCAGGACCACCCTTTTTTCTCATTCCTTAGTTCATTTATTGTCCCATTTACACTTGTATGTCCACTGTGCACTGTTATTATCCCCTTTGTTATCTGATCAGCTTTTATCCAGTGCCATCTTTTTAGGACCATAGTTAATCCCAAGTTTGGGGGAGGGGGGGGGTTATATCACCCATTTTGGTTATTTCTCTCCCAACTATTCTTTGCCATAACTGCACTGGTATACTCTTTCCTTTGTTCTCTTTGCACATTGAGGATATTCTGCCGTTTAAGTTTTGGGGTAATGAGTATTAATTGCAGTTTTTACTTCAATTCAAAATTTTGAGCATACTTGTGTATTTGAGGGATTTTTCTATGATTGGTCCATAACTAGTTATGATTTTGAGTTTTTGATGACTATATTGCTTAAAATTTTAAAATTGCTTGACTTGAGAGTCCAATACTCCTTGTATGCCTTTTGGATGCCATTTAGGAGTAAATTTTTTGAAAGATTGATATCATGCTTGCACTTGTGGTCTATATCATCCTGATTTTGTGATTGTTTTGAGATTCACTCTAGGATTCTACACTAGCACAGGAGCACACTAGCATTCATTTGTGGGCTACATGCTTTGTTGATTATTGAATTGGTTATATCCCAATTGAGCTAGTAGTGCATTGAAAGCTTTCATCTTGATAAAAGTGAATAACAAACCCTTTTCATTGAGTTTCTCACGCCGAAAGGTGGAGGGCCCAAACTCTAGGTTAATAATTGGATTTAAAAATTAAAAAAAAAAAGAAAAGAAAAAAGAAAAAGAAAAAGAAAAGTTACAAAAGTAATAAAAAAAAGTGAGGACTTCTCCCAAAAGGTGAGAAGTGGAAAGTGATTAGATGGAGGTTGTTTTGATTTATAGCCTAGTTGATTTGAGCTTATAAGTTCTTAGGGGTGTTTCAACACCTAATGCCCTAAAGCCGTTTGGTTTGGGAGTCATTGACCTAATGCTCGACTTCATGGATTGCTAGAAAGCTTAATAGATGAACACATTGCATTATGCTTCCGTCTTTGATCCTTAGGATTAGAAAAAAAAAAAAAAAAAATTTGGTTGAAAAGAATAAGCGCACCTAGATCAATAAAGCTTTAATAAAAGGTCCATTCTTTGTCTTGATGATTGGTACTAGATTTGTGTGCTAGTTTGAGGGTAATGATGTGATCATTTCTTTAGTTGGCTTAGATAGCAACACACTTGATGCCGGTCCACTAAAAAAGGATTCGAGTGTTGTTTTGATTTGCATAATCATTTTCTTGATGTGTGGATGACCATACGTGCTTGCTTGAAGTTGAGATTTTGGGAGATTGCTTGGAAATGGTTGAAAATTGCATACTTGAGATAGTTTTCTCCCAATGCTTGTTTGCAATATTGGTGCCTCTTTGGTGAGAATGAGCTTAATGTTTGTGGGTATCATTTCTGGAAACCCTCACGAGACTTCACTCGTCCGTTAGGGGTAACCTAGGGGTTTAAACGGCTTGTTGCATGTGCTAAATGCAATCGTGTTCCCTATAAAGTGGCGTTATCCATTTATTGCTTTCTAGTTCATAGTTGTATAGTTGTTCATTTCATTCCTTTACTTTGTAGTTCATTGCTACGGACTAACAATATTTAAGTTTGGGGGTGTGATGAGCGCTAAAAAGTGCGTATTTAAACCCCTTAAGCTTGAGTATTCTAGGACTTTTATCTATCTTATTTTTTCGTCTTTGACTAATTTCATATTATTGTCCTTTTCAGGTGCTTATTCCAAAAATAAGTTAATTCAGCCAAATATGAGCATTAAAGAAGCTATCTCAAGCTGAATGGAAAAAAGGAGGAAAGTGGAAGCAAAGTGGTGGAAAAACAGCAAGTTCGATCGATCTCAACATTTCTTCGATCGATCTGGAGATGATCGATCTAGACATTTAAAGATGGATCCAAGCCTTTGTCCTTATCTAAATGATTCCATCATCTTCGATCGATCCAAATTTTCTTCAATCGATCGAAATTGTTTGATTTTATCCTCACCTACCACTCCACCTACCACTTTTGTCTTTATTCAAAAAGGCGCCACCAAGGATGATCGATCTCTGCAGCATTCGATGGATCTTACCTAAGTTCGATCAATCTCATTGGAATTCGATCGATCGAACCTCCTCAAGTCCGAATTAAAATAGAGTCCAGTTCATTAAAAGTTGGCTCATTGTGCAATTATTGCAAGGCCTCTAGTGCTCAAGTCTAGGCCATTGGGTGTGACACTTGAGTCTCCTATATAAGGATTTTGAGCCGTTCTACATATATACTTTTAGGAAATATTCATCACATATCTTGGAGAGGAGGCTAGAGATTAGAGAGCTTTACACATTTTGTGGAGTTCTTCTATCAAGAAGGAGGTCATTCCTACCATGGAGATAGCCCTTGAGGGTTGGATAACTACTTCAATGAGTGGCTAGACATCTACTTGGGGCTAGAGTAGCCCCTAAGTTTGCTTCCTAGACCTAGTGCTTTGTATATTTTTAGGGATTTATTTGTAATAAATGTTTTGATCTTGGATTTATAAATATATCTTGTGGTTTCTAATTGATATGTATGGATTAATGCTTTCAATTGATTATTTATTTCTAATCATATGTCTATGTGTGATGGCCCAAGTTTTTCAACCCGGTGCGTCAGTGATGAACCAAAAGTTAGTCCGATAACGGATCCGAAATACGAAAGAAATTGATAAAACAAGGTCTTAAGAGATAGGAATCACTCCTAAGACACTAATGTGACCTTTCATGAGATCACGTGACTTAAAGAGAGCAAAAGCGGAAGCAAAGGTCAAAAAGGAAAAAATTCATTATCAAAGGGGTAAAATGGTCGATTCACAATTAAAGAGAGAAACTTGACTCTAAACAAGTCAAACATGGTGAATACAACCCATACTAATTATTTCACAATATTCCAAGAGGTTCTAAGAACATTGGCCAAGAATCCCACAAAATGCCCTTTCCCGGTTGAAGTGAAAATAGACCCTACCTTACTAAAACATGAATATCTCTCATTTTGTTTGGAATTTGAGGATGGTATTGGTACCATTGGAAATCTGACTCAAAATCCTTGAGATTAGGCTCAAGATTCACCCCATTTGGACTAGAAACGAAAAAGTTATGAACCTTTGAAGCTAGATGATTAATGCTAAAACGAAACCTGGAAGCTGTGCATATGAAAGCTATTTTGGTCAACCAAAATAGAGCTTCAAACGACTGAAATGAAAAAAAAAAACTTGCTGAAATCATGAATTTAAGTGTTGGTTGTTTCGGTAGACCAAATTAGAGCTTCGGTCGACCAAAATAGGCCTTGAACAGTAGAATTGGCTACTAGAATGATGAGTTACTATGCATAGACAAATCCAATTGCCATCGGTCGACCAAAATGGAGTTTTGGTCAACCAAAACACCTCAAAATGCTACTGGAAATCCTGTTATGAGTCCAAGGTACTAAGGTTCAACCTATACTTTGAATCCCATGACAATTTGGTTCAAAATGAATGTGTAAAACTGATTTTTCATTGAAATTCAAGTGTGTGGATGGCCTCATACATATCACTTACAAGATTTTCATATGTCAAACCTCGAAAATTTGGTAAAAGGCATTTTGAAGCAAAGATTTGATGTCAAGAAAGTACAACTACAAAAGTGAAGATGCTTGGCCCTTGGCCTCTTTACATACATACTTATAATGTCAAATGTAAATACTTAAGTATCATTACATGTCAAGAAAGCTACGTAAGCTTGTAAAATACCATACACCCATGGTATACAAATTATGACATCAAAGTAAAGCATGCTAAACATTCGCATGTCAATATACAAAATGCTTCAAATAGCTCATAGGCCTCTAAGGATGATGAGCATCGAAGAATATAGTCTCCTTACCTGAAAAACAACCCAAACCACAAGGGTGAGTAATCAAGTTACTCGTAGGAAAAGCATATGTGTAGACCCTAAAGTTTCAATATTATTGCAAGATTAATATAGACGAATACAAGGGAGCATTCCACTTAACGTCTATATTCAAGGTGTTCTAAGGGATCATCTTAAGCTAACTTAAATGAATCTAGCAACAGAATATCAAAATGGATGTACTTAACAACATCAAATCGCATGAAACCAAAATTACAAGTTACAACTTAAACATTTATTGTCAACTTGGAATTGAATGCGAAATCAAAAAGTGGAATCCTTGGACATTTAAGTTAGGAATTCTACCGAGACCTAAATGGTTGTTCCGGGCATTAACCCGTTGGGAAGACCACCCTAGTGCGCACTATCTCAATTGGGGAGAACTCATTCCTCCCGAACTAGAGCATAACTCTAGCCATGTCACTTTGTAACCATGTCCCAATAGAATCCAAAATACATCAAGTTCAAAACTTACACATAATATTAAGGCATATATACCACCTTCCATGCATAAGCATTTTGAAACCACACAAACCATGTCTTAGGGTTCCAAGTCTAGGATGGCATAATAAATGACAAGTCTTTAACATGATATAATGTGCAAAATAATACCACTAACTTATCAACTTCAATCATGCCTCAACAACAAGCTTCATAAACTAAATCTTAACATTTTTGCAGTAAGCTTCTAAAATAATCACAATTACCAATAGTAATCTACTAGAATGTAGGATTAACATCACAATAGTATAGTAATTCAAATTAATGAGAGTTCTATACGACATCAATAGTCCTACTCAAGACACATACACAATATACATACTTAATCAATAAAATCCTAAGTCAATCATAAGGATTTCCTATAGTATGCAATACTACAAATCTAAAGCATGTATACAATATATATTAAACCCCAAATGATTTTAAACACTTAAAATATAAACATACTACCACCCCTACCTCAATAGAGAATTGAATCTCTATAATCCAAATAACCAAGCTCCAAATGGAAAACAAGTTTAAGGTTAATGAAGAGAAGAGTGAGAGGTATCTTTTCTCTCCCAAGGTTTTTAGTCTAAGGTGAGTGGAAGGACGCCAAAAATGAAGTCAAAGCTATGAACCAAGCTTTTCTCCAATGGTGGCTAGGTTAGAGTTTTGAAAAACAAGTGTAAATAAAGAAGGTGAAGGTGAAAATGGTGAGTAGAGGGTCTAGTAATCCCCCATTCACTATGTGCTCTTATACTACCTCTCTCACACACACAATGCAAGACTAAATCATGATCCTACACTTGTCACAAATCCATGGCTCCTGCCTAGGCTTAATCCTAAGCCTACACTTGTCAACCATCTAACCCAACAAGTGCTCCAATCCTAGGCCAACAAGTGGGTAAATCTCCACCCTCCAAATGTTAAGAAATCATGCATCCAAGTCACTCCACCCTATTGCCAACAAGTGGCACTTGTCACATTTTTCAAAAATTGCAAAAAGGTCATTTTTCAAAATATCTTACAAATTAAATTGCAAAAAGGTCCCTAAGATGAAAAATAATTACTTCTTGTAATTACACAAAAACCCCAAAAATAAAGAATAATAACAATAAGGTATGCGTCCATGCCCTTTATGAAAAAATAAGCAACTAGAATGTATTTTCTACGAGAGTAAAAATACAATTGTCATGGAAATCAAATATCATGAATGCATGCAAAACCGGAATCAAATCCGAGAACAAAAAGTGAGGTTATGCAAAGAAAAATGATAAATGGGAAAAAGACGAAATAAGGAAAAGGCAAAAGAGGAAAAAGTCGAAAAAAGAAAATCGCCGAAAAAGAAAAGGCGGAAAAAGACCGGGTCATTACAACCTACCCTCCTAAAAAGAATTTCATCCCCAAAATCAAGTCGTACCTGAAAGAGAGAACAAATGGGGATACCGAGAGCGAACCTCCTGTTCGAGCTCCTAGGTAGCCTCCTCAACATCGTGGTGTTTCCACAAGACCTCTACCAACGGAATGGTCTTGATCCGCAAGACTTGCTCCCATGAATCAAGAATCTGGACTGGACCCTCCTCGTAGGTCACATCCTAATCAACAACAACATCTATCCACTGTAAAACATGTGATGGATCTGGCTTATACTTCCTCAACATAGATACGTGAAAGACATCGTGAACCCTATCCAGATCTGGCGGCAACGCCAACCGATAAGCAACTTCACCGACGCGCTCTTAAATATGAAATGGTCTAATGAACCTAGGAGACAACTTGCCCGTCTGCCGAAATCTCAGAAGTCCCTTCCGTGGAGAAATCTTGAGAAAGACGTGGCTCCCTACCTCAAAAGACAAGGATCTTCTCCTCTTATCAGCATAACTCTTCTGCCTGCTCTGAGCTATAGCCAACCGCTGCCGAATCAACTTAATCTTCTCTGTAATCTCAATGACAATATCTGGACCCAAGGCGACTGTATCACCTACCTCGGTCCAACAAACTAGAGATCTGCAAGGTCTGCCATACAATGCCTCAAAAAATGCCATGCCAATACTAGTCTGGTAACTGTTGTTGTAGGCAAACTCCACCAAAGTTAAGTAGTCTTCGCAACTACCCCCAAAATCCAAAATGCAAGCCTGTAGCATATCCTCCAATATCTAAATGGTATACTTTGACTTACCATCAGTCTGAGGATAGAATGCCCTGCTGAAATGAAACCCCGTGTCAAGAGCCTCCTGAAAACTCTGCCAAAAGTTGGGATCCCTATCCAAAACAATAGATACTGGAACCTGATAAGCGCCGAATATTGTATATTCAAGTGCCCTAAATTACATTAGTAAAGTCCATTGTATGTTAATTTATGTAGATTATCTTCATTTCTATGTTTTTATGCATTTTCAGGTTCATTGGCCAAAATGGAACAAGAATAAGGCCTCGAGGAATCTTGAGCAACAAAAGGTGCCAATGCTGAATTCTGGCAGCAGTAGAACCTGGATTTTGCTCACCATTTTGACCTTCCAAACTTGAGAACTGGACTTCCCTCATAGCATGAAATATTTATAGCTCTGAATTAGCTTTCTAAATCTTCAAACGGTTTGTTATTCGGAGCTTGGAGCAGAGAGTTATGGCCTTGTTACCAGAGGTGCGCAGAACTGCCTGGCAGCAATGAAATTCTGCTTTGATCTTCATTTTCAACCAACCATTCTTGAGAATTGAATCTCCACCAAAACATGAAGTATTTAAATATCTGAATTAGCTTTCCAAATCTTCAAACAGTTTGTCATTCAGAGTTTGGATCGCAAAGTTATGGCCATTTCATTAAAGCAGGTCCGGGCTGAGCAAATGAAGAATAGGGCATTCTGCCCAATTTTCGAGTGCTCGAGGCCCTATTTCGAGCACTCGAAATTAGGGCAAAATTCTACACGACTCAGCCCACTTGTGCTCAGATTTTACCTACTTTGGAAGCTTTCCTTTATGAGTTGGTTGGGAATGTTTCTTGGAGGAGAGAGAGAGCTTTTTGGATGGATTTCTTATCTAGATAAAGAGGGGAGAGCCACACATTTTCATTAAGCTTCATTTTTACAAGATAGAGGAGAGAGAAGAGAGCAAGAAAGAGGGGTTGTTCAAGCTCCAAAGAGGGTGCACGAAAATGAAGATGAGGATGATGCTTCTTCCTTCTTCTAGCTCACCAATGGGCAACTAAACCTCATCTAGGGAGGTGGTGAAACCCCTCCCTTGTAAGCATGTGTTAGTATAGTTTATTTTTGGGGATTACAATGTATTTTTGATAGTCTTTCCATGATCAAGAGCCTCATTTTTGTTGTAATGAATGTTGAATGTTTATAAATGATTATTGTGAGTTATTCATCTTGTCTTGGATGGTTAATCATATTGCTTGCACTTCCATGGTGACAATGGAAGTTAGATCATGGAATGGTTTTAATGGCATGGAGTTGGAGAACCTAGATAGTTCATGGCTTAGGGTTTCCCTTTGATGGTCTATACTTGATTCTTTGCTTTATGTGCATTCACCATTTAAATTAGGGCTTGATAATCCTTGACTTAGTAAGCATGTTCTAAGCTACATTTTAGTTTAGGTAGTTGATCATGTGAACCTTTGATGGTTTATTCTTGCCTTCCTATTTAAATGAACTTCTTGAGGATATTATAGCAACCTAGTATTGTTATGTATCATGACTATCATATATGTTGTTTTTCCCTTAAATTAATCTTAACCTAGCATGTGTATAGGGATGGAGGTGGATTCATTTCCCTAGCCTTCTTTACTTGTACTTCACTCCCTTGAATTCTTGCAATTTATTGTTTTATGCACTTTTAATTTCCTAGCTTAAGTGACATCCAACAAAACCTCTATAAACCCCTTATCATTCTAAGAACAATTCTAGACACTTAGGTTGCCATAGACTAGCGCAGTCCCAGTGGTTCGACTTACCCGACCAATAGCCCTATTTTACAATGATTCGTGCTATTGCGAAGGTTGATGTTTAATTGACCAACCGATCAATTTTTGGCGCCGTTGCCGGGGACTTGCATACGGTTTAGCAACCAAAGTTTTAAGGTTAAACTTAGTGTGATTGTTAATATTGTGTTTTGTGCATATTTCTCATGTGGTTTAACCATTTTTATGTTGTAAGATTCTAGGGACTCGACTCTCGCCGTGGGAACGCTAGCAATGTGTAAGGCTAGAGGACCCTAGGTAAGCTTCTTGACCTTTTAGTTTCGCATTGTTATATTTTGTGTATGTGTTAAGCTTAGAAGTAGTTAATTTATTTGCAAGCCCTTGTTGAGGCTATATTATTGTTTTAATTTTGTGTTCAAGTATCGGTCCTTGTCGTGGCCATTTATTTTTTGTCTTGATAATTGAGGAGAAAGGGAACATCATATGTGGAGTTGTGGTTGATGAATTGCTTTGTTGAGTATATGCTTTGTTGTTGATGTTCGGTCGTAGGTCACTTTCCTTACCTACAATCGATTCTCCCATTGATATTAACTCTCTTGAAAGAACTCTTAGACGGAACCCTAGGGAACCTACTCTTATACGGGATTTTGAAACTGAATTTAATACAATGGGGGATAATATAGGAAATCCGGGGAATGAAAGGGCTGAAATTCCTAATATCGAGCCAATGACTCTTAGAGATCATTTCATCCTTACCACCTATGCTTCTCCATCTTGTATAGTGATGCCAAACATCGATGCAGCTCAATATGAGATCAAATCTAGTACCATCCAAATGCTTCCATCTTTTCATGGTTTTGATAATGAAGATCCATATAAGCATCTCGATGAGTTCCTTGAAATCTGTTCGACCATCCAGTTGAGAGGATTTCCTGAAAATGCACTCCACTTACATCTTTTCCCATTCTCCCTAAAGGATAGGGCAAAATATTGGTTGAACTCCCTCGCTCCCAACTCTATTACTTCTTGGGCTCAATTGCAACAAGAATTTCTTAAGAAGTATTATCCGGTGAGTAAAACCAACCAAATGAGGCGTTCCATTCTAAGCTTTTCTCAAGTTGATGGAGAACAACTCCATGAGACTTGGGAAAGGTTATAAGATCTTCTTCTGACAGTGTCCTCATCATTTGATCCCAAAATGGCAATTAGTGCAAGCTTTCTATGCCGGCTTGACCGACACCCATAGATTCATGGTTGACTCTTCTTGTGGTGGGATGTTCATGTCCAAGAATGCGGATGAGGCTTGGACCTTACTTGAGAATTTGAGTGAAAATTCACTTCAACACAATTCTCGTAGGGCTCCGACCTCAACCACTCCAAAGAACACCAATCCTTGTCAACAAAAATCAATAAGGGAGGAATCATCTCAAGTGGATGCCATTGCTCATAAATTCTACCAATTGATGGCACCACATCTTCCCCCTTCATTGTCTCAAAATTCGGCAAGTTCGGTTTGTGCTTCATGTACTAGTCCATTCCATCTCTCGGAAGATTGCCCCACACCGGAGTAATTTCCCAATCCCAACCAAGAGCAAGCTAATGCCATGTTCTCAAGGCCCGGGCATAACCCGTATTCTAATACATATAATCCAGGTTGGAGGGACCATCCGAATTTTTTGTGGAGGCAACAAGCCCCACAAAATTCCCAACTTCAAAATCAAGGGCCTCAAAATCAGCCCTCTTCTCAATATCAAGGTAGGCCTTTCCAAGCCTCTTCAAGCTACCAACCTCCATACAATCCAAACGTCTCCACTCAACCTCCTGTGAATCCAATTGATGAGATAATGGCTGCAAACAAGCAAATGATGGAATCATTAAATGTGCAAATGATGGAATCATTAAACAAGCAAATCATGGATTCCAACAAGCATCTCTTGACATCCTTGCAACCTACTCTCCAAATGGTTCACTCCCATACTCAATCCATAGCTAGGCTCGAAAATCAAATGGGATAAATAGCTAACCAAGTGAACCAACTTCTTGAAAAAGACAAGGGTAAGCTTCCCGCTCAACCATTTGAAAATCCTAGAGGAATGCATGTGATTGATGAAACCCCTCCTCCGAGTGGGCCGACTCATGAACAAGTTCAAGCTATCACCACCCTTCGGAGTGGTAGAGTGGTTGACAACAAGGTTGATGGAGACACAAGTGAGAAAAACCCTCCTTTGAAAAATCCGAATTCAAGCTCTTCAAGTCCAAATTCAAGCTCTTCTTGTCCAAATACCATTCATGGAAAGCCCACTCATGTCACCCCAAATGTGGAAACTTCTTATGAGCCAAAAGCTCCGTTTCCTCAACGTCTCCAAGAGTCGACACATTTTGGGAATAAGAATTGCAAAATTCAAGACATGTGGGAAGTTTTCAGGCAAGTAAAGATCAATCTTCCTCTCTTGGATGCTATCAAGCAAATTCCTTCCTATGCAAAATTCCTTAAGGATTTGTGCACTCAAAAGCGCACTTCCAGAAGTCATTTACCAAAGAAAGTGAGGTTAACTGAAAATGTTAGTGCGATCATTCAGCACAGCACTCCTCCGAAGTATAAGGATCCGGGTGCCCCCACAATCTCTTGTGTCATTGGTGACAACAAAATCGAGAGGGCCCTCCTCGACTTAGGAGCTAGTGTGAATTTGATTCCATATTCGGTTTACCTACAACTTGGTTTGGGAGATCTAAAACCAACTCCGATAGTATTGCAACTTGCTGATAGATCTATTAAGCAACCACGGGGAATCATTGAAGATGTTATCATAAAGGTGGATAGGTTCTACTTCCCGGTAGACTTCGTGGTTCATGATACGGAAGCAGTCCACGACCCAAGAAAACACATTCCCATAATTCTCAGACGTCTTTTTCTAGCTACAGCTAATGCTTCTATTAACTGTAGAACTAGATTGATGGATATCTCTTTTGGGAATATGAATGTTAAGCTCAATATTTTCAATGCTGTGCATCTTTCTTTGGATGAGAGTGAGTGTTTTGCAATCACTATTACTGATGAACTCATTGAAAATCCAATTCCACCTCTTTCGACGGAGGATCCCCAACAAGCTTGCTTGGTCCACTCTGATTTTGAGGATTTTGATGAGGAAAAATCCATTCGGGAAGTCAACTCCTTGCTTGATATTCCATCACCATTTTCCTCTCCTTTATGGGAAGCACCAAATCCATCTCTATCTTGGGATTGTCCATCTCCTTCCATTTCTTCACCGGAGTTACCTCAACATTTTGAAGGTGAACCACCGGACTAGGGTAAGGAGAATGTTGGCAAGTTGCTGGAAATTCTTCCAATCATTCCAGCCCAATCTAGAATCATTGTCCATGATACTCAACCTATGAACAAACCATTTGAGTACAATGAGGTATATGAATTAGAGATTGCAAATATGAAAGGTCATGATCCTCCCATTGTTAGTCAAGACAATGACATTCAACGAGCTTCCATAATCTCAAACAAGCAACACCTTTGCTTAAATCTGAAAATAAAAGAAGTAAGATTAAGAGCGATGCTCAAATCCTCTAAGGCCAAACTTGTTTCTCTTCGGAAGGATCAAATTCCCTCACCATTCATTGATCCAAGTTTGAGACCATATAAAGGAGGCAAGTTGCATACGGAGCATTAAGGATCCATCTCTCCAATGGATCCCGATCCTGGTTCGTCTAGCTATCGACATGAAATTTAGCAAAGCAAGGGAAGAAATTCTTTCGATGTTCCAAGCTTCCCTACCTTCCCAAATTGCTTGTGCCTTGAAATTTTCTGGGAAATGGTAAAGAAAAGCCAAAAATTTAATTTTTCTGGAAATCTCTTCAGTCGTGTTCCACAATTTTAGCATGGCTCTTAGACCTTCTCAGCTCTAATTTTCATTCCCAGAAATTTCCATCGCTTTTGAGCAATTTCATAGGATATTTGGCATGCAACTCATGTGCACAACCTCTCATTTTCAACGCATTGTTGGATCATGGTTCCCCAAAATTTTCCATGCATTGGAGATGAAGTGCAAGGTTTAAAAAAAAATTTTCTTACATTCATCCATGCATTTGAAGAGACCAAATCCCATCCATGCATTGAAGAGATGTTCCAAGGCTTGAAAATTTTCTCAAAATCCATCCATGCATTGGATTGGAATAATGTGTCAAGTTTCAAATTTTCCATGCATGGCTTGAATTTAGGACTGACATGCAAATTTTTAAAAATTCTGTATGCTTAAAATTTTCATTTTTGAGAATTCTATCCATTTTGCATCATGTTGCAAAAAGCTTGAAAATTTTCTTAAACTCATACATGCATTGTGTGCAGTGCAAAGTTTGAAAAATTTTTCCATCCATGCAAAAATTTCAATCCATTTCATCCATGCACTCAAAATCTATCCATGCAAGATCTTCCATGCATTCAAGTTGGCTGAAACATTCAACCTCCAAGTGCCAATTCATTTCTAAGCTACTGAGCCAATTTCGTGCCCTCCAAATCCTATTCAGATTGCTCCAAATTACCACACCAATTTTGCATGCTCACTGCCCAAGTTTGGAGCGCTCTAGCTTCCATTTGGATTGCTCCAAACTTCTCCACCATCATTCCGAGGCTGCTGCTTGTATTTAGAGCACTCTAATTCCATTTTAGAGTGCTCTAAATGTGAACCAATCTCATCCCAAGCTACTGCCTTCATTTAGAGCACTCTAGCTCCCATTTGGAGTGCTCTAAATGTGAACCAATCTCATCCCAAGCTACTGCCTTCATTTAGAGCACTCTAGCTCCCATTTGGAGTGCTCTAAATGTGAACCAATCTCATCCCAAGCTCACTGCCTTCATTTAGAGCACTCTAGCTTCCATTTAGAGTGCTTTAAATTTTCAGCCCAACATCCCGCAACCACTGTCTCCAATTCGAGCACTCGAAGGCCAAGCTTCGAGTGCTCGTAGCTGTTATCCCACTGCAACCCAACATACCGAACTCTCTGTGTTCAAATCGAGCACTCGAAATCCCATTTCGAGTGCTCAAAATCTCTTTCTCACCCAAGTCAACAACCATGCAACCTTCTCTCGGCATTTTTCCACTTCACCATGCAAGCAAGCAGCCGTGCTTGCAAGCCATGCATAACATCACACCAACCAACCTCACACCCCCTTCCTCTCGGTTTCCACCAAGCAACCTAACCATTTCTCTCTCAGCACCTTCCTCACCACCCAACCATCTACACCATGCACCAAACCAACCCCTGCAACCCCCACTCAACCTCGGCCGCAACCACAACCCCACCACCTCACAATACTTCATCTTCCTCACTCCAACAAAAAAAAAAAAAAAAAAAAAAAAAAAAAAAAAAAAAAGAAGCTAAATTTTAAAATTAAAAAAAAATATATATATATATGTGACTGTTTTTCTTAAAAGCCTATGCTTTTACTTGTGTATAGTAGTTGTGTTTTGACAGGTCTTCCTGTCCAAGTTTAGGGGACGCTTTTGCGCACTCACATAGCTGAACATTTACGTCGTCGTAACTCCACTTGGTATTATTGTTCTTTCCCCCCTTTTTTTTGCTCTTATTTTGGTATGCTTGTCTTCACACCTTGAGGACAATGTGTCATTCAAGTTTGGGGGTGCATTTATGCATTTTTGGTTTCATAATTTTTGCTAAGCAATGATAGTATAACTTGACACTTGTCGGAGATGAAACATATGTTTAATACATTGTGTATAGAAGCAATTGAAATTTTTGAAAATAAAGAAAAATTTGAGTTAAAATGATCATGTAGATTCAAATTAGTCTATATAAATGTCTCAATTAAATTCTCGCTGGATTTGACACTCTTTTAAGCTTCACAATGCACAGATGCACATTGGAAACTTAACTGTGAGGCATGCAACTTGATCAACCTTGACCTTGGCCTAGTTAATCTGATTTGATGAACCTGATAGATGAATATCTTTGGCATGATTTAAGTTGAAAAAAAAAAAAAAAAAACTGAGAAAGAAAGAAAAAAATGACCAGTTGACGTTCGTAGCCTTTCCAACTCGAGCTATTAAGCCCTAGGAGTGTCTCTACACTTAGCACCCTAAAGCCGTCTGGTTTGGGAGTTGTTGGCCTAACGCTTGCTACAAGGGTTGGTTAGAAAGCTTAAAGGACTTAAACACTGCACGGTCATTCAAAAAAATTGTAATAAACATGGTTCGCTAGAGTTCGTAGCCTTTCCAACTTGAACTATTAAGCCCTTTGGAGTGTCTCTACACTTAACACCCTAAAGCCATCTGGTTTGGGAGTTGTTGGCCTAATGCTTGCTACATAGGTTGGTTAGAAAGCTTAAGGGACTTTAGCATTGCACAACCATTCTATGTTTCGCTTATGAGTTACAATAAATTGTAAACAGGCAACAAAAGTTGTCTTGAAAATAAAATCATGCCTTAGGGACCTCATTTAAAGGGGAATTCAATGATTTGAAAACTTGTGCTTGGAAATTGGAAAAGAAAGTAAAAGCTGCATGTTGAGAATCCAATCCACTTTCACTGAAGTTAGAGCTGATTTTCATTTAAGAGATGACAATTGAGTTATTTATATGGACTATGATGTTGATATATGCATGTTGAAATGTGTTTAGTATCAATGCTTCATATATGCAAGGTAGTCTTCCCAATGACCCCATCTCCAGCTCTTTTTCTGTTTCAAGTTATTTTTGAGCAATGTATATATCTCATTTTACCATGGATGATATTTTTGTAGTAGCAACCCCATGGTTGTCTTTTCATTAAGTTTTTCATTGTATTTTTGCTAAGGGACTAGCAAAATGTAAGTTTGGGGGTGTGATAAGCGCAGAATATTGTATATTCAAGCGCCCTAAATTGCATTAGTAAAGTCCGTTGTATGTTAATTTATGTAGATTATCTTCATTTCTATGTTTTTATGCAATTTCAGTTCATTGGCCAAAATGGAACAAGAATAAGGCCTTGTGGAATCTTGAGCAACAAAAGGTGCCAATGCTGAATTCTGGCAGCAGTAGAACCTGGATTTTTCTCGCCATTTTGACCTTCCAAACTCAAGAACTGGACTTCCCTCATCACATAAAAGATTTATAGCTCTGAATTAGCTTTCTAAATCTTCAAACGGTTTGTCATTCGGAGCTCGGAGCAGAGAGTTATGGCCTTGTTACCAGAGGTGCGCAGAACTGCCTGGCAGCAATGAAATTCTGCCTTGATCTTCATTTTTGACCAACCATTCTTGAGAATTGGATCTCCACCAAAACATAAAGTATTTAAAGCTCTGAATTAGCTTTCCAAATATTTAAACAGTTCATCATTCAGAGTTCGGAGCGCAAAATTATGGCCATTTTATTAAAGTAGGTCCGGGCTGAGCAAATGGAGAATAGGGCATTCTGCCCAATTTTCGAGTGCTCGAGGCCCTATTTCGAGCACTCGAAATTAGGGCAGAATTCTACACGACTCAGCCCACTTGTGCTCAGATTTTACCTACTTTGGAAGCTTTCCTTTATGAGTTGGTTGGGAATGTTTCTTGGAGGAGAGAGAGAGCTTTTTGGGTGGATTTCTTATCTAGATAAAGAGGGGAGAGCCACACATTTTCATTAAGCTTCATTTTTACAAGATAGAGGAGAGAGAAGAGAGCAAGAAAGAGGGGTTGTTCAAGCTCCAAAGAGGGTGCACGAAAATGAAGATGAGGATCATGCTTCTTCCTTCTTCTAGCTCACTAATGGGCAACTAAACCTCATCTAGGGAGGTGATGAAACCCCTCCCTTGTAAGCATGTGTTAGTATAGTTTATTTTTGGGGATTACAATGTATTTTTGATAGTCTTTCCATGATCAAGAGCCTCATTTTTGTTGTAATGAATGTTGAATGTTTATAAATGATTATTGTGAGTTATTCATCTTGTCTTGGATGGTTAATCATATTGCTTGCACTTCCATGGTGACAATGGAAGTTAGATCATGGAATGGTTTTAATGGCATGGAGTTGGAGAACCTAGATAGTTCATGGCTTAGGATTTCCCTTTGATGGTCTATACTTGATTCTTTGCTTTATGTGCATTCACCATTTAAATTAGGGCTTGATAATCCTTGACTTAGTAAACATGTTCTAAGCTACATTTTAGTTTAGGTAGTTGATCATGTGAACCTTTGATGGTTTATTCTTGCCTTCCTATTTAAATGAACTTCTTGAGGATATTATAGCAACCTAGTATTGTTATGTATCATGACTATCATATATGTTGTTTTTCCCTTAAATTAATCTTAACCTAGCATGTGTATAGGGATGGAGGTGGATTCATTTCCCTAGCCTTCTTTACTTGTACTTCACTCCCTTGAATTCTTGCAATTTATTATTTTATGCACTTTTAATTTCCTAGCTTAAGTGACATCCAACAAAACCTCTATAAACCCCTTATCATTCTAAGAACAATTCTAGACACTTAGGTTGCCATAGACTAGCGCAGTCCCAGTGGTTCGACTTACCCGACCAATAGCCCTATTTTACAATGATTCGTGCTATTACGAAGGTTGATGTTTAATTGACCAACCGATCAGAACCCCGTGAAGCCCGACAATCTGCCCCACATACAGTCCACTAAGCCTCTCTGCATCATCTGTCACTACCATAGGCAAAAAGTGAGCCGTCTTAGTCAATCTGTCAACAATGACCCAAATGACATCATTCCCTACCATAGATCTTAGAAGTCCCGTTATGAAATCTATAGTGGTGTTCTCTCACTTCCATTCTGCCACTGGTAGTGGTTGCAACAAACTTACCGGTCTTTGATGTTATGCCTTCACTTGCTGACAAGTAAGGCATTTAGCCATGAACTAAGAAACATCTCGTTTGATACCTTTCCACCAAAACTATCTCCGCAAATTGTGATACATCTTTGTACCACCAAGATGAACTGCGAGTCGAGAATGGTGAAAATCCCGAAGAACAACGTCACGACAAGACAAAGGAACAACTATTTTCCCTCTGTACCTGAGACCACTGTCAGAATGCAAGGTCCAACCCTCTACATTCTCGGAACCTAAAATTCGATCGTGGATGGACTTCATCTCCCCATCCTTCTATTGTGCCTCAATAACTTTGCTAATAAGAGCCAGTTGAGCCATAAGGCTAAACAAAATAGCCGGTGAAACATCCTCATACAACTGCAAACCAAGATTTGCAAACTCTTCTAGTATCTTCTATCTGTGAATGGAAATGCTAGCAAGGGTACCCCGTGACTTCCTACTAAAAGCATCGGCCACCACATTGGCCTTCCCTGGATGATACTATAACTTAAAGTCGTAGTCCTCCATGAACTCAACCCATCTGGGCTATCTCCAGTTCAAATCCTTCCAAGAGAAGAGATATTTGAGACTCTTGTGATCGGAGAAAACCTCAAACTTTTCCCCGTACAAATAATGTCTCCACCCCTTAAGGGCAAAAATAACTGCTGCCAACTCTAAATCATGTGTCGGATAGTTCAACTCGTAAATCTTCAATTGTCGAGACCCATAAGCTACCACCCGTTCAGTCTGCATCAGAACACAACCTAAACCTTCTTGCGAAGCATCACAATAGACCACGTAACCCAAACCACATGCAGGTATGATCAAAACTGGAGCCAATGTCAATCTGACCTTCAACTCCTGAAAAGCAAAATCACAAGCCTCATTCCATGTGAACTTAACTCCCTTGCGAGTAAGTCAAGTCATAGGTGCCGCTAAACGAGAGAAATCCCGAACAAACCTCCTATAATAGCCGGCTAGGCCAAGAAAGCTCCGAACCTCAAACACTGTCTTCGGACATTCCCAATCCATCATAGACTCAATCTTCGACGAATCCACTACAACACTGCTTTTTGACACAACATGTCCAAGGAACTTCACTTTTGGTAGCCAAAATTCACATTTCTCAGACTTGGCATACAACTGGTTATCCCTAAGGATCTGCAACACTGTCCTCAAATGATACTCATGCTCCTCTACCGAAGTCGAGTATACCAGAATGTCGTTAATGAACACCACCACAAATTTGTCAAGATAGTCACTGAATACATGGTTCATCAAATCCATAAAAGATACTAGAGCATTGGTCAAACCAAATGGTATCACCAGAAACTTATAATGGCCATACCGTGTGCGAAAAGCGGTCTTGGATATATCCTCATCCTTAACCCTTAACTGATAGTAACCTGAATTCAAATCAATCTTCGAAAAGTATGTTGCTCCTTTCAACTGATCAAACAAGTCATCAATCCTTGGTAAAGGATACCTATTCTTGATCGTAACATGATTCAACTTACGATAATCGATGCAAAGTCTCAAAGACCCATCCTTCTTTTTCACAAAAAGAACCAGTGCTCCCCATGGTGAAGCACTAGGATGAATAAAGCCCTTAGCTTTCAAATCATCCAATTGACTTTTCAATTCATCAAGCTCTGCCGGTGCCATACGGTACGGTGCCATAGAGATGGGCGCTGTATCAGGAATGACATCAATGGCAAAAATAACTTCCCTTAAAGGAGGTAACTCTATCAGTTACTCTGGAAAGACATCAACAAAATCCTCAACAACTGTCGGAAAAACACGGTCGAAACTGCTATCCTCGTCAACTAGCAAACTAGCTAAGTAGGATCTATGGCCACTCCAGTCACCAATACTAAAAACCATTGCCTGGTGGGAATCTCTTCGATCTCCCACAAAATGGAAACAATCTCCCTTGGGAGTGCAAACGGATACCCTTCCGCTGTAGCAATCAATCTTAGCCTGAAAGAATGACAACCAATCCATCCCGAGAATGACATCAAAGCCCATCATGTCAAGAATAATGAAATCGAACTTTAAGGTCCACCCAACTATCTCAATAGCACAACCCCGACAAACACGATCCAAAGACACTGGACCCCCAACTGGCATGTCAACACAAAGAAGACCGTCTCGAAGTGTGACCTCCAGACCCAATGAATGTGCAAATGATATAAAAATGAAAGAATGTGATACACCTGTGTCAACAAGAACCCGTGCCTAAGAACTGAAAAATGGAAAGATACCTCGATTTGAAGAGGTTCCTGCGAAAGCATCTTCCTATGGAAGAGCGTAGGCTCGTCCCTGAGTCCCTGGGCCCTGCTGTGAACTACCCTGATAGCCTGACTGATGTGTAAAAGTAGCAGGTGTAGAACCCCTAGCTGGATAAGTACCAACTGGCACCACTGGCTGTGGTGCCTGAGGAACTTTGAAACTAGACTAAACCACTGCAGACTGTGCCGGTACCACCTGTGAATTTGTGCCACCACGTGACTTATTCAAAAACTTTGGACAATCCTTCTTGAGATGACCTAGCCGCTTATAATACAAGCAAGCTCCCTGCCCTGTTTTTGTAGAAACTAAAGTCTGACTGGCCTGCGCCCAAAGCTGTAGGCAGCGAGGCTTGATGTGCCCCGGTTGCTGACAATGGTGATAAACTACACCCTGGGCTGATCCCAAAGATACAGGAACTGTGGGTGCAGAATGATTCTCCTGCGATCCCCCCTGTGAGTGAGTATTGTTCCCTGCCCTGGCCTTCTTCCACTGACTCTTGAAAGATGATGGATTATCTTTGCGAGGCTGCTTGTGTGAACCCCTGATCTGTAACTGATCCCGTTCCTCTGCTTTAGTTAGCATAGCCTTCTGGATCACTTCTCTGTAAGTCCTCAAATCAAGAATTGACACCCGTGGCCTGATGTCAAGGTGTAGCCTATCCTGAAACTTTATTGCCCTGGCCTCGTCTGTTGCTACCATATCCTCGGCATAACGAGAGAGAGAAGTAAATCGTGTCTCATACTCAATGACACTCATAGTGCCCTGATAGAGACCTGTGAACTGTGTCCTCATCTCCCGCCTAATAGCCTTAGGAAAGAAGCGCTCAAAGAATAAATCTCTGAACTCGTTCCAAGTCATCAACTCAACATTGTAGGCATTGGTCATAGACCTCTACCAAATATTTGCATCTCCCATGAACATAAAGGCTGTCAAAGAAATCCTCAACCTGTCGATAGGTGCCGCTATACTATCCAACTTGCGAACCATAAGGTTCAACCAAGCTTCTGAGACTAGCGGATCTGAACTCACCGTAACTGGATCAATCTTGACCCTCTGTAGTTGCATAAAGTACTCTAGTGCCTCATTGATTATCGGTGCTGGTGCCGGTGCTAGTACAGGAAACTGTATCCCTATCACTTGCCTGCGTATCAACTCCTGTAAAGATTCAGCGATCCCCTGAGTGATTCCCTGAGCAACCCGCTCTTCATAAGACAGTGCCCGTGGTGGATTAGCATCCACGCCACGAACTGGAATCTTGGGCCTCCCCGGACCCCTCGTGAACTCGGTGTCAGCCACCTGCTTCTTAGTGCCCTAACGTGAGGACTCTCCATGTGTGACAACCATGGTGCTAAATGTGCAAAAGAAGGAAGGTCAACAATAACAAAAGTTATTATGACCGAGTGCAACTCACACTATGAATACACAAAATACCAAGCAAGACAAGGTATGCAACATACAGTCATGCTAAAACAATCAAGGAAAGCTGTGTAAATAGTTAACCACTTAAGCAAGTAAGCATACATGTCAAATAAGGATACTTTTAAACATATAAGCATATAAGCCTAAAGACATGTCATACTACCAAGCGTGTTATAACGAAACATATAAACATGTTATAAGGCCAAAACAGGTTATCAAAAGCATGCACATAAATTAGAGTAGATCGATAAAAGCATTATATGCACCAAAAACCCGTCATCCTAAGGTGTTCAAACCTAGGAGCTCTGATACCACTTGTGACAGCCCAAGTTTTTCAACCCAATGCGTCAGTGGTGAACCGAAAGTTAATCCGATAACGGATCTGAACTACAGAAGCAAATGATAAACCAAGGTCTTAAGAGATAGGAATCACTCCTAAGACACTAATGTGACCTTTCATGAGATCACGGGACTTAAGGAGTGCAAAAGCGGAAGCAAAGGTCAAAAATGACAAAATTTGTTATCAAATGGGCAAAACGGTCAATTCACAATTAAAGAGAGAAACTTGACTCTAAACAAGTCAAACAAGGTGAATACAACCTAAACTAATCATTTCACAACATTATAAGAGGTTCTAAGAACATTGGCCAAGAATCCCACAAAATGCCCTTTCCTGGTTTAAGTGAAAACAGACCCTACCTCACTAAAACATGAATATCTCTCATTGTGTTTGGAATATGAGAATGGGATTAGTACCATTGGAAATCTGACTCAAAATCCTTGAGTTTAGGCTCACGAATCATCCCATTTGGATTAGAAACGAAAAAGTTATGACCCTTTGAAGTTGGATGATCAATGCTGAAATGAAACCTAGAAGCTGTGCGTATGAAAGCTATTTTGGTTGACCGAAATGGAGCTTTGGATGACAAAAATGAACAAAAAACTTGTTGAAATCATGAATTTAAGTGTTGGTTGTTTCGGTAGACCGAAATAGAGCTTCGAGCGACCGAAATAGGCCTTGAACAGTAGAATTAGCTACTGGAATGATGAGTTACTGTGCATAGACAAATCCAATTGCCATCGGTTGACCAAAATAGAGTTTCGGTCACCCAAACACCTCAAAATGCTACTGGAAATCCTGTTATGAGTCCAAGGTGCTAAGGTTCAACCTATACTTTGAATCCCATGACAATTTGGTTCAAAATGAAAGTGTAAAACTGATTTTTCATTGAAATTTAAGTGTGTGGATATGCCAACAACTTTGATATGAAAACTTGAATGTAAAACAATGGCCCATGGCCTTATACATATCAATTACAAGATTTTCATATGTCAAACCTCCAAAATTTGGTAAAAGGCAATTGGAAGCAAAGATTTGATGTCAAGAGAGTATAACTACAAAAGTGAACATGCTTGGCCCTTGGCCTCTTTACATACATACTTATAATGTCAAAAGTAAATACTTAAGTATCATTACATGTCAAGAAAGCTATATAAGCTTCTAGAATACCATACACCCATGGTATACAAAATATGACATCAAAGTTAAGCATGCTAAACACTTACAGGTCAATATACAAAAATGCTTCAAATAGCTCATAGGCCTCTAAGGATGATGAACATCCAAGAATAGAGTCTCCTTACCAAAAAAACAACCCAAACCACTAGGGTGAGTAATCATGTTGCTCGTAGGAAGAAACATATGCGTATACCCTAAAGTTTCAATATCATTGCAAGATTAATATAGACGAATACAAGGGAGTATTCCACTTAACGTCTATGTTGAAGGTGTTCTAAGGGAGCATCTTAAGCTAACTTAAATGAATCTGGCAACACAATATCAAAATAGATGTACTTAACAACATCAAATCGCATGAAACTAAAATTACAAGTTACAACTTAAACATTGATTGTCAACTTGGAATTGAATGCGAAATCAAAAAGTGGAATCCTTGGACATCTAAGCTCAGAATTCTGCTGAGACCTCAATGGTTGTTCTGAGCATTAATCCGTTGGGAAGACCACCCTAGTGCGCACTATCTCAATTGGGGAGAACTCAAACCTCCTGCGCTAGAGCCAAACTCTAGCCATATCACTTGTAACCATGTCCCAAGAGAATCCAAAATACATCAAGTTAAAAACTTATACATAATATTAAGGCATATATACCACCTTCCATACACAAGCATTTTGAAACCACACAAACCATATTTTAGGGTTCCAAGTCTAGGATGACATAATAAATGACAAGTCCTTAACATGATATAATGTGCAAAATAATACCATTAACTTATCAACTTCAATCATGCCTCAACAACAAGCTTCATATACTAAATCTTAACATTTTTGCAATAAGCTTCTAAAATAATCACAATTACCAATAGTAATCTACTAGAATGTAGGATTAACATCACAATAGTATAGTAATTCAAATCAATGAGAGTTCTATACGACATCAATAATCCTACTCAAGATACATACACAATATACATGCTTAATCAATAAAATCCTAAGTCAATCATAAGGATTTCTTTTAGTATGCAATACTACAATTCTAAAGTATGTATACAATATATATTAAACCCCAAAGGATTTTAAAACACTTTACATATAAACATACTACCACCCCTACCTCAATAGAGAATTGAATCTCTATAATCCAAATAACCAAGCTCAAAATGGAAAACAAGTTTAGCGTTAATGAAGAGAAGAGTGAGAGGTATCTTTTCTCTCCCAAGGTTTTTAGTTTAAGGTGAGTGGAAGGAAGCCAAAAATGAAGTCAAAGCTATGAACTAAGCTTTTCTCCAATGGTGGCTAGGTTAGAGTTTTGAAGAACAATTGTAAATGAAGAAGGTGAAGGTGAAAATGGTGAGTGGAGGGTCTAGTAATCCTCCACTCACTATGTGCTCTTACACTACCTCTTACATACACACAATGCAAGACTAAATCATGATCCTACACTTGTCACAAATCCAAGGCTCCTTCCTAGGCTTAATCCTAAGCCTACACTTGTCAACCATCTAAGCTAACAAGTGCTCCAATCCTAGGTCAACAAGTGAGTGAATCTCCACCCTCAAAATGTCAAGAGATCATGCATCCATGTCACTCCACCCAATTGCCTGGCATTATGAGAATGTGACACTTGTCACATTTTTCAAAAATTGCAAAAAGGTCATTTTTCAAAATATCTTACAAATGAAATTGCAAAAAGGTCCCTAAGATGAAAAATAATTACTTCACGTAATTACACAAAAACCCCAAAAATAAAGAATAATAACAATAAGGTGTGCATCCATGCCCTTTATGAAAAAGTAAGCAACTAGAATGTATTTTCTTCAAAAGTAAAAATACAAATGTCATTGAAATCAAATATTTTGAATGCATGCAAAACCGGAATCAAATCCGAGCACAAAAAGTGAGGTTATGCAAGGAAAAATGATAAATGGGAAAAAGACGAAATAGGGAAAAGACAAAAGAGAAAAAAGATGAAAAAAGAAAATCGCTGAAAAAAAAGGAGGAAAAAGACCGGGCCATTACACTATGTATGCTAGAATGGATGATTCATGTGTTTTTCTCTAGATTTAATGGAATTTATGCAAGTCTATGTGTATAGATGAAGTTAATCTAGTGATGATCAAAACATAGTGCTTAATTGAACACTCTTGTAATTTATTTGATGGTTTACACTTGATTCTTGATGGATTGTGCCACACCTTTAGCTTACTTAGTTCAATTTCGATGTCTTTAGTGTAGATGTAGTGTAGTTGCTTTAGATTCATAGGTAGGTGGACAATCTATTCTTATTCCTTAGTGTTCCATACTTATGAATGCAAAGGGTGCATGTTTCTAGATAGTTGTGTGTGCATAAATTATAGTTTCATTGAATGGATTTTGGTCTCATTTGATAGGTTGTGCTTTCCACTTGAATTGGCTTGACAATCTATACTTATTTGTCATCCATGCCTAGTTTCAATTAATATCACACACACACACAAATTACAATTCAATTTCCCCATTGATGTACAATTGCTAGTGTCTAGTGAAGTCAAGCTTAGTGGTGAGCTCTAGTACCCCAAGTCCTCTCCTCTATATCTTTTTCCCTATCTTCTAAAATCATTGTATTTTGTCGACTTTAATTTTAATTACATC
Organism: Cornus florida; assembly: GCF_030987335.1. Taxonomy (NCBI): domain Eukaryota; kingdom Viridiplantae; phylum Streptophyta; class Magnoliopsida; order Cornales; family Cornaceae; genus Cornus; species Cornus florida. Next base: position 43,840,210 of record NW_026775571.1, read on the forward strand.
TTAGTTTAATCAACCAAACAAAACATCTTTTGATCACTCGACCTACTTACCCTATATATTGTTTCCATTACAAATCCACCCACAAGTCCCTTGGGACGATCCCTACTCACCCTAGCTATATATTTTAGTTAGAGGTAGTAGTGGCATTTATAAATTTAAAACTTGGCCACACTATTTTGCACAAATTTGGTTGCATGGACGACGCGCTGCCACTTATGCTTCATGGATTGTTCTACACCATTAGTTTAACCAGTCTAATTTTCTTGTCATTAGTGTAATTGCCTTTAAATTCCTAGATAGGTAGACAATCCGTGCTTGTTGGTTGATGGGCCATGCTTATTGTTGCATGATGTACACTTTTCTAAATTGATGTGTGTGCTTCATTTGTGAGGTTTATTGATTGGTTAGTGACTTAGTTTGATGATTTGTACCATACATAGCTTAAGTGGACAATTCACACTTGTTATGGACACCCATGCTTATTTGTACACTTGATAGCACACACTTGATTTACAATATTGAATTTCCCAAAAATTGTCAAAGACTAGTGGTCTAAAGGAAGAGCTCAGTGGTGATTCCTATGCCCTAAGACCTTTCTCCTATTCTCTCACTTTAATTACTTTTAGCTTGTTTTTTTTGCATGTTCCTTAGTTTAATTGTAGTATAAATCAAACCAAACCACTCTTTTGATCATTTGACCTACTAATCCGAATTTAATTCTGAATACACTTGCGGTCTCTTGGGATAATCCCTTCTTACTTCATGCTACATAGTATAAGTGTTAAGTGGTTTTTATAAATTTTTAAATGTGGTGACACTTGACACTAAATCACACTCTTTTAGATCATTCCACTCAAAGCACACCACATTTTTGGCGCCATTGCTGGGGACTTGTTAACGGTCTTATTTAGAATTTAAATAGGAATTAGTACTCTTTTGATCCTTGTATTTACTTTTATTTATTTTTCTCACTTGTTACTGGTCAATTAGGTACTTGGAGCCAAGGAAAGCGAGCATTGTGATAAGCGCTGAAAAGTGCGCATTTAAACCCCTTAAGCTCAAGTATTTTAGGACCTTTATCTATCTTATTTTTCCTTTTTATACTAATTTCATGTTATTGCCCTTTTCAGGAACTTATTCCCAAAATAAGCTAATTCAGCCAAATTAGAGTATAAAAGAAGCAATCTCAAGCTGAATGGAAGAAATGAGCAAAAAGGAGCAAAGTGGTGGAAATTAACAAGTTTCGAACGATCAGACCAATCTTCGATCGATCTCACAGTGATCGATCCAGCCTCACCAAGATAGATCAGACCCCTTGTCCTTATCGTCAATAATTTCCATCTTCAATCGATCTAGCTTTATTTCGATCGATCCAACTTCTTTGACCTTATCCCACCTACCACTTTTGTCTTTTTCCCAAAATATCCCAAAAATATCTTAGATTTTTCTTATTCTAAAAAGGCGCCACTAAGATTTTTTTATCTGGCCATACGTTGATCGATCTGGTTATACTTCGATCGATCTCCTTAGAATTCGATCGATTGAACCTCCTTAAGTTTGAAATAAAACAAAGTCCAGCTCATTAAAAAGATGGCTCGTGGTGCAATCATTGAAGGGGCCCTAGTGCACGAGACCTGACCATTGGGTGTGACACTTAAACTTCCTATATATGGATTTTGAGCCATTTTACACATATACAATCATATACAATCTTAATAGAGAAGAGGAGAGAATAATAGAGCTTGGAGAGGAAAGGTTAGAGGAGTCTAGAGATTAGAGAAATACACACCATTTGGAAGTTCTTCCATTCACCTAGGGTTTCCATCAAGAAGAATATCAAGCCTACCATGGAGATGGCTTTTGAGGGTTGGTTGACTACATCAATGAGTTACTAAACATCTTATTGGGGCTAGAGTTAGCCCTAAGCATGCTTCCTAGACCTTGATGCTTTGTATTTTAAGGGGATTTGTGTTGTAATTCTTGTCTTGACCTTTGATATATATATATATAAATCTTGTTTTTATCTTGATGTGTGCAGTTTAATACTTCCAATTGATCATTTCATTCTATTCATATGTCTATGTATACTAGAATAGATGTTCATGTGTTTATCTCTAGATTTTGCTACATTGATGCATGTCTATGTGTGTTAATATCATGAATCTAGTGATGGTCAAGGCATGGTGCTTTAATGAATACTCTCGTGGCTTGTTTGATGGTTCATACTCATTTTTTGATGGATTGTGTAACAACCCAGTCATTTGCCTTCCTTTCCTTTTTCCTGAAATTTTACGAATGAATTTTTTTCGTTTAATTTTCTTTTCTGAGCTCTGTTTCGTGTCGCTTAGTGTCATCTCGAGTGTTCGGAATTGGTTCCTGAGACTCTTTTCCATGGATTGACAACTTCCTCTGAGGACCGAGTCATTTTCACATTTTTCGTTTTTCGGCACTATGCGCTATTTCGTCCTTTTCCCTATTCTGTCTTATCTCTGTTTGTCAATTTTTGGCACAACCTCACTTCTCATGCTCGGAGTTAGTTTTTAACTTCACGTGCCTTCATCTTTAGTGGTTTTCTCGAAATAAGTATCTTTACTTGTGTAAGAAAGTACTATGGTTGCTCCCGGTGCCTACAGGGGCATGGATGAACAATTCTTCCGAATCTTTTTCATTTCTTGGGGTGTTTTTCGTAAATATGTTTTGAAGATATTTTATTTTAGGGGTATGTAAGAAAATATCTTTTGGAAGATATTTTCATTCTGGGGCAATTTCGCAGTTAACCCTTTTTGTAGGGGCCATTGTGCAATTAACGAATGTTATTGCAAAAATATCTCGTCTGGAGCCTGGATTCTCGTACGGGATTCATTTTCACTTTTTGTTGACTCGTAAATTCATAGAATTTCCTTCTGGTCATTTTTCTCCAGTTTTAGTGTTTTTGGACCCGGTTGCCGCTGAACTTGTTCGGGGCATAACTTTCTGCTCGGGACTCAGTTTTTGACGTTGTTTCTTCCATTGTTCATATTTTCTTATTTTAAATCTTCTTTGTTCACGGAGTTTTGCCATTTGAGTGTGTTTGCTCAAAATCCACTTTTCCGAACCCGGCGGGGCCCTTTCAGGGCACTTTTTGAGATTTCTATAAATATGTTGCCCTAATTTTTAAAATCAGATTTTCAGACTTCCTTCCTCCTCTTGGCTGGCAGCCATGGGAGCCCAAGGGGTTGCCTTCACTCTTTCTTCTCCTCCACTTGATTTCCTTGGTAGAAATCCTTCGGCCTTAGCATTTGTGGTTCGCCTCGGCGTGCTCTCCCATTACCCCTTATTAGAATCCATTTCCGACGATTTTTTGAGTTCGGGTTTGGAGTCAAGTTGAGATTTTCATGGGGCTTCTTGCGGATTCTTGTTCACGGTGTTGTCCCCGACAAAACCTCTCGGTATCGTCGAATTCGGAGCACTTTTATTTTGGTGGGCCTTTGGGATTTTCATTTCAAATTGAGGTAGGGGATGTTCTAAGTTTAAATTCTTGTTATATAGCATGTTTTTGATGCTTATACTACTTGTTTGTATGATTAAATATAAAATTTACAGATTTTATTATTTATTTTTCTTGTACGGGATCTAATTTTCCCGGTTGCTCATGACTTGGTTTAAACATGTAGCATGATTTTATATTGCCCCTCGATATGCTATTGTCGTGTATTAAAATTGGAACATTTGAATAAGTATTAAAGATTTTATTTAATGTTTATCTTAGGTGAAAGATTAATTCACATGGCCGTAACTAGCTTGAAATTAATATGTGTTAGCATATTATATTAGGCCTTAGCATGCTCTTCAACATAGTTGAATTTGAAAGTAATTGGAGGTGTTTTGAAAATTAGTAAATTTTAATTAATTTGATTAATTAATTTGCCCCAAGTGTACTATTCACTCCATTTGAATTCCGACTTGATATTCTTGATCTACATGCCATATAGCTTCACATATATTTGATTTAGAATATTCGGTGAGGTTTTGAAACCTTTCATTTAATTAATTTTCTTGTTTAAGATTTAATTCTCATGGTGATATACAACCTGGAATTGAATTGTGGCATGCTAGAAAATTAAGCTTTGGTGTGGTTGTTCACATATATTAAATTGGGATTAATTGAATGAGAATTACAACCTTTATTTTATATTTAACTCTAGTGAAAGTTTAATTTACATAGGTGTAACTTGCATGAAATAAGCTTGTAATGTGATATTACATTAGTTTTTGGCATGCTTTCCAACATAGGTTAATTTGAGAGCATTTGGTTAAGTTTGAAAATCAAGAGACTTTAATTAAAAGAATTAATTAAAATCTATTTTGTAGTCCCATTAGCTTAATTAAGGTTTTAACTTGATATTTGTATTGGCATGACTTGTTTACTAGTATATATTAATTTGGGACTATTTGAAGTTGCTTTAGAACCTTGGTAATTAAATTAGCATGATTTAATTAGAGTTCTACTTTGTTGTTCCAATAACCTAATTGAGTTTTAGAATGGATATAGGTGATGCCCATACCATGTTCTTTAATATGTATTAATTTGAGTTATTTGGAATTAAATTAGAATCTAGGGAATTTAATTATTTTTATTTAATTAAATTCTATCGAATTGAGCCATGGATTTAATTGTGTTTGAAAGTCGTTTCTATATCAAAATCCTGGACATGGACTTGTTGTATATTCATTTGGTTATATTTTGAACATTGGATAACATAGTTGCTATATTTATACTCATGAGAATATGTTTTCCTTATTGAATATATTGTTGTCTTGTGTAATGATTTGCACATTTCATATTTAACATCATTCATGCATAGCGTGTAACGAATCGCACACTGAAGATTCGACATTCATCATATCATATTAGTTGTGGATTTAGAGCATGTATTGTATAGGTTTCCAAATTTGGTTGTGCTTAGTAGATAGTTGATTATCTTGCATATTCCTGTTGATATATGCGTTGTTGCATAACTTGTTGATTTTGGAAACTTGGGGATGTCGTTGTTTGACTATGGCTAGGACGTGGTTCTAGTACGAGGGATAGTCCCTCTATATGGTCTAGTGCGCACTTAGGGAGGTTACCCATAGGCTAGTAACCCTAAAGTAACTATGTTGTCGGTCTGATCTGGTGTGACGTCCGAGTATCCACTTTGTTTGATTTCGCATTTCATTTTCAAGTTGATAACTAGATGATGTTGTAACTTGTTGTTTCTTAATTGTCGTTCCATTTTAAGTTACAGGATGTTAACTTTGCGAAATTGTGCTTTATGCGTTATATTAGAAGTTCCAAAGTTGGTTAAATTGCATCGATATTGAAAATCATGTTTTGACGTTCTAATAAAGCTTAGGATTGATCTTATTGATTCATTTATAACATAGACGTTAGGTGGCATGAACCACTACTGTTATTTTATGCTTTAGATTCTCAGTTGATGGCTTTGAGGACTTAAACCTTGTTGCATTGTATAACATGCTCTTTTGTTGTTGAATTACATGAATAATGTGATTCTTGTTAACTTGTATTCAAATATGCTTTTATCATGTTGTATGGATTACTCTAGACCTAGTTCAATTGTATTGAAAATGCAATTCATGTTAATCTATGCTCAAGCATTCTTCTTGTCATGTTCTTTGGATTATCCCAACCATGATTCATTTCATACACGTATGTATATCATAATTCTTGTTGCTTAGACTCTAAGGTAGCTTAGGATGCTCCCCGAGTCTCACTTGGACATAGACGTTAGGTGGTATGAGCCCCTTTAACATGTTTCACCTTAAGGTGATAAATTTGTAAAATGCTAGGTCGATACATGCTCATCTCCTACGAGTAGCTTTATGTTACTCACCCCTATGATACTGGGGCATATTTCAGGTATGAAGACTTGGTTCATGATGCCTAGCATTCATTGGATGTCGTGTAGCTTTCAAGTTTTCATTTCATGCAAATGTTAGTATGAAATGTCATTTTGTAGACTTATATGTCAAAATATGTATATTTGATTCCATGTATGTAATGTGTACTTAAGTACACTTCGTTCAATGTATTTGATATGTATGAGATGAGTCCGGAGGCCAATGACTATTATATTGTGTTCTATGTACTTTTTAACTTCGTGAAATATTGTGAAAATCTTGAAAAATCGCAAGTCATTGCTTCACCATGGTTGCATCGGGTGTGGGAATTCCATTTTCATTCTTTCTTAGGGTCTTATTAATCATGTTTGAAGTGTGGCCAAGGGCCAAACGGTCATTTGATCCCATTTTGTATTTTTGGATTTCGAGTTTTCATTCCAAGTTCCATTTTTGCCTTTTTGCTCGTTGGGGGGTCAGATTTTGTATCGGTGGTATTTTTAAGTCGTGGACCATTGTAGCACGTCTAAATAGGTAAGTTACGTTTGCGTGCATGGTCATTTCCGGGCAAAACCTTATCGTTTGTGTTTTAAGCCTCTTGTGAATTCATTTCGCATATTTTTTTTTGCATATTCTGATCTAGGGGCATTATGGACCTTTCACGGTGGTTTTATTTTCTTCTTTCAACATGGTTGAATAGAAACATGATTTTAGGGGGGGTTTCTTTTTTGTGTTTTTTCAGAAAATGTCATCTTGGCATCAGAAATCGCTTACGAAGTTCAGCTTTCAGTTTTCTATATAGCAGCTTTTTCGACCCTCTGGACCAGATTTCTTGGGAGGACATTTTGGGTATTTTACATTGCATTTTTTTTGAATTCTTTCACGAGTCACGTAGAAAACTCAATTTTGAGGGGGGTTTCTTCTTTGTATTTTTGCAAAACAACATCTAGGCCTCCAAATTTAGCCTCTGTTCTGGTTTTCTTTTAAAAAGAGCACATAGCGGCTTTTGGGCTACTGGCAGCCGTGTGTGTGCCCAGCGCGCGCGCGGTCATGGCCCCCTCGTTAGGCCGCCGTGACGTCATTTCTTCTTTTGGGCGTTTCTCCTTCGTTCGGATTCCGATTCATGTGATTTTTTTTTTTTAACTTGACTAATTTTTCGCTGTCTTTCCAACAATGTGCTCGGCTGCATCCGGTTCTTCTTAGATAATTATCAATTTACCCTTTTTGCCTTAAGTGCTCGTTTTTCTTCGTTATGCCGTTTCTCCTTCGTCCGGACTCTGAATCATGTGATTCTTGAGTCTATCTTGATTAGTTTTTCGTTGTCCCTCCAGTGGTGTGCTCAGTGGCACTCGAATCTATAGTTTTCATAAATGACTATTTTGCCCCTAGAGGCTTATTTGTCATATTTTCAATCTTTTGCTTCCGTATCAGTTCTTGTTGAGTTCTACGACCTCATGGAAGGTCACTTTGACTTCTTAGAGTCTTGTTTTCTGTTTTTGCTTCCGCATTCGGATCCGTTATCGGATCATCCTTACGGTTCATCATAAGACACGCTGGCCTAAAAACCAGGGTCGTCACAAATTGCGCCTCTTCCTTAGTTTAATTTTCATGCTCCTAGCTTAGTTATAGTGTAGTTGCCTAACTTTCTTAGATGGGAGGACAATCCATGCTTGTTGTTTGATGTTCCATGCTTGTGAATGCAAGTAGTATATTTCTCTAGCTTTATGATGTTTCTAGATTGTGAACTTAAAGGAATGATTAATGGCTTAATATGATATGTTGTGCTATTCATTAGTTTGTCTAAATAATGTATACTTAATTAGCCATCGAAGCTTGTTGATTCAATCAATCACACACACTAGTATTGCAACATGTAATCCCCCTCATTTATAGCACATTGAGTGTCTAGGAAGGTGATGTTTAGTGGTGACCTCAAACTCCCAAGACCTCACTCTCTTGTTTCTCTACACTTTATCTACTTCAATTGTTTTACATTGCTTCTATTTAATTTAGAATTGTACTTTAATTAACCAATCAAACCATCTTTTGATCACTCGACCTACTAATCCAACGTTGTTTCCAAGCTAAACACGCCCTTAATCCCTTCGAATGATCCCTACTCACCCTAGCTATATTTAGTCGTTAGAGGTAGTAGTGGCAGTTTACAAATTTAAACTTGGCCACACTTTTATTGAACACTTTTGAATGCTTTGCTATTGACACACACCACATTAGACCTTGAAGCAAGCATTGTACGTGGTGCGACCTGGCGTGTGCACAAAAATAATGTACAACACTTTAGGTTTTGAAATAATGTCAAGTGGACACCATATTTTATAATTTATAAAACCATTAAACACTTATACTATAGAGTATGAAGTGAGCAGGGATCGTCCCAAGAGATCTAAACAATGTTGGTTTTTGGAATTGAATTCTACTTTAGTACTTATGTGAGTGCTAAAAAGAGGTTTGTTTTATGATTAGAACTAATTTTAATTTAAATGATTGCAATAAAAGACTAGAGTTTAAAGATTAGGAAAGAGACTTAGGGTGTATGATTCACCACTAAGCACATTCTCTAACTCACTACTTTCAACTAATTGGGGAAATAATACTATGTAATTCTAATGTAGCTAACATTTGTAAAAAAAGTATGAATCATCAATTTCAAGCTTGAATTACCTACTTAATGACAATTAAGCTAGGTGTAGTATAATTCACCAATCCAAAGCTTAGCTCATCAATTCAAGTTACAATTTTAACATATATCAATCAAGAGGGTAATGCATTTGTGACAAACAGCATGGAATTCAAACATAAGTATGGATGATCTACTTACCCAATAATTAATTTCCAATTAAACTAATTTAAATTAAATTAAACTAATTAGACATGAAATTAAAACTAATTAGACAATGAATTAACCTAAACATATAGTGCCATCCATCAAGTAAAAGTATTTTCCTTTAATTTGAAACACAATTACAACTAATCATCACCATTCATAGACATCACAAGAATCAATTAACAAAGAATTCAAGTGTAAAAGTTCATTATCAAGCAAACACATAGAAGACAACATGATATTAAGATCGACAATCAATTGGAAGAATTCATTAAAAAACATTCAAGCCTATACACTAATTACATAACCCAAAAAGAGAAAATTTAAGAATTAGGTTACATGCATAGAGTTTATCCAACCATAAGTAGAAGAATCAGCCACTTATGGTTGATGGATTCGAAGGTAGAACGATCTCTATCATCTGCTTCATTATCTCTAAGCTTCTTCTTCCAAACCCTAGCCCGTTCTTCTGTTTTTCCTCTTTTGCGTGTTTTCCAGAGAAAATAACAATAATTTATGATACAGAAAAATGAAAACTTAACAATAAAATAATGGAAACTGACTAACTATATTAGTTCACTGTTTTCCATTAAGTACAAGCCTAATAGAGCCAAAAAGTTACAAAACTAAGCCCAAAATACCAATTCTGGTAATCATTAAAATAGGTCAAACCCATAACTTAAACTGCTGCCAGAAGCTTGGCATCCGAACGCAATGTAAAGAAGGCATGCATCCGGATGCAAGGAATGGTGTCCGGACGTTGTGTAATGATATCTTGTGTCTTGACGTAGGATGTTGGCGTCCGAACGCAATGCAATCTTTGCTGCATTTTTCTACGTCCTTCTGAAACTTGTCCCGATGCTCTAGCTTGACTCCAAAAGGCTATAGTCGACTGTTCTTAGCTCATTTTAACTTTAATGCCCTGAAATACATAAAAACATAAATTAGGACTAAAACATGAAAGTAAGATAAATACAAGGACTGAAATACCCTAGCTTAGGTGATGAAATGTGCAATATTTAAGCACTCATCACATTGAATCTTTAAATTACTATTATTGCTTGGGAACTTTGTGAGCGTATCTTAAACTTCTTTACCTAAATTTATCATCGGCCAGTGTGGAGGCCATTAATTTCTTATATTGTTGAAAACATGGGAGTATGGGAATAATGTATGTGGAGGTTGATTGTTGTGGAGGAGAAGTTATTGTTTTTGTTGTTGCTTATTTGTGCATACTTGGTAGGCGATCACTTAACCTACCTCTTGTTCCGTTGAATCCCAATCTTGAGTCTATCGTTCGTAATCCAAGGGGTAGAGGTACTTCTAGTGCTATTCTTTCTACTTTTGATAACCTCATTACATCAATGAAGGATCATGTTGAGGATCTTGGTCATATAGACCAATGAGGAATCTACCATCCTAATGTGCAACAACATAATAATATGCACATTCCTTTAGGCTTGCCTAGGTCACAACTTGTTCCTCGACCACCAATTAGCCAAGTTCCACTTGGAATGCCAAGGCCACTCTTTGTGCCTCCACCTCCTGTAGGTCAAGCTAATCTTGGAGTTCAAGTAGAACAACAAGCCCCAAATGTTCCCATGGTTTTGAAAGACCATTATGTGCCGAATGAATATAATGCGCCTACATGCATCCGGCTTCCTAATTTTTGAGCGCACCATTATGAGATCAAACCTTAAATCATCCAAATGTGTCCAAATTTTTATGGGTTAAGCAATAAGGAACCCTACAAACACTTGGATGAATTTCTTGAAGTGTGCTATACTGTGAAATACACCGATATGCTAGAAGAGGTTCTAAGGTTGAAACTCTTCCCATTCACTCTTCATGATAAAGCCAAGTATTAGTTTGCCAACTTGAGGCCTCTTACTATAACCTCTTGGGCGGAGATGCAATAAGAGTTTCTAAAGAAGTATTACCCCGCCTCTAAAACCAATGCCATGTGAACCTTAATTTATGAATTCTCATAAGGGGATGGGGAGCTTCTACATGAAGCTTGGGAGAAATTAAATGATTTTCTTAGGAAGTGTCCACACCATGACATTCCTAAATGGCAATTGGTACAATATTTCTATGAAAGCCTATCAAAAACCCATAAGGGAATGGTAGATTCTTCAATGGGAGGTTCTTACTTTGACAAATATAAGGATAACATATGGAGATTATTTGAAAGTATGAGTGAAAATTCTATGCATAGATCAATATCCTCTTGCAATGGTAGAAATTCTAATTTAGGAGGGAAGAAAAATTCTAACTTATGTCAAGTTGAGAGTTCCCATGACATTGTTTCCGAAGTTAAAACCTTGACTCAAGTGTTTAATCAATTGTTGATGAATCACAACTCAGTCAATCAAGCAACTTCCTCTCCCTATCATCATTCCAATGAGATATGCATGACATGTTCTAGTGTGCTTCACAATATTTCCAATTGTCTTCATGGACATGTTCCAAGCGAGCAATATGAACAAGTTAATATCGCTTTCACAAATTAAGGGAACAATCCATTTTCGAATCAATACAATCCGGATTGGAGAAATCACTCGAACTTTTCTTGGAAAAACCAAGGAGATGGTGCAAACCCTCCTTAAAATCAAAGTGGTTTCCAAGCAAAGTATGTTCCCCCTTATTTGCAAAATCAAAATTCTTAAGGGTATCATCCATCTTACCCCCCTTTTAATGTGAACCAACCATTTAATAATCAAACGTCTAACTCTCATTCCTATTCTCAAGGTTCTTCTAGGAGTTCCACTTTTGAAGAAAAAGTCTTATCGTCTTTGGGAAGCTTGAAGGCTAATGCTGAATTGCTACATTCCCACTCTCAATCCATAGTGAAGCTAGAAACCCAAGTAGGGCAAATAGCTAGCACTTTGAATACAAGAGAGAAAGGGAAATTACCTCTTCATCCTGAGCAAAAACCTCAATTTATGGTGGAAGTAAATCCCACATCCGGAGGCACCATACATGAATAAGTTAAGTCCATCACTACCTTGAGGAGTGGGAGAATGATTGACAATCAAGTTGAAGTACCTAGTAAAGAGAGTGAACTGGTGCAACCAAGTGTTGTCACCCATCCTGTTTTTGATCATATTCCTCCTTCACCTAAGCAAAATGTTCACATTGAAGAGAAGTCATCATCTAGTGCTTTTGAAAAGCTTTATGAGCCAAATGCTCCATTCCCACAAGCTTTTCAAAAATCTTCTTCATCTTTTGAAAAACAACAAGGGAAAGTCAATGAAATGATTGATGTGTTTAGGCAAGTTAAAGTTAATCTTCCTTTACTTGATGTCATCCATCAAATACTGGCTTATACAAAGTTCTTGAATGACTTGTGCACACAAAAGGGGAAATCTAAGAGCCAAACACCTAGGAAGGTCTTGCTTACCGAGCAAGTGAGCTCAATTTTGCAACATAACACCCTCCCAAAATTCGAAGACCCCGGTTCACCCACCACATCATGCACCATTGGTGATCATGTTATCAATAGGGCTCTTTTGGATTTAAGAGCGAGTGTGAACCTTCTTCTATATTCGGTGTGATGACCCTGGTTTTTAGGCCAGTGCGTCAGTGATGAACCGAAAGGATGATCCAATAACGGATCCGAAATACGAAAACAAAAACAGAAAACAAGACTCTAAAAAGTCAAAGTGACCTTCCATGAGATCGTGAAACTCAATGAGAACTAATGCGAAAGTAAAAGATAAAAAATATGACAAATTAGCCCCAGGGGCAAAATGGTAATTTTTAAAAATATAAATTCGGGTGCTACCGAGCACACTACTAGGAAGAAAGCGAAAAATTAATCAAGTTGGACTCAACAATCACTTGATTCAGAGTCTGGATGAAAGAGAAAAGTCAAAACAAAGTTTTGACATCGTCGCGACTGTGAATAGTAACCTGGGCAAAATGCTGAAATTTGTGTGCCATTTTGAGGCGCTAAACGACGTTTTCTGGAAAACCACGAAGAAGAAACCCCCCTCAAAATAAATTTTCCAAGCTGACCATATTGAAAGAAAATTTTATTTTTAACGTGAAATCCCTAAAAGGCCCTTACAACAGACTTGTTCAAATAATGCAGATGAGCACAGGAAATCAGATTTGACGCCGGGTTTTCGGGTCTGAGATGACATTTTCTGGGAAAACACGAAGAAGAAACCCCCCCTAAAATTGAGTTTTCTACCTAACCACATGGAAGGAAACAAAAAAAAAAAAAAACACACTGAAAAATCCCCAAAGTGCCCCTAGATCAGAACTGGACAAGAGGGCAAAAGTTGCTACAGTGACTATCCTGATCTGAGAGCAGAAACGGGCTACCAAACGAATTTTTCTGAAAAAACACAAAAATGAAACCCATCCCAAAATCAAATTTTCTACCTAGAAATGTGGGAGAAAATGAAAAAAACTCACTATAGAATGCCCAAAATTCCCCTCCATGAAATCAGGTCATGGGGGTTAAAAAGCTGCAAAAATATAAACTAAAAGCTGAACTTTGCAAGGGATTTTCGGTACCAATATGACGTTTTCTATAAAAAAAAAATAAAGAAGAAACCCCCCCTAAAATCACGTTTTCTAAGTGACCATGTGAAGACCGAAATTTATTTTCAAAAGGAAAATCCCAAAATTCCTTAAAATCATATTATGCAAAAAAAAAAGTAAAATAAGTCCATAGAAGGCTCAAATCAGAAAGGATGAGGTGTTTCTTAAAAACGATCATGCACACAAACGTAACATACCTATTAGGATGTGCTACAATGGTCTACGGCTTAAAAATACCATCGATGCAAAATTCGACCCCCCTACGGCCAAAAAGGCAAAAACAAACTAGAAATGAGAAATTTGAAAACTAAAATTAACAAATGATTTTAAATTACCATTTGGCCCATGGCCACACTTCATGCATATTAAGTAAGTCCTAATGAATGTGCTCATGCACACTTTGCATCACCCAATTTAAAAATGAACCCTTAAAGGCTCGGATTTTACTATTTTAGCTCAAAATACAAAGTATGAAACTAAAGTGCAAAAATGAAAACGAAATGGTGTTTCGCCCTTGGCCATACCTGATACATATTAAATGAATGCTAGATAATGAATTTCATACCCAATACACACTCCGGTGCATAAATGACATATTAAAACATATAATTTTCATAATATTCCCATTAAGGCAATTTTCAACATTTATGAATATACATGAATTTCAAATATGGTTTGGCCCTTGGCCACACCTCATGCATGATCATGGAGACCCTATGAAAGAGAAAGAATGGAATTCCCACACCCGATGCAAAAGTTATAAAGCAATAACTCGTGATTTTTCAATATTTTCATAGTGAACCTTATCAACGAAAGTGTATAGAATACAAAATACATGTCATTGGCCTCCGGCCTCATCTCATACATGTCAAATACATTGACAAGAGTGTACTTATGTACACATTAAATAAATGGAATCAAAGGTACATGTTTTGATACATGAAGCTACAAAAAGGATGTCATGCCAACATTTTCATGAAAATGATACTTCAAGTCTACGAAACTTCCATGGCTTAGTGTGTATCCCAAATCAAGGTCCTTGTACCTGAAAAATGTCCCCACAACATGGGTGAGTAACATAAAGCTACTCGCAAGAGATGAGCATGCATCGACTTAACATTTTACAATTATATCACCTTAAGGTGCAACATGTTAAAGGGACTTATGCCACCTAACGTCTATGTAAAGGTGAGACTCAGGGAGTATCCTAAGCTACCTTAGATTATTTATAGCATAGATCACATCATTTATGCAATTTAAATAATATAGAAGCATGTTATACAAGGCAACAAGATATAGGTTCTCAAAGTCTTCAACTTGAAATCTAAAATACGGAAACAACTACTGTCAACCCACAACGAAGGCCAGGATGTAACCCATGCAACTCCACTAGCTCAGTCAAGGGGTACCTTTGGTATTTCACAAGTCAATTTAAGTTTAAATTTGAAGGTATCAGTCCACAATCACATGCCTGAGAAGTTGCCTACATCACAGCTTGCACCCCTTACACAACATCAACTTACCCAAGTCAACACTCCACTGTTACTGGAGCACAGTAATCAATTACTTAGCTTCAGCATAAGCAACCACCCAACTACCCTACATGGAACCACAGCTACAACTCACACCTTTCCCACAGCCCAAAACATGAGCTCGACTGACCCTACCTCTAACCCTATTGAGTCCTTCTCATTCCATCGTAACCATCATAATACTGATCCAACCAAACCAGATCACTATGCCTCATTGAACCAGACAAAAAGAACACCTTAGCTTATCCCAAATAACACACAAACTCTAACCTGGACATCAATTACCCAATATAGCATTTCATTATGGGACTTACAATATCATGAACCGACTTCAAAAGAGGATGCAGTATTGGTTGATCCACCTGAGAAAGTAATTGAGGAAGGTGTTGAGTACTAGAAGTGTTGTTTACTTGGCTAATTACAGAGAAGAATGTCATTTAAGACTATATCTAGTACTGCACATAAGCTTTGGAACAACAAGGGTCTCAAGCAAGTGGTGGCAAACGCCAAAAGTACATTTTTTGTTACCTTCGACACAATTGATAACTGTAAGAGGATTATTGCTGGAGGGCAATGGTATCTAGCAGGTAAGCCTATTTCACTTAGGCATTGGGAGCAAGATAAACTTGCATCTAATAATTCTCCTTCCACAATGTCAATCTGGGTCAAATTTTTCAATGTGCCCTTCGAATATTGGTCCCCAAAAGGTTTCAGTTACCTGGGTAATGCAATTAGGAAACCTCTCTTTGCAGATGAAAGTACTAGAGACAAAAGCAGAATTGATTATACAAAGCTATGTGTCGAAATCTCACCTACTTCCCTACTACCATCCTCATTCCAAGTTAGATTAATTAGGAAGCATATTTGAAACTGTAAGGGTATAATATCCTTGGATCCCTCTGAGGTATAGGGAGTGCTTAACTTTTGGTCACACCAGTGACAGTTGTGTTGTAAGACAATAAGAAAATGTCAATGTTCAGAACACAATAGCTGACTCGAGCTCATGGCACATTGTTACAAGGAAAAATGAAAAATCACCCTGCCATCCTATTACCAATCCTTTACAAGCCAACAGCATAGATCACCTCAAGGTTTTAGCTTCCATTTCAAAAGCAGTAGCTGCAATGGATAATAAAGCTAAAGTTAATCCTCAGATAAGGGTTAAAAGCGCTGCCCCAAGGGATAAATGCCAACAATCTCTACTCCCATTACCAGACCTAAACCCCAACTGTCATCACCCTACATTGCCTGTGCTTGATTCTAATCCACCTAAGGTCTCTGCCCCAACCTTATCCAATACAAAAGTAATCAATTTTGTGATAGATCTCTCCCTTTCCAATTTAAAAGTTAATAGGGGAAAACAAAGCAACGCTGCACCAACACCAATCTCTAACTCATTTGAAACACTTTCAGTGGATAACCTATAAGAAGACAAGGAATATTTAGTGGAATTAGCCTCATCATCTGATAGTGAAACATTCTTAAGCAGTAATGACCCAACATTCTCACCTACTATTGAAAAACTTTTGAAACCAAGGAAACCTACCCACTCTGAGTATTCTAAGATTGACAAGAGAGCAAAATTGGCTAAAGGTTTTACTACCTTCAAGGGGTTTAGAGGTATGTGTAATCTCAAGACTTCTTCTCAATGAATTGGGGAGCTTGGAATATTAGAGGGCTAAACTCTCCCCTCAAATAAGAAGAGAATAGGTTTCTAATTAGAGATTCTAGATTAAGTCTTATGTTAGTTCTTGAAACCATAGCTAACAGTGAAAATCTGGTAATAATTCATAAGTTTATAGCACCTCATTGGCTGATTAAATATAACTATTCATCATCTATGTTAGGGAGAGTTTGGAATTGTGGGATCGCCAAAAAGTGGATATTATTTCATTCAATGAATGTAGCCAGGCACTTGATTGTATTATTTATATTAGGGACCTCAAAACAAGATGTAAAGCATCGTTTGTCTAAGGTGCAAATACAACAGCTAAAAGAAAAGCCCTATGGAGAAGCCTTAACCTTATTACAACCTCTACTGATCCATGGATCCTACTTGGTGACTTCAATGTATTGCTGCATATCAATGATTCTTTTGGTGGAGCTAGGAGATGGACAGCTGGTATGTATGATTTTAAAGAATTCCTGAATATTAATGGGCTCGAAGACATGAGATTCAATGGATTATTTCACACTTAGACAAATGGGAGCTTTGGGTGTGCTAGCATCTCTAGAAAATTGGATAGGGTACTCAGTAATCTAACATGGATAGTCAAATTTCCATAAGCTGAATGCCATTTTCTTCCTCATGGTGTTTCTGATCACTCCCCCATGGTGGTTAAATTTGGTTCAATTGCTCCCATGAGAAATATACCCTTTAGATTCTTCAATTTCTTCCCAAATTCCTTTATATTGTTTCTCAATCATGGAAAATGGAGGTACATGGCTCAAGAATGTTTAGATTGGTGTAGAAATTGAAAACCCTCAAACAACCCCTTAGGATGTTGAATAAGAAGGAGTATAGTTCTATTTCAAAAAGAGTTGCAGCTTGTAGAGAAGACCTTTTTGCCTGCCAAAGAAGACTGCATTCTAACCCAACAGATGATATGTTTAGAGCCTCTAAAAAGGAGCTTGGCCATAATTTCTCTGAGTTGGTCTTGGCTAAAGAAATATTTTTTAAGCAAAAAGCTCAGGTTTATTGGCTCAGGGAAGGGGACTATAATACATCATTCTTTATAAAGAATTTCAATTCCAATGCCAATAGAAGGAAAATCCAGTCAATCACTGATGCCAATAGGGATCAAATCGAAGGGAAAGAGCTTCAAAGGGACCTTCTTATGCATTTCCAATCCATCCTTGGTCAGAGCAGTTGTAGTTATCCAGGTATGAACTCTTTTTCTACTTTCATTTCTGAGTTTGTTCCACCTCACCTACTCCATTCTCTCATAGCCATCCCCACAGACTTAAAAATTCAGTTATGCATCCTTTCATTCCACCCCTACAAATGTCCTGGACCATATGGTTTTAACTCTTGCTTTTTAAAGTATGTTTGGCCAATTATTGGACAAGATGTTATAAATATTGTAAAGAACTTCTTCATATTAGGAAGGATGCTGACTGAGGTGAATTATTCTTACATCACTTTGGTACATAAAACACCAAACCCTTCCTCAGTTAATGATTTTAGATCTATTTCAAACTATAACATTATTTACAAGACAATAACAATGCTCATTGCTTGTAAACTTAGACCAATTCTTCTAATCCTTATAAGTCCATCTCAAACAACATTAATAAAAGGTAGGCATATCTCTGATAATATTATCTTAGCACATGAACTAATGAATAGATATCATAAAGCCAATCATCCCCCAAACTGTGCATTCAAAGTTGATCTTAGAAAGGCTTTCGATTTAATTCATTGGCAGTTCATTCTTAATGCCCTGCAATTGTTTGCTTTTCCACCTATTTTCATACACTAGATAGCTTAGTGTATTACGACATGTACACCATATTTTATCTCACTTAATGGAGAATTATTTTTTAAAGGGAATAGGGGTATAAGGCAAGGTGACCACCTATCACCCATGTTGTTTGTAATTGCAATGGAGGTCCTCACACTAAGTGTTAATAGTTACATTGTGAATAACCCTGTGTTCAAATTCCACTAGAGATGCAAGAAGCTTTCAATTACTCATCTTACCTTTGCTGATGATATCTTGATGTTCTCCTATGTAAACACACACTCAGTTCAAGAATTGATGGAGGCACTTAATAACTTCTGCAATGTGTTTGGAATGCAAATTAATAGAGTAAAATCAAGAGTTTTCTTTACAAGAGTTGATAATACCTTAAAGTCCGATATACTATCCATTCTCCAATTTGAAGCCGGATCACTGCATGTGATTTACTTGGGATTACCATTACCCTTAACATCAATTAGAGCAAAGGACTGATGGGATCGGGCGACGATTTTAATTATAAATCAACCCTTTGCAATAGCATAAATCATTGTAAAATAGGGCTATTAAACAGGTAAGTCGAACCACTGGGACTGCTAGTTTATGGCAACCAAGGTCTTTAAATTCACTTTTAGTTTGATAAAAGGTGTATAGAGTTTTGATTGGTTTGTCACTTACTAACTAGAATTGAAATGCACATAAAACAATAAATGTAAGGAATTCAAGAAAAATAAATCTAGAAAGAGAGGTCTAGGGAAGTGAATCCACTACTTACCCTATTAACATGCTAGTTGATATTTAACTTAGGGAAACAATATATATATGTAATCATGGAATGCAACAACACAAAATTGCTACATTACCTTCAAGAAGTTTATGAAATCGATAGGCAAGATAGCCTATCAAAGGCTTACATGCTTTAACTACTTAAACTAGGGTGTAGCCTTAGACATGCTCACTAACCTAGAGATTATCAAGCCTTCAATTAAATGATAGGAGCACATGAAGTTAAAAATCAAGATTAATCCATCAAAGGGAAATCCTAAGCCATGGACTAACAAGGTTCTCATACAACATGCCATTAAAACCATTCCACAATCTCATTTTCATTGTCACTATGAAAAATCAACCAATACAACCATGAGAACATACATTTTAAGATAAGATAATAGATTCAACATAATCATTTATATCAATTTCGGTTCATTACATCAAGTGTAAGCTCTAGATTATGGAGCAATTGCATATATACATTATTTTCCCCAAAATAAACCAAGACTAGAACATGCTTACTAGAGAGGGCTTCATCACCTCCCTAGATAGGGAGTTAGTTACTCATAGGAGCAATGGATGAAGGAGAGATGATCATTATCCCCACCATTTTTGCCTTTTGAGCTCAAGAACACAAACCCCTCACTTTACAATATTTCTCTCTCTAGAAGTTTGCTAAAATGTGAGATCCCCAAAAACATAGCCTCCAAGCCTTTATGTAGCCAAAATAATCTCATTTTCCCTCCATTTTCGTGGCTCACCAACCCTAGGAGAAATCACGACCACACAAAAGGGTCAAGGGGACTGCATTGGAAGAAACAATGCAGAGCTGTCTGCTATGTGGCGGGCGCCTGCGCCTTCTCGAGTGCACCGGCATATTTGGCAGGCATTCGCGAGGGCATGGCAGGCGCCCGTGGTGCTTGATGGCAGGGGCCCGCGAGGGCTTGGCGGGTGCCCGCACCTTCTTAGATCTGCTTTGAATATATATGCTCTTGAACCTCCTTTTACACAGACTGTTGACGCTACTCTTCTTCCTTGGAGTTTGTGCATCGAACGCCATGAGTTCCATGGATTACTTGACTTGGCCAAAATGATAGTTCTCGACAATGGCCTTCTTTGATCTTCCAAAATTTATCAAAGCGTTACTTTTACCTCTCTTAGGGGAACCAACCTGAAAATAGACAAAAGAATGCAATTAAGGCTAATTTATTCAGTATCGACAACTAATGGACTTAACTAATGCAAATAAGGGTGCTTGAATATGTAATATTCGGCGCTTATCACACTCCCAAACTTAAATTTTGCTAGTCCCATAGCAAAACCAAAAATGATAACATTTTAAATGTTATCCACATGCATCAATCATGGTCCAAGAAAATATATGCAGGGTTCAATTGTAACCTGGAACAGACAGACTATTGGAGACTAGATCATTAAGCAGACTACCTTGCATATATGAAGCCTTGATGAACAAAATGGCTAAACAAATTTTAACTCTCATGCATCAACATCATAGTCTATATAAATACTTCAATTGTCATATCTATAATAGAAATCATCTCAAGCTTCATTGAATGTGAACCAGGAACCAAATATGTGGCTTTTACCTTCTTTTTCCAATTTCAAGAATGTAAGTCTTTAAATCATTGATTTTCTCTTTTAAATGAAGTCCCTAAGGCATAAATTTATTCAAAACCCAACTTTCTCTCATTTTTTTTTTTTTTTTTTTAAATGATACATATTATGATTGTGCAATGCCGAAGTCCCTTAAGCTTTCTAACCAACCCATGTAACAAGCATTAGGCTAGCAACTCCCAAACCGGACGGCTTTAGGGTGCTAAGTGCAAAGACACTCCTAGAGCTTAAAAACTTGAATTGGTAACGCTACGAACTTCAACGAACCATATTTATTTATTTTTATTTTTATTAATGACCGTGCAATGCCTAAGTCACTTAAGCTTTCTAACCAACACATGTAATAAGCGTTAAGCCAGCAACTCCCAAACGGGACGGCTTTAGGGTGCTAAGTGTAAAGACACTCCTAAGGCTTAACAACTCGAGTTAGCAAGGCTACAAACTTAAACTAGTCATTATCCTTATTCATATATATATATATATATATATATATATATATATATTTAGATTCAATGCCAAATATTTTTTTAGATTCAATGCCAAAGATTTTTTTAGATTCAATAAAAATCTAATGAAGCCTTTATACAAACCAGTTTGAATTCATATAATTATTTCAGATTTTTCTTTATTTTCAAAAATTATCATTTGCCTCTATACACAAAGTATTAAACATATGTTTCAATCTCCAACAAGTTCCAAGATTACTCTATCATTGCTTCTCAAAACTGATTTTTATTAACTTACATGAATCCAGTTAAATATACAAGCAAAAGTGTAATACCAAAAAAATGCAATAATGTACCCCCAAACTTGAATGTCACAGTGTCCTCAATGTGAGAAGATAAAGAAGGAAAATGAAATTGAAAAGAGGGTACATGGAACAATAGTACCAAGTGGAGGAGGAAATTCAATGGTGGCACAAAAATAAGCCACATTGCGAATTCCAAAAGCATGCCCCCAAACTTGAATTCAAAAACCTGTCAAAAGACATCTATACACCATAAACATCAAATGAATCAAAGAAAAATGAATATAAATAACTACAAATTTAATTAGCTAAAAACCAAATATCCCTGCAAAGCAGTAAAAGTATTACAGTTAAAAGTTAAAAATAAGAACTGAAAAGTAAATGCCCAACGCGGCCCAAAATAAAGTCTAACAAGCACTACTAGAAAACAAGATAGATATGGAAAGCACAAAATCACTCCATCGGGGCGGAGGGTGAACCACCGGCGCCACCTGGGGCGCTGTCAATCAAGGTCTAGAGCATGGTCTACTGGCCATCCTAAGTCGCTTGAAGCCTTTCCAGAGTCTCTTTACGGAACTCCGTAAGGATGCCCTCGACTCGCAGCTAGAGTTTATCAAGACGAGTGCTGAGGGAGTCATAAGTGGCCTCGGGCATAGCATGCGGAGGTGGGGCAATAGAAGCAATAGGCGGAGTCGGAGCAATAGGAGTAGTTGGAGCTCCCCAATCCAACACATCACCTATGCGAGCTTGATGAGAAGACTTGAGTTAAATTGTGCTGGACTTCCAAACCCCAAGATCAAAATGAAACACATCGGTCCGCTTCTCCTCTTTTCGGGGAGCTTTAAACCCTTTGTTCTTGAGCAACCGGGTGATTAAGTATGGAAAAAGGAAATGCCCAGGTGATGGCATTGCTCGACCGCATCACAATTAGGTCATTGTAGACCTTGAGAATTTGATCCGAGACAAGCTGGGGAACGCAGAACCACTGTTCCTTCTCAGTGGAATAAAGGACGTTCAGAAAAGCACCTTTACATTCAGAATGCTTTGGCACAGGAAGGACATTTTTAGCCAGGACCGAGTCCAGGAACCAGAGCCGGCATGGGAGAAATGACTTATTGGTGCTGGTTTTTCGATTGCCGGTATACTAGTTGTAGCAAATTTCTTCCACAACGTCCACCACTTTTAGATTATCCGGAGGCACAACGTATAGAGGTAGCCCCACTTCATCCACTAGAGATGCCAATGGGTAGAGCAAAGCCGTGGCAAGGTCCTAAAGTTTGAACTTAAAAATGATGCCATCAACAGTGGTCTTAATGACGTCCGGGTTATCGCATAAATGGAACATGTTCGCGTAAAACAGACGGACCACACGTGGATAGTAACCACTGGCGCGTGGCTTGAAAAGAGAAGCGAGGCTATGCTCCGTCAATTCGTGGACCGCCCACGCGGTTTCTGGATTATTTTCGAAACCCTCTTGGATGTCAAATTTGGCCTTGGTTTCGATGGGCCAATCCGCCCAATCTGTCGTGGGGGCCTCCCCGGAAGGTCTTTCGGAAGAACGAGCTCACTTAGAAGAGGTTTTGGGAGCCATTTGAGTGAAAAAGTTGGTTCGGGCAATTTAACGAACACCTGGTGTGCACAACAATTGGGAAGAGAGACGAAAGGTAGTTAGAGATGTAAAAACCCGAAAAATTGGACCTGCAATAGACAAACTACAATCTTCATTATAAGCACCGAATATTACATATTCAAGTGCCCTTTCTTGCATTAGTTAAGTCCATTATTAGAGGATAATGTACAATTTTAATTTAGTTGTGTATTTCCTTCTGATTTCATGTATTTTTCCTAAGAATGATCAAAGAAGCGGTTTTAACAACTTTCTATTGAAATACGTGCGCCGTGTCGGGGAGTCATCTTCGGGACCTTACCTCTTCAGTCGTTATTTTTGTAAAGACCGTGGCTTAGTGTGCACAGTGGAAGCCGCGTCAGTGCTCCGGCTCGGAAAGGCTTACGAAAAGCCTTGGTTTAAAGTTGGAATGGCAAGCCTCCGCAGGTGCCTGCCGCGCCACCGCTGGCGCCCGCCAACTCCCTCATCTCTCTGCCCCATTTTGCGGGGCCTTGCTGAGCTCCCACAGAAGCCCCGGTGCGCCACTGCGGACGCCCGCCGTGCCACCGTGAGCGCCCGCCAAACATGCCAGTGCCCTCTTTGAGTTCGCGAGCCATCGCGGGCGCCCGCCGGCGTTTCGCGGGCGCTCGCCAACTTACAGAAGGCAGTTCAACTACTCCTTTTTTTAACATTTTTGTCTCCTAATCTTCATTTTGTGTGGCTTAGCTTGATGCAGTGGGGGGAGCTCGGGATTTGGGGGTATAGTGAGTAGGTTTCGGTTGGAAATAAAGGGAGAACTCACATGTTGGATCTCATATCTCAAGTTTTGGAGGAGGCTAAGGGCTAGAGAGGGAAAGAAGTGAGATTGAGTTTAGGGTGTGAAAATGGAGAGTGGTTCTTCCTTTTTTTCTTCATACTTTGTAATTATGGGTAACTAACTCCCTATTTAGGGAGGTGATGAAGCTCCATCTTGTCAGCATTGCTCTATTTTGATTTATATTTGGGGATTAATGTATATGTGCGATCTTTCCATGAATTAGAGCAATTTATGTTATGTAAAGAACTCCAATGCTTATAAATGATCATTTTAGGTTAACTATCTTGTTTTAGATTATTTTTCTCTCATGATTATATTGCTACATTTTCATAGTGACAATGGGGATGAGTTCATGGAAATGGTTTTATTAGCATGATATTTAGGAAGTTTGATAATCTATTGCTTAGGTTCTTCCTTTGATAAGTTATTCTTGATTTCTATTTCATGTGCTTTTATTATGAAATTAAGAGCTTGATAATCTTTGACTTAGTAAGCATGTCTAAGGTTGTGTCTTAGTGTAGGTAACTAAATCATGTATTGCTTTGATAGGTTATTCTTGCCTATTGATTTCATAATTTTCTTGAAGGTAATATAGCTACTTTATGTTGTTATATTCTATGGTCATTTATATATGTTATTTCCCCAAAGTAAATCATGCCCTAGCATGCTTATTGATAGGTATTGGATTCACCTCCCTAACTCCCATTTTTTATTGTCCTTGTCTCGTACTCCCTTGCATTCTCAATTTATGCACATTTTAATTCCTACTTTTAGTGATAATCCAACAAATCCTCTATAAACCCCTTTATCATTCTAAAAGATGATTCTAGTTACTTAGGTTGCCATAAACTAGCAGTCCCAGTAGTTTGACTTACCTGACCAATAGCCCTATTTTACAATGATTTGTGCTATTGCAAAGGTTGATATATAATTGACAACCGATCAATCTTTGGCGCCGTTGGCGGGGACTTGCACACGGTTTAGCAACCGAAGTTCTAGGGTTAATTTTGGTTTGATATTCGATATTATGATTTGTGAATATTTCTTATGCGGTTTTGACCATCTTGCTGTTGAAAGTTGTTTGTGAGATTCTAGGGACTTGATGCTTGCTGAGGGAATGCTAGCAAATTTGTAAGTCTAGAGGACTCCAGGTAAGTCTCTTGGCCTTTTAGTTTCGAAATTGTTAATATTGTGTATGTGTAATTTGGTAATAGTTAAGTTGTGAAGCCCTTGTTGAGGTTATTTTCTTATTTATTTTCAATGGCAAAGCATCGGTCCTTGTTGTGGCCATTTAATTTCTATCTTGATAATTGAGGGGAAAGGGAATATCGTATGTGGAGTTGATGGGGATGATTTATTGTATTGATTGTGGGATGTGTTGTTAATATTTGGCCATAGATCACTCTCCCTACCAACTCTAGAATCTCCAGTTGATATAAATTCTCTTGAAAGAACTCTTAGACGAACCCTTAGGGAATCTTCTAGCATAAGAGAGCTTAAAACTGAATTTAACACAATAGATGAAAATGTAGGAAATGTCAGAAATGAGGGGATTAATAATGATAGGGCCGAAATTCCAAATGTAGTTCCCATGACTCTTAGGGACCATTTCATCCCTACTACTTATGCTTCTCCCTCTTGCATAGTAATGCCAAATATTGAGGCCGCTCAATATGAAATCAAATCTAGCACCATCCAAATGCTTCCATCTTTTCATGGCTTTGAAAATGAGGACCCTTATAAGCACCTTGATGAATTCCTTGAAATATGCTCTACAATCAAATTAAGGGGCTTTCCTGATAATGCTCTCCAATTGTATCTCTTCTCATTTTCATTAAAAGAACGGGCAAAATATTGGTTGAACTCCCTTGCTGCTAATTCCATCACCACATGGGCTCAACTACAGCAAGAATTCTTAAAGAAATATTATCCAGTGAGTAAAACTAATTTAATGAGGTATTCCATTCTTAGCTTTTCACAAAGCGAGGGGGAACAACTCTATGAGACTTGGG
This sequence comes from Cornus florida, assembly GCF_030987335.1. Lineage (NCBI taxonomy): Eukaryota > Viridiplantae > Streptophyta > Magnoliopsida > Cornales > Cornaceae > Cornus > Cornus florida. Next base: position 43,866,071 of record NW_026775571.1, read on the forward strand.
AGCGATTTCAAGACCTCTTAAAGAAATGTCCGCACCACTTAATTCCAAAATGGCAATTGGTGCAAGCCTTCTATGCTGGGTTAACCAATGCAAGCCTTCTATGCTGGGTTAACCAACCCACATAGGTTCATGGTTGACTCATCTTGTGGAGGGATGTTCATGTCTAAAAGTACGGATGAGGCATGGACCTTACTTGAAAATTTGAGTGAAAAGTCATTGCAGCATAACTCTCGTAGTGGTCCAACCTCAACCAATACAAAGAACACCAACCCTTGTCAACTAAAAACACTGAGGGAGGAATTTTCCCAGGTGGATGCCATAGCTCATAAATTCTATCAATTGATGGCACCACATCTCTCCCCCTCTTTGTCTCAAAATTCGGCAAGTGCGGTTTGTGCATCATGTACTAGTCCATTCCATCTTTCAGAAGATTGTCCCACACCGAAACAATTTCCTAATTCCAATCAAGAGGAAATGAATGCAATGTTCTCAAGGCCTGGAAATAATCCATATTCCAATACCTACAATCCCGGATAGAGAGATCATCCAAATTTCTCGTGGAGGCAACAAGCCCCACAAAATTCAAATTTTCAAAATCAAGGGCAACAAAATCAGCCCTTATCTCAATTTCAAAATAGGCAACTTCAAGCCTCATCAAGCTACCGTCCTCCATACAATCCAAATGTCTCCAATCAACCCCATGTGTTCCCAACTGATGAGATCGTGGCTGCAAACAAGCAAATGATGGAATCATTGAATAAGTAAATGATGGATTCCAACAAGCAACTCTTGACATCTTTGCAACCCACTTTCCAAATGGTTCATTCTCATACTCAGTCCATAGCTAAGCTTGAGAATCAAGTGGGCTAAATAGTTAACTCTATGAATCAATTGCTCTAAAAAGATAAGGGTAAGCTTTCCGCTCAACCATTTGAAAATCCTAGAGAGATGCATGTGATTGATGAAACCCTTCCTCCGAGTGGGCCAATTCATGAATAAGTCCAAGCAATCACCACCCTTAGGAGTGGTCATGTTGTTGACAACATGGTTGATGGAAATAAGGATGAGAAAAATCCTCGTTCAAAAAATCCAAATTCAAGTCCTAGCACTTTTAATCCAAATTCTACTCATGAAAATCCTAAGCTTGTCACCCCAAATGTGGAAACTTCTTATGAGCCTAAAACTCCATTTCCTCAACGTCTATAAGAGTTAACACATATTGGGAACAAGAATTGCAAAATTTAAGACATGTGGGAAGTTTCCAAGCAAGTAAAAATTAACTTGCCTCTCTTGGATGCTATAAAGCAAATCCCACCCTATGCAAAATTTCTCAAGGATTTGTGCACTCAAAAGCGCACTTCCAAAAATCATTTGCCAAAGAAGGTGAGATTAACTGAAAATGTGAGTGCAATCATTCAACACAGTTCTCCTCCAAAGTATAAGGATCCGGGCACTCCAACTATCTTGTGTGTCATTGGGGACAACAAGATAGAAAGAGCCCTCCTTGACTTAGGAGCTAGTATAAATTTGATTCCATATTCAGTTTACTTACAACTTGGGTTGGGAGATCTAAAGCCAACCTCCGTGGTCTTGTAGCTTGCTGATAGATTGGTCAAGCACCCACAAGGCATTCTTGAGGATGTCATTATCAAAATGGACAAATTTTACTTTCTGGTAGACTTCGTGGTTCTTGACAGGGAACCGGTCTATGACCCAAATAAGCATATTCCTGTGATCCTCGGTAAGCCATTTTTAGCTACGGCTAATGCTTTAATTAATTACCGAACCAGGGTGATGGATATCGCCTTTGGAAATATGCAAGTCAAACTCCACATCTTCCATGCAACTCAACATCCTTCCGATGAGGATGATTGTTTCCTTATCGATGTGGTAGATGAAGTGGTCGAAGAATCTCCCCCCTTCATTCTAAGCAAAGATCCTTTAGAAACTTGCATGTTTCATTTCGACTTCTTAAACTTTGATATTGACCAACCAATCCAAGAAGTAAATTCCTTGCTTGACATTAATGCTGTCATGGATACTCCTCTTTGGAAAATTCCAAAAGAACCGCTTCCTCAACTTTTTTCTACTCCTCGGGTCCCTTCCTTGGAGTCTCCTACACAACTTGAACTAAAGCCGCTCCCGGCTCACCTCAAGTATATGTTTCTTTGTGCAAATCAAACTCTTCCAGTCATCATTGCATCGGACCTTCTTAAGGACCAAGAAACCAGCCTTCTAGTGGTGCTTCAAAAGCATAAAAAAGCCATTGGCTGGGCAGTGGCTGATTTGAAAGGAATCAACCCCTCTATTTGTATGCATCGCATTCATATGGAGGACGATGCAAAGCCTACTAGAGAGGTTCAGCACCGGTTGAATCCCAACATGAAGGAAGTGGTCATGAAAGAAGTTATCAAGCTATTGGATGCAGAAATCATCTACCTTATCTCCGATAGCAAATGGGTGAGTCCCACTTAAGTTGTTCCTAAGAAATCCGGCCTCACCGTCGTTGAAAATTCCGCGAGAGAACTAGTGCCACAACGCACCACCACCGGGTGGCGTGTGTGCATTGACTACTGAAAACTTAACTCTACCACTAGGAAGGATCATTTTCCACTCCCATTCATTGATCAAATCATAGAAAGGTTAGTCGGCCAAAGCTTCTATTGTTTCCTTGATGGTTATTCTAGCTATAATCAAGTGGAAATTGATCCGCAAGATCAAGGAAGACCATATTCACATGCCCCTTCAGAACGTTTGCCTATAGACGCATGCCTTTTGGGCTGCGCAATGCACCGGCCACGTTCCAAAGATGCATGATGTCCATATATTAGGATATGGTTGAAAAATTCTTAGAGGTATTCATGGACAATTTCTCCGTCTTTGGATGCTCCTTTAACTCATGTCTCCAAAATCTATCTCGTGTACTTCAAAGGTGCAAGGAAACAAATCTCATTCTAAGTTGGGAGAAAAGTCACTTTATGGTCCAAGAAGGCATTGTTTTAGGACATGTCGTTTCAAAAAGGGGATTTGAGGTTGACAAAGCCAAAGTGGAGTTAATCTCTAATCTCCCTCCTCCAAATTCGGTCCTTCAAATCCACTCCTTCCTTAGACATACCGGTTTCTATCGTCGCTTTATCAAAGATTTTAGCAAAATCTCTTGGCCCTTGTGTAATCTTCTTGCCAAAGACATTCCATTCAATTTTCATGATGCTTGTATGGAAGCTTTCATGAAACTACACACTTTTCTCCCATCCGCCCCAATCATGAAACCGCCTAATTGGTCTCTTCCATTTGAGATCATGTGTGATGCATCCGATTACGCATTAGGCACGGTTTTGGGCCAACGTGTGGAAAAACTTCCATACGTCATCTATTATGCTAGCAAGACTCTCTCCGATGCTCAGTTAAATTACACCACCACCGATGCCTTGGATAAATTCTGTTCCTATCTTCTTGGATCCAAGGTTATTGTCTTTTCAGATCATGTCGCTCTTCGACATTTGCTCGCTAAAAAAGAGACCAAACCCCATTTAATTCGATGGATACTCTTACTTTAAGAGTTTGACATTGAAATCCGGGATAAAAAAGGGACCGACACTGTTGTCGCAGACCATCTCTCTCGTTTACTCATTGAAAAATCTTTTGAATTTGCTCTAGTCTGTGATTCCTTTCCAGATGAACAACTTTTTCAGATTTCTCATTCCAATCTCCCTTGGTATGCGGATATTGTCAACTATCTAGCGAAGACCGGTTCTTCTCCCAAGTTAAGCATTTCTTTTGGGAAGATCCGAAATTATTTAAATATTTCCCGGATCAAATCATCCGGAGATGCATTCCTAACAATAACTGCACAAGTGTCCTAAATTTCTGCCACTCTTGCTTGTGGGGGACACTTTAGTGCCAAAAAGACTGCCGACAAAGTCCTTCAATGCGGATTTTATTGGCCATCCTTGTTTTGGGATGCATTCAATTTCTGTAAATCTTGTGAGTGATGTCAACAGCTTGGATCCATGTCCCGGAGAGACATGATGCCCCTCACTCCCATCTTAATCATAGAAATTTTTGATGTGTGGGGGATTGACTTCATGGGACCATTTCCATCTTCTTATTGCTATGAGTACATTCTTGTAGCGGTGGATTATGTTTCCAAGTGGGTTGAAGCCGAAGCTACCAAAACCAGTGATCATAAAGTAGTGATCAACTTTATTCAGTCCAACATTTTTAGCCATTTTGGTACGCCCCAGGCAATCATTAGTGACGGTGGAACTCATTTTTGAAATTGTTATCTTAAATCTGTCCTCTCCAAGTACTCCATCCTCCACAAGGTTGTCACACCTTACCATCCTCAAATGAGTGGTCAGGTGGAAGTATCTAATCGGGAGATTAAGCACATCTTGGAAAAAATGGTTCTACCGGACCACAAAGATTTGTCATTAAGACTAAACGATGCGCTTTGGGCTTACCGGATATCTTATAAGACACCCATTGGCATGTCGCCATATCGACTTGTCTTTGGCAAGGCGTGTCATTTCCCCATTGAACTAGAGCACCGTGCTTATTGGGCCATAAAAAGGCTCAACTTTGATCTCAAACAAGCCGGTTCTACTCATAAATTGCAACTCAATAAACTTGAGGAACTTCGAAATGATGCGTATGAAAGTGCCAAAATCTATAAGGCAAAGACTAAAGCTTTTCATGACAAGAACATTGTCAAAAAGTCTTTTGCCCCTAGACAAAAAGTTTGGCTTTTCAATTCTAGATTGAGACTCTTTCCCGGTAAACTCTGTTTACGGTGGGATGGTCCATATGTCATCATAGCCGTTTTTCCTCATGGTGCCGTCGAACTCCAAGATCTTACTAATGGATCTCTTTTCAAGGTTAATGGGCAACGGTTTAAGCCTTACATTGATGGCATAATCCCTTTTCAAAAAGTTGAGAAAGTCCTATTGACAGACCCAATCTACGAGGATTAGTGCGCCATGCAATGCCTGGTTCGTCTAACTATCGACAATAAATTTAGCATTCATGGGAAGCAATTCTTTCAATTTCCAAGCTTCCCTCTTTTAAGTTGCCTTGGCTAAAAATTTTCCAGAAATTCGCTAAGTATAGCCAAAATATGACCTCTTACAGAATTGTCTCGAATTGCATTCCAAAAGTCACATGCGGTTTTCTTAGTCATTTTAAGGTCTCAGTGCAATTTTCGGACTTTTGTAAGGTCATTCCGGCAATTTTCTCGATGAATCCAAAGATAACGGGAGATTCGGACCTCAATTCTAGCGTTTTCGAAAATGCGCTTCAATTCCTGTTCCGCAGGTTCTACAAGGTATCACGGGTCCTTAGGCACTTAAACTTTCACATTCGGTTGTTTTTTACCCTGGCCCGACCTTGCAAAGACTATGTTAAGCTGCACAAGGCAGCTGCAGAGAGGCCCCGCGGGCACCCGCCAAATGAGGCAATACCAAGCCAGCTTCTGCGGGGCCCCGCCAAGCCTTCGCAGGTAGGGTTTTAAATGGGCTTTCAAGCCCATTTTTCCCTCTTTTATTCTCTCTTTAACCCTTCTCCCTCTCTACTCTCGCCCCCATCCCTCTCAAACCCTCAAACCATCCCACTCTCTCTCCCAATTCCTCCTTTATCCTCTTACCCATTCATCTCACCCATCATCATCCTCCAATTTCCATCCTCATCATCCATCATTCAAGCTTGAGGAGATTGAGTCCTACACATTGGGCAAGTGTTTCTAGCTCTCTTTTTCTTTAAATTTTTGCACTAAGGAGGATGGGATTCTTATTCTGAGAGATTGGTGATTGTTGGGTTATGCTTGAATCTCCATTGTAGGTTAAAATTTTGGGGTTTTGGAATCTTTAACCTTATTTTTGCTCTCTTCCCAATTCTGTTGCACACCAGGTGTTCGTAGAAATTCCCAAACCAGTTTTCTTCATTCCAATGGCTCCTAGGGTTATTTCTAAGCGTGCTCGGTCATCCGAGGGCCCTTCTAATGCTCCTCCGACCCTAAATTGGGCTGAATGGTGAATTGAAACTGAAGCTCGATTCGACATTGCAAATACTTTCGAGAATAATTTGGAGACCGCATGGTCCGTCCGTGAATTGAGGGCCGGTGGCCTCGCCTCTCTTTTCAAACCACGTGCTCATTCTTACTTCCCGCGTGTGGTCCATCTATTCTATGCCAACATGGTCCACTCATGTGAGGAACCGGACAAAATTAAAACCACCATGGATAGCCATGATTATGAATTCGACCTTGATGACCTTGCTATGGCTATAGATTACCCCTTGGTTTCGCCGGCGGATGAGGCAGGCCTCGCCCTTTATATTGAAAGTCCCGATCAGCTTACCTTAGCGGACATTGTGGGAGAAATTTGTCATGGTCAATTCACCGGAAACAGAACTACAAGTACCAATAAATCTTTCTTACCATGTCAGTTGTGGTTTCTCGATTCGCAACTGGCCAAGAATGTCCTACCCGTGCCAGGCCATTCCGAGCGAAAAGGGGGAATTTCTGAAAACCCTCTACTATGCTAAAAAGGAGTGTTGGTTTTGTGTCCTCCTCCTGATGCCCCCGTTTCTCCAGCTTCCCCTTTTGTCTCGTCGCTGGATCTCATGACTCGTGCCTACTATCTCGCCTTGGATGCTCGTCTCGATGCCTTTTTCTTGCGCTTTGATGCTATAGAGGGTAGAAAACGCAGAAAAATCAAGAGATTCTGCAAGCTATGCTCCAGTCATTAATCGACCATGCACCTGGCCCACCTGGTGCCTCATCCTCTACTCTAATGGTGGAGTTATTTCATGTTTTTCTTCTTATTTCTTGTTTCAGTACTACTTTTTAGACTTATTTTGGGCCGTATTTGGCATTTGCTTTTCAGTTTTTCTTTAGCACTTATAACTGCATCACTTTTACTATTTTGCATGGCTTATAGTTTTTAGTCAAATAAATTGCAGTTATTTTTATTGGATTTGGATTCATATGATCCTTGCCTTGTATAGATATCTTTTGACAGGTTTTTGAAACCAAGTTTGGGGGCATGCTCTAGGAATTTACGAGCCGGCCTATTTTTGAACCGCCACTCCAATCCTATCAACTTGGTACTTTTGTTCCTTTCCCCTTTTGTTTATTCTTTTTGCATGTCCTTTGTCTTCTCACATTGGGGACGATGTGACATTCAAGTTTGGGGGTGCATGAGCATGCTATTTTCGGTGCATGAACATGTTACTACAATTTTGATATTTTTGCTCATTTTTTATGCTCGTAAGTTAATAAAATCATATTATTTAAAGGGAACTTTTTGAAGGTTGAAGCATGTGGTTAATACTTTGTGTATAGAAGCCAAGACAAATTTTTTTGAAAACAAAGAAAATTTTGAATTAAACATGTTGATTCATAATCGGTTTGTATAAAAACTTCAATTAAATTTTCATCGGATTTCATACTCTGTTATGCTTCACATTGCACATTTGCACACCGAAAACCTAATTGTGAGGTATGAAACCCAAATTGACCCTGATCGGGACTCAGTGATCTGAATTGATGACCCTAATGAATGGATATCCTTGGCATAAGTTAACTATATATATATATATATATATATATATATATATATATATATATATATTCAATCAATGACCAGTCGAAGTTCGTACCCTTTCCAACTCGAGTTATTAAGCCCTAGGAATGTTTCTACATTTAGTACCCTAAAGCCATCAGGCTTGGGAGTTGTTGGCCCAACACTTGTTATATGGATTGGTTAGAAAGCTTAAAGAACTTAGACATTGCACGGTTGTTCAAAAATAAAGATGGGTCGTTGAAATTCGTAGCCTTTCCAATTCGAGTTATTAAGCCCTAGGAGTGTCGTTACACTTAGTGCCCTAAAGCCATCTAGCTTGGGAGTTATTGGCCCAACACTTGCTACATGGGTTGGTTAGAAAGCTTAATGAATTCTCGACATTACACGACCATAGTAGGTGATCTTTAGAGTTGATCAATAAAATTGTCAATAAGCAACAAAGTTATTCAGTTAATAAAGTTATGCCTTGGAGACCTCATTTAGAAGGAGATATAAGGATGTGAAAATGTATTCTTGAGATTGGAAAAAGAGGGTAAAAACCACATATTAGGAAGCCGGCTCACTTTCACTGAAGTCAGAGTTCATGATTATTCAAGAAATGACAATTGAAGTGTTTATATAGACCTTGATGATTGATGCATTTAAGTTGAACTTGTTTTGTCATTTTGTGTTAAGGCTTCATATATGCAAGGTAGTCTGCCTAGTGTCTATCTTCAAAATTTTTTGTGCTTCAAATCATAGTTGATCTTCGTCGATATTTTTGTTTCATGATTGATGCATGTGTCAGCATTTCATTGGTCGTCATTTGCATTAAGCTCTTTGTCTTATTTTGCTAAGGGACTAGCAAAATGTAAGTTTGGGGGTATGACTAGCAAATGTAAGTTTCTTGCATTAGTTAAGTCCATTATTAGAGGATAATGTATAATTTTAATTCAGTTGTGTATTTCTTTCTGATTTCAGGTATTTTTCCTAAGAATGATCAAAGAAGTGGTTTTGACAACTTTCTATTGAAATACGTGCGCCGTGTCGGAGAGTCATCTTCGGGACCTTACCTCTTCAGTCGCCATTTTTTTAAAGACCGTGGCTTACTGTGCATAGTGGAAGCCGCGTCAGTGCTCCGGCTCAGAAAGGTTTACAAAAAGCCTTGGCTTAAAGTTGGAATGGCAAGCCTCCACGGGCACCCGCCGCTCTACCACGAGCACCCGCCAACTCCCTCATCTCTTTGCCTCATTTCGCGGGGCCATGCTAAGCTCCCACGGGAGCCCCCTTGCACCACCGCGGGCGCCCGCCGTGCTATTGTGGGCGCCTGCCAAACATGCTAGTGCCCTCTTTGAGTTCGCGAGCCACCGCGGGCGCCCGCCGGCATCCCGCGGGTGCTCGCCAACCTGCATATCTTCATTTTGTGTGGCTCAGCTTGATGCAGAGGGGGGAGCTTGGGATTTGGGGGTATGCTGAGTAGGTTTTGGTTGGAAATAAAGGGAGAACTCACATGTTAGATCTCATATCTCAAGTTTTGGAGGAGGCTAAGGGCTAGAGAGGGAAAGAAGTGAGATTGAGTTTAGGGTGTGAAAATGGAGAGTAGTTCTTCCTCTTCTTCTTCATACTTTGTAATTATGGGTAACTAACTCCCTATTTAGGGAGGTGATGAAGCTCCATCTTGTAAGCATTGCTCTATTTTGATTTATATTTGGGGATTAATGTATATGTGTGATCTTTCTATGAATTAAAGCAATTTGTGTCATGTGAAGAATTCCAATGCTTATAAATGATCATTTTGGGTTAACTATCTTGTTTTAGATTATTTTTCTCTCATGATTATATAGCTGCATTTTCAGAGTGACAATGGGGATGAGTTCATGGAAATGGTTTTATTGGCATGATATTTAAGAAGTTTGATAATCTATTGCTTAGGTTCTTCCTTTGATAGGTTATTCTTGATTTCTATTTCATGTGCTTTTATTATGAAATTAAGGGCTTGATAATCTTTGACTTAGTAAGCATGTCTAAGGTTACGTCTTAGTTTAGGTGACTAAAACATATAATGCTTTGATAGGTTATTCTTGCCTATTGATTTCATAATTTTCTTGAAGGTAATACAGCTACTTTATGTTGTTATATTCTATAGTCATTTATATATGTTATTTCCCCAAAGTAAATCGTACCCTAGCATGCTTATTGATAGGTAGTGGATTCACCTCCCTAACTCTCATTTTTTATTGCCTTGTCTCGTACTCCCTTGCATTCTCAATTTATACACATTTTAATTCCTACTTTTAGTGACAGTCCAACAAATCCTATATAAACCCCTTTATCATTCTAAAAGATAATTCTAGTTACTTAGGTTGCCATAAACTAGCAGTCCAATGGTTCGACTTACCCGACCAATAGCCCTATTTTACATTGATTTGTGCTATTGCAAAGGTTGATGTATAATTGACAACCGATCACTCCAAACATTCACCAATCCTCCATACATGCAATTCCTTCCTCCATTGATCAAAAGTTGAGAGAAAAAGAGAGTAGAGAGCTTACCAACAGTGAAGGAACCCAAAAACTCCTTTTTCTTGCTGATGGAAGATTAAGAAGGATGGAAAGGGAAGGATGATGGATGGCTAAGGTATGTGGGATGAAAGAGGAGGAGAGGGAAGGAGAAAATAAAGAATTTAGAAGGCAATGGAGAGTGGGGCAAAATGGGGAGAAGAAGAGGGAGAGTTAGAATATTTTAAAATGGCTTAAAATGGGCTTGGACGCCCATTTAAAAGTAGCAGCAATGGGAGTCGGGTGCCCGCGACCCATGGGCGGGTGCCCGCGGAGGCTTGAGCACACTGCCTAATTTTGTTGCACCCACGAGGACTTGGCAGGTGCCCACCAAGCTTCTGGGCAGAACCTCCAAAGACATGATTTTTGGCTTAACGAAGGCCGGGCCGGGATCGAAAAGTCCTGAAATTGGAAACTTAAGCTCTTTTAGACCCGAGACCCTGTGTAAAACCTTCGGAATGGACTTCGGAATGTAATTTCTGAAGCGATTACCTTTGAGGCCTGAATTTCTCACGATGTTTGGATTAAACGAGAAAATTGTAGTAATGACCGCGAAAAATTCTAAAAAAATTCCGAAAAAGGTATCGAGACCGTAAAATGGCTAAGAAAACCACCTATGACTTTTGGAATGCAATTCGAGACAATTTTGAAAGAGGTCACATTTTGGCTATGCTTAACTAATTTTCGGAAAATTCGTGGCCAAGGCAACTCGAAGGAGGGAAGCTTGTAAATTGGAAGAATTTTTTCCCATGAGCGCTAAATTTAACGTCGATAGCTAGACGAACCAGGATTGCATGGCACATTAGTCCTCGTAAATTGGGTCCGTCAATAGGACTTTCTCTATTTCGAATTGGAACTATTCCATTAACATAAGGCTTAAGCCTTTGGCCAGTAACCTTAAATAGAGATCCATCGGTAGGATCTTGGAATTCAATTGCACCATGAAGAAAGACGGCGGTGATGACATATGAACCATCCTACCGTGAACGGAGTTTATAGGGAGAGAGTCGTAATCTAGAATGGAAAAGCCAAACCTTTTGTCGAGGGACAAAAGACTTGTTGACAATGTGCTTGTCATGAAATGCTTTAGTCTTTGCCTTATAGATTTTGCCACTTTCATAAGTATCATTGTGAATTTCCTCAAGCTCATTGAGCTGCAATTTGCGATTAGAACCAGCTTGTTGAAGATCAAAATTGAACCTTTTCATGACCCAAAAATGCATGGTGCTCTAATTCGATTAGGAGATGACAAGCTTTGCCAAAGACAAGTTAATATGACGACATGCCAATGGGCATTTTATGCACTGTCCGGTAGGCCCAAAACGCAGCGTTTAGTCTCAATGACCAATCTTTTCGGTCCAGACGAACCGTTTTTTCCAAAATATGCTTGATCTCATGATTAGATACTTCCACTTGACCACTTGTTTCAGGGTGGTAAGGTGTGGCAACCTTATGAAGGATGGAGTATTTAAGAAGGATCACTGATGAGTGCTCGGGGTGTACCAAAATGACTGAAAATGTTTGATTGAATGAACTTGACCATAACTTTATGATCATTAGTTTTGGTAGCCTCAGCCTCAACCCATTTAGACACATAATCTACCACTACAAGAATATACTCATAGCCATAAGAGGATGGAAATGGTCCCATGAAGTCGATCCCCCACACATAGAAAATTTCTATGATTACGGTGGGAGTAAGGGGCATCATGTCTCTTCTAGATATGGAGCCGAGCTTTTGGCAATGCTCACAAGATTTACAGAAGTGGTAAGCATCCCGAAACAAGGAAGGCCAATAGAATCCGCTTTGAAGGACTTTGTAAGCGGTTTTCTTGGCACTAAAGTGAACCCCACAAGCGAGGGTGTGGCAGAAATTTAGGACACTTGTGAATTCAGTTTCGGGAATGCATCGCTGGATAATTTGATCTGGGCAATACTTGAATAACTCCGGATCTTCCCAAAAGAAATGCTTGACTTGGGAGAAGAAACAATCTCTTTCTTGTTTGGACCAATTGGGCAAAATTTTACCTACCACAAGGTAGTTGACAATATCTGTGAACCATGGGAGATTTGTATGAGAAATCTGAGACAGTTGCTCATCTGGGAAGGAATCACGAACTGCAGCAAATTCAGATGATTTCTCGATGAGTAAGTGAGAGAGATGGTCGGCGACAACATTGCCTGTCCCTTTTTTGTCCCAGATTTCAATGTCAAACTCTTAGAGCAAGAGTATCCATCAAATTAGGTAAGGTTTGGTCTCTTTTTTGGCGAGTAAATGCCTTAGAACGGCATGGTCTGAAAAGGTAATGACCTTGGATCCTAGAAAGTAAGAGCGGAATTTATCCAAGGCGTACACCACAGCTAACAATTCTTTTTTAGTGGTGGTATAGTTTAACTGAGCATTGGAGAGAGTCTTGCAAGTATAATAGATAGCATGTAGAAGCTTGTCCACACGTTGGCCCAAAATCACACCCAATGTATAATCGGATGCATCTCACATGATCTCAAATGGAAGAGACCAATTAGGTGGTTTCATGATTGGGGCTGATGAGAGAAGAGTATGGAGCTTCTTGAAAGCTTCCAAATAGGTTTCATCAAAATTGAACGAAACATCCTTGGCAAGAAGATTACACAAGGGCCAAAAGATTTTACTAAAATCTTTAATGAAGCGGTGATAGAAGCCGGCATGTCCAAGGAAGGAACGGATTTAATGGACAAAATTTGGAGGGGGAAGATTAGAGATGAATTCGACTTTGGCTTTGTTGACCTCAATTCCCCTTTTAGAAATGACATGTCCCAAGACAATGACTTCTTGGACCATAAAATGGCTCTTTTCCCAACTTAGAATCAGATTTGTCTCTTTACATCTTTGAAGCACAAGGGATAGATTTTAGAGACAGGAGTCAAAGGAAGATCCAAAGACAGAAAAATTGTCCATGAACAGTTCCAAGAATTTTTCAACCATATCTAAAAATATGGACATCATGCACCTTTGGAAGGTTGCCGGTGCATTGCATAGCCTAAAGGCCGTGCGCCTATACGCAAATGTTCCAAAGGGACATGTGAATGTGGTCCTTTTTTGATCTTGTGGATCAATTGCCACTTGGTTATAGCCGGAATAACCATCAAGGAAACAATAGTAACTTTAGCCGTCTAACCTCTCTATAATTTGATCAATGAATGGGAGTAGGAAATGATCTTTCCTAGTGGTAGAATTTAGTTTCCAGTAGTCAATGCACACACGCCACCCGGTGGTGGTGCGTTGTGGCATGGGTTCTCCCGCTGAATTTTCAACAACGGTGAGGCCGGATTTCTTAAGAACAACTTGAGTGGGGCTTACCCACTTATTATCAGATATGGGGTAGATGATTTTTGCATCTAGTAGCTTGATCACTTCTTTCATGACCACTTCCTTCATGTTGGGATTCAATCAACACTGCACCTCTCTAGAAGGTTCAGCGTCGTCCTCCAAATGAATGTGGTGCATACAAATAAAAGGGTCGATTCCTTTTAAATCAGCCACTACCTTGCCAATAGCTTCTTTGTGCTATTGTAGCACCACTAAAAGGCTATTTTATTGATCCTTTAAAAGGTCCTAAGCAATGATGACCGAAAGAGTTTGACTCGCACCAAAAAACACTTACTTGAGATGGGCCGGGAGCGGCTTTAAATCAAGTTGTGGTGGAGATTTCAAGGAAGGGACTGGAGAGGTAGTTGAAAGTTAAAGAAGTGGTTCTTTTGGCACCTCCAAGGAGGAAAGTCCATGGTAACACCAATGTCAAGCAACAAATTCACTTCTTGGATGGCTTGGTCAATATCGAAGTTCGAGAGGTTAAAATGGGACATGCAAGTTTCCAAAGGATCTTTGCTTAGAATGAAGATTAGAGATTCTTCAACCACTTCATCGACCACATCAATAAGGAAACAATCATCCTCTTCGAAAGGATGTTGAGTGGCATGGAAAATGTGGAGTTTTACTTGCATATTTCCAAAAGCGATGTCCATCACCCCGGTTCGACAATTAATTGAAACGTTAGCCGTAACTACGAGTTCTGTGTCAAGAACCATAAAGTCTACCAGGAAGAAGAATTTATTCACTTTGATTATGACATCTTCAAGAATGCCTCGTGAGTGCTTAACCGATCTATCAGCAAGCAACAAGACCATGGAGGTTGGCTTTAAATCTCCTAATCTAAGTTGTAAGTAAACTGAATATGGAATCAAATTTACACTAGCTCTTAAGTTAAGAAGGGCCTTTTTTATCTTGTTGTCGCCAATGACACACGAGATTGTTGGGGTACCTGGATCCTTATACTTTCGAGGAGCACTGTGTTGAATGATTGCACTCACATTTTCAGTTAATCTTACCTTCTTTGGTAAATGATTTTTGGAAGTGCACTTTTGAGTGCACAAATCCTTGAGGAATTTTGCATAGGGAGGGATTTGCTTTATAGCATCCAAGAGAGGCAAGTTGATCTTTATTTGCTTGAAAACTTCCCACATATCTTGAATTTTACAATTTTTGTTCCCAAAATGTGTCGACTCTTGGAGACGTTGGGGAAACAGAGCCTTAGGCTCGTAAGAAGTCTCCACATTTGGGATGACAAGCCTAGAATTTTCAGTGGTAGAATTTGGATCTTCATGAGTGAGCTTTGGATTAGAAGAGCTAGGATTTGGATTTTTAAGAGGAAGAACTCTTTCTTTCCCTCCATTGGTGTGACTTTTCCTAGGGCCGTTACTCCGGAACCCACACGAGTTTGTGCACACCCCCAAAAGATAGCGGCGGTGTAGAGCTATGATGAATGTGGCCAAGTTTTACATTTAGAAATTGCCACTACTACCTTTCACTAAAAATATAGCTAGGGTAAGTAGGAATTGTCCAAAGGGATTGAGGGTCGTACTAGGTTAAGGAATCAAGATTAGGGTTAGTAAGTCGAGTGATCAAAATAGTTGTTGGTGGTTAAATTACACTAGATGCAAATTAAACTAATGTAGGTAAATAAATATAGATGAGAGAAAATAAGAGAGAAATCTTAGGGTTTAGAGATCACCACTAAGCATAGTACTAGTGGGTGGTCTCGTCGCACTGCCCCATCAAGTTTAGAGAGTGTGAATTTTAGGCAAGGACCAAGTGTTTTACATTTATAAAAGCCACTACTACCTTTCACTATAAATATAGCTAGGGCGAGTAGGGATAATCCCAAGGGATTGTGAGGGTCGAACAAGGTTGTGGAATCGCTATTAGGGCTAGTAGGTCGAGTGATCAAACAATTGGTTGGTTGGTTGATTAGACTAGAGAGCAACTAAATTAAACTAAGTGATAACAAAAGAATGCAACTAAGAACAAATAAGAAAGAGAAGAGTCTTAGGGTTTAGAGATCACCACCAAGCAATGTATTTCTATACCATTGACAAATGACTAATGAGGGCAAATGGTGTGTTGCAATATTGGTGTGTGTGTGTGTTCGGTTGATTCAATAAGTAAGGATGACTAGTTAAGCATGTATTATCTCAACATCATGTGAAAGGCACAATATATCTAAGCAATGAAGCATATATTATCTAAACAACATGTGAAAGGCACAATCGATCAAAACAAGTCATTAATCCTTTCATTAAGCTCAAAATCCAAATACAACACAAGGTTAGAGACATCTGCTACTTGCATTCAAAAGTATGGATCATCAAGCAACAAGCATGGATTGTCCTCCCATTTAACACTACACTACAACTACACTACATCTACACTACTAGCATGAAAATAAACTAAGGGAGAGGCACAATCCATCAAGGAATAAGTATGAACCATCAAGAAAATCACAAGAGCATTCCATTAAGCACTATGTTTTGACAATCTCTAAATCTATAGCATCAATACACATAAACATGCATCAATAACACAAAATCTAGAGACAAGCACATGAACATCTATTCTAACATACATAGACATATGAATATAATGAAATAATCAGTTGAAAGCATTTAACCACATAAATCATTGAACAATTAAGATTTATATGTATCAAAGTGTCAAAACATTAATTACAACACTGATCCCTCAATAATACACAAGATTAAGATATAGAAAGCATGCTTGGGGCTAACTCTAGCCCTAAGAGGATGTCTAGCCACTCATGGTGATGTTGCTCCAACCCTCAAGGGCTAACTCCATGGAAGAAATCTGCTCCTTATTGATGAAGAATCTCCAATGGTGTCTCTAGCCTCCTCCTCTTTTCTTCTACACTAAGAATAGCCTCTAAAGTTGTATCTACCAAATGCAAAGTTTCCAATGGTGTCTCTCTCAAAAGTGCATTATATTCCTTTTATAGGTAGGTCAAGTGACACACAAATGAGTTGTGGTTGTACATAGCATATTCCCCAATGATTGGATAAAGGATAACTTTCCATGAGCTGGCAATTTAACTTTTTCACACTGGCGGAAGTTCGATCGATCGAACCTTGGACTTGGATCTATCGAATTTGGCTGAGATCTATCAAAGTGAGGCTGGATCGATCCAACTGGTTGAGCTTTTTGGGAAAAGAC
Organism: Cornus florida; assembly: GCF_030987335.1. NCBI lineage: Eukaryota > Viridiplantae > Streptophyta > Magnoliopsida > Cornales > Cornaceae > Cornus > Cornus florida. Next base: position 43,882,733 of record NW_026775571.1, read on the forward strand.
AAATCCGAGATATTTTGGGAGATATTTTTGGGAAAAGGACAAAGGTGGTTAGTGGGTGGTGCTGCTATGGATAAGATCAATCATTTGAATAAGGACAAAAATGTTCGATCGATCGAAGGGTGGTGTTGGATCAATCAAACTTTGGACTTTCTGTTTTGGGTCAAGGTTTGGATCTATCTTGAAGTACTGAGATCGATCAGTGTTCGATCGATTGAACTTTGAAGTTGGATCGATCAAACTTTATTGTTTCCTACCTTTGGCTTCATTTGCTTCTTTCTTTCTCCACTTTGCTCCTTTCTTTGTTTAATCCCAGAATTGCTTCAATTAAGCTCTTATTTGGCTGAGTTAGCTTATTTTTGGGATAAGTGCCTGAAAATGGAAATAATACGAAATCAATCTAAAATGGTAAAGTAAGATAGATAAATGTACTAGAATGCCTAAGCTTAAAGGGTTTAAATACGCACTTTTCAGTGCTCATCACACCCCTAAACTTAATTATTGCTAGTCCCTAGCAATGAACTAGAAAGTAAAGGAATGACATGAACAACTATACAAGTATGAATATAGAAAACAATAAATGGATAATACCACTTTCGTAGGGAACACGATTGTATTTAACATATGCAACAATCCTTTTAAACCCCTAAGTTACCCCTAGTGGACAAGTGAAGTCTCGTGAGGGTTTCCAGAAATGATACCCACAAACATTAAGTTCATTATTTCAAAAGAGGTACCAATATTACAAACAAGCATTGGGAGAAAACTACCACAAGTATGCAATTTTTCAAAAATTTCCAAGCAATCTCCCAAAATCTCAACATCAAGCAAACAAATATGGTCCTTCACACATCAAGAAAATGATCATGCAAATCAAAACAACTCTAGAATCCTTTTTGAGTGGACCGGCATCAAATTTATTGCTATCTTAGCCAACTAGAGAAATGATCACATCCTTACCCTTAAACTAGCACACAAATATAGTACCGATCATCAAGACAAAAAGTGGACCTTTTATTAAAGCTTTATTGTTCTAGGTGCGCTTATTCTTTTCACTAGAATTTTTTTTTTTTTTTTTAGGATCAAAGATGGAAGCATGGTGTAATGTGTTGATCTATTAAGCTTTCTAGTGATTCATAAGGTCGAGCGTTAGGTCAATGACTCCCAAACCAGACGGCTTTAGGGCATTAGGCATTCAAATACCCCTACGGACTTACAAGCTTAATTTAACTAAGCTACAAATTAAGATAACCTCCATCTAATCATTTCCTACTTCTCACCTTTTGGGAGAAGTCCTCACCTTTTTATTACTTTTGCAACATTTTTTTTTTTAATTCAATTATTATCCTAGAGTTTGGGCCCTCCACCTTTCGGCACAAGAAGTTCAGTGCTTGATGAGGCTAGAATCCCGGCTACTTACTGAAAAGGGGTTGTTATCCACCTTTATCAAGAATGAAAGCTTTCAATGCACTACTAGCTCAATTGGGATATAACCAATTCGATAATCAATAAAGCATATACCCCATAAATGAATGCTAGTGTGCGCCTATGCTAGTGTAGAATCCTAGAATGAATCTAAAAACAATCACAAAATTAAGATGATGTGGACCACAAATGCAAGCAAGATATCAATCTTTCAAAAAATTTACTCCTAAATGGCTTTCACAAGGTATACAAGGAGTATTGGACTCTCAAGTCAAACAATTTTTAAATTTTAAGCAATATAGTCCTCAAAAGATCAAAATCATAGCTAGATATGGACCAATCATAGAAATATCCCTCAAACACACAAGTCATGCTCAAAATCTGGAAATTTAAAGCTAACACTGCAAAGCACCATTCCTCCCAAACTTAAATGACACAATGTCCTCAATGTGTAAAGAGAACAAATGAAAGAGTATACCAGTGCAACTAAGCAAGAATGATCGGGACTGAAGTATCTAAAGTGGGTGGCATGGCCCCCCCAAACTTGGGATGAACTGTGGTCCTAAATATTCGCAGTTGGATAAACTCATCAGATAACAAAATGGGATAATTAGTGCACAGTGGACATGCAAGTGTAAATGGGATAAACAAATAAATAGATAAGAGAGGTATAAGGGTGGTCCTGAAAATCGGGTAGCACTCTCTCACTGAAGTCACTGTGATGCACCTGATGAAGTCAAACATACAGATATTAGAATATAATCATATGACATCCATAGCAAAAACAGATATATAAAATAGATAAAGTACAGGTACAACAGAAATATCAAAGCCGACAGACCGGCTGCAAAAATATTAGTACTGTACAGTGACAAAAATAGAGATCAGAGTGCAGAGATGGATCAAAAGATAGAAGGAACTGGGAACTCAGGATGATGAGGTAGGATGGGTAGGTCGAGCTTCGCGGATATCTCAGGATAGATCTCAGAACATAGTCGCGACATCCGTACGGAAGGTAGCAAAATCAGCTCTGTGGGCCGTAAGATCAACTCGTATAGTAACAACAGCATCTTCAAGAGTCCGCAGGCGTACTCCAAAGCCGGGGGTCTGATCTGGAGCCTCAGGTATAAAAGAGTCAGAAGAAAGATCCTGAGTCTGCTCCTGCTCGTGAATGGGCGACCCAATTGGAAAGTACTGCTCTGTGTCATTTGCAGGGTGCTCTAAATCAATATCTATATGCTCGGCAGCTGGACCAACTGGTGTATCATCTACTGTGGGATTTGCTGCTATTGCCTGAGCTGCTGCCTCTACCTCCTCCTCAGCCTCTAGCTCATTTGCAGCCACTACCGCGTGGTCCTGCAGTCTAGTAATGATGGTATTGTAGCTCTTGTTCCATTCCTTCTTCAAGAAGTGACAGGAACCTCTCTTAGGGTGCTCCCGAGGATGAATAGGGTAGCGCTGGTCAATCAGAATCTGGGTGATGAGGTGGCCGAATGGGAGAGACTTAGCCCGTCCAGCCATCTCCTTGCTAATATACTCATCAAATAGCTTCCTCATCACGCTCCAGATGAGCGCGGGAATAGATACCCAGTGGCCCGTATAGAAAGCGTAGAGGGTTGTCAAATAGTCGCCTCTCCGCTGGATCTTGTGCCCAGCCATATATATATTCTGAAAAATAACGAAATCGAAGAACCATAGGTCATCTAGAAGGAGTGTACGGGTGGCAAAAGTCTCGCCATCGGCATGGTGACCTGAAAGAAATAGTGCCATGTCGGCATAAGAAGGCCTGTATGGCCTCGGATATAACTCCTGTAGCTCCGGAGGGCATCTGTGTGGATAATGGCAAGAGCGGGCTAGCGAGTCCACAGTGATAGTGATCTGATGGCCATCTATAGTAGTGACCAACTCTGCTGTGGTATGCAGGGATGGTCGGAGGTTCTGGTAGAACAACCGTACCAACCATGGGTATACTGGCTCTATAACTGGGGCAAGAATAGCTGTAAGGCCCCTCTGAATGATGTCGTGGTAAGCTAATCGGGTCAGCACCGAGTTAAAGAAAAAGGCTGTGTCAAACACCGACTCATGGTCTATTGCCATATGCGCATATCTAGGTGCGGGCCTATGACGCTCCTGAGCTAGCTGGCATAGTGGAGATAGTACTGGTGAATTTGCAACTCCAGCATACAGTGGATATGGTGATGGTGTAAATGCAGGCTGAGCTACAGAGGTGGATGGAATATGATCACCCTCAGCCTTATGAGTAGGTGACTGAGGTGGAGTAGGCTGTACTGGCTCCTCCTGTGCATGAGAGGGCTCTACTGGCTCCTGTATCCATGGTCTGATATGTCTCTGAGGCCCGTGTTGCCTCTTGGCAATAGTCTTGCGCTTAGTCATAGCCTGAAAAATAATTTAAAAACTTGTAAAGGGAGTTAGTACCAGAATTAAGAATTGAAAGCACAAAATAGAAACATGCATGTCAAATAAGATAGACAAATCATATTGATGACATGAATCTATGCAAGTGATAGGATATGAAACATGCTAAACAATATAAGCATGAAATGCATCCAATGTGGAATATCACAGGCATTGGGCATATATGAGATAGCATAAACATAATGCATAATGAATAAAGTGTGTGTGTGACATCTGTGAAGTTCGATCGATCACAAAAAGGTTTGAGATTAATCTCAAAACTTCGATCGATCTGAGGTATGAGTTCGATCGATCTGAGATTGAAGTTTGATTGATCGAACTATGCGAAGGTGAAAACTCAAAGGTCGCAGATCTATGACTTTGGAAGCACGGGGGCCTTCACGACATGGTCGTGGGCCTATCAACACAACAAATCATCAATTACCATCACCCAAACATAGCCCATACTCCTATAATCAATTCGAAAATCAAAAATATAAAAACATATATACACATATATATAAACATGCTTCAAGCTCATCAATGGTGGATTTCATCATCATTCATCCTAGATTTAGCATGTAGGCAACATATATTATCAAATTAAAGCTTGAAATGACAAAGTGTGGTTCGGATCTCACCTCAACCGAAGGAGAGAAGTGGAGATGAAGAGGGAGTGAGAGTCGGGGTGAGCTTGATGTCGCCGGAGGTGTCACCGGAGATGAGGAAGATGGAGAGGGTGATTGGGATTCACAGCGACGATGAGGGAAGCAAGGGTTAGGGTAGGGAGTTATTGGATCGATCTTTGTAATTGATCTCACAACTCTTGGTTTCTATTTTAAAAACATCCCCGACAGAGTTCAATTGATGGAACTGAGATTTCAGATCGATCGAACTTTGATGAACTCTTCTCAAAGTATTTTTTTTTTAAATTTTTAAAAATTTTGAAAAATGAAAAACTAAAATTAAAAATTAGAATTAAAATAAAAAATTGTAAAATAAAATAAAATATTTTTGGAAATTTTTTTTTTTTGTTTTTTTTTTCTTATTTTTAATTGAATAAACAATAATAATTAAAAACTATATAAACTAAAATATTTTTTTATTTTTGAAAACTTTTTGAAAAATAAAATAAAATGAAATGAAATGAAAATAAAATAAAAATAAAAATAAAAAATGAAAATATTTTTTGGATTTTTGAAATTTGAAAAGTCAAAATAATGAAATGAAGAATTGAGATCGATCTGAACAAGAGTTCGATCGATTAGACAGAGGGCAAAAATATGCAGGTTTTTGGCTCAGAAAATTGGCTAAGTGTTGGAACTTGAAGATCGATCGAACTTTGGTGTTGGATTGATCGAAGAAGTTCAGATCGATCTTGGAATGTTTTCGATCGATGAAATAGAGAGCTGAATATGTAGGTTGACGCAGGCTCAAAATTTTTCTAAGTGTTAGATCATGAGATCGATCAAACTTTGAAGTTAGACTGATCGAAGGGCTCCTGATCGATCTAAGAATAAGTTCGAACAATGGGACAGAGAGGTGATTTGGATACAGGTGGATGCAAGTCGAAAATTTTTCTAAGTGTCGGATGCAGGTGGAAGTTCGATCGATCAAACTCTTATTTGAGATCGATCGAACTTATGCAAAATGCTCAATTACAACACAAAAATTCATGTAATCCTAATCACAGTTCCTATCAATGTATATGAACCAGAAACAAGTATCTAGAATTCGCAAGAAATGAAATTAAAGATAGAAATAGGGGAGGAATAGGGTTTTGACACCCTACGAAATGTTTTTGCTAGTATTTAACGTCTCTAGCAAGACAATGGGCTCTTTTAGCCCGGATCAAAGATCTTATAATGCATCCCCTCATTGTTGGGGTGATAGATGCTTTGAACTCCACCCAACAAATGGTTTTTTGAAGAACTTGTTGGATAAAGCTCAAAAGAAACTTTTGATCATTTGTCTATGCAATCACAACCTCTGGGCTTCCATGCCCTTTCAAAGCAAGAATTTGAAATAACACTTTGAGAATGCAAGGTTGAAGATGATCCCTTTGAAGTTTTGGTCTTACACAAAAGCTCACTTCCTTGACATTGAAGATCATGACATTTATCTACAACATTAACCTCTCCTTCATATTTGTCAAATGAATTGGGTGTGGGATTAAAGATATTCAACTTCACCTGCATGTGGCCAAATGAGATCTTCATTTTCCCTGTCCTACAATTGATGTTGGCATTAGCGGTTGCCAAGAAAGGACGGCCAAGAATAACGGGAATTTGGCTTTTAGGATTGGGGACCAGTTCCGTGTCTACAACAACGAAATCAACTGGGAAGAAGAATTTATCAATCTTTATCAAAACATCCTCAATGACACCCCTAGGCTTCTTGATAGAGTGGTCGGCAAGTTGCAAAACTACCGACGTCGATTTTAATTCACCTAGGCCCAATTTGACGTAAACCGAGTATGGAAGAAGGTTAACACTTGCTCCTAAGTCAAGAAGCGCCCGATTAATGATATGATCACCAATGATGCATGAAGTAGTAGATGAACTGGGGTCTTTAAACTTTGGTAAAGTATTATGTTGCAAAATTGAGCTTACTTGCTCGGTCAAAACCACTTTTCTTGGTGCTTGGCTCTTGTTCTTCTGCTTTTGGGTGCACAAGTCTTTCAAGAATTTGGCATAAGTCGGAATTTGCTTGATTGCATCCAGAAGTGGAAGATTAACTTTCACTTACCTAAACATTTCCATAATTTCATTGCTTTTTACCTTTTACTTTTCTTTTAAAGTGGATCCTTTTAAGGCATCCGGAAATGGAATTTTTGGTTCAAACATTTTTTCAGAATTTTCTTTTGAACTCTCTTCAACACAAGAAGTTTTCAAATTACTTTGTTTCAAATCATTTTTTAGCAAAACTTTTTCAACATCATTTTTTCAAAACTTCTTTTCAAACATATTTTTCAAGACTCTCTCATTCACAAGATCATGTATATGCAATGAAGGAGGAATGGGATGTGAAACGGGATGGGGGACAACTTCAGGTTGCACCGGTTCACTCTCTTCATTGGACACTTCTACTTGATTGTCCACAACCCTACCACTCTGCAAGATAGTCACTGCATTAACATATTCAATGGTGTGGCCTTCCGATGAGGAATGGGTTTCTACAACATATTGCTGCTTAGGTGGGACATTAATAGGCATCTTTCCCTTCTCTTTTGCATTGAGAGTGCTTGTTATTTGCCCTACTTGGGTTTCTAGCTTCGCAATACACTGAGAGTGAGAATGAAGCAATTGAGTGTTAGCATCCAAAGTGCCCAAAGCATTCAAAACTTTTTTTTCAAAGATGGGACTTCAAGTATTTCCTTGGGAATATGATTGGTTGGGAAAATAAGAATTAGCAAATTGATTCCCTTGTGATTGATAAGGTCTATAACCTTAGGATCCTTGGTTTTGAAGTGGAGGTAGAATGTACTTCCCTTGAAAACTGCCATGGGAAGGGTTTGAGCCCTCTCCTTGGTTTTTCCAAGAGAAATTCGAATGATTCCTCCAACTTGGATTATAATGAGTACCATAAGGACTGTTCCCTTGGTGCACAAAAGCTGCATTGACTTATTCATTAGGTTCATTTTGCACTTGTCCATGAGGACAATGAGAAGTAGAACGAAGAACACTAGAACAAGTCATACATGTTTCATTTGATGCATAATGAGAATGGTTAGGGAAGGAAGATACTTGGTTCGCCGAGTTTTGGTTAATCAAAAATTGATCAAACCTTAGAGATAAAGACTTCATTTCGGCGGCTATTTCATTTGAATGGTCGACTTGATGTAAGCGAACACTCTTCTTACCTTGTGAATTTCTACCATTCTTGGATGATAATGTTCTATGCAAAGAGTTTTCACTCATGCTCTCATGGAGACGTCACACGTCATCCTCATGCCTATCAATGTATGATCCACCCATGGAAGCGTCAACCATACCGTTATAATTGTCCGATAAGCACTCAAAGAAATATTGAACTAATTGCCATTTGGGCATGTCATGATGTGGACACTTCCTAAGCAACTCATTGAAGCGTTCCCATGCCTCATGAAATGTTTCTCCATCCCCATGTGAAAATTCTCTAATTGAAGTTCTCGTAACATTGGTTTTTGAAACCGGATAGTACTTCTTCAAGAACTCTTGTTGCATTCTGCCCAAGAAGTGATTGAAAAAGGCCTAAGATTGTTAAACCAATACTTTGCCTTGTCTTTTAAGGTGAATAGAAAAAGTTTGAGTCTTAAGACCTCTTCCGGCATGTCCATATATTTTACGGTGGAACATATTTCAAGAAACTCATCCAAATACTTGTAAGGTTCTTCACTTGGAAGTCCATGATAGTTAGGAAGCATTTGAATGGTTTGTGGCTTAATTTCATAATAATGTGCTCTAAATGGAGGCAATTGGATGCATGTCGGTTAATTATACTCATTAGGCACATAATGGTCTCTTAAAGCAAAAGGTGGATTAGCTACTTGAGGTGCAACATGAACACCTTGGTTTTGAATTCCTTGATTGATGATGGGAGGTTATGGAGTATACATTGGCCTTGGCATTCCCTATAGAGCTTGGCCTTGTTGTTGTGGTGGTTGGTGAATGTATGGCCTAGGCATGCCTAATGGTACTTGTATGTTCTCATTGTGCACATTATGATGAAGAATACCTTGTTGGTCTATGTGACCAAGGTCCTCAACATAATCATCATTCTGGTCATCCATTGATAGATTGGTTCTATTTGAACTTCCTCTTCCCCCAGGATTTCTAACGATGGATTCAAGATGCAAATCAAGAGGGACAAGAGTGGGTCTCAATGAACGATGTCCATACATGCACAACGCAAAACATAACAAGCACAAAGAATGACAGACACTATGCCTTCACAACAATGCAATTAAACTTCTTCCACAAACACTTAATTCATTCTCCCATGCTTTAACAACAATGATGCAAAGAACAATTAAGATTGCCTCCACGCGGGCTCACGATTTGTCTAAAAAAATTAAAAACAAGCCTCCACACGGGCCGACGATTTAACTAAGGGATTGAGTAAAGAAAGTCTCACAAAGGTCCTTTAACACTTCAACTCGAAATTTAAAGTTTAGCTCAACAAATTTTTTTTAAAATTTTTAGCTTTTTACTTTCTTTGCTTGCTTGAATGCTCCTTTGCTTGCTTCCTCTCCAACAATGCACCTAGTCAAGTAAGAACAACACAACAAGTAACCAAAAAGAAAAATAAAAATGAAGTAAAGACATGATCAAAAAAGTATTAATCCTAATTGATTCCACAATTCTTACGTTGCCAAATCAAATCAATCACCGGCAACGGCGCCAAAAACTTACTGGTGGACTTTTAGGCGAGGCCAAGAGTTTTACATTTATAAAAGCCACTACTACCTTTCACTATAAATATAGCTATGGTGAGTAGGGATTGTCCCAAGGGATTGTGAGGGTCGAACAAGGTTGTGGAATCGCTATTAGGGCTGTAGGTCGAGTAATCAAACAATTGGTTGGTTGGTTGATTAGACTAGAGAGCAACTAAATTAAACTAAGTGATAACAAAAGAATACAACTAAGAACAAATAAGAGAGCGAATAGTCTTGGGGTTTAGAGATCACCACCAAGCAATGCATTTCTATACCATTGACAAGTGACTAATGAGGGCAAATGGTGTGTTGCAATATTGGGGTGTGTGTGTGTTTGGTTGATTCAACAAGCAAGGATGACTAGTTAAGCATGTATTGTCTAAACATCATGTGAAAGGCACAATATATCTAAGCAATGAAGCATATATTGTCTAAACAACATGTAAAAGGCACAATAGATCAAAATAAGTCATTAATCCTTTCATTAAGCTCACAATTGAAATACAACACAAGGTTAGAGACATATGCTACTTGCATTCAAAAGCATTGATCATCAAGCAACAAGCATGGATTTTCTCCTATTCAACACTACACTACAACTACACTATATTTACACTACTAGCAAAAATAAACTAAAGGAGAGGCACAATCCATCAAGGAATAAGTATGAACCATCAAGAAAATCACAAGAGCATTCCATTAAGCACTATGTTTTGACAATCTCTAAATCTATAATATCAATACACATAGACATGCGTCAATAACACAAAATCTAGAGACAAGCACATGAACATCTATTCTAACATACATAGACATATGGATAGAATAAAATGATCAATTGAAAGCATTTAACCACATAAATCATTGAACAATCAAGATCTATATATATCAAAGTGTCAAAACATTAATTACAACTCTAATCCCTCAATAATACATAAGATTAAGATATAGAAAGCATGCTTGGGGCTAACTCTAGCCCTAAGAGGATGCCTAGCCACTCATGGTGATGTTACTCCAACCCTCAAGGGCTAACTCTATGGAAAGAATCTGCTCCTTGTTGATGAAGAATCTCCAATGGTGTCTCTAGCCTCCTCCTCTTTTCTTCTACACTAAGAATAGCCTCTAAATTTGTATCTACGAAATGCTAAGTCTCCAATGTTGTCTCTCTCAAAAAATGCATCATATTCCTTTTATAGGTAGGTCAAGTGACACACAAAATGAGCTGTGGTCGTACATAGCATATTCCCCAATGATTGGATAAAGGATAACTTTCCATGAGCTTAAAATTTAACTTTTTCGCACTGGAGGAAGTTCGATCGATCGAACCTTAGACTTGGATCTATCGAACTTGGCTGAGATCTATCGAAGTGAGGCTGGATCGATCCAACTGGTTGAGCTTTTTGGGAAAAGACGAATCTGAGATATTTTGGGAGATATTTTTGGGAAAAGGACAAAAGTGGTTAATGGGTGGTACAACTGTGGATAAGATCAATCATTTGAATAAGGACAAAAGTGTTCGATCGATCGAAGGGTGGTATTGGATGAATCAAACTTTGGACTTTCTGTTTTGGGTCAAAGTTTGGAGCTATCTTGAAGTACTGAGATCGATCAGTGTTCGATCGATCGAACTTTGAAGTTGGATCGATCGAACTTTGCTGCTTCCCACCTTTGGCTTCATTTGCTTCTTTCTTTCTCCACTTTGCTCCTTTCTTTGTTTAAGCCCAGAATTGCTTCAATTAAGCTCTTATTTGGCTAAGTTAGCTTATTTTTGGGATAAGTGCCAGAAAATGAAAATAATACGAAATCAATCTAAAACGGTAACGTAAGATAGATAAAGGTACTAGAATGCCTATGCTTAAGGGGTTTAAATACGCACTTTTCAGTGCTCATCACATAGCTTTTCTACATCCTTAATGAATGATTAATGAGAGGCAAAACATGTATTGCAAAAAAGAGTGTGTGTGTGGTTGTTTCATTAAGCATAGATGAAAAATTAGGCATATATTGTCTAAGCAACATGGTGGATAGCATAACATATCAAATTAAGCCATTAATCCCTTCTTTAAGCTCACAACCAAGCACATCACAAGGTTAGAATGGAACATCAAATAACAAGCATGGATTGTCCTCCCATTTAACAACTACACTACAACTAAGCTAATGATATGAAATTAAACTAATTAAACTAAGGGAGAGACACAATCCATCAAGAAATGAGTATGAACCATCAAATAAACCACAAGAGCATTCCATTAAGCACTATGTCTTGACAATCTTTAGATCTATAGCATTAATACACATAGACATGCATCAACAACACAAGAAATAGAGATAAACACATGAACATACGGATAGAATGAAATGATAAATTGGAAGCATTAAACCACATAAATTATTGAATAAATAAGATCTATATATATGAAAGTGTCAAAATATGTATTACAATACAAATCTCCTCAAAAATATATAAATAAAGAAGTAGAAAGCATGCTTAGGGCTAACTCTAGCCCTAAGAGGATGTCTAGCCACTCATGGATGATGTCCTCCAACCCTCAAGGGCAAGCTCCATGGAAGATATCTGCTCCTTGTTTGATGAAGAGCCTCTAATGGTGTCTCTAGCCTCCTCTTCTCCTTTGCTTCCTCTCTAAGTATAGAAGTATATAGTCTCCAAATCTGTCTCAAAAAGTGGCTCATACTCCTTATATAGGTTGGTCAAAAATCACCCCAAATGAGTTGGGCTAGTACACCAATAATCCTCTAATAATTGGATATGAGACAACTTTTATTGAGCTGAAATTTGGAATTTTCTCGGGATTTGGGAAGTTCGATCGATCGATCGAACATGGCTAAGATCTATCGAATTGAAGTTGGATCAATCCTCAATTACTGCACCTTTTTGGATAAAAACAAATTTGAGATATTTTGAAGATATTTTTGGGAAAAGAACAAAAGTGGTTGGTAGGGTGGTACAGCTGGATAAGATCTGGCATGTGGATAAGGACACGAAAGTTCAATCGATCAGAGAATGATGTTGGATCGATGAACTTTTGGGATCTCTAAAAATGACATCATGCATCATGGCCTGGATCTATCTTGAAGTGCTGAGATCAATGAAAGTTGGATCGATCGAAGTTGCTAAAATTTCACCTTTTGCTTCCTTTTGTTCTACTTTGCTCCTTTCTTTGATTCATCCCAGAATTGCTTCAATTATGCTCTTATTTCGCTGAGTTAGCTTGTTTTGGGGATAAGTACTTGAAAATGGAAATAACACGAAATCAGTATAAAACGGGAAAATAAGATAGATAAAGGCTCTACAATACCTAAGCTTAAGGGGTTTAAATACGCACTTTTCAGCACTCATCACACCCCCAAACTTAAATATTGCTAGTCCCTAGCAATGAACTAGAAAGTAGAGGAATGAAATGAACAACTATACAACTATGAACTAGAGAGTAATGAATGGATAACGCCACTTTCGTATGGAAGACGATTATATTTAGCATATGCAACAAGCCTTTTAAACCCCTAGGTTACCCGTAGTGGACGAGTGAAGTCTCGTGAGGGTTTCCAGAAATGATACCCACAAACATTAAGCTAATTTTTTCAAAAGAGGCACCAATATTGCAAACAAGCATTGGGAGAAAACTACCTCAAGTATGCAATGTTTTAACCCTTTCCAAGTAATCTCCCAAAATTTCAACATTGAACAAGCAAGTATGGTCCTCCACACATCAAGAAAATGATTATAAAAATCAAAACCACTCTAGAATCCTTTTTGAGTGGACCGGCATCAAGTATGTTGCTATCTTGAACAACTAAAGAAATGATCACATCCTTACCCTCAAACTTGCACACAAATATAGTACCGATCATCAAGACAAAAAGTGGACCTTTTATTAAAGCTTTATTGTTCTAGGTGTGCTTATTCTTTTCACTCGAATTTTTTTATTTTTTATTTTTTAGGATCAAAGATGGAAGCATGGTGCAATGTAGTGATCCATTAAGCTTTCTAGCGATCCATGAGGTTAAGCGTTAAGTCAATGTCTCCCAAACCAGACGGCTTTAGGGCATTAGGCGTTAAAACACCCCTACGGACTTACAAGCTCAAATCAACTAGGTTACAAATTAAAACAACCTCCATCTAATCATTTCCCACTTCTCACCTTTTGGGAGAAGTTCTCACTTTTTTATTGCTTTTGCAATTTTTATTTTATTTTTATATATATATATATATATATATATATATATATATATATATATATATAGCAAGTTCAATTATTAACCTAGAGTTTGGGCCCTCTACCTTTCAATGCGAGAAGTTCAGTGCTTGATGAGGCTAGAATCCCGGCTACTTAGTGAAAAGGGGTTGTTATCCACCTTTATTATGAATGAAAGCTTTCAATGCACTACTAGCTCAATTGGGATATAACCAATTCAATAATCAACAAAGTATGTACCCCGCAAATGAATGCTAGTGTGCGCCTGTGCTAGTGTAGAATACTAGAGTGAATCTCAAAACAATCACAAAATCAGAATGATGTGGACCACAAGTGCATGCATGATATCAATCTTTTAAAAACGTTACTCATAAATGGCATCCATAAGGCATACAATGAGTATTGGACTCTCAAGTCAAGTAATTTTTAAATTTTGAGCAATATGGTCCTCAAAAGATTAAAATCATCGCTAACATCAATCTCAAATCTCAATCATGCATTTAAGTCTCAAACTTAAGTAGAATGCAATAAAGACACCTTACCCCCAAACTTAAACTGCACATTGTCCTCAATGTGCAATAAGAACAATGGAAATGATGGAACGAGTATACCATGGTGATGTAGACCTAAAGCCCGGCAGTGACCCAATTCGAAAGACGTCTCCCCCAAACTTGGAATCAACAACCTACTCGAATAACCACACTAGCAAATTCACATTAAATATCAAGTGGGATAAGAATGATCAAATTATGCATTCCAAAGTAATACAATCATAAGATGAAAGAGAGATATGAGATCAAGCCTGATAGGAAAATAGCATGACTACACATAAGGGCACAAAAGAGATATTATTATTATTATTATTATTATTATTATTAATTTTTTTTTTTGAATAAAGAAAATGAAATTAAAGAAAGTATGAACAAAGATTGCTAAGTTTAACGTCTCTAGCTAAACGTAATGCTGCTTTGAATAAGTAAGCATGAAATCTAAAAAGGAAAGAAAAAGGCCAAACCATAGATGCTTGGATCAATCAAGTTCAGATCGATCTCAAAAAGTTTTCGATCGATTGAACATGCTTGAACCTGCCGATAAGTTTGAATGATGAGACAGAAAAGTCTTTGGATGCAGGTGGATGCAGGTTGGAAATTTTTCTAAGTGTTGGAACTGCAGGTCGATCCAAGATAAAGTTGGATCGATCAAAGAAGTTAAAGATCGATCTAGGAAAAAGTCCAAATGATGAGACAGAGAGCTGAAATATGCAGGTTTTGTTCGAACCATTGGACAGAGAGTGATTTGGATGCAGGCATGATGGTCGATCGATCAAACTTCCATTAAGATTGATCGAACAAGCAAAAACTCTTCCATTTGCATTACATCCCTAGATATCTTCATACACAGGGTCTATTAGATGTGCAGCTTCCAAATATATTTGGAAGACCTATCACTCAATGTATGGTTTTAGTCTCTGTCCATTAACATTGAAAATGTTACCCTTTTTCAAATTTTGAATTTCAACTGCCCTATGTGGTGCAACATAAATGACTTCATAAGGACCCTCCCATTTAGTTCTCAACTACCCCGGAAAGAGTTTCAATCTAGAGTTGAAGAGCCAAACTTTTTGATCTGGTTCGAAAGACTTCTTCACAATATGCATATGATGAAAAGTTTTAGTTCTTTCTTTGTAAAGTTTGGCATTATCATAAGCATTATGTCTCAACTCCTCCAACTCACTTAATTGTAACAACCGGTTCTCTCCGGCCTTATCAAGGTCAATATTGAGCTTTTTAACCGCCCACAAGGCTTTATGTTCCAACTCAACCAGCAGATGGCAAGGCTTTCCATATACAAGTCTATAGGGAGACATGCCAATGGGAGTCTTATATGTCGTCCGGTAAGCCCACAAAGCATCATTTAACTTCCGTGACCAATCTTTCGAGGTGGTGTTAACCGTCTTCTCAAGAATATGCTTAATTTCTCGATTAGTAACGGAGTACTTAAGAAATAAATGCCTTAGGAATTAATTAGAAAAATGCTTTCCTCCGTCACTTATCATGGCCCTAGGCATACCAAAACGAGCAAAGATATTGGATTTGATGAATTGAATAACCACGGAATGGTCATTTGTTTTGGTAGCACATGCTTCCACCCACTTGAAAACATAATCAATAGCAAGAAGAATGTATTGAAAACCATAGGACATAAGAAATGGACCCATAAAATCAATGCCCTACATGTCAAAGATTTCTACAACAAGAATGTTGGTCAAAGGCATCATATCTCTTTTTGACATTGAACCCATCTTTTGACATCTCTCACATGACTTACAAAAATTGTAGGCATCTCTATGGATAGTGGGCCAAAAAAGCCCACTTTGAAGAACCTTCAAGGCGGTCTTCTTTGCAGTAAAATGCCCACCACATGCAAGAGTGTGACAAAACATTAGAACACTTGGAATCTCGCTCTCCAGAATACATCTCCTCATAATTTGATCCTGACAATAATGGTACAAGACAGGATCTTCCCAATAGTAATTCCGGATGTTGGCAAAGAAACGATTTTTTTCATTCTTTGACCAAGAAGTTGGAAGTTTACCAATTGCCAAATAATTCACAATGTCAGCAAACCAAGGCATTTGTCCATTAGAAACTTGAAATAGTTGTTCATCCGAAAAAGAATCACGAATTCGTGGACTAGGGAAAGGTTCTATCAATAACCTAGAGAGATGATCAGCAACCACATTCTCGGTGCCTTTCTTATCCTTGATTTCAAAATCAAATTCCTGAAGAAGCAAAATCCATCTAATCAATCTAGGTTTTATTTTGCTCTTTGTCAAAAGATGTCTCAAGGCAGCATGATCAGAGTAAACAATAACCTTAGAACCTAAAAGATAGGATCAAAATTTATCAAGAGCATACACTACGGCAAGTAATTCTTTCTCAGTAGTGGAGTAATTCAATTGAGCTCCCAAGGAAGTTTCACTTGCATAGTATATGGCATAAGGAAGCTTTCCTACTCTTTGGCCAAAAATAGCTCCCATGGCATAATCAGAAGCATCACACATAATTTCAAATGGTAATGACCAATTGGGAGGTAGCATGATAGGAGTAGATGACAATAATTCACGCAATTTATGAAAAGCGTCTAGGCATGCTTGATCAAAGACAAAAGGAGTTTCCTTGGCAAGGAGAATGCACAAGGGTCGAGCAATTTTGCTAAAGTCTTTTATGAATAGGCGATAGAAGCCGGCATGACCAAGAAATGAGTGAACCTATCTCACCGTTGAAGGTGGCGCCAATTCAGCAATAAGCTTCACTTTCACTTTATCTACCTCAATCCCCCTCCTTAAGATGACGTGACCCAAAACGATACCCTCTTGAACCATAAAATGGCTCTTTTTCCAACTAAGAACAAGGTTTGTTTCACGACATCTTTTAAGCACTAGATCCAAATTTTTGAGGCATGCATCAAATGAAGACCCAAAGACAGAAAAATCATCCATGAACACTTCTAGATACTCTTCCACCATGTCTAAGAAAATTGACATCGTAAACCTTTGGAATGTGGCGGGGGCATTGCACAAACCAAAAGGCATCTGTCTATAAGCAAATGTGTCGAATGGACAAGTAAAGGTGGTTTTCTCTTTGTCCAATGGGTCAAGGGCTACTTGATTGTAACCCGAATAGCCATCAAGGAAGCAATAGTACTGTTTGCCCGGCCAATCTTTTTAGAATTTGATTAATGAATGGCAAAGGTGTAACAACCCGAATTTTTATTCAACTCGGTGCATTAATGGTGACCCGAATGTAAATCAAATGATGAATCAGACTATAGATGCAAAAGGTAAATCAATGGTCTCTAGAGATACTACATGTCTATAAGACACAAATGTGACCCTCATTGAGGTCACAGAACCTAAAGAAAATAATTGCGGAAGCGACGTTTTAAAAATAGACATAAATGAACCTAGGGGTAAAATGGTCTTTTCCAATATGGAAGTGGGTACTACCAACCACACCATTGGAAATACAAAAAAAAAAAAAAAAAAAAAAAAATTGCAATGGACTCAAGAATCACCTGATTCAGAGTCCAGACGGAAAAGATATAAATTTAGAACAAAGTGGCATCCTCCATTTAAGAGACAACATGACCCTATCTTACTAAAACTGGTATAACTCTTACTATGGTTTGATATTTTGAGTGTAATTGGTATCACTGGAAAGTGGATTTCAAGATCTTGAGTTTAGGCTTAAGAATGACCTAATTTGGATTAAAAATGAAGAAGATATGACCCTCTAAAGTTGACCCAAGAATTCTGTCTAGAATGCTGAAAGGAAACTAAGCTCCAGGGGGGATCAGCCGATCAATGAACAGTACCAGTTGGCTGAAACTCAAACATCAGCCGACTAAAACACCCAGAAATCCTAAAAAAGGCTACTGGAATAGTTTGAGACAATCGTCGGTCGACTGATGGACTGCCATCAGCCGACTAATGGACCCTGCTGCAGCAGAAATGTCTGTTGCAACTCATGGGAGAGGTACTTGGCTTCGTTCTAAGGCTATGCATGCTTCCCATTTGATTTAAACAAGTTTCAAAACATCTTTGAACATTAAATGAACATCCACAACATGCTAAATCCAAGGAAAACCTTGAATGATGCCCAATGCATGAATTTTTCATGAAAATTCATAAAATCCTCCAAAAATAATTCAAAGTTTGAAATCCATGTATTCTTTGAGATATAATCATACACGGCATATGTAAAATGATGATTTAGACGCGCTAGAATAGCCTACGGCCTCATGGCATACCTTATGCAAAATATGACCCTTCAATGGATACATTTTTCATGAGTTCCATATGCAACTATGAAAATAAAGTAGCATACATGTCATATAAGTATCTTTGGTTCTTGGCCTCATTACATACATAATTGAGGAGTATGAAAATGGTGCACTTAAGTGCACAACATTACATAGTTTAAACATTAAATACATGTTTTGTCAAAATAAACAAGAATGGAGCATGATATGCTAACAACTGCATATTCTAACATACAAAATACTCCAAGTAGTCAAGCAATCCTAAGAGTGTTATGCATCCCACAATGATGCTTCTTTACCTGAAAAACACCAGGTAACTTCGGGGTGAGTAAACAAGTTTACTCGTAGGGAATGAGCATGCATAAGTTAACTCATTACAAGATTTGCAATTCAATAGAATTTAGTCCATGCTATTATAATAACATTTGAACCTTAAACATAGCACAATGAGATACAAATGTCACAAGATTATCAAGTTGGAAATAAAAGTGCGAAATCAACTAAAGTGGATACTTGGATATTGCCCTGATTAAAACCGTACTCTTGAGATCACTTTAGGGCTATTAACCCATAAGTACCTTCCCCTAGTGCGCACTATAGTGTAGGGAGCTCATTATCTCCCATACTAGAACCAAGTCCTAACCAAGTCAAGTTTTTGATGATATCCCAAGTTTCCAAAATCAACAAGTATAGCAATAAGTCAAGATATGTGATAAAACACAATGAATTCCATAAATTACATGATTAAATCATTAGGTTAACATGATAGAAATTATGTAGACCAACTAGGTAATTTCTCTAGATTTTAAGAATTGTCCAAATGATTCCAATTTAATATAAGACAAGGAGTAATTCATGGCCATGCCATATATCAAGTCAAAAATGAAATACAAGCATAGTATAATTAATTAAAATTTAAATGAACTTAAATCAATTAATCCCCTAGACTTAAAATTTCATTTAAATCATGCTAAATTGATATACAACAAAGATCAAGTCATAGCCTTTCCATATATCAAGTCTAAAGTAAGTTATAAACAAGCTATAATTAATCATTTATTTCTTATTTCAATACAAGACATGCATACAACTTGGATGTTACTATAAAACCAATAAAATCACTTGAAAAATAAATTATAACACCCCATACCTCACGAGAGGATTGTTCCTCTTGAATCCAAGGAAAGCAAAAGAATTTCAAGTTTTCCTTCTAGGGTTATGTAGAGGAGAGTGAGAGGAAGCTTTTGTATTCCAAGCTCAAAGATCTAAGGTGAGTGGAAGGAGGTTAAAAATGAAGTCAAAGCCTTAAACCAAGCTTTGTCTTCAATGGTGGCTAGGTTGGGTTCTTGAGAGGAAAGAGATGAATGTCTAAAATGTAATGAAAACCCTAAGTTAAAATAGTGGGATTCTCTACTCACTAGGTGTTCTTGCACTACCTCTCACACGCACACTTGCAAGACTAAAGGTGAGTCCTACACTTGTCATGAATCTAAGTAAGCTTCCAAGACTAAAAATCAACCCTACACTTGTCAACCATCCATGCCAACATGTGGTCTAATCCTAGGCCAACAAATGGGTGTATCTCCACCCTCTATGTGTCATAAGATTAAGCCTCCAAGTGGTTCCACCACAAAACCAACAAGTGGCACTATAGGAATGTGACACTTGTCACAATTTTCGAAAATTGCAAAAAGGTCCTTTTTGAAAATATTTTTTAAATTAAATTACAAAATGGTCCCTAAGATGAAAAATAATTACTTTTCATCATTACCCAAAAACCCCTCAAGTTATGAATAATTACCAAAAAGTCATGCTTTCATGCACTTTACAAGGAAAGTAAACATTTAATATGCTTTTCTACAAAAGTAAAAGTGTAGATATCATGGAAATGAAATATCATGGATGTATGCCACCTCGGAATCAAATCCGAGCACAAAAAGTAAGGAAAAATGAAAAATAACTAAAGGACAAAATAGGGAAAAGATGAAAAAAAGAATTTCCGAAAAACGAAAGGAAGGAAAATGACCGGGTCATTACAAAAGGAAAATGATCTTTGCTAGTGGCAACATTTAATTTGTGGTAATCAATGCATACATGCCATGAATTGGCGGTACGTTTAAAGATTTCCTCACCCTTTGCATTTTTAACCACGATAATCCCCGATTTCTTGGGAACTACTTGAGTTGGAATCACCCATTTGTTATCAGAGATTGGGTAAATGATTCTGGCATCAAAAAGTTTGACAACTTCCTTTTTGACTACCTCCTCCATATTGGGGTTAAGCCTCCGTTGGGCATCCCTAAAGGGTTTTGTATCCTCTTCCATAAGTATGCGATGCATACAAATAGAAGGGTCAATTCTCTTAAGATCCGCCACACTCCATCCTATGGCTTCCTTATTCTCTTTAACCATATTTAAGAGAGTGTCTTCTTGGTCTTTTTCAAGATTTGAAGAAATGAAAACCGGAAGAGTCTCTTTTGGTCCTAAAAACGCATACTTGAGATTGGAAGGTAGAGTGTTAAGCTCAAAAGTTGGTAGAGAAACTAAAGATGAGACCGGTAGAGTGCTAGAGAGTGGAGGAAGAGGTTCTATTGGAGTTTTCCAAGATGGAAAATCCAAGCTTGCAATAGATTCCATGAGATTGTTTACTTCATTCATTGATTTTTCATAATCAAACTCACAATTGCCATACATTTCAAGAAGACAAGAAGCAAGAGGATCATTGGATTAAAGAGATGAAAGATTATCCTTAATCGATTGTTTCATGACCATGGTAGGAATTGATTCCTCAACAACCTCATCCAACACATCTACAAGACAACACTTGTCTTCATCTACGAGATGTCAACTTACGTTGAAAACATTAAGCTTGACCATCATGTTACCAAAGGAAAGGTCCATAACACCGGATCTACAATTAATGGTTGCATTTGCGGTGGCAAGGAATGGCCTTCCCAAGATGATTGGGATGTGGTTGGTGGGATTGACAACCGGTTTGGTATCAAGAACTACAAAATCAACCAGGAAGTAAAACTTATCAACTTTGATGAGGATGTCCTTAACCATACCCCTAGGTGTTTTGACGGATCTATCGGCCAATTGAAGCACCACCGAGGTTGACTTCAACTCATTCAAACTTAGCTGGACATATACAGAGTAAGGAATCAAATTAACACTCGCTCCTAAGTTAAGAAGAGAGCTCTACGAACTTCATAGTTCCCAGTCACACATGAAATGGTCGGAGCACCGGGATATTTGAACTTAGGTGGAGTGTTTTATTGAATAATGGAGCTCACTTACTCTATGAGGAACACTTTTTTAGGGCTTGGTCCCTTGCTTTTCCTCTTTTGTGTGCAAAGATCTTTCAAGAATTTTGCATAAGGTGGAATTTGCTTAATGGCATCCAAAAGAAGAAGATTTATGTTGACTTCTCAAAGTGGTAATGGCTTGCACTTGAGCTTGGGAACAACACCCCGATGTAGGGTTTGCTTCCACACAAAATTGGGCTTTTGGATTCCTCTCAGGTTGACTAGGTAATTTACCGATTTCTCTTGCATTCAATGCATTAGCTATGGTCCCAATTTGGGATTCAAGCTTTGATATGGATTAAGAGTGGGAATGCAACAAGTTGGTATTCCTTTCTAAGCTACCCAAGGCCACCAAAACCTTGTCTTTAAATGTACAATTGATAGAAAGTGCATGAGGATAATGAGAGCAAATTTGTGAATCATACATTTGAGGATGTGAAAAGTGATTGGTTCTTTGATGAGATGAAGAAGAAACAAATCCTTGGGAATATGAGGTGGAATATATTTTCCTTAAAACTTTTTAGATTGATAGAAATTCAATTTTTCATTCCACATTGGAACATATGCATTTGAGTTAGGGTGAGCGAACATAGCATTGACTTGTTCAAGGTGCTCATTGAATGCATGTCCATGGGGACAATTGAAAGTGGTATGTAAAACACTTGAACATGTCATGCATGGCTCACTAAGATGAGAAGTATAGTGAAAAGAAGGTGATTTTATAACCGGTTTTTGACTCAACAAGAATTGATCGAGTTTTTGGGAGAGAATCTTAACTTCGGCTACAATCTTTATTGGATTCTCTATTTGACATACTTGAAAATCTCTCTTCTTTTCCTTTGAACTATGGTCAAACTGAAAAGTATAATATTTTTGCAAAGAGTTTTCACTCATTTTCTCAAAAAGGTGCCATATGTCATCCTCATGTTTTCCAAAATATATTCCTCCACATGATGTATCGACTATGTCTTTATGAATGTCTGATAGGCTCTCATAAAAATATTGAACCACTTGCCATTTCGGAATGCCATGATGTAGACATTTGCTTAGTAAGTTATTAAATCTTTCCCAAGCCTCATGTAACCACTCCCCTTCCCTTTAAGAAAATTCTCTAATTGAAGCACGCATTACATTAGTCAAACTTACGGGGTAAATTTTTTCAAAAATTCATTTTACATTTGTGCCCAAGATGTTTTTGAATTTGCCCCCAAAGTATTGAACTAATGCTTTACTTTATTTTTGAGTGTGAAAGGGAAGATAAGTAGCCTAAGAACTTCTTCCGGGACATCCATATATCTTACAGTGGAACATATTTCAAAGAATTCATTAAGATGTTTGTAGGGTTCCTTATCATCTAAGCCGTAAAAGAGTGGACACATTTGAATAGTCTTAAGCTTGATTTCATATTGATTTACCTCAAAATTAGGCAACACAATATAAGTAGGTGCATGATATGCATGAAGATTGTAATGATCACGAAGGACCATTGGAGAAATTGGAGCTTGAACTCCGGGGCCATGTTGATTAAGAGGGGGGTTTTGCATCAAGCGTGGGTCTAAATAGCCAAGATTACCCTCTAGATTTTCTATATGTATACCTAGGTTGAATGATATGAGAAGGGCTACCCAAGATTTCTAGCAACACACGAATCACAACAAAACAAGCAAGCATTTCTCCTTCACAACAAGTCAATAATCAACAAATGCCCTCCACATACAATGTTCCCATGCTCCCATGCTTTAACAACAATATACAAGAAAAGTAAATTGCCTCCATGCGGGCTCATGATTTATCTAAGAATTGAAATACAAGCCTTCACGCAGGTTGATGATTTAACTAAAGGTTGAGTAAGAAAAAGCTCACAAAGGTCCTTTGCACTTCAACTCCAAATTTTTAGCTTTTAGCTTAGCAATTTTTTTTAACTTTAGCCTTTTTCCTTACTTGCTTAGCTCCTTTGCTTGCTTCCTAGCTCAATACTCCTAGTCAAACAAGAACAAACACAATGAGTAACAAAAATTGAAATGAAAATAAAATAAAGACATAATCAAAGGAGTACTAATTCCTAATTGACTCCACAAATACGACTTTGCCAATTAATCAATCCCCGGTAACGGCGCCAAAAACTTGGTGTGACTTTTCTCTGGGCCGTCACTCCGGAACCCACATGAGTTTGTGCACACCGCCAAAAGATAGTGGCGGTGTAGAGCTATGATAAATGTGGCCAAGTTTTACATTTAGAAATTGCCACTACTACCTTTCACTAAAAATATAGCTAGGGCAAGTAGGGATCGTCTGAAGGGATTGAGGGTCGTATTAGGTTGAGGAATCAAGATTAGGGTTAGTAGGTTGAGTGATCAAAATAGTGGTTGGTGGTTGAATTACACTAGATGCAAATTAAACTAAAGTAGGCAAATAAATATAGATGAGCGAAAATAAGAGAGAAATCTTGGGGTTTAGAAATCACCACTAAGTATAACTTTTCTACATGCTTAATGAATGATTAATGAGGGAAAAAACATGTATTACAAAAAAGAGCGTGTGTGTGGTTGTTTCAATAAGCATGGATGACAAATTAAGCATATGTTGTCTAAGCAACATGGTGGATAGCACAACATATCAAATTAAGCCATCAATCCCTTCGTTAAGCTCACAACCAAACACATCATAAGGTTAGAGACATATGCTACTTGCATTCAAAAGCATGGAACATCAAACGACAAGCATGGATTGTCCTCCCATATAACAACTACACTACAACTAAGCTAATGACATGAAATTAAACTAATTAAACCAAGGGAGAGGCACAATCCATCAAGAAATGAGTATGAACCATCAAATAAACCACAAGAGCATTCCATTAAGCACTATATCTTGATAATCTCTAGATCTATAGCATTAATACACATAGACATGCATTAACAGTACAAGAAATAGAGACAAACACATGAACATCTATTCTAGCATACATAGACATATGGATAGAATGAAATGATCAATTGGAAGCATTAAACCATATAAATCATTGAATAAACAAGATCTATATGTATAAAAGTGTTAAAACATGTATCACAATACAAATCCCCTCAAAAATACATCAATCAAGAAGTAGAAAGCATGCTTAGGGCTAACTCTAGCCCCAAAAGGATATCTAACCACTCATGGATGATGTCCTCCAACCCTCAAGGGCAAGCTCCAGGGAAGAAATCTGCTCCTTGTTTGATGAAGAGCCTCCAATGGTGTCTCTAGCCTCCTCATCTCCTTTGCTTCCTCTTAAGTATAAAAGTATATAGTCTCCAAATCTTTCTCAAAAAGTGGCTCATATTCCTTATATAGGTACGTCAAAAATCACACCAAATGAGCTAGGCTCGTACACCAATAATCCTTTAATGATTGGATATGAGACAACTTTTAATGAGCTGGAATTTAAAATTTTCTCAAGATTTGGGAAGTTCGATCAATCAAACTTGTGGTGAGATCGATCGAACATGGCTGAGATTTATCGAATTGAAGCTAGATCGATCCTTAATGGCAGCACCTTTTTGGATGAAAACAAATCTGAGATATTTTGAAGATATTTTTGGGAAAAGGACAAAAGTGGTTGGTAGGGTGGTACAGCTGGATAAGATCTGGCATGTGGATAAGGATAAGAAAGTTCGATCGATCAGAGAATGACGTTGGATCGATCGAACTTTTGGGATCTCTGAAAATGACATCATGGCCTGGATCTATCTTAAAGTGTTGAGATTGATGAAAGTTGGATCGATCGAACTTTTCTTGAGATCGATCGAAGTTGCTGAAATTCCATCTTTTGCTTCCTTTTGCTCTACTTTGCTCCTTTCTTTGATTCATCCAAGAATTGCTTCAATTATGCTCTTATTTGGCCGAGTTAGCTTATTTTGGGGATAAGTACCTAAAAATGGAAATAACACGAAATCAATACAAAATGGGAAAATAAGATAGATAAAGGTTCTAGAATACCTAAACTTAAGGGGTTTAAATACGCACTTTTCAGCGCTCATCATCCATCAACCTTGATGTCCACAACTCGGCCACTCCGTAGGGTGGTGATTGCTTGGACTTCTTCATGAGTAGGCCCACTCAGAAGAGGGGTTTCGTTAATCACATGCATCCTTCTAGGATTCTCAAATGGTTGAGCAGGAAGCTTCCCCTTATCTCTTTGAAGAAGTTGGTTCATTGAAGTAGCTATTTGTCCTACTTAATTTTCAAGTTTAGCAATGGATTGAGTGTGGGAATGAACAATTTGGAGAATGGGCTACAATGATGTCAATAGTTGCTTGTTAGATTCCATCATTTTCTTGTTTAGAGATTCCATCATTTGCTTGTTTGCAGTAAGAATTTCATTAGTTGGAAACGTAGGAGGTTAATTAAAGACATTTGGATTATAAAGGGGATGGTAGCTTAAACAGGCCTAAAATTGCCTATATTGAAATTGGGAAGGGGGCTAATTTTGATGCCTTTGATTCGGAAAATTCAAATTTTATGGGGCAGGTTGCCTCCACTAAAAATTCGGATGATCTCTTCAGCCCGGATTATAGGTATTAGAATAAGGATTGTTTTGGGGCCTGGAAAACATCGCATTTACTTGCTCTTGATTGGGACTAGGAAATTGCTCAGGTGTGGGGTAATCTTCCGAGAGATGGAAAGGACTAGTGCATGATGCACACACCGGACTTGCCGAAATTTGAGACAATGAATGAGAGAGATGTGGTGCCATTAATTGATAGAATTTGTGAGCTATGGCATCCACTTGAGAAGATTCTTCTCGCATTTTTTTTGGTTGATAAGACTTGGTGTTCTTTATAATGGTTGAGGTCGGAGCACTACGAGAATTATGTTGCAATGAGTTTTCACTCAAGTTCTCAAGTAGGGTCCATGCCTCATCCGCACTTTTGGACATGAACATCCCTCCACATGATGAGTCAACCATGAATCTATGGGTATCTGTTAAACCAGCATAGAAAGCTTGCACCAATTGCCATTTTGGAATTAGGTGGTGCGGACATTTCCTAAGGAGGTCTTGTAGTCTTTCCCAAGTCTCATGGAGTTGTACCCTATCGCTTTGTGAAAAACTAAGAATAGAACGCCTCATCAGGTTGGTTTTACTCACTGGGTAGTATTTTTTTAAGAATTCTTGTTGCAATTGACCCCATGTAGTGATGGAGTTTGGAGCAGGGGAGTTCAACCAATATTTCACCTTATCTTTTAAGGTGAATAGGAAGAGATGCAAATGGAGAGCATTTTCAGGGAAGCCCCTAAGCTTGATGGTGGAACAAATTTCAAGGAACTCATCAAGGTGCTTATAAGGGTCCTCATGTTCCAAGCCATGAAAGGAAGGAAGCATTTGAATTGTACTAGATTTGATTTCATATTGGGCTGCATCGATGTTTGGCATCACGATGCAAGAAGGGGAGGCATAAGTTGTAGGGATGAAATGGTCCCTAAGAGTCATAGGAACAACATTTGAAACTTTAGCCCTATTATTATTAATTCCCTCATTCCCGATATTTGCTTCATTATTAGCCATTAGATTAATCTCAAGATCAAGTCCTCTTAAATTTTCAGATTCCCTAAGGTTTCTTCTAAGAGTTCTTTCAAGTGAATTTATATCAATCGGCAATTCAAGAGTAGGCAAGGATAGTGACATAGGGCTTAACATCAACAACACAATTCACATCAAATATAATATCCCTTCACCATCACATCCACATACGGTGTTCCCGTTCTCCTCAATTATTAATCAAGACAAAAAAGTAAATGGCCATAACAAAGACCGATGTTTTGCAATACAGAGAAACAATAAATAGCCTCAACAAGGGCTTCATAAGCTAAGTATCAATAAATTATAAACATGCAAGATATTCACAACTTGAAACTAGAACTTCGCAAACTTACCTGAAGTCATCTAGACTTAAAAATTTTCTAGCTTTCCCTCGGCAAGCCTTGAGTACCTAGAATCTCTCTAGAATACTTGAAACACAAATTAGTCAAAACCAACAATAAAATATCCATAAGAACACAATATTCATAATCAAACCAAAGTTAATCCTAAAACCTCGGTTACAAAACCGTTTGTAGTCCCTGGCAATGGTGCCAAAAATTGATGGGATCGGGCGACGATCTCAATTATAAATCAACCCTTTGCAATAGCACGAATCATTGTAAAATAGGGCTACTGAATGGGTAAGTCGAACCACTAGGACTGCTAGTTTATGGCAACCAAGGTCCTTAAATTCACTTTTAGATTGATAAAAGGTGTATAGAGTTTTGATTGGTTTGTCACTTAGTAACTAGAATTGAAATGCACATAAAATAATAAATGCAAAGAATTCAAGAGAAAGAAATCTAGAAAGAGAGGTCTAGGGAAGTGAATCCACTACCTACCCTATTAACATGCTAGTTGATATTAACTTGGGGAAACAATATATATATGTAATCATGGAATGCAGCAACACAAAATTGCTACATTACCTTCAAGAAGTTCATGAAATCGATAGGCAAGAATAACCTATCAAAGGTTTACATGCTTTAACTACCTAAACTAGGGTGTAGCCTTAGACATGCTCACTAAGCTAGAGATTATCAAGCCTTCAATTAAATGATAGGAGCACATGAAGTTAAAAATCAAGATTAATCCATCGAAGGGAAATCCTAAGCCATTGACTAACAAGGTTCTTATACAACATACCATTAAAACCATTCCACAATCTCATTTTCATTGTCACTATGAAAAATCAAGCAATACAACCATGAGAACATACATTCTAACACAAGATAATAGATTCAACATGATCATTTATATCAATTTTGGTTCATTACATCAAGTGTAAGCTCTAGATTATGGAGCAATTGCATATATACATCATTTTCCCCAAAATAAACCAAGACTATAACATGCTTACTAGAGAGGGCTTCATCACCTCCCTAGATAGGGGGTTAGTTACTCATATGAGCAATGGATGAAGGAGAGATGATCATTATCCCCACCATTTTCGCCCTTTGAGCTCAAGAACACACAAACCCCTCACTTTACAATATTTTTCTCTCTAGAAGTTTGCTAAAATGTGAGATCCCCAAAAACATATCCTCCAAGCCATTATCTAGCCAAAATAATCTCATTTTCCCTCCATTTTCATGGCTCACCAACCATAGGAGAAATTAGGACCACATAAAAGGGTCAAGGGGACAATATTGGAAGAAACAATGTAGAGCTGTCTGTTATGTGGCGGGCGCCCATGCCTTCTAGAGTGCACTGGCATATGTGGAGGGCGCCCACGAGAGCATGGCGGGTGCCCATGGTACTTGATGGCGGGGGCCCACGAGGTACGGCGGGGCCCTAAGCTGGCGAGATGAAACTGGAGACTTTGGCGAGTGCCCACGAGGGCTTGGCGGGCGCCCACGCTTTCTTGGATCTGCTCTAAATATATATACTTTTGAACCTCCTTTTGCACGAACTGTTGACGTTACTCTTCTTCCTTGGACTTTATACATCAAACGTCATGAGTTCCATGGATTGCTTGACTTGGCCAAAATGACGGTTCCCGGCAACGGCATGCTTTGATCTTCAAAAACTTATCAAAGCCTTACTTTTACCTCTCTTAGGGGAACCAACCTAAAAATAGACAAAAGAATGCAATTAAAGCTAATATATTCAGTATAGCCAGGTAATGGACTTAACTAATACAAATAAGAGCACAAGAATATGCAATATTCGGCGCTTATCTAAGACTGCCAAACCCTGGTGAAAAAGATTACTGTAAGAGTGGGTAACTGGACTTTAAGATTTCTATCCTATGCTAGTAGAGCAGTACTGATCAAATTTGTTCTTTATTCTGAACAAGCCTTTTGGTCACAGGTGTTTATCTTACCAAAGGGGGTTTTAGAGTAAATCAATCAAGTGTTTAGAAATTTTCTTTGGACTGGGGTTGATCTGAAGAACAAAGGGGCTAAAGTTGCTTAGCAAGCAATTTGCAGACTAAGAGCAAATAGAGGTCTAGGTTTCAATGATCTAGAACTAACAAATAGGATTGCAAGTTTGAAGCATATTTGGAAATTTTGTTCTAAGAAGGAAAGTCTTTTGGGTGCATTAGTGTTATAGATACCTTATTAAAAATAGAAGTTTTTGGACAGTGAAAACAATTGGATTGAGTTCAAGATTTTTGTAATACCCCTAATTTTAAAAGGATAGTCTTGGTATTTTTAATTGATGTAATTGCATTTTTATTAAATTATATGATTATTTAGCTATTTGTTTATATGTTTATTTGAATTACTTGTTTAATTTGAATTGTGTGATTTATGTGATTAATTGTCAATTGGTTTGTTGTTATGTGTAGTAAATAATATTTTAATTGTGCATGTTTTTTTATTTTATTTTTTTTAAATTAAAGGAAGTGGATTTGGACGGTAGTAATGGACCAAATAATTAGGTCGCATGTACTACTTGGATAGGAGGTTAATGGGTATGTATATTTACCCATGGATAGATGTACATATATATATAGGTATATATGTATATAAGGATTTTATATTTATTATTATTAAAAATACTATTAATATAACTAGGGTGAGATATATATTTATTTTTGTATATATAATTTTAATGTGAATAGTTATATATATATAGTTATAAGGTAATGGTTATATATATATATATATATATATATATATATATATATATATATTTATATATATCTACTTACGTTAGTTGGCAGACTTATATATATGTATTATTATTTTATTTTTCCTTATTTCTTTTCTTTTCCATTAAGTTAGCAAAGTTGGATTAGAAGAAGGATTAGGGTTGGATTTATTTAGCCTATATATGTAAGTATAAGCCTGTATATAAGGCTAGGGTTTATATTACGTGAGACTATAAAGAAAAAATAGAAAGTTTTAGAGAGAAACAAAAGAGAGGAAAGAGAATATGCAACCAAAGGAGAAGGTTGAACTAAAGGAGGAAGAAGGGAGGTTGCTCGTGGGTCTAGCATGAAGCAGCAGAGAGGTCCGACGGCAACCAAGGGTCGCCAAAAAATAGAGATTAATTTAGGAAGAAAAATAAGTTGTGTTTTATTCAAAACCCGTAAGGCAAGTTTTACTTATATCTCTTTCCCTTTGGTCTGTGTTCTATCCACGCTTAGGACAATTCCAAGACTTTTAAATTATTAAAAATTAGCCATGTATACATGCTAATAGATGAATTACAGTAGATTATGTATATGTGTATATGTTTGATTTAATTTGAACTTTGAATGCATGAAACTAAACTTGTTTAATTTATGCATAAGGATGTAAAATAATGTTTAGGTTTGTTCTAGACTTAAAACAGTAGCCTTAGGACCTTTAACGTCGCCGGAGCCGGGGAAGATGAACAACCCAGTTTCACGTCGACCGGTTTTAGGCACATGTTGACCGGTTTGCATGATTCGGTTGACGTCTGCACACTTTATGTCAACTGGTTTACATAAACCAGTCGACATCTATGACAACTAATCGACATTTTTGAAAACCAGTTGACATCTATGATTTTAGGTTGACATCTACGACTTTAGGTTGACATCTACGACTTTATGTTGACATCTACGACTTTATGATGACATCTATAATTTTAGGTTGACATCTACGATTTTTCGTCGACATCTATGTTTTCCCATCGACGCTTGGGAGAAAATTGTCGACCGGTTTGGGCCCAAAGCAGGGATGTTGGGTTTGCGCTTAGGACGTGTAAAATTGTATAAATTGACTTAAACAGACACTAAAATACATAATATTCAATAGTATGCTAAGTCTAAAATTTAATTAACTTAAGGGTTAACTTGTGGAAGAATATTTGTATTAAATTGTTTTAATCAAATAATTGGATTTAAATAGTTTGATCATATTAAGGATGTTTAAACAATCTATTTGAGATGCATGTTAATTTCTTATAATGTAAATTAAATGCATGCTATTTAGGATTGTTATTGTTGCTTAATTTTATGCAACATTGTACTTGATTTTTATCATGTCTTGTCTATGAATTTATTTGGTGCATTACTTTATATGTTGCAGCATTTATAGATTGTATGCATTATGTGCACCAGTATGGGACAGTGGCGTTCTAAGGATGGATTAACCAAAGAAGTTAAGTCCTACCTATTTATTTATGGATTGTACGGTTTAATGCACCAGTATGGGGCAGTGGCATTTTAAGGACGGATTAACCAAAGAAGTTAAGTCCTACCTATTTTGTATAAGGGAATAGATTAACTAAAAATATTAAATCCTACTTATATTAGTGTCAGGTCAACTAAACAAGTTGAATGACCTACCTGGATTACTTATGGTTAGAGAGGATAGATTTTTATATATATAATTATATACCATGATATGAGCTTGAGTCTCAGGATCAGTGGTTAGGGCGTATATATTGCTAGGGATATGTAGCTGGATATAGTGTAATTATGTACCATGGTAGGTCTAGGTACTCATATGCACTATATTTGCGTTTTGCATGTTGCCTACTATTCAGGTTGAGACAATCCTATAGTCTAGTGAGGTTCCTATAGTGCGTATCTATGTATATGTATGGACTACTAGTTATTGTTGGATTGACTAGGATGTATACGTGTATCGGATCTCTACTTGGACTGTAGTAGAGTAAAACTTGTTTGTGGGCCTAACCCACCATTATTTTTCAGGTGTTCATCAGGAGTAAAGGTTGTTCATGTTGAGCAGGGATCAGTCTACTTCATTTTTCTGATTCTATATAGGAGATTCTTTTATACTTCGTTATTCAGTTATAGACAATTATTGTTGTCACTTGTTTAGATTGATTTTCTAGGGGTCCACACAGTATGGATTCCCGAGTTGTATTCATGGATGATTTATTGTATCAGAATGATTTTATTATTAATGAAAATTTATTCTGAGATTTAGTTATTGGTTTATTATTTTAGTTTTCTTTCAGTAAATTATTTATTCCTTTTTTATTCTTTTTGTACTCTGTGTTTAATTATTGCCGATTTGTTATTGATACCCTCGGCTATTCAAGTGTGGGCTTGGCCAACCTGCATTCAAAAATTCGAGGATATCACAATTGGTATCAGAGCACTCCAGGTTCATGTGTCCTTAGGAGTGTCTTTCGTTATATGACTTTTGCGATACATCTCCTAAAACTTAGAGCCCATATTAGGATTCGTTATACCCTATTTACGGTTCTTTAGGTGGAGTTGATGTCAATTATATTCTATAATTATAGAATGGTTGGCACTAAGAAAAGGATAGGGTCCAAGGTGAAAGTGATAAAGACCCAAAGAAGTAAAGGAGTATGTTATCGATTTCTTTACTAGATGGCAGAATTAGGGATTGAAGGTTTAGTTTCGGTTAGCGCTACTTTCAGGTATAAGCTAAGGAAGGATTTAAGTGTGTGTGATAGGTCACCGCATCTTAGGACCTACACGACTTCAGTTATTCTCAAAAAGGAAAAAATAAAAATAAAAATGAGGAAGAGGAGCCTGAAGAGGATCCTAATGGAGGAGATTTCAGGGTATCCAAGAATGAGGGTACTGAATCTTGAAGAAGAATGATCGCGCGAGGGTGATCTATTTGCTAGTAGTATAGCGAATGATACTAATAGAATTGATGTTGATTAATCGTTATATAGTTAAACTTTCTTACCATCTCTAAAAGAGATATATAAGAAGTACTCTTTAGAAGTTAGGAGATTTGATAGAGTTATTATCAGAACGGAACATATGATTTTTAAATCATATTCAGGAGGGCATTGGTATTAAGTAGTGACAGTTCTAAATTGTTTTATAAAGCCAAGTTAGACAGTTTACATTCCATGTATAAGGAGGCTGAGGGTTGAGCCCTTGACATTTGCTTAGGCAAACATACGTTGCTTTTAAGCTATGTTTTAAAGGATATGTTTCGAGGTTGGAGGATTACTTACGAAACTATAAAAGGAAAGTACAAAACATTTTTGTAAGTTTAATTTCAGAGGAGATTTTCCTTAGAAAGAATGACGTCCTAAGTAGGAGTATATTTTGTGGTATTGTGTTTGTCATACGTGTTTTATTTTTTATTAACTATTCGAAATTTTGGTATGTGGTTTAGTTGCGGATACAAGTATGTGCCCAGCCAACTACTGTTTTTAATAACATGAAGTAATAACGCTATTTAAGCTAAATTTATGAGTATGCGGTCGTAGGATTTGGTAAAAACACATAAATCTAGACAATCTATTTGACCTGGACATGCATCATTATGTTATGTTATTTGGGATGAGATAGTTAAACCACCACTACGAGTCAAATAATCTAGAATGATTTGTTTGATATACTTTACGCTAGGTATGCATTCGTGTCATATTACAACGCTATGATAATGGTGGTTGTTAATGTTTCAGTATTCATGAGGTTGTGGTAAATAAAGATCACTGTAACGCCACGATGGTTTATCAAAGGTGCCGGATTTGCTGAACATCTTGGAAATTCCAAAAGTTGTTACCAAGTCGGAAGGAGGATTTTGTCCTGGTTTAGGAACCTATTAGAATACTGCCAAGTGAGGACAGTAGACTGAATGAAGATTCATCAGTAGATTCTTAAACATGAATTTATTCATGAGAGTGTCATTTTGAAGAGTTATTGGTGTTGCACATGGAGGAGGAAACAAAGTCTCATCATTTGCATAAATAATATGGAATTTTTTTTTTTTTTTTAAGGTCACAATTCGCACCAATTAGTTGTTGCTAGGAATTGATCAATTAGTTGATAGATGGAAATGTTCCATATTCTTTTGAAGTTAAACAAAAAGTCTGATTGACATTTACTTGTGTTAAAGAAGCAAGGTGTGTCAAAGACAGGATGGAGAGACCGATCACCTATATAATAAAGAAGAGGTACACGGTGTAACGACCTGGTCATTTGCCTCCCTTTCCTTTTTCTTGAAATTTTACGGATAATTTTTTTTTTTTTTCGTTAAATTTCCCTTTCTGAGCTCTGTTTCTTGTCGCTTAGTGTTATCTCGAGTGCTCGAAATTGGTTTTCGAGACTCTTTTCCGTGGGTTGACAACTTCCTTTGAGGACCGAGTCATTTTCGCATTTTTCGTTTTTCGACACTATGCGCCTTCGTCCTTTTCCCTATTTCGTCTTTTTCCCGATTCTGTCTTTTCCTTATTTGTCACTTGTTTGGAAAAACCTCATTTTTTATGCTCAGAGTTCGTTTTTGACTTCACGTGTCTTTAACTTGAGTAGTTTCCTCGAAATACGTATCTTCACTTGTAATAACCCAGATTTTTCGGATAAATTTTTTCCGTTGTCTTTTCCCTTCTGAGTTTAGTTTCTTGTCGATTAGTGTCGTCTCGAGTGCTCTGGAGTGATTTTCAAGACTCTTTTCTTGGGATTGACAACTTCCTTTGAGGACCGAGTCATTTCCACATTTTTCGTTTTTCAACACTATTCACTTTTCGTCCTTTTCCCTATTCCGTCTTTTTCCCTATTTTGTCTTTTCCTCGTTTGGCACTTTCTTTGCGTAACCACACTTTTTGTGTTTGGAGTTGGTTTCTGACTTCACGTATCTTCATTCCCAATGATTTCTATGAGATACGTATCTTTACTTTC
The DNA here is from genome assembly GCF_030987335.1 of Cornus florida. NCBI lineage: Eukaryota > Viridiplantae > Streptophyta > Magnoliopsida > Cornales > Cornaceae > Cornus > Cornus florida. Next base: position 43,917,957 of record NW_026775571.1, read on the forward strand.
GTGAGAAAGTACTCTGCTTGCTCCCGGTGTCCATAGGGGCATAAATACAAAGTTCTTTGGAAACTTTTTCTTTTCTTGGGGTGTTTTTCATAAATATCTTTTGAAGATATTTTATTTCAGGGGTATCTAAGAAAATATCTTTTGGAAGATATTTTCATTCTGGGGCAGTTTCGTAGTTTTCACTTTTTGGAGGGGCCATTGTGTAATTAATGAAAGTTATTGCTCAATACCTTGTTTTGAGCCTGGATCCTCGTATATGATTCATTTTCACATTTCGTCGAGTCGTGGACTCTTAGAATTTCCTCCTGGACGATGTTTTCCAGTTTCAGGGTTTTTGGCCCTAGTTTATGCCAAACTTGTTTTGGGCACAACTCTCTGCTCGGGACTCGGTTTTTGACGCCGTTTCTTCCATTATTCATATTTTCTCATTTGAAATCTTTTCCATTCATAGAGTTTTGCCATTTGAGTGCGTCTGCTCAGATTCCACTTTTCCGGACCCGGCGGGGCCCGTTCGGGGCACTTTTTAAGTTTTTCTATAAGTAGGAAGTCTTAGAAAGAAAAATCAGATTCTTCTCTCTCCTCTTTTGGACTTCTTCCCTTCATTAAAAAATGGTGATGCCTTTGTGTTTATTGTTCCCCTAGGCGAGGCCTTCGATTCCAACCGATTGGAATCTCGTTTTGGCCATTTCTTGAGTTCGGGTTTGAAGTCAAGTTGTGTTTTTAATGGGGCTTCCTTGGGATTCATGCTCGTGGTGTTATCCCCGACAAAACCTAGGAGTTTCGTCGGATTTGGAGCCGATTTATTTTGGTGGGGATTTGAGATTTCATCTCAAATGGAGGTAGGGAATGTTTTAGGCTTTTGTGTGTGTTGTATTGAGTGTTTACCATTATTATACAACTTATATATGTGCCTTGTATCAAATCTAGAAAGTTGGTAATTTTTAATTCTTTGTCTAAGATTTAAAATTCATGATGATATATAATTTTGATTTGAATTGTGGCATGGTAGAAAATCTTGTTTTAATATGTTGGTTAACATATATTAAATTTGGATTAATTAAATAAGAATTGCTCTTTTTAATTAGTATTTATCTTTTGTGAAAGATTTAAGTTCATGGCCATACCTTGCATAAAATTAAGTTGTATTATACTTCTAAATTAAGTTTTGGCATATTTGTTAACATACTTTAATTTGAGAGCATTTGGTTGAGTTTAGAATTCTAGAGACTTTAATTAAGGGAATTAATTAAAATCTATTTTGGTGGTTTCATGGGCCTAATTAAGCTTGTGTTAACATATATTAAATTGGGGCCAATTGGAAATGATTTGAAATCTACAGAGTTTAGTTATTTTGATGTAATTAAATTCTATCTTGTGTATCGATGGATCTAATCATGTTTTAGAAGTTGTTTCTATTTTAAGAGCATGGATTTAGACTTGTGAAGTATTCACTTGATTGTGTTATATGCATTGAAGGGCATTGTTGTTAAATTTATATTCATGAGAGTATGTTTCTATATGAATATATTATTGGCTTGTGATTTCATAGCATTATGGATATGAAATGCTTATTATGCACGATTGAGAGTTATATTGCTAACTTGTTACAATGTAGTAGTAATGTGTATAAGTAATGAACTTAATTGGTTTATTTTGGATTCTTGGGACATTGTTGTTACATGTGATATGGCTAAAGTTCGGTTTTAGTGCGGGAGGTATGAGTTTTTCCCAATTTAGATAGTGCGCACTTAGGGTGGTTTTCCCTACGGAGTTAGTGCCCGGAACAACCATTTTGTTCTCGGCGGAAATCCGAGATGTGATGTCCAAGTCTTCCATTATTTGATTTCGCATTCAATTCTAAGTTGACAACCAATGTTTAATTGTGACTTGTGGTTTTGGTTATTGGCGATTTGATGTTGTTATACATCCATACTAAATTGATATATTTAGTTGATTTCACACTTTTAGATTTCTAGTTGATAGCCTAGAGAATCTATGTCTTGATGTGTGGTATTAGATATTCTAATTATGCTAAATTGTTATATTTAGTTGATGTTGCATTTTAGACTTCAAGTTGATAACCTTGAGAATTTATATATTGTTGCTTGTGTAAGCATGCTCCTATGTTGTTGCTTTGTGTAAGCATGAATCTATGTTTCTAAAATTGCATGAATGAAGTGATTGATGCTAGAAATGATCTTAGGTAGCTAGGATGGTCCTTGAGTCTCACCTTTGACATAGACGTTAGGTGGAATGAACCACAATAATTAAATCATGCAAACTTGTAAAACGTAGGTCGATGCATGCTCATTTCTTACGAGTAGCTTTATGTTACTCACCCCTACGATATTGGGGCATATTTCAGGTACAAGAATCAAAGTTGAGGTCTTCATTATGCTTGGATGGTTTATGGACTTGGAGACTTCCATTTTTGTGAAGGTTAGCTTGGAATGCCAATTGTAGTCTTATATGTCAACATGTGTACATTTGATTCCATATATGTAATTTGTACATGAGTACACTCTTTATAATGTATTTGACATGTATGAGATGAGGCCAGAGGCCAATGACATGTAATTTGTATCCTATGTAATTTTTGACTTCATGGAGTATTATGAAAGTATTAAAAAATATTGAGTTTTTGCTTCACCATGTTTGCATTGGGTGTGGGAATTCCATTTTGATTCTTCCATAGGGTCTTATTGATTATGTATGAAGTGTGGCCAAGGGCCAAATGGTATTTTGAAACCATTTCATAGTTTTGAATTCCAAGTTTTCGTTCCAAACTTCATTTTTGGCATTTTGGCCGTTGGGGGGTCATATTTTGCATCGCCATATTTTTGGACCATGGACCATTGTAGCACATCTTACTAAGTATGTTATGTTTGCATGCATGGTCGTTTCCAGGCAAAGCTTCTTCTTTGGTGAAATGAGCCTCCTACGGACTCATTTTACACTTTTGTTGCATTTTCTGACCTAAGGGTATTTTGGGAATTTGCTTTTAGAAATAAATTCTAGTCTTCTCATAATTGAATAGAAAATATGATTTTAGAGGGGCTTTCTTTTTTGTGTTTTTCCAGAAAATGCCATCTTCGCATCGGAAATCGCATCCGAAGTTCAGCTCTCAGTTTTTAAATTTAGCAGCTTTTTGGACCCTCTGGACCAGTTTTCTTGGGAGGGCGTTTTGGGCATTTCAAAGTGCGTATTTTTCAATTTTTCTCGCGCATTTGTATAAAACTCGATTTTGAGGGGGGTTTTCTTCTTTGAGTTTTTCCAGAAAATGTCATCTAGGTCTTCAAATTTTCATTTTCTTCGGAAAAACCCTTGCTGCCAGGTTTTTGGGTTGCACCTTACTGCCCTCTTCACATGTAAACGGTTACGAGGAGTTTGGTAACCGGTTACATGTGCATGGGCAGTGTTTTTGTCATGAATTTTGGCCTCCTAACCGGTTAGGAAGGTCATCTAACCAGTTAGATGTTCATGGGTTGCCTCTTTTGGACCGTTTTGCCTTTTCTTCTTCCGTTAGCCATATCTTCGTCATCCGGACTCCGAATCAAGTGATTCTTGAGTCAAAATTCATTAATTTTTTGTTGTCTTTCCAATGGTATGCTCAGTGGCACCCACTTTTAAGCTATAAATGACAATTTTGCCCCAAGGTTCAATCTTATTCATTTTTGAAACGTTGCTTCCCCATTTGATTCCTTTGGGTTCCGTGACCTCGTTGAGGGTCAAAATGGTGTCTTAGAGCCATGTTGTATCTCTAGAGACCTTTATTTTGTCTTTTACTTCCACATTTCTGATCCATTATTGGGTCATCTTTCGGTTCATCACTGACGCACCGGGTTGAAAAACTTGGGCCGTCACAAGTGGTATCAGAGCTCCTAGGTTCGAAAACCTTTGGACGACGGGTTTTGGGTGCATATCATGCTTTTGTTGCCATGCTCTATCTATTTATATGCTTTATGATAACATATTTTGGTTGATAACATGTTTATGTGTTTACGTGCTACATGTTGTATGCCATTTGTTTAACATTATTTTATTCTAATGTAAAGAGCATGACATGTGACGTATGCTAGATTACAATTGTATATACATAATTGTGTTGCATACTTGACATGACACGGGATTGGTCATTGAGGCACGAGTTGAGGTTGATGGTGATTGTAGTCACAGTTTCGTGGTAGTATAGGTTGTTGTCGACCTAGTATTAGTTTTGAGGTAGGTGGATGGTCACCTTTTGTTTAGGCTCTTATAAGATGAGTCATTTGGCCTTACCGTAGTGGTGGATTTGTTGGTTTTGGGCCATGATGAGGTTATGGACCTCTTAGGATCCATGATTGTCTAGGAAGATTCCTCTAGAACTTACATTTTTCGTGGGCAGGTACGTTTGTGGGCGGGTGCATGACACTGTCATGCTACCGTGCTGGCTAGCTACAAGTGCAGTTTGGATGGAATCAGTGTTGGTTTTGTTTTGATAGGCGTTGTCCTTTGATCGGTGATGATGATGGTTGTTTTGGGGATCAGTCGTGGTGATTGATTTAGTTATTATTGGTATGGCTGTAGTTGCCATTTTCCTTAAAGAGTTCTTGCGTGATGACGCTTTTGGGATCAAGTCAATTGATTGATGTTACGGGTAGTGAAAGCACTGCATTGTTAGGGTCACTTGTAGTGTCACCTCTAGATTCTGAGATGGATTGTTAGAGTCTTACCGTTGTGGTAAGGGCTCACGTTTGTTTGGAGACAAGTTATTGTCGCATTGGTTTTGGAGACAGTTTATGACTAGGAATTGTCCTTTCTTTTCTTAGACACTCTAAGACACGATGTCCATAGGGTTCATTGTTGCATCATGTTGTCTTATGTAGTTTCATTTTCTACCATGTTAGTAGTATAATTTATGATGTTATAATGCATGAGTAGGTGGTAGTGTGTCCACATTTGCCTTCTTGTTGTGTGGTATTAGCATGCCTTCTTTATATGCTTAGAGATGCCATGTTGTTATTGCGCTTTAGTAACATGCTTTTGTGCTTACGTGGAGACGTGTTGCATGTACCTTTGATTTTTATCTATGTGAGTAGATTTTCTTTCTGGAAGTTGCATTCCTTATCATATGCATGACTTCCAGGTTTGGTTTTCCCATTCGTTTTCCTAGGTCGCACGTAGTGTGTATGCGGGTTTCCACAAGGGTTTTGTATTGGTTCGTGTTAGGGACTTCACAAGGAGTAAGTCTCTTCTTTCCGTTGTGTTGTGCTCTGTTTTGGGGTTGGTTGCATTACTCAAGAATTGACTCTAGAGGGGGGGGGGGGGTGAATAGAGTCAATGGCCAATTTTCGCAAATTATAAAAATATAATTTCTAATCAACACTATAACCAATTTTGCAATAATCAAGATATGAAAGTAATCAATTTAGCACAATTGTAAAAGAGATAAGGGAAGAGAAATTGCAAACAATAACACGGCAATTTTTGCGAGGTTCGGAAACTCCTACTCCTCGGCTCAAGATCCCTCTTGAGACTTCCCAAATTCCTTAGAGCTTCTCCTTAATGATGGAGAACAAACCTTCAATTGAAGCATGACCTTGCTTCTCTTTCTTGCTAGGAGAACACCCTTCTCCTAGGCTTCCTTTTGGGTTGCACCAACCCTTTATAGTATCCTTGCTAAGAGACCACCTCTCTTAGTTTTATATAGGCCACACCATCCCTTACAATTTCTTTGCTAAGAGAAACTCTTCCTCCTAGGATTACAGCAGATTTGTAGATAGAATTTGTAGTACAAGAAATCCTCTCAAGAACTGATACAAATCAAACCTCACAATAGAATATATATGAAATCAAGTGAAGCTCAAACTCTAAGTGTGAAATATATGAGAGATGATGAGGAAAATGCAGAACAAAAGCTCTAATGAAATACTAGAACAAAAGTTCAGCAAAGGCTCACTAAATGCTCTCTGAAGTTCACTCTGGTTCAACTATGGAAGCTTGTATATGAGATGAAGATTGATGTCTGAACAGAGGCTCTATGAGTGAGTAAAACCAGAACAAAAGCTCTGCATAAAGGTAGAGCCAAAAGCTCTCTTTGATGCACTTGAATGAATGTTCTTGAATGCTCTCTCAAGTAGTATAATAGAGCAAAAATTCTATGAAGATTAAAACAAGAGCAAAAGTCCTTTTAATCTTTACTGGAATCTCTCAAGATAGAATAAGAGTGAAATGAGAGAGATGAAGAGAAGATTGAGAACAAAAGCTCTGATTGCAATGACATATGACGTCTCTTAAAATTGTATATACTTTTCAGATAAGCCCTCTGTATATATAAAGAAATTCATAGCTCAATATAGCTGTTAGAAGTGGTTACAGGAAATAAATGCAGAAAAATTGCCGTTGTAATTCAAAACCCTCAAAGGAGCTGGCTCTTTTTCTAAAATGGAGATGGCTCAATAGAAAAATGGAGCCTTCTCTAGTTTTGTAGAGCCTTTTCTAATTTTGTAGAGCCTTCTCTAGTTTTTCATTGAGCCTTCTCTACTTTCCCGAGCCATCTCTAATTTTGTAGAGCCTTCTCTAGTTTTTCATTGAGCCTTCTCTATTATTTGAGAGAGCTGACTCTATTTCTTATAGAGGCGGCTCTTGCTTCATGAAGGCTGCTGCTAAATTGGACAGAAAAAAGTACATGACTTTAAATGGACATAACTCAGTCCATGAAACTCCAAATGAGGTGAAATTTGAGTCTAAATTTATTTTCTTGAAGTCAGTTATCTAAAACCACTGGCCTTACTAAAAAATTCCAACCATAGAAAAATTTATGGCTATTTAAGTGCAACCTGGTCAGAATTTTCGCAGAGCAGAATCAGGTATTTTGTGAAGCTCATATCTCAGTCATTTTTAATCAAATTTTGGTGAAATTTGAGTCTAAACTCAAGGGCTCGAAGTCAGCTTTCCAATTCCACTGGCCTTGTGTAAACATTCCAACTACAAAAATAGTTATAGCAGTTTTAGTGCAAGCTGGTCTGAAATTTTCTAGGCTGAAAATAGCTTCTTTTCAGATATCCATCTTTCTAGCACCTAAGACTTTGATGAATGATTCAATTAAGTTCAAGGCCTATTTCTAAAAGTCTAGGGACATATGAAGATGACAAATTTCAAGTGCACTGTGTCCTAGAGTCATTTACCAAATTTTGGCAACAAAGGCTTTAAAGATGAAAAATTAATTCAATGCCTTTTCCTTTTCTTTTTAGAGACCAAAATGAATATAATGATTAATATGCATGGCCCTAGAATTTCTAGCTTAAAAAATGAGTTCTTTCAAAGCTTATCAAGCCTGAACTCTCTTTCTTAGCAAAGATTTCATATGATAATATATATAAATGAAGTTCCTAGTCTATTACTAATGGTCATATGAGCATATGAATGATATATGATATGCATGGTCCTATAATTTTGAGCTTTAAAAAATATTCAAATATACTTTGACATTGAATCTTAAGCTCTCACCATCCTATATACCCTTTTCTTCATTCTTTGACCATGATCGTTTAGGCTTGATGAAGACTTGCTTTCTTTCTTTGAAATGCTTTGTGTGATCTTTGAAGTCCGAGTTTTTTTTTATTTCTTGCAACTTTGATGCTTCCTTGAATCCATTGCTTAAATGTTTGGAATGCTTGGAATAGATCTTCTAGCTCATCATTGAGGATTGAATGTTGATCAACTATATATTACTCAATGAAAACATTAGTACATAAACATCATTAATGGTTTGTAATCATCAAAACATAAGATTGACCTTTAGATAAAATCCTTAGGCCAACAATCTCCCCCTTTTTGATGATGACAAAATATTGATGTTTTTATTATCAAGGTGGAGTTACATTTTGAAAGAATGCTCCCCCTATCGATATGCATACATTGAATTTATATCAACAACAAATATTTTTGACATTAAAGTGTATAAGTCAACCCCTTTCAATATGCGTCTAAAATAAGTGAAAAGCAATATACGCATAAGCATAACAAGCATAATGAATCACATCAGAACACATCTTTCTCCCCCTTTGTCATCTCAAAAAAGCGGGGGAAAAATTTTTTCTTGATATATTTTAAAGTAGTAGCACATAAGAAACTTGAAAGATTTGAACAAATAAGAGGAAATTTAAAGCAAATTTTCATTTTACATCTATAGAAGCCATGGATAATTTTAAATTTTGAACTGAAAATTACAGACAGAATTCTCTAAATAAAAATCCAATGAAAAACTCACTGATAATTTCAAAACTCAAATCAGTTTTGACTGAAGATAAAAAGTGATGAGTAAAAGGACTTTGAAATAATAAAACACCCTAGTATAAAATTCTCATCTAGTCAAAATTTTGATACCAAGTGCTAAGAAAAAATTATGCTTGAAGACCACCAAGATAATTTTCATATAATAATTTCTAGTGTTTGAAAATGTGATAAATTTAGTCAAAAAAAAAGAAAATCTAGAGAACTTTGCAAATACTGCCCAAATGACCCATAGAAGACACATGTTTAAACTATTCAAGAACAAATGGGATTTGATAATAAACTGAATGCAGTATTTCTAAAATATGATCTCTATATAAGCGATTTAAAAGGTTAAACAAAGGAAGGACAGAAGTTTATGCTTAAATACTTGAAAAGACGCAATAAAACCATAGATTTAAGCAAATCTCACTAGAATGATTGAATCTTTTATGTAAGAGAGAGAAACACTTGGCAGGATGCCCAATCTGCATGAAGTAGTCCTAGAGTTCTTAGTTCATATCTCTGGAAGTTTCAACTGAAATGCCTAATATAGAAAATGCCGAGACTAATATAACAACAAAGATGGAGCCAGCTCATAGCATTGTTGGAGCCTACTCTTGTGCTCTTCTTGAGATGCTGAGAGACTGATGCTTATAACCATCATAGGAGCCGGCTCTTATATTGTATAAAGCCGGTTCTATAAATTCCTTGGAGCCTGCTCTTGTTTTATAAGGAGCCGGTTCTATTGTTCCATTAGAGGCGACTCAACATTGGATAGAGCCGGCTTTTTTCCATCATTGAAGAGATCCCGGAAGGAGGCTTTGTAAGCAAGCATATGTGCCCTTAGAATTTGAAACCCCAATAATGATGCATATACTCAAGCTCCAATTGCACTACCACTTGTCACTTCGTGTTTTCAATTATTATGTTGAGTGACAAGAAACTTCCACACAGCATCATTGAACCAACCCACAACATCTCTTTCAATATTCTTTTCTGCTCAAAGATATGACTGTTTATTAAAGCTCGATCAAAATTGAAACTTGCTTGGACTGAGATTCAATTGGACGAACTGTGAAGCTTGTTAGAATCAATGATTTCTTCGTTCCGAGATCAGTGGAAAACTTCACCGGACTGAAATTCTGCTTGTTTGATCACCGGAGCTGAAACACTATGGAATGGAACTGTTTGTGAAGCTTGCCTGAACTATTGCTGTAGTATGAAGCTCGCCGATATTAACAGAGATAGTTGTGTCTCGCCGGCAGACTGAAATTGCAGCTGGGAACTTTTGATTTGGTCATCGGAGCTTGAATGCAAGCTTAGAGCTTTCAGTTTTGGTCTTAGAACCTCACTGTAGCTGAACTGCACCTTCGCCTTTTAGGAACTGAAACTCACCATCGTTTGAATCTGCCATTCATCATCACATTAGTGGAGCTACAGCTGAGTCCGAATTGGTTTGATAGATTGAAGCTTACTTGGTCGGAGTTTCGCCGGACTGATATGGAACTCAAAGGTAGCTCGGGTATCACCAGAGTCAATAGACACTCGTAGCACACCTAAGACCCAGAAGCTCTCCCTTTTTTTTTTTTTTTCAAATTTACAGTCATGTATCAATGGAGCTCACTGGTTTTGAATTGATGCTCTTTTCTCTCCGTTTAAGCTCTCCAAGACATTTTTCTATGAAGTTCAGTGGAGCTCATTGTGATGGCTCAAAACATTGTATATTTTCTTTGCTCTGCTGCTCACCCACATCTTAGATCTTGAGAGAGTAGATTTTAAAGCAATTTGGCAGCCGGCTCGGATAATTTGTGGAGACGGCTCTTAAAATTTTTGTGGAGACTGCTCGAAAATTTTTGAAGACGGCTCTTAAAATTTTTTGGAGACGGCTCAAGATTATTTTTTTTGAGCCGGCTCTTCCTTTTTGTTGAGCAGGCTCAATTGTCTGCAGAGGAGATCCCGAGAGTTGGAAGAAAATAGCACTGAAGGAGCCGGCTCTACCTTTTTCTAGAGACGGCTCTTCCTATTCCAATTTTGTATGCAGGTTGGGGAGCCGGCTCTTGTTTTTATAGAGCAGGCTCTTTCTTAAAATTTTTGAGATCCCGAGAGCAAGCAATTTGATATCATCTATGGAGACTGCTCTGCCTTGTGTAGAGACGGCTCTTTTTCTTCAAAGAGACGACTCTTTTTCTGAATGGAGCTGGCTCTGCTGCTACTTTGCTTTACTTAAAAAATTCCTCTTCTGAGGACATTCCAATTTCCCTTCTAAGTAAGCAAAATCTATCTTCTTGTTTAAGATGTATCATTCCAAACATAATTTACAAGTAATTCATATGAATGTAATGCATGAAAAATAACTTTTCAATAAAAAAAAAAAAATCATGCACTAAAAATATTTTGCATAATTGATGAAAACTTGAATTATAATAAAAGAAAATTTCCACAATATATAAATGATTTCAACAAACCATGAATTAAGCAATTCATAGTATGGAAAGATTGCGTGGAGCTTAACCAATAACCTAGCCCTTGGGTTTGTTCCCAAGTGTGATGCTTCCTTCCTAATCCTTGATTGAAGAAGATGTCATCAAGTAAACCTACAAGGAAAGGTTACATATTCTCCTTTTGGTACCCAAATTTTCTTGATTCCATATGAGTTAGGTAATGGAGTATAAGTTCCTTTTGGAACCCAAATTTTCTTGGACCTCAACTTCTTTCTAAATGGACAATTATGAATCTTATGTCCTAATCTTTTACAATAATTGCATTTAGAGGATTGGGTACCACTCTTGACAAAATGATCATACAAATGATTTCTTCTTCTTAACAAGCATGCATCTTTAGTGTGAGGATCATATTGTATCTCATTTTTGAAAAGAACATCTCTTTGATTTCCAAGTATAGTATTCAAATTCTCTTTTTCTTTGGTAAACTTTGCTAAAATATCATTTTGATCATGAATGATTTTCTTTAGAGACTCATTTTCGGAAACAAGATCAATTGATGACGACTCTTTAGAAAATAAATATTTCATTTCATTTTTCAATGACTCATTTTCAATTTTAATCTTTTCTAATTCTTGCACAAGATAATGATTTTCCTTTTTCAAAGAGTCATTTTCAATTTGAACTTTTTCATGTCATTGAGAGAGATCAGGGTTTTCCTTTTTAAACGAAGCACATTTCACAAGCATTGTTTCTAGCACATCATGTAACTCTTTAAATGCATTATGCAAATCATTATGCTCATCAACTAATTCATTATAGGAAGTTTCTAAATCAAAGGATTCATGATTAGAATTTACCTCCTCTTCATTGGCCATGAGACAAAGATTGACCACCTCTTTGATGTTACTTGCTTCTTTGCTAGAAACTTGGAGAGCTATACTCTTCTTTTGTATTTCGTCACTTTCTTCACTATAGGTGGATGAGTTAGTTCTACCAATAACATTCAAATGATTAGTAATGTTAGTAAAACTAAAATGCATCTCATTTATGCTAGAGGGTTCATTTATATTTGAATCATTATCATAACTTGATCCAACATATGTTAATTCAAGCAAGTCCCAAATTTCTTTAGCCGTTCTACAAAAGATAATTTTATTAAACTCACTTTTGCTTAATGCACAATAAAGATGGCATATGGTTAAAGTATTACACTGTATTAATCTATGATCATTTTCACCCTTTTCCCCTTTCAACTTAGGAATTTTATTTCCTTCAAAAACTTTAGTTAGGATATGACCACCATTTTCTATAACTTTCCACACATTAATATCAATACTTTTTAAAAATGTCCTCATTCTAATTTTCCAATAGATATAATCATTGATATCAAAACAAGGAGGTTTATCAATGGGATAACCTTCTAAGAGTGTCATACTACCATTATTGGCCATGATCGTGCTCTAAGACGGTTAAGTCCTTTAATAGAGTTTAGGCTCTGATACCAATTGTTAGTCAAGAATTGACTCTAGGGGGGGGGGGTGAATAGAGTCAATGGCCAATTTTCGCAAATTATAGAAATACAATTTCTAATCAACACTACAACCAATTTTGCAATAATCAAGATATGAAAGTAATCAATTTAGCACAATTGTAAAAGAGATAAGGGAAGAGAAATTGCAAACAATAACACGGCGATTTTTGCGAGGTTCGAAAACTCCTAGTCCTCGGCTCAAGATCCCTCTTGAGACTTCCCAAATTCCTTAGAGCTTCTCCTTAATGGTGGAGAGCAAACCTTCAATTGAAGCAAGACCTTGCTTCTCTTTCATGCTAGGAGAACACCCTTCTCCTAGGCTTCCTTTTGGGTCACACCAACCCTTTACAGTATCCTTGCTAAGAGACCACCTCTCTTAGTTTTACATAGGCCACACCAGCCCTTACAATTTCTTTGCTAAGAGAAACTCTTCCTCCTAGGCTTACAGCAGATTTGTAGATAGAATTTGTAGTACAAGAAATCCTCTCAAGAACTGATACAAATCAAACCTCACAATAGAGTATATATGAAATCAAGTGAAGCTCAAACTCTAAGTATGAAATATATGAGAGATGATGAGGAAAATGCAGAACAAAAGCTCTAATGAAATACTAGAACAAAAGTTCAGCAAAGGCTCACTAAATGCTCTCTGAAGTTCACTCTGGTTCAGCTATGGAAGCTTGTATATGAGATGAAGATTGATATCTGAACAGAGGCTCTATGAGTGAGTAAAACTAGAACAAAAGCTCTGTATAAAGGTAGAGCCAAAAGCTCTCTTTGATGCACTTGAATGAATGTTCTTAAATACTCTCTCAAGTAGTATAATAGAGCAAAAACTCTATGAAGATTAAAACAAGAGCAAAAGCCCTTTTAATCTTTACTAGAATCACTCAAGATAGAATAAGAGTGAAATGAGAGAGATGAAGAGAAGATTGAGAACAAAAGCTCTGATTGCAATGTACTAAGATGTCTCTTAATATCGTATATACTTTTTAGATTAGCCCTCTCTATATATAAAGAAATTCATAGCTCAATATAGCTGTTAGAAGTGGTTACAGGAAATAAATGATGAAAAATTGCTGTTGTAATTCAAAACCCTCAAAGGAGCTGGCTCTTTGCAAAAGTGGAGGCGGCTCAATTTCAAATGGAGGCGGCTCCATTAAAAAAGTGGAGCAAGCTCTTTTTTTGAAATGGAGACGGCTCAATAGAAAAATGGAGCCTTCTCTAGTTTTGTAGAGCTTTCTCTACTTTCCTGAGCCTTTTCTAATTTTGTAGAGCCTTCTCTAGTTTTTCATTGAGCCTTCTCTACTTTACTGAGCCATCTCTAATTTTGTAGAGCCTTCTCTAGTTTTTCATTGAGCCTTCTCATTTCTTTGAGAGAGCTGGCTCTATTTCTTATAGAGGCTGCTCTTGCTTCATGAAGGCTGCTGCTAAATTGGACAGAAAAAAGTGCATGACTTCAAATGGACATAACTCAGTCCATGAAACTCCAAATGAGGTGAAATTTGAGTCTAAATTTATTGTCTTGAAGTCAGCTATATAAAACCACCAGCCTTGCTCAAAAATTCCAACCATAGAAAATTTTATGGCTATTTAAGTGCAACCTGGTAAGAATTTTCGCAGAGCAGAATAAGGTATTTTGTGAAGCTCATATCTCAGTCATTTTTAATCCAATTATGGTGAAATTTAAGTCTAAACTCAAGGGCTCGAAGTCAGCTTTCCAATTCCACTGGCCTTGTGTAAAAATTCCAACTACACAAATAGTTATAGCAGTTTTAGTGCAAGCTGGTCTGAAATTTTCAAGGCTGAAAATAGCTTCTTTTGAGGTATCCATCTTTCTAGCACCTAGGACTTTGATGAATGATTCAATTAAGTTCAAGGCCTATTTCTAAGAGTCTAGGAACATATGAAGATGATAAATTTCAAGTGCATTGTGTCCTAGAGTCATTTACCAAATTTTGGCAACAAAGGCTTTAAAGATGAAAAATTAATTCAATGCCTTTTCCTTTTCTTTTTAGAGACCAAAATAAATATATGATTAATGTGCATGGTCCTAGAATTTCTAGCTTAAAAAATGAGTTCTTTCAAAGCTTATCAAGCTTGAACTAACTCTTTCTTAGCAAAGATTTCATATGATAATATATATAAATGAAGTTCCTAGTCTATTGCTAATGGTCATAAGAGCATATGAATGATATATGATATGCATGGTCCTATAATTTTGAGCTTCAAAAAATATTCAAATATACTTTGACATTGAATCTTAAGCTCTCACCATCCTATCTACCCCTTTCTTCATTCTTTGACCATGATCGTTTAGGCTTGATGAAGACTTGCTTTCTTTCTTTGAAATGCTTTGTGTGATTTTGAAGGCCAAGTTTTTCTTTAATTTCTTGCAACTTTGATGCTTCATTGAATCCATTGCTTGAATGTTTGGAATGCTTTGGAATGCTTGGAATGGATCTTCTAGCTCATCATTGAGGATTGAATGTTGATCAACTATATATTACTCAATAAAAACATTAGTACATAAACATCATTAATGGTTTGTAATCATCAAAACATAAGATTGACCTTTAGATAAAATCCTTAGGCCGACAGGTTGGTCCATGAGGATCATCGTTGTTGTCTTAAGTCCTTGGTGAGGATTTGATGTATTTTGGTTGGCTTACTTCCATGTAGGGGGTGAAGTCTTTGACCTTGTTGTCTTTCGTTTCAGAGACAGAGTCGAGGTGTTGTCCTTTTTAGGACTGGTGGTTCCCTTTCTTTCGTGTCTTCCCTTAGGGAGTTTCTGCCGTAGTTGTTGATGGAGTTGTAGTGCTCAGAGTGAGTTGATTGGTGTGAGATCATTTTGTGGGGACTTGTGTCCATATCATTGAGGATTTGTTTGATTGTGAGGTGAGCTCAATGCTCTTTTGAGAATGTCTTTTGGAGACTTGTTTCCGTTTTGGAAACCTGGATGTGGTTAACTTTTAGGAAAAGTTTTGGAGGATTGCTGTTGGATATGGCTTGTTATGGAGTTTCTCGTCCTAGTTATGACTAGGCATGGTTTTGAGGAATCATAGTTCTGATGATTGGTTGTGGATCAAAAATTGAGGAATTTTGATTTAACTTGGTGTTTCCAAGTACGGCTTTGAGAGATTCATCTTGTAACTTTAGTTGTTAGCATTTTGATGTGTGTGCCATTTGGTGGATTTGTATTTTGAGGATTTAGTTATCCGTAATAGGGATGTTGATCTAATGTTTGATCATGGTGATTGGTCTTGTAGTTGATCAGTTTCAGGGAGATATGAAGGACTTTCGATGAAATGTCTTATTATGAGGTTCGTTTTGATTTCTGTAGGCATTGATTTGCTTGTCAGGTTTTGGATTCCTGATTAATGACGTTAATGGGGGTATTTTGAGACATTGGAGATGTTGGTTTTGCTGTATTGAGGATTTAGGGCCTTAAGCATAGCGGTACTTATAACATTGTTGTCAGAGTTTTGGGATTGGCCAGGATGGTCCGGCCGGACATCTTTAGACCATATCTCAACTCTCACAAAATGTTGGTCTCCGTAGTGCTTTTGGCAATGATCATTTTTTACATTGATGTCATTTGTATCGAGGGGTTTCTTGGGTAGACCTAGTGGGGGGCAGGTTATGAATTAGTGCCTTATACTGTCATGCTACCATATAAAGTTATGTGTTATGGGCGAGTACTAGTTGCCGTCAATGCTACCTTACTGATAAGTAAATGTGGGCAGGCACTAGGTACTGTCATTTGTTACCACACATTTGAATACGTCGTGGGCGGGTTTTGGTCACTATTCATACTGCCACGTTATGTTTGTTCTGTACCCTGATTTGATATGTGGTTATCTTGGAGTTCTTTTGGTAGTTGTTTTTGGTTCCTTATGATGATTTGTCAAGAGGGATGCTTATGGTTGTTATTTTCCGTTCTTTTTCTGACCTTGGGTTCTCTGTGTGAGTTCTGACTTGTCGTGTGGCCATGTGGTCATTTTGCCTTCGAGAGGTTGTCTTGTCATGAGCACGTGGGTGCAAATGACACTGGTTTGTGTGTTCCTTTCAGCTTTGAGGTCGCTGGTGTGGCGTGTTGTGTGGGGTACTCGGAGATGTACTCTGTAGTTATCCTGGTTTTGCTTTCTGTTCCGTTGGGCTGGATTTCGGGGACGAAATCCCTTTAAGGTGGGAAGGTTGTAATGACCCGGATTTTTCGAATAAATTTTTTCCGTTGTCTTTTCCCTTCTGAGTTTGGTTTCTTGTCGATTAATGTCGTCTCAAGTGATTTCCGAGACTCTTTTATTTGGATTGACAACTTCCTTTGAGGACCGAGTTATTTCTACATTTTTCGTTTTTCGACACTATTCACTTTTCGTCCTTTTCCCTATTCCGTCTTTTTCCCTATTTCATCTTTTCCTCATTTGGCACTTTGTTTGCGTAACCACACTTCTTGTGCTCGGAGTTGGTTTCTTACTTTACGTATCTTTATTCCCAATGATTTCTATGAGATACGTAACTTTACTTTCGTGAAAAAGTACTCTGGTTGCTCCCGGTGTCCATAGGGGCATAAATGCAAAGTTCTTTGGAAACTTTTTCTTTTCTTGGGGTGTTTTTCATAAATATCTTTTGAAGATATTTTATTTCAGGGTTATCTAAGAAAATATCTTTCGGAAGATATTTTCATTCTAGGACAGTTTTGTAGTTTTCACTTTTTGGAGGGGCCACTGTGCAATTAATGAAAGTTATTGCTCAATGCCTTGTTTTGAGCCTGGATCCTCGTATGGGATTCATTTTCACATTTCATCGAGTCATGGACTCTTAGAATTTCTTCCTGGACGATGTTTTCCAGTTTCAGGGTTTTTGGCCCTAGTTTGCGCGAAACTTGTTTTGGGCATAACTCTCTGCTCGGAACTCAGTTTTTGACGCTGTTTCTATCGTTGTTCATATTTTCTCATTTGGAATCTTTTTCATTCATAGAGTTTTTCTCTTTGAGGGCGTCTGTTCAGATTCCACTTTTCCTGACCCGGCAGGGCCCGTTCGGGGCACTTTTTGAGTTTTTCTATAAATAGGAGGTCTTAGAAAGAAAAATTAGATTTTTCTCTCTCTCTCTCTCTCCTCTCTCATGGCCGGTCCAAGCTCCATCCATGGCTGCCATCTTCTCTCTCCTCTTTTGGTCTTCTTCCCTTCATTAAAAAGTGGTGATGCCTTTGTGTTTATTGTTCCCCTAGGCGAGGCCTTCGATTCCAACCGATTGGAATCTCGTTTTGGCCATTTCTTGAGTTCGGATTTGAAGTCAAGTTGTGTTTTTGATGGGGCTTCCTTGGGATTCATGTTCGTGGTGTTATCCCCAACAAAACCTAGGAGTTTCGTCGGATTCGGAACCGATTTATTTTGGTGGGGATTTGAGATTTCATCTCAAATGGAGGTAGGGAATGTTTTAGGCTTTTGTGTGTGTTGTATTGAGTATTTACCATGATTATACAACTTATATATGTGCCTTGTATCAAATCTAGAAAGTTAGTAATTTTTAATTCTTTGTATAAGATTTAAAATTCATAACGATATATAACTTTGATTTGAATTGTGGCATGGTAAAAAATCTTGTTTTAATATGTTGGTTAACATATATTAAATTTGGATTAATTAAATAAGAATTGCTCTTTTTAATTAATATTTATCTTTTGTGAAAGATTTAAGTTCATGGCCATACTTTGCGTGAAATTGAGTTATATTATACTTCTAAATTAAGTTTTGGCATGTTTGTTAACATACTTTCATTTGAAAACATTTGGTTGAGTTTAGAAATCTAGAGACTTTAATTAAGGGAATTAATTAATATCTATTTTGGTTGTTTCATAGGCCTAATTAAGCTTGTGTGTGAATATATGTAATGACTATGATATGTCTATTAATATATATTAAATTGGGGCCAATTGGAAATGATTTGAAATCTAGAGAGTTTAGTTATTTTGATGTAATTAAATTCTATCTTGTGTATCCATGGATCTAATCATGTTTTAGAAGTTGTTTCTAGTTTAAGAGTATGGATTTAGACTTGTGAAGTATTCACTTGATTGTGTTATATGCATTGAAGGGCATTGTTGCTAAATTTATATTCATGAGAGTATGTTTCTATATGAATATATTGTTGGCTTATGATTTCATAGCATTATAGATTTGAAATGCTTATTATGCACGATTGAGAGTTATATTGCTAACTTGATACTATGTAGTAATAATGTGTATAAGTAATGAACTTGTTTGGTTTATTTTGGAGTCTTAGGACATTGTTGTTACATGTGATATGGCTAAAGTTCAGCTTTAGTGCAGGAGGTATGAGTTATCCCCAATTGAGATAGTGCGCACTTAGGGTGGTTTTCCCTGCGGGGTTAGTGCCCGAAACAACCATTTTGTTCTCGGCGGAAATCTGAGATGTGATGTCCAAGTCTTCTATTATTTGATTTCGCATTCAATTCCAAGTTGACAACCAATGTTTAATTTTGACTTGTGGTTTTGGTTATTGGCGATTTGATGTTGTTAAGTACATCCATACTAAATTGATATATTTAGTTGATTTCACACTTTTAGATTTCTAGTTGATAACCTAGAGAATCTATGTCTTGATGTGTGGTATTAGATATTCTAATTATGCTAAATTGTTATATTTAGTTGATGTTGCATTTTAGACTTCAAGTTGATAACCTTGAGAATCTATATGTTGGTGCTTGTGTAAGCATGCTCATATGTTGTTGTTTTGTGTAAACATGAACCTATGTTGCTAAAATTGCATGAATTAGGTGATTGATGCTAGAAATGATCTTAGGTAGCTAGGACGCTCCTTGAGTCTCACTTTTGACATAGACGTTAGGTGGAATGAATCACAATAATTAAATCATGCAAACTTGTAAAACGTACGTCGATGCATGCTCATTTCCTACGAGTAGCTTTATGTTACTCACCCCTACGATACTGGGGCATATTTCAGGTACAAGAATCAAAGTTGAGGTCTTCGTTATGTTTGGATGGTTTGTGGACTTGGAGACTTCCATTTTTGTGAAGGTTGGCTTGGAATGCCAATTGTAATCTTATATGTCAACATGTGTACATTTGATTCCGTATATGTAATGTGTACATGAGTACACTCTTTACAATGTATTTGACATGTATGAGATGAGGCTGGAGGCCAATGACATGTAATTTGTATCCTATGTAATTTTTGACTTCATAGAGTATTATGAAAGTATTGAAAAATATTGAGGTTTTGCTTCACCATGTTTGCATTGGGTGTGGGAATTCCATTTTGATTTTTCCATAGGGTCTCATTGATTATGTATGAAGTGTGGCCAAGGGCCAAATGGTATTTTGAAACCATTTCATAGTTTTGAATTCCAAGTTTTCGTTCCAAACTTCATTTTTGGCATTTTGGCCGTTGGGGGGTCATATTTTGCATCAGCTATATTTTTGGGCCATGGACCACTGTAGCACATCTTACTAGATAAGTTACGTTTGCGTGCATGGTCGTTTCTGGGCAAAGCTTCTTCTTTGGTGAAATAAGCCTCCTACGGACTCATTTTACACTTTTGTTGCATTTTCTGACCTAAGGGTATTTTGGGAATTTCCTTTGAGAAATAAATTCCGTTCTTCACATAGTTGAATAGAAAAGATGATTTTAGGGGGGGTTTCTTTTTCGTATTTTTCAGAAAATGCCATCTTGGCATCGGAAATCGCATCCGAAGTTCAGCTCTCAGTTTTTAAATTTAGCAGCTTTTTGGACCCTCTGGACCAGTTTTCTTGGGAGGGCATTTTGGGCATTTCAAAGTGCGTATTTTTCAATTTTTCTCACCATTCATGTATAAAACTCAATTTTGAAGGGGGTTTCTTCTTTGAGTTTTTCCAGAAAATGTCTTCTAGGCCCTCAAATTTTCATTTTTTTCCGGAAAAACCCCTGCTGATAGGTTTTTGGGTTGCACCTTATTGCCCTCTTCACATGTAAACGGTTACGAGGAGTTCGGTAACCAATTACATGTGTGTGGGCAGTGTTTTTGTCGTGAATTTTAGCCTCCTAACCGGTTAGGAAGGCCATCTAACCGGTTAGATGTTCATTGGTTGCCTCTTTTGGACTGTTTTGCCCCTTCTTCTTCTGTTAGCCATATATTCTTCATGCGGACTCCGAATCAAGTGATTCTTGAGTCTAAATTCATTAATTTTTTGTTGTCTTTCGAATGGTGTGCTCAGTGACACCCAATTTTAAAATGAAAATGATAATTTTGCCCCTAGGTTCAATCTTGTTCGGTTTTAAAACGTTGTTTCCCCATTTGATTCCTTTGGGTTCTGTGACCTCGTTGAGGGTCATAATGGTGTCTTAGAGCCATGTTGTATCTCTAGAGACTGTTATTTTGTCTTTTGGTTCCACATTTCGGATCCATTATCGGGTCATCTTTAGATTCATCACTGACCCACCGGGTTGAAAAACTTGGGCCATCACATCACTTTTGCAAGAAAGTACTCTGGTTGCTCCTAGTGTCCATAGAGGCATGGATACACAATTCTTCAGAATCTTTTTCATTTCTTGGGGTATTTTTCGTAAATATGTTTTGAAGATATTTTATTTCTGGGGTATTTAAGAAAATATCTTTTGGAAGATATTTTCATTTTGGGGTAGTTTCGTAGTTAACCCTTTTTGTAGGGACCGTTGTGCAATTAACGAAAGTTATTGCAAAATATCTCGTCTGGAGCCTGGATCCTCGTACGGGATTCATTTTCACATTTCATCGAGATATGGACCCTTAGAATTTCCTTCTGGTCATTTTTCTCCAGTTTCAGAGTTTTTGGACCCGGTTGCCGCTGAACTTGTTCGGGGCATATCTTTCTGGCCGGACACGATTTTTGACGCCATTTCTTCCGTTATTCATATTTTATCATTTTGAATCTTTTTCATTCATAGAGTTTTGCCGTTTGAGCGCGTTTGCTCAAAATGCACTTTTCCGGACCCGGTAGGGCCCTTTCGCGGCACTTTTTGGATTTTTCTATAAAAGGGGGAGGAGATATTTCATTTTTCATCTTCCCCACTCACCTTGCATGACTAGAGCTCCCATGGCAGCCCAAGGGAGGCTGCCATCACCTCTCTCATCTTTTGAGCATCATTCCTTTGTTAAAAAGTTGAAGTGCCTTTATGTTTTGTGTTCATGTGGAGTACGCGCTTCTTTCACCCTTATTGGAATCCATTTTTGGCCAAATTTTGAGTTTGGGTTTGAGGTCAAGTTGTGATTTTCATGGGGCTTCCTTCGGATTCATGTAGATCGTGTTGTCCCCGACAAAACCCTTCGGTTTCGGCGGATTCGGAACACTTTTTTGTCGATGGGGATTTGAGATTTCCATCTCAAATTGAGGTAGGGGCTGTTATAATTTAAATTCTTGCTATACTACATTATTGTGATGCTTATACAACTAGATTACATGCTTGGATTCAAAATCTAGAGATTTTATTATTTATTTTTCTTGTGAAGGATTTAATTTTCCCAGTTATCCATAGCTTTCTTTAATCATGTGGCATGATAGAATATTACCCCTTGATATATAGATTGACATATATTAAATCTAGATTATTTGGACAAGAAATGAAGATTTTATTTAATATTTATCTTGAATAAAATATTAAATCATGTGGCCTTATCTAACTTTAAATCAACATGTGATAGCATATTATATTAGGCCCTAGCATGCTCTTCAACATAGATTAAATTGAGAGTAATCAGAGAAGTTTTGAAATCTAGTAATATTTAATTTATTAGGTTAATTAATTTGCTCCAAGTGTACTATTCATCCGTTGGATTTCTGACTTGAAATTCTTGATGTGCATGCAATATAGCTTCACATATATTAAATCTAGAATATTTGATTTGGTTTTGAAGCCTTTCATTTATTATTTTTCTTGTATTAAAGTTTAATACACATGGCCGTAACTTGTATAGAATGTACTTGTATCATGCTCTTAAATAAAGTCTTGACGTGTTTAATAACATATATTAATTTAAGATCATTTGGACGAGTTTCAAAATCTAGAGATTTTAATTAAATGAAATAATTAAAATCCATTCAATGGTTCTATGCACTTGATTAGGTTTCCAACCTTGCATACATGATTTCCTTGACATGTTCCTTCACGTATATTAAACTGAGAACAATCGGATAAGTTAGAGACTTACACTTACTTGTTTTACTCGTATAGAACTTAGTTCACTTAGTTATAACTTGTATTCCATGGAAGTTTTAGCTTTTCATTATGTAACTAGACCCCGTGTATCTTAGTTTCATTAATGTACTTAATGAACTAGCACAATTGTCTTTGAATGATTTAATTAAATCATTAATCTTATACTTGTGGTATTTTACATCGATGGATTCTATGTGACATATATCCTAGTTTGTAGTCTATGTGGATGTATACTATAATTTCTTGACATTTCATATGCCATGTTAATTGAGAACTTAGGGCATGACTTGTATATTTCCAAAATCATAGTTATGCATAAAACGTGTCCAATGCATTACTTGTGTCTTAATGCTATCTTGACTTGCACAACATGTTGATTTTGGAAACTTGGTGATATCAATCAAAATTGATATGGCTAGGACTTGGTTCTAGTACGAGGGAAAGTCCTTCTACACTATAGTGCGTATTTGGGGAAGGTACCCATAGGTTAGCAGCCCTAAAGTGATCCCAAGATTCCGGTTTTCTATGGTACACACTCGGGGAAGGTACCCATGGGTTAGTAACCCTAAAGTGATCCCATGAGAACGGTTTTAATCCGGGCGATATCCAAGTTTCCACATTCGTTAATTTCACTCTTTAAATTTCAAGTTGCTATTCCTTGAAGATTTAAAACTCTTTTTGCATTATATGAAATGTTCCAACCTTGTTTGATTACATTGATGCTATGCCTTATCCTTGATTTCATGCCTTGTCCTTGTCGTGCTAATTGAATTGTTTCAATTTTGTTAAATTTCTTAGTTATCTTGTTTCATGTTACTTTATGCTACCATGACTTAGGAATGATCCTCTACGTGTAACTTGACTTAGATTCCAGGTGGCATGGACCGCGAGTAATGATTTATATCAACATGCAAATCTCTAAACTCTTAGATTTCTAGTGTTATCTATTAAAGATCTAAGAACCATGTCGTGTTTTATGAAGTACTTTCCCACCTTGTTTTACAACATAGATGTTATTTAGCATACTTAGAATTGCATACTTGCTTTTTGTACATAGATTTCGTTTAGTGTACTCTTGCCTTGTATACTTGCCTTGTGTGTTTCCCATCTTGTTAGTATGCCTGTGTTTTGTATACTTACCTTATATGCTTTCATCTTCATTTAGTACACTTGTAACTGGTATGCTTGCATGTCGTGTATTCCATTTCAATTGTATGAGTAGCTTAGGATGATCCCTGAGTCTAATCTTTGATATAAACGTTAGGTGGCATGATCCCTTTTGAATTATATCATGTTAGTCCTAAAAATCTCTAAAGAAATCGAGTCGATGCATGCTCATTCTCTATGAGTAAACTTGTTCACTCACCCCGAAGTTACTGGGGGTTTTAATCAGGTACGAAGACTTGGTTCGTGATGCTTGCTGTTCATTGGGATGTCTCCTAGCTTTTTAGTTTCTATTTCGTGCAAACGCTAGTAAGAAAATGCCATTTTCATAGCCTTCTGTATAAAACTTGTATTCTTTGATTCTAAATATGTAAAGTGTGCCTAAGCACACTCTTTTCATTGTATTCAACATGTATAAGATGAGGTCAGAGGCCAATGACATGTATTATGTATTCTATGCACTTTCGTTTCAAAGTTCATTATGAAAAATATTGAAAATTTATTAGTCTTTGCCTCATAACTTTTGCATCAGGTGTGGGAATTCCATTCTTTCTTTTTCATAGGGTTTCTATGATCGTCTATGAGGTGTGGCCAAGGGCCAAACACCATTTCATTCTAGGTTGTACATTATGGTTCCATTTATTGCATTTTTAGGCGTTTTTGGCCGTTGAGAGGTCAAATTTTGCATTGATTACATTTTGAGGCCGCGGACCATCGGAACGCATCTTAAATGTCTTTTTATATTCGCATGCATGTCCACATTTCACAAAACTTTTGACCTATTTTTGGGCAATTTCATGAATTTTTATGAAAAATTCCTCCACAGAGTGTCATTTTGAGTTCCTTCTTGTTTTAGCATGTTTTGCATGCTTCAACGATGTTAAGAGATGTTTTCAAACTTGTCTGGATCATGTAGAAAGCTTATAGAGCCTTAGAAATGGACCTAGCATCACACTCACACATTGCAGCAGCTTTTCTGAGCTACAACAGATGTATCGGTCGGCTGATGGAGCATCATCAGTCGGCTGACAAGCCTAGAGGCAATTCCAGTAGCCAAAAACCATGTTTCGGCCGGCTGATCATTGGGGTTCAGCTGACCGAAGGTTGAGGTTCGGCCGGCTGATCCTTGCCGTCGGTCAACCGATCCTCCCTAGAACTCTGTTCTTCATCTTTTCCTTGGGCAGCTTTGTTGTTCTAACTTCAGAAGGTCATATCTATTTCATTCCATATCCAAATTGGGTGATTCTTGATTCTAATTTAAGAGCTCAAAGTTAGCTTTCCATTGGTACCAACCCTCATCAGAACTCCACTTATAGTGAGAGTTATTCCAGTTTTAGTAAGATAGGTTCGGGGTAACCCTTAAACGGCGAAGGCCACTTTGTTTTAAATTCATATCTTTTCCTTTCAGACTCAGAATCAAGTGATTCTTGAGTCTATCTTCATTCATTTTCATTATCTTTCCAATGGTGTGCATGGTGGCACCCATCTCAGTTTGGTAATGACCATGTTGCCCTTTGGTTCATTCTCGTCCGTTTGTGAACCGTTGCTTCCGCTCTTGTTTTCTTTGAGTTCCATGGCTTCATGGGGAGTCATCTTGGTGCATTAGGGATGATGTACATCTCTTGAGGCGATTTTGCTTCTTTTGCTTCCGCAAATTCTGGATCTGGTTCAAGTCATCACAGTAGACACTGGGTTTAAAAAACCCTGGGTCGTTACACACGGTGTGTATGGAAAGGTCATAGCTAGTTGACTTTTGTTGAGTTATAATGCTAGATGACTTTCTTTATTGGTAAGTTTAACATAAATCAGTGATGCATTGATTCAGTTGTAGAGTTAGATTTTAAAAATACTCCAATTTAAACAATGGGTGCAGACGAAGGCTGGTAGTACCGGACTAATGGTACTTTTTGCAGAAGAAATGGAGAGAGGATGGAAAGACTGAGATTCATAATTCTTAGTTCTCTATTTTTATCCAGGTGGAGATACAATGTACCACAATATGAAGCAACTCTTTAGAGGACAGGCAAAGGAGAGACATAGATATAGTCTCCAAGTCTAATATTTATTACACAGTCAAGATTGACCATCAGAGATCACTAGGTCCTTTATAGCCATTCCCGATACTGAAATAGAAATGAGAGATCATTTTCCACGGATTTAGTTGAGGGATTGTGATGAGTGCTGAAAAGTGCGCATTTAAACCCTTTAAGCTTAGGTATTCTAGAACATTTATCTATCTTATTTTCCCGCTTTAGATTGATTTTGTATTATTTCCATTTTCGGGTACTTATCCCTAAATTAAGCTAACTCAGCTAAATAAGAGCATAATTGAAGCAATCTTGAGATGAATCAAAGAAAGGAACGAAATGGAAGCAAAAGGAAGCAAGTGGTGGAAATTCAACAAGTTCGATCGATCTGAGGAAATATTCGACCGATCCAACTTTCATCGATCTAGACATTTCAAGATGGATCCAAGCTCTTTTGTCCTTATCCTAACAACCTACAAAGTTCGATCGATCCAACTTTCTTCCGATCGATCAAAAAGATTCCATCTTATCCAGTTGTACCACCACACCAACCACTTTTGTCTCTTTCCCAAAAATATATCCAAAATATCTTAGATTTGTCTTTATCCAAAAAGGCGCCACCATAAAGGATCTATCCAGCTTAAGTTCGATAGATCTCAGCTATGTTCGATCGATCTCAGAGAATGTTCGATCGATCAAACTTCTCCAAGTGTGAGAAAATTCAATTTTCAGCTCATTAAAAGTTGTCTCATATCCAATCATTGGGAGGTTATTGGTGTACGAGCCCAGGTCATTAGGGGTGACATTTTAACCTACCTATATGAGGAATATGATCCATTCTTGAGAATATACACATATATATACTAGAGAGACTTTTGACACAATGGATATATCATATTCTTAGTGAGGAAGAAAAGAAGAGAGGAGCCTAGAGACACAAGCTTGGAGTTCTTCCATCAACCAAGAAGAGGAGCAATTTCGACCATGGAGTTAGCCCTTGAGGGTTAGAGGACACCATCCATGAGTGGCTAGACATCCTCTTGGGGCTAGAGTTAGCCCTAAGCATGCTTTTTACATCTTGATTTATGTATTTTTTAAGGGATTTGTATTGTGATATATGTTTTGACATTTTTATATACATAGATCTTGTTTATTCAATGATTTGTGTGGTTTAATGCTTCTAATTGATCATTTCATTCTATCCATATGTCTATGTATGCTAAAATAGATGTTCATGTGTTTATCTCTATTTCTTGTGTTATTGATGCATGTCTATGTGTATTGATGCTATAGATCTAGAGATTGTCAAGATATAGTGCTTAATAGAATGCTCTTGTGGTTTATTTGATGGTTTTTACTCATTTCTTGATGGATTGTGCCTCTCCTTTAGTTTAGTTAGTTTAATTTCATGTCATTAGCTTAATTGTAGTGTAGTTAGAATTTTGATGTTAAATGGGAGGACAATCCATGCTTGTTGTTTGATGTTCCATACTTATGAAAACAAGTAGTATATGTCTCTAACCTTGTGATGTGTTTGGATTGTGAGCTTAAAGAAATGATTAATGGCTTAGTTTGATATATTGTGCTATCCACCACGTTGCTTAGACAATATATACTTAATTAGTCATCCATGCTTGTTGAAACAACCACACACACACACTATTGTTGCAATACATGTTTTCCCCCTCATTAATCATTCATTAAGGGTGTAGAAAAGCTATGCTTAGTGGTGATCTCTACACCCCAAGATCTCTCTCTCTTATTTTCTCTCTATTGCATTTAATTGTTTACTTTAGTTTAAATTGCATCTTAGTATAATTCAATCACCAACCAATCTTTTGATCACTCGACCTACTAACCCTAATCTCAATTCCACAACCTAATACGACCCACCAATCCCTTTGGATGATCCCTACTCGCCCTAACTATATTTTTAGTGAAAAGTAGTAGTGGCAAATTATAAATATAAAACTTGGCCACACTCATCTTGGAACATCTTTGTAAGCTTTGGGTGCTTGACGACGAGCACCACCAAGTTTTTGGCGCCATTGCCGGGGATTGATTGAAGGTAATGTCGTATTTGTGGAATCAATTAGGAATTAGTATTCTTTTGATCATGTCTTTATTTTATTTTCATTTTTATTTCATGCATCGACCTAGCATTTTGTAATTCTATCAGCTTAAGGTGAAACATGTTAGAGGGGCTCATGCCACCTAACGTCTATGTCAAAGTGAGACTCAGGGATCATCCTAAGCTACTCATGCAATTGAAATGAACTACGGCATACAAGTATACATGCTCAAGTGCACCAAACCGTATTAAAACATGATACACGACATTCAAGTACACATGCTCACAAGTATACTAAATCATGTTAAACGGGATAAGCAATATCTAGCATATATACACAAGTATAAGATATATGTATAGAGTACTCATAAATCAAGTATACAAATACAACTATACTAAGCTAAACACATGCACACAAGACAAGTATACATGGCATAAGTATACAAAAATGAAATCCGCACACATAAGACAAGCATACTAAGCGTAAATACACTAGATAGAGTTCAGATACACCAACAAGGATACAAGTTCAAGTATACAGTTTCAAGTATACTAAATGAGATCAAAATACATAGGCAAGCACCAATTCTCAAGTTACAAGTAATCTTTGATTAACAACTTGAAATTGAATACGAAATCAAAGTAGAAAGACTAGGACATGTGGTCACTAGACCAAGCAAGTGTTTCCGGGTAATTATGACCCAGAAGACACTACTTAGTGCACACATACATAAGTTATTCCGGGTAATTACGACCCACAAGGTACTACCTAGTGCGCACTTATGACTTAGAAGACTCTTGTCTCCGTACTAGAGCTAAACCCTAGCCATCACGTGAAATATATCCTTACAAGCTTTCCAAAATCAATAAGTCCAAAACTTATACGAAAATCAATAAGTTAGACCAAACTTATACCGAATCCACTACTGCATAAAACCATCTTCCATGCACAAATAAGGTTGAATCCATAAAAACCATGTCATATAATTCAAGTCTAGATAGCATATGACATGTCAAGTATCCAATATGCAATTTATACACCAAAACAAGAATATTTTACGACAATTAAACCACATTACCACACTAAGCCACAAGTACTAAATATGTCCCAATTTAGTAACTAGCTTCCAAGGTAAACAATTGTAATATTCTAACAAGCTATACACCTACACAAGATATGTTTGAACCAGATATGTAAGTCAATGATATTCTAGATCATGCTAAGTCCAATTACCATTTCAAGAGGTCTCAAGTACTAATTCTACATCAAATTAGTAACATGCTCACAAGGTGATTAAACAGACTACATTTCAAGGGATTATCAACCTATTACCTCCAATATCAATTTAAGTGACCAACACCCTTAAAATAAAATTAATTAAGCTCATTAATTAATTTTTCTCTAGATTTTCAAACATATCCAAATGTCCTCAATTTAATATATGTTAAAGAACTCACCAAGGCCTACTTTAATATCTCATTACAAGTTGGTTTCATGCTTGATACAACTATGTGAATTAATCTTTCACAAAAGATAAATATTAAATAAGTTTTGCAATTCTTACTCAAATGCTCCAAATTTAATATATGTTACATAACTCACCAAGGCCTAATTTACTAGCATGCCACAATTTAATTCTAAACTATATATCATCATTAGAATTAAATCCTAAACAAAGGAAATAAATAAATTAAATTCTAAAAACTTGAACAAGGCATTCTCACAAGTTGTATATGCTTATAAAACAATCAATACATCAATAATATAAACCTAAGACATCCCCTACCTCAATTTGAGATGAAAATCTCAAAAGCCCACTGAAAAAAAAGTGCTCCGAATCCGATGATACCGAAGGGTTTTGTCGGGGACAACACGATCTACATGAACCCACATGAAGCCCCATCAAAATCAAAACTTGACTTCAAACCCAAACTCAAAATTTGGCCAAAAATGGGTTTTAATAAGGGTGAAAAAAGCGCGTAGTCAACACGAACACAAAACGCAAAGGCCCTACTATATTCTGACAAATAAATGAAGTTCAAATGAGGAGAGAGAAGGTGGCAGCCTCCCTTGGGCTCCATGGAAGCTTCAGGTCATGCAAGAGAGTGGGGAAGATGAAAAGATAAATTATCTCATCCCCCTTTTATAGAAATTTCAAAAAGTGCCCAGAACGGACCCCGCCGGGTTCGGAAAAGTGAAATTTGAGCAGACGCGCTCAAATGGTGGAACTCTGTGAACAAAAAAGATTCAAAATGAGAAAATAAGAATAATGGAAGAATTGGTGTCAAAAACTGAGTCCCAAGCAGAAAGTTATGCCCCAAACAAGTTTGGCACAAACTAGGGCCAAAAACCCTGAAACTGGAAAACATCGACCAGAAGGGACTTCTAAGAGTTTATGACTTGACGAAAAGTGAAAATGAATCCCGTACGAGGATCCAGTCTCAAAATAAGATAATTTGCAATAACTTTCATTAATTGCACAATGGCCCCCACAAAAAGAGTTAACTGCAAAACTGCCCCAGAATGAAAATATCTTCCAAAAGATATTTTCTTAGATACCCCTAAAATAAAATATCTTCAAAATATATTTATGAAAAACACCCCAAGAAAAGAAATTAATTTCAAAGAATTATGCATCCACGCCCCTATGGACACCGGGAGCAACCAGAGTACTTTCCTACAAAAGTAAAGATACGTATTTTGTGGAAACCACTCACGATAAAGATACGTGAAGTCAACAACCAACTCCGAGCACAAGAAGTGAGGTTTTGCCAATAAAGTGACAAGTGGGAAAAGGCAAAATAGGAATAAGGACAAAAAAGTGAATAGTGTCGAAAAACGAAAATTGTGGAAATGACTCGATCCTCAAAGGAAGTTGTCAATCCAAAGGAAAGAGTCTCAGAAACCATTTCCAAGCACTTGAGATGACACTAAGCGATGAGAAACTGAACTTAGAAAAGGAATTTCAACGAAAAAAATTCATCTGTAAAATTCTAAGGAAAAAATAAAGGAAGGAAATGACCGGGTTATGACAGGTTTGTTGCGTTACTTCTTGGGCATTGAAATTTATCAAAAAGAAGGAGGAGTTTTTATTTGTCAAAAGAAGTATGCAAAAACTCTTCTTGAAAAATTCAAAATGTTAAATTGCAAATCCGTTTGCACTCCCTTGGTTGTGAATGAAAAATTGATGAAAGAAGATGGAAGTAAAGAAACGGATGCATCTCTCTATAGAAGCTTGGTTGGAAGTCTATTATATTTGACATTTTCAAGACCCGACATCATGTATGCTACAAGCTTATTATCTTGGTTTATGCACAATCCAAGAAAAACTCATGTTGGGGCTGCAAAGAGGGTGTTGAGATATATACTAGGTACACTTGATTTTGGCATCTTGTATGAGAAAAATGTTGATGCAAAGTTGTTTGGTTTTTGTGATTGTAATTGGGTTGGATGTGTTGATGATATGAGAGTTACTTCCAGTTATGCATTCTCTCTTGGTTCGAGTGTATTTTCATGGGCATCTAAAAAGCAAGAAACGGTGGTGCAATCTTTTGCCGAGGCTGAGCATATTTTAGCATCATTGACAGCGTCACAAGCAATATGGCTAAGAAGAGTTTTTGAAGATGTTGGTGAGAAACAAAGAGAAGCTACTCCAATTTTATGTGACAACAAATCCGTAATTGCTATAACAAAGAATCCTATTTTCCATAGTCACACAAGACACATTAAAATCAAGCATCACTTCATTAGAGAAGCCGTGGAGAATGAAGAGATTCAACTCAAGTATTGTAAAACTGAAGATCAAGTTGTGGACATTTTTACCAAAGCACTTCCAAAAAATAAGTTTGAATACTTTAGAGAATTGTTGGGTGTCACAATATGGCATTAAGGGAGGTGTGTTAAAAATAAATTAATGCCATGTTCATTATGCATTTTAGGTTTATTCATGTATTGTTATTGTCATGTATCAAGCAGGTACATGTATCAAGTGTGTATATGTATCAAGTAAGTGCATATTATATGTGTGTGGTTGAGAATTGTCTTGAAAAGTTCGAAGGTCTATGAGAGAATAGTATATATAGTGTAAGGGATTTTTGTTAAGATATCAACATAACAAAGAATTCAATACAATACAGAAAAATATTTGTTTCTTCATTATTCTCCTCTCTTCACTTAGAAATTTTTAGTTGGTTGAAACTACAGCCAACAACAAATTGCATGCATCAGATTTAATTGGAGTTGGATTCTTGAATATCTCGAGAACTACAATGAAGATTGAATCCTAATATGAAGGAGGTGGTGCTAAAGGAAGTTGTGAAGTTGCTGGATGCGGGGATAATCTACCCTATCTCAGATAGCAAGTGGGTGAGTCCTACTCAAGTAGTACCCAAAAAGATAGGTATTACAGTAGTTGAGAATTATTAGGGTGAATTAGTTCTACAGCGCACCGCCATTGGATAACATATGTGTATTGATTACTAGAAACTTAACTCCGCTACTAGAAAAGATCATTTTCCACTTCTATTCATTGATCAGATTCTAGAGCGATTGGTTGGCTAGAGCTATTATTGCTTTTTAGACGGATATTCTGGCTATAATCAGGTGGCCATTGATCCTAAGGATCAAGAGAAAACTACTTTCACTTGTCCATTCAGCACATTTGCATATAGACGGATGCCTTTTGGATTATGTAATGCACCAGCAACATTCCGGAGGTGTATGATGTCGATCTTTTCAGACATTGTTGAAAAGTTTCTCGAAGTCTTTATGGATGACTTCTCTATTTTTGGGTTTACATTCGAAAACTGTCTTCAAAATCTTTCCCTAGTGCTTCAGCATTGTAGGGAAACGAATCTTATTCTTAGTTGGGAGAAGAGCCATTTTATGGTTCAAGAGTGTATTGTTTTAAGACATATCATTTCAAAAAGAGGTATTGAAGTTGATAGAGCTAAAGTAGATTTGATCTCTAAATTGCCTCCTCCTACCTCCGTAAAGGGAGTGCGATCATTTCTTGGGCATGCCGGGTTCTATCGACGTTTTATTGAAGATTTCAGTAAGATTTCCCGTCCTTTGTGTAATCTACTTGCAAAGGATGCTCCTTTTGTCTTTGATGAGTCATGCCTTGAAGCTTTTCAAAAGCTTCGCTTTCTTCTTTCTTCAGCTCCTATCATGAATCGTCCGGATTGGGCTCTTCCATTTGAGATTATGTGTGATGCATCTGATTATGCTATGGATGTTGTGTTAGGACAAATAGTGGATAAACTTCCTCGTGTTATCTACTATGCTAGTAAAACTCTTTCAGATGCACAATTGAATTATACCACTACTGAAAAATAGTTTCTTGCAGTTGTCTTTGCATTGATAAATTTAGACCATATCTATTATGTTCCAAAGTCATAGTCTATTCTGATCATTCTACTTTAAAACATCTTTTATCCAAAAAGGAAACCAAACCCCGTTTGATTCGATGGATCCTCTTGCTTCAAGAGTTTGATTACGAAATCTGGGATAAAAAAAGGGTCAAAGAATGTTATAGCTAACCATCTTTCTAGAATTCTGATTGAGGATACCTCAACTTCACTTCCAGTCTTTGATTCCTTCCCAGATGAACAACTATTTGAGGTTTCTCATAAGGATTTGCCTTGGTTTGTTGATATTATGAATAGTAATAGGCAAAATTCATTTATCTTGGTCAATGCAGGAAAATGATCGATTTTTCTCCCAAATTAGGATGTACTATTGGGAAGATCCTCAGCTATTCAAATACTATGCTGATCAAATCATTCACAGATGCATTCATGAGAGTGAGTTTCATATCATTCTGACCTTCTGTCACAGTTTGGTATGTGGAGGTCATTTTAGTGCAAAGAAAACTGCGGCTAAAATTCTTCAATGTGGTTTCTTTTGGCCTTCACCCTTTCGGGATACATATTTATTCTGTATGTCATGTCTTAGATGTCAGCAGCTAGGATCAATTTCTAGAAGAAATATGATGCCCTTAACTCCAATCTTAGTTATTGAGGTTTTTGATGTTTGGGGTATTGATTTCATAGGTCCTTTTATTCTATCTACTAAAAATGAGTACATTCTTATGGCTGTTGACTATGTGTCTAAATGGGTTGCAGCAGTAGCTACTAAAACCACTGATTATGCAGTTGTGGTTGAGTTCATTTAAACGAATATTTTTAGTCGGTTTGGTATGCCACGAGCTATCATTAGTGATGGGGCGGCTCATTTCTATAATTGGTATTTTCGTACCTTAATGCAAAGATACTCCATTACTCATAAAGTTGCTTTTACCTATCAGCCCCAAACAAGTGGCCAAGTAAAAATATCCAATCCTGAAATTAAGAGAATTCTTGAAAAAACGGTTAAGCCAGATCATAAAGATTGGTCTTATAGACTGAACGATGCTTTGTGGGCTTACCGTACTACATATAAGACTCCGATTAGTATGTCACCTTACCGTCTTGTCTATGGTAAAGGGTGCCATTTTCCTATAGAGTTAGAACACAGAGCTTTCTGGGCCATTAAAAAGCTCAACTTTGATATGACATCTGCTGGTTCTAACAGGAAGCTTCAATTGACTGAGCTTGAAGAATTACGTAATGATGCTTATGAGAGTGCTAAGTTTTACAAAGCAAAAACTAAGGCATTTCATGACAAGCATATCTTACGTAAGACTTTTAAGCCTAGGAAGAAGGTTTGGTTGTTTAATATAGGACTGAAACTTTTTCAAGACATGTTAGGAAGGCCCATACATGGTTATTTTGTTACACCTTATGGGGCAATAAAAATACAAGATTGCAAGACTGGATAACTGTCCAAGGTCAATGGATAAAGACTTAAACCCTACATAGAGGGTAGTGTGCAGAGAGGCACAGTTGAGGTAGTGGAACTTCCTGATCCTATTTGCTTGGACAAGAGAGTTCAGATTTTCGTCGAGCTATCGACATTAAACTTAGCATGCTGTCGAGCTATCGACGTTAAACTTAGCATTTGTATGTTGTACAATAGTTTATTTTGATTTTTATTCTGTTGTTTTCAGTTTTTTATTTAGTTATTTTGTTTTCCAGATTTTAGGTTCATATTAGTCTTCATTTAGGTTTAAGTTAGTTTGAGTTTGAATAAAATAGAAAAGAAAATAAAAATTGAAAAATCAAAAAATTAAAAAATTTGTCTCCTTGCTCAAGCATCATTGCCTTCATGCTCGAGCATCAGTAGCAAAGAGCTCGAGCATCAGTACCCACAGCTTGAGCTTTCCATCATTGTCAAGTTAGAAATTAATGGCGGCAGGCTCAAGCTTACACCCTTGATGCTCGAGCTTGTGGCTCTAAAAGTTTTAAAATTAGGAAACTAAATACTCCTTCGCCTAGAACATAAAGGAAAGCCATGGTTCTCTATATAAGCTCTATACGTATTCTTCCAATTCATAATCGGTGCTAATCCACATTCTTGTTCCAGATCTGCAGGAAATAGAGGTAATCTTTTCTTTCTTCTTCCTCTTTCCAATATAATTTCCTAGGTTCATTAAATTGTCTAAATCTAATGAGGCAGAGTATGAGTTATTCTTTAGATATATGAGTCTATGAATTTTGTTCCTGTATCATTTACATAGACTAATTGTTTAGATCCCCTCTTTCTTGCTTTATTGAACTAAGTTCTATGTTCTGATTCAGTGAAGTTCAGGTAGAGGTCGAGCATTGAAAGTTGAGGCTCGAGCATTAGCTACTAAAGGCTCTAGCATCGGTACTTGAAGCTCGAGCTTCAGGTTGCAGAAAGTAGCAACTGGAGATTTTTAAGAAATTTGAAGGGTTATCTTGAAGATGGTTCATCCTACTTTTGCTAAACATACTAAAGGGATGAAAGATATGTTGCCAAGTGCGTGGCAGACAATTTTAATTTCTTATGAAACGACCTTTAATTATCAAGCGTTCATCAATGACCCACGCACTAGATGGGCTATGAAATCTTTCAGTTACAGGCATCTTCTTCATCTCATGGTCCCTATTACTCAGGTTACTTATCCTCGTTTTGTTTGTTTGTTTTACCTCAATCTGGTTTATAATGAGGATGACCCTTGGGAGCTTAGAACTAGAATTGATAGGCATGATTTGATTATTAATCATGATGCTATTGCTGTAGCTCTAAAATGTTATAATCTACTTCATGAGATTGTAGATGAAAGACGTAGCTATCCTATTTTCACACCTTTCCTAGGGTACCAATTGCTGAATTCAGAAGTTATGTGATGGTCGATTTGCTAGGAGAAAGCATAGTAGTACTACCAAAGCCATAATTCTTAAGAGGTTATGGATTCTAGATTCTATCATCTCTGCTAATATCCATCCTCTTGGACATAAGAATATTAGGAATACTGACTTTCTCCAAGCCCTTTATGCTATTCAGTTTGAGCACTGGTATTCGTTCCCTAGGATGATTTTCTATTAGCCACTGGAGTTTTGGTTTGAGATTGGACCGCATAAGGATACTCCTACACATGTGCTACCATTTCCATATATGATCACCAGGATATTAGAGTTGCAGGGTTTTGTGGTGGGTCCAAAAGAGGAATCAAGTGATTAATTTCCATAATTCGGAATGAGGGAATGGAATAAAGTTTGGTCACATATGCCGGCACATAGCCAAGATGCAATAGAGTTTGGTGATGAGGGATATGTAGCGGTTGTTGATAGGAGAGCTGATGAGGAGGCTATGGATGAGGAGATATATCTCTCTGATTCTAGGCCTCAGGTTAGGAAGAAACCCGCTCCTGGAGCCCAGCCTGAGAGTTCTTCTCAGGCTGAGATTAGACCTTTACAGGCTAAGGTGGCCGAGCTGCAGGATGGTCAGACGGTGCTGCGTCAGATGTTGACTGTGCAGCAGAGCATATTAGAGGAGTTACTTCGCCGCACTCCATCCGATCCATCCACTTCTTCTGTTCCACCACCACCACCTATGGATTAGTTGTAGGAATTTTCTATATTTTTGTTGACTAAGGCAGTCTTTTTGCTGTATTTATTTTCATATGATGTATTTCTGCCCTAAGTCTTTCTTTCAAAAGCATTGTACTGATTTATGATATTTATATATGCTTTTTGGTTATATTATCCTTGTGTTTATATTTCTCTATGCTTACTCCATATACTTGATACTCTGATATGTGTTAGAGTTTATTGATTTAGCCAAATACCACAGATTAAGTTTGGGGGTGACTTGACTGATAACAACCTTGGGTGGTTTTGAGGAACCACTATGTTGAAGGAGGAGATGCTAGAAACTCATTTTTACCCTTTTGTGCATTTCATTGTTATATCTTAGCTGGTCTGCTTGTATGGTAATATTTTTCTTACACTCTTTTGTTCTCACACATTGAGGACACTGTGCACAATAAGTTTGGGGGTAAGGTTGGCTTGGATTTTAATATTTAATCTACTTACATAAGGATGTGCTTTGCTATTTGATGATAAAAACATGTGTTTGAATCTGTTGGTGGATATATACTCTATTTGCAGTTTGAAATTGGTTAGAAATGGTTTGTATGCTAAATTACTGTGAAAATGATTCCTTAAAAATTTTTGAAATCCGTTGGTGGCCTATGGTTTACTCTGTTAGGATAATTGTTGTTTAATGATGCTGATCTCTTAGATGCTGCACTTTGCATAGTATTCACACATGCATGAAGTCTGTGGGGGTAGAAATTGGAAGTCTTTTTGCTTTGAGTTAGACTGAGATGATCAGGTAGATTTGATAGTTTTGATGACCTAGGTATAAAAATAAAAAAAAAAATAAAAAAAGAAAAATACAGAAACAGTTTGGTATGTATGCAAAAATTCTTCACCAATGTGAATGAATAAAGAAAAAAAATACAAACAAAAGAAAAAATGATGAAAAATGAGAAAAAGTAGAAAAGGATCAAGTTCAGGTTTGTACTTAGATTACTTGAGTGATTAAGTCCTTAGGGGTGTGTTCTGACACCTAATGCCATAAGATCGTCTGGTCTGGGAGTCATTGGCTGAAAGCTTGTTACATAAAGGGGTTTAGGTTGCCTAGATTACTTAAACAATTAAGTCTTTAGGGGTGTTTTAACACTTAATGCCCTAAGACCATCTGGTCTGGGAGTCATTGGCTAAAAGTTCGGTACAAGGGTGATTTAGAAAGCTTAATAAACTTGAACATTGCACAGTATCCTTTTTGAAAAAAAGATACATATCTGAAAAAAAATTAAAAAAAAAATGCCTTGGGAGTTAGAATTTGAAGAGTCTGCTTGTGAATTGAGGAATGAAAAGGGATAAAAACAAGTATGGATAGTAAGCCACATGATGAATTGTATGATCACTTTCAGAAAACATTTTTAGGAATTAAAATTGTTGAATAAATGATTGAACTAATATGTGGGGACTATAATTACTTAATTGAGATTGGAAGTTGAAAGTTTTTTTGATTACATGATTGGTATACTTGCTGTATTTGATTGATTAATGAACTGTAAGGATGATATGATTGGAAAACAGACTTGAATAAGCTTACCGTGCATTTAAGGCACTAACTTGAGAAGTTTGTGGGTCTAGAAGCCCTCACGAGACTACAACTCGTCCACTAGGGATAACTTATGGGTTTAAAGGCTTGTTGCATAGGCTAAATGCAACCTTGATTCCCACGAAAATGGCTTTTTAGTTCTATATTGATAAAGGACTAGCAATATGTAAGTTTGGGGGTGTGATGAGCGCTGAATATATGAATATTCGAGCCCTTAAGTACGTATATGTTAGGGCCTAAAGTGATAATTAGACTAATTTATGTAAATGTGTGTTTGTAAGTACTCTCCCAGATAAATGGTTAAAACTGGGACTTTATGATGATATCGAAGCTTACAGAGTCGTTGCCACTCAGTCAGAGCAAGCCGAGAGCTGAAATAGTGAAGTTTGAAGTAATTCAAGCTCCAGAGCTCGAACCCAAGTGTTAATGCTCAAACATCACAACAAAGAAGAGAAGAAAAGTCAACAAGACCTAAATGCTCGAGCCTCATACCTTGATGCTTAAGCCTTATTTCAGGGTGCTCGAGCCTTAACCAAAGGTGCTCGAGCCTCGACCCTAAAGCTTGAGCATGAGGCGTCAGAAATAAAAAGAGTTGATTTAATGAAAAGGCTATGCTCCCAGATCTCTCATGCCTCACCTCCAAGATCGAGCACCATCTACAAAGGATTAAGCATCATCCACTGTTGCTCGAGCATTAAGCCCCAGATGCTCGAGCTTGGTACCTAGTGCTCGAGTCTATGAAGCTTGGATTGAGTAATGTTAAAGGAGTTTAACCCTAAAAATATTCTAAGTGTTGAAGAAAAAGACGCTTCAGAAAATAGTTGAAGAAAATTGGCTAAGTGTCAGTGTGGTGATTGAGCACCGTTTACTGAAGCTCGAGCATCTATCCAAAGAAGCTTGAGCATTGTTCCTTATGCTCAAGCATGAACGCTAAAGCTCAAGCATCCGTTCCTGAAGCTCGAGCCTTCCATAACATGTCAGATTAAAAGCTGCGGGATTACTCTCTTTACCAACCATACCTCATCCCAGTTGGGCCAAAAGACTTAAAAGCCCACCAAATATTATTTTCTTCTAAAAAAGAAAGCGCAAGCCTTGATAGAAGGGGTCCGAAATTTCAATTGCTTTTTACGGTGTTATTCAGAAGCACTGAAGATGTGGTGGCTTTTAGGGTTTATACAACCTTGAAAGTGAAGATCCTGAGAAGAGAAGTACAATCTGTGATGATGGAGATGAACTCAACACAAATGCTATCCAGCCTCGCCATGAGTAGCTAAACCCGTTCTTAGGGCATTTATGTAACCCAACCTATTGTTATGGTTTGATTGTTTTAACTCTGAGATTATTTTAATCTATGATTCTTTTTCTTAATTATATGACTATGAGCACTTGAGACAACTCAAGTGGTTTTCATGCTTTAATAGATTATAAACTGTTATTCTCTTGTCCAGATGTAATAGTTTGTTCTCTGTTCCTAACCTTTCTTGTTGTGCGGTATCTGGCAGAGCCCTGCCAAACATAAGAATAGAGGTCATATAATGGTACTTTAATGTCTTTTATAAAAGAATGTTTTCATAATCTATGCTCAGGAAAGGTGGTTCATTTACAAAGTAGTTAAAATAGGTAGAGTAGGTAAGCGGATAGTCCACACAAACCGCAGATAGGTTATAGTTAGCTAATCTTGTAAAACATCTTTCTTTAAAATCCAAATTGAACGAATGTTATTGAGTTCAATTCTTTTGGAAAATATCATTCTTAAATTCCCAGAGTTAGTACAATTAACCGTAATATGACGGTTGTGGCGAAGTCAAAGCCCTAAGTCTTTCTCTCTTTGATCATTCAAATTAGTTTATTTCATGCTATTTAAATATTGTGTTATACTTT
Organism: Cornus florida; assembly: GCF_030987335.1. NCBI lineage: Eukaryota > Viridiplantae > Streptophyta > Magnoliopsida > Cornales > Cornaceae > Cornus > Cornus florida. Next base: position 43,958,087 of record NW_026775571.1, read on the forward strand.
TAGTTTGATAAACCATGACAACCAATAAATTTTCCAACCAAGTTACCTGTAAACCAATAAAACTAAATTGAAAACTGAATACAAATCTTATCTCCCTGTGGATTCGACATCCTCTCTACGTAGAACTATCCTACACGATATCATTCGATTGCGAGAGACACATCAATAGGGAGTAGACGTGGGAGAACATTTTTGTTAGATGTGGGACTTGGAGCATTGTTTGCATCTTCTGTTAGCTCTCAGAATAATTTGTGGACTATTTGTCATCGTCGCCTTGGTCATTTGAATAATGATAAACTTTTTTTTTTTTTATTTTTTATTTTTTTTTTAAGCGTGGTTATTTGAATACCAAGAAGTTTGCCTCTTTTTTACATTCAAAATGTATGTCATGTTGTTTAAGTAAAAGCCACGTTTTACTATTTCCAGTTTATTCCTTTCGATATACTTATCTTTTTTATATCATTCACACAGATGTTTGGGGTATAGTACTGGAATTCAGTACACTTGGTTATAAATACTACGTCACATTTATTGATGATCACTCACAGTTTACTTGGATTTATTTTCTTCGTGATAAATATGATGTGGTGTCTAAATTCAAAACATTTAGTAATCTTATGGAGACTCAATTCAACAAAAAAATTAAGGCCTTCCGGTCTGACTCAAGTGGGGAATACCTCCCAAGAACTAGAGTTTTCTTCCTTCTTCTCTAATAAAGGGATCCTTCCCAAGAAAATTTGCCCACACACTCCTTAGCAAAATGGGATTATCGAACGTAAACATTGGCATATTTTGGAGACAACCAGGGCATTACTCTTTGAATCAACAGTCCCTTCTATTTTTTTTTTTGGTGTGAGGCAGTGCACACAATTATGTATTTGATTAATAGACTGCCCACTCCTGTAGTTAAGAATATTTCCACATATGAATCTTTATTTCATTCCCCTCTTTCATATACACACTTGCGTACACACCCCTCATGTGCTAAATGACCATTTTCGTCATTTTATAAAATGATGCATTTTTAAATAATATGTAAAATGTGTATATAAGAGCAATTTAGTCAAACTATAGTTTAAATGTGTCACGAGGACCAATATGCACCAAATTGAAACTTTAAGGGTGTTTTCTACACATGAGGGGCACATAATATACGGTGTTCTGTGCAATTGACCCAAAAAAAAAAAAAAAAAAAATGACATTTGTGATACATATTTCTATTTATTAAAAGAATAATAAAACATATTCTTTTATTCCCGAGTTATAAAACTAAGTTGATTATTCAATTTTTTTATTAATTTATTAATTATTACTAATTTGACTCTGTGCTGACCTTAAACTAATTATGGATTTAAATTCTGCAAGATCAAAATCCTTTCGAGTTTGCTTGGTAAGATATAAATTTTTGATCGAAAGTGACAGTGAAAGAAAGTAAGGGAAATGGAAAAAAAAAAAAAAATCAAGTTTCCATCGTGTATTTGGTTAGCAAGAAAATTTTTCAAGAAAGTTATGAGAAAATATTGTTTTATGAGTTTGGAAAGAATGAAAGTGAAAAGAAAGTGATTGCAGTTCCCAAAACTACTATTTTAATTATAAGATTACTTTGTACTCTTTGAGACAATATCATATCTCCAGAATTATGAACAAAACTAAAATTTCAAGTTCAAAGATAAAACAATGAATATTATGTTCGGCTCCTAAAAATTGAGGTCATTTCCAAGTGCAAAAAGAGGGTGAATGTCGGGTGTGCCAATAACTGCAGTAGTTCTAAAGTGGATATCCGAACAACTATCCAGTAGGAGGTTGCAGAGATTGATTGTACGAAGGACTTGAATTACCACGTTTGAAGGTTTTTTTTGCCTTGAAAAATGACTTCTGAACTATTCTATGGCTAGTGGAAAGGAAAACGGTATTAAAAGTGCAGGACTTAAAAATAAGGTGTTGGAAAGTAAGAATAATAAGTGTAGGACTTGAATTAAACATTTTGAAAGTGCATTACATGAATGTAAAGATACATGAAATGTAGTAATTGAAGTGTTGTTTTTGCTGTGTGATTTGAATAGGATTTGCAAACTAGCTCTAAGTGTTCTTTTTATAGAGCTCCTCCATGCATGTAAACTAATGTGTGGCAGCCTTGGCAACTTCTACTTGGCCAGACTTCGGACTGCCAAGTGTCCCATGATCTTCTAGCCTTCTCTTAATGTTGACAAGTGTAAAATCATATTCTCCCATGATCTATAAGTGATAAATAATGGACCTGGTGGTTGAATTCATGTTTGCAAGCCTTTACCCATGTTATGAAATTGCCCATATGGAAAGGCAGCAGTTGCGGCAGCAGTTGCAGCAGCAGTTGAGAACTTCTACCTAGAAGGTCTGGATCTTGCCACGTGTCCCATGTCTTCTTTAGTCTTCTCCCTCATGTGTGGTCTTCTCCTTTGTTTTAGACCATGATTCCACTAATTTAACCATTTTCGTCCATAACCTTCGACAACTTCCTCAGTTAGTGGTAGTTACTATATGAAGTACCACCACTTTCAACTAAAGTGTTTATATTTGGCCAAGTGTCCCACGTTCTTACAATCTCTTTCTTCCTTAGAATCCTTCTTCTCCTCTAATTCCATATGCATGTATATAGGAATTATCACAGACCCGTGTTTCCTTTATTTGATTTCAGCTTCCTTACTTGAATCTGCTACAACATTGTGGCCTCCATCCATTTCCTATGTCCATAACTGTCAGGCGAGTCAATCCATTATCCAAAAATGCTCTAAGACATAACCCTGGTCGACCGTTCTGAAGGAAAGGTTCAGCCGTTCTGCAGGAAAGATTTGGCCGTTCTGAACCAAAAGGTTCGGTCCTTCTGAAGGAATGGTTCGGCCATTCTGAACCAAAGGTTTGGTCGTTCTGAAAGAAAGGTTTGGGCGTTCTGAAGGAAAGGTTCGGCCATTCTGAATGAAAGGTTCAGTAGTTCTGAAGGAAAGGTTCGGCCATTCTGAACTAAAGGTTCGGCCCTTGACAAAAATCATCCCACACCCTTTCCTTCCATAAACCGCGCCTCCTTCATTTTAGGCTAACCTTCATGACGTCGTGGTTTGCTTCCATTCTCCTATTGATTTGACATTGTAGGTCGTGGTTGAAGCCCACTTCCTTTCAACCTTACCTCATTTGAATTTAGAACCCCTAGCGCCATAGACTCCTTCTTCTCAGTGGTTACTGCATCGTGGGTTACATATATTTATAACAATAAATTAAGTTCCCACGCTTCCTTCTTTTTTTGCAATATGGCATTGACTTGGCTAAACAGTCATTGAATTCTCCTAAAAATAAGGAGAAAATCAACCCCACGTTTTCCTTCCTCTGGCTGAATCAACTTTAGTCTTACCACACTTGGTAAGTTTCTATAGAACTCGCCATGTGTTGAGAACCAATTGGTTGAATTTATCTTGAATAATTGCATGAAATTGCATATATGTTAGTATTTCCATAGAATAATTCCTTCATTCCAAATAGGAATTTGTAGGCCATCACTTTAAAGATGGTAAGTCCTAATAGGAATCACCTTTTTTCTTTTAGGATAGAAAACTGTAGATGATAGGATTGTACTGGCTCACTTGTCTTTAATTGCTACGTAAAATTAAATAGCTTTAATACTCTAATAATAACTTATTAGAGTTGCGATCCATCGTGGTAAGTTTCATTGGAACTCGCCATATTCCATTGGGCCAAAAATAATGGAGTAAACATATGCCCCCCAAATTCCATGCCTTATGGAACAACTTGATGATAAGGCATGGGATTTGAATTCCGCCATCATGAAGAAGACGAAAAAAAAATTGAAGAAGAAGAAGTGGAAGTGGAAGTGGAAGTACTGGAAGAAAGAGATGATGTTTTGTATTAAGCAAAGGGATAAGGAAAAGTTTCTCAGGTACTTTCAACATGGCTAGACTTAAATTTGAATTTGGTGGGCGTCGGTATATGCTACCAATTCTAATCAACCCTTGCAATAGCACAAATCATTGTAAAATAGGGCTATCATAGGGGTAAGTCGAACCACAAGGACTACAAGTTTATGGCAACCAAGGTCTTTAAAATCACTTTGTTTGATGATAGAGGTGTAAGGTTTTGTTTGGTTTGTCACTTAGAAACTAAAATTGAAAATTGCATAAAATAATAAATCCAAGGAATTTAAGGGAGAAAATTTTATGTAAAGAGGGCTACGGAAGTGAATCCACTACCTACTGTATAAATATGCTAGATTGTGATTAACTTGGGGAAACAACATATATAAATGGCTATGATATGTAGCAACACATGGTTGCTACATTATCTTCAAGAAACTCATAAAATCAAGAAGTGAGTATAATCTATCAAAGTTTTACATGCTTAAACTACCTAAACTAAGGTGTAGCTCTTGACATGTTCACCAAGCTAGAGACTATCAAACCCCCCAATAAATTTGGTAGTAGTACATGAAGTCAAAAATCAAGAATAGACCATCAAAGGATGGTCCTAAGCCATGGACTATCAAGCTTTCATACAATATGCCATGAAACCCATTTCATAATCTCATTTCCATTCTCACTATGAAGCTACAAGATATATAATCATGAGAGGATAAAATCTAAGACAAGATAACAAACTCAAAATGATCATTTATAGACATTAAAATCCATTACAACATGTGTAGAGCTTTAGATTATGAAATCACCACATATATACTTCATTCCCCAAATTAAACAAAACTTAGGCATGCTTACAAGGAAGGGATTCATCACCTCCCTAGGAAGGGAGTTAGTTACCCATAAAAGCAAGGGAGGAAGGAGATGAGATGCTCAGCCTCTCCATTTTCGCACCTAGAGGCCACACACAACCCAAGCTCTCAAGAACAATATATCTCTCTCTAGAAATATCCTTACAATGTGTGATGTCCCTAATATAATGCATCAAGCCTCTACTAAGCAACCATAGCCTTTTAACCACTCTAAATTCGTCGCCCAAAATCCCTAGAGAAGTGCAGAGCAATCCTTTGAATCAAGGGGATAACATTGGGTGAAACAATGCAACCCACGACCTCTTGTCTGTAGATTGGCGGGCGCCCGCTGAATGTCCTGAGGAGCATCGACGCGCTGGCATGGGTAACTTGAGGCTCAGCTGAGGCAAATGGTGGCACGTGGAGGGGGCCCGTAGTGCATAGCGGGGACCCGCAAAATCACAAACTTTCTGGACCAATCGACGGGCGCTCGTAAGGCTCTTGGGGGTAACTTTGCTTCTTAAAATGATTTTGGCTCGACTCGATGATGCGATCATCCTCCTTAACAGTTTCTTTTTACAGAGAAAACCATGAGTTCAATGGATCACTGGCTTACCCAAAAGCAACGGCATGCTTTGATCTTCAAGATTTCATTAAAGCCTCACTTTTAACTATTTTTGGGGAACCAACCTGAAAGTAAACAAAAACATGCAAATGAAGCTAATGTATACAATATGATCAACTAATGGACTTAACTAATGCAAATAAGGGTGCTTGAATATGAAATATTCGGTGCATATCACACCCCCAAACTTACATTTTGCTAGTCCCATAGCAAAACCAAAATGAAGGACTTAACAAAATGACAACATTTGAAACTACTATCCACAGACATCAACCATGGTGCAAGAAAATGCACACAGCTCATTTGCAACTTAGAACAGACAGAACATTGGAGACATAATCATTTTTGCAGACTACCTTGTGTATATAAAGCCTTGATATAACACAATGGCTAAACATATTTCAATTCTCATGCATCAACATTATAGTCTATATAAATACTTCAATTGTCATCTCTTTAATAGAAATCAACTCTAACTTCAATGAAAGTGAATCGGATTCCCAATATGCAGCTTTTACTTTCTTTTTCCAATTTCAAAACACAAGTCCTTAAATCATTAAATTTCTCTTTTAAATGAGGTCTCTGAGGCATGATTTATTCAAAATACACCATTTTTTTTTTTTTTTTTTTTTGTTAACATGCATATTATGGTCATGTAATACCAAAGTCCCTTAAGCTTTCTAACCGACCCATGTAGTAAGTATTAGGCCAACAACTTCCAAACCGGATGGCTTTAGGGTGCTAAGTGTAAGGACACTCCAAGGGATTAATAACTCGAGTTGGCAAGGCTATGAACTCCAACGAACCATATTTATTTATTTTTTCATTTCGTGAATGACCGTGTAATGCCTACGTCCCTTAAGCTTTCTAACTAACCCATGTAGCAAATGTTTGGCCAGCAACACCCAAACCAAATGGCTTTAGCGTGCTAAGTGTAAGGACACTCCAAAGACTTAATAACTTGAGTTAGCAAGGCTACGAACTTAAACTTGTCACTTTCATTATTCAATTCTTTTTTTTTTTTTTTTTTTTTTTTTTTTTTTTTTTTTTTTTTTTTTTTTTCCAGATCAATGCCAAAGATATCCATTCATTAGGGTCATCATTTAAAATCAACTGAGTCATGGTCAAGATAAATCAGGTTACATGCCTCACAATTAAGTTTTCGGTGTGCATCTGTGAAATGTGAAGCATAGAAGAGTATGAAATCCGACAAAAATTTAATTGAAGCATTTATACAAACCGATTTGAATCAACATGATCATTTCAGATTTTTCTTTATTTTCAAAACTATTATTTGCCTCTATACACAAAGTATTAAACACATACTTCAGTCTCCAACAAGTTCCAAGATTACAAGATCATTGCTTCCCAAAAATTAAATTTATTAACTTACATGAATCAAGTTAGAACATACAAGCAAAAATGCAATACCAAAATGTACCCCCAAACTTGAATGTCACGTTGTCCTCAATGTGAGAAGACAAATAATGGAATTGGAAATGAAAAATAAAGTGGGTACAAAGATCAATAATACTAAGAATAGGAGGAAAATTGGTGGCGTTGTAAAAATATCCCACCATGTGAACTCCAAGAGCACTCCCCTAAACTTGAATCTAAAAAGAATTGTTAAGAACACATCTATGCACAACAAGCATCATATAAATTCAGACAGAGATAAAACTAAACAACTACAATTTTATTTAACCAAAAATCGAGTATCCATACAAAATAGCAAAAAGGATTGCAGTTATAAGTTCAAAATAAGAACTGAAAGTAATGCCAAACGTGGCCCAAAGTAAAGCAAAAGAGTACTACTAAAAATGAAAATAGGAACTGAAAGAAGGAAATCAATCCATCATCAGAGTAGAGGATGAGCCACCGGCGCCGCTTGGGGGTCGGTCAATCAAAGGTTGCAGCATGGCCTGTAATACCTGTTTTCCCTCCTATGTCTCTTTACAGAAGTCCGTAGGGGTGCCTTCCATGGTCTTGACTCACAGCTGAAGGGTATCAAAATGGGAATTGAGAGAGTCGTAATCGACACGGGACATAGTAGGCGGTGGTGGCGCAACTATTGCAGGAACAGCCCGCGCAGGAGCAGCTGGACCTCCCTAATCAAACACACCACCAATGCGAGCTTGACGAGAAGTGTTAAGCTGGACGGTGTTTGACTACCATGCACGAAGATCAAAAAGAAAAACCTCAGTGCTCCGCTCTTTTCTCTGGGGACCTTGAACTTTTTATATTTAAGCAGCTTGGTGACCAAGTACGGGAAATGAACTGCCCAAGTGAAGGCATTATCCGACTGCGTCATAAAAAGATCATTGTATACCTTGAGAAGCTGGTCCCAGATGAGTTATGGGATACAAAACCAATGTCCCTTCTCAGCGGCATAAAGGGTGTGCAGAAAACCCCCTTACACTCAGATTGCTTAGGAACGGGAAGGACATTTTTGGCAAGGACGAAATCTAAGAACCATAGCCGGCATGAAAGGTATGACTTATTTGTGTTTGATTGCGACTGTCAGTATACTTGTTGTGGCATATTTCCTCTATAATTTCAGACAAGGTCAGATCAAGTAAAGGAGCACCGTACAGAGGCTGGTCCTTCTTATCCAAAGGAGATGCCAATGGACACTCCAAAGCCGTAGCAAGGTCATAAAGGGTTAATGCAAAAGATGTGCCATCAATGGTGGTCTTAATGACCTTCGGCTCCACACATGAATAAAACATGTTGGAGTAGAATTGGCGGACTAGCCGCGGATAGAACGAGTGATCGGTATGACAATTATACATCAACCATTGTAATAGAACAAATCATTATAAAATAGGGCTATTGGTCGGGTAAGTTGAACCACTGGGACTGCTAGCTTTTGGCAACTAAGGTGTTTAAAATCACTTTTAGTTTGATGAAAGAGGTATAGAGCTTTGTTTAATTTGTCACTTAACTAAAAATGAAAGATTGCCTAAAACAGTAAATGAAAGGAATCTAAGATGAGAGGAACTTATGTAGAGAGGGCTAGGGAAGTGAATTCACCACCAACTATGTAAACATGCTTGCTTACAAATAACTTAGGGAACAAAATATACATGTAACCATGATATGTAGAAATGCAAGACAACTACAATATCTTCAAGAAGTACACACATTCAAGAATTAAGTATAATCCATCAAAGGTTAGTATAATTCATCTATCTAAACTAAGGTATAGCATGATATATCCTTCCTAAGCTATAAACCATCAAAGTCCTCAATTTGTGTGATAAGTGCACATGAAGTCAAATGCTAAGAATAATCCATCAAAAGGGAGACCCTAAGCTATGGACTATCAAATCTTCCATACAACATGCCATTAAAACCATTTCATATTCTCATCTCCATTCTCACTAAGGAGATGTAAGCCCTATAATCATGAAAACATACAATCTCAGACAAGATAATATATTTAACACAATCATTTATTGAATTGAAGAACATTTATAATATGTGTAAGTCTCTTGAATATGAAAAGATTACATACACACTTCATTCCCCAAATCAAAACAAGATTATAGCATGCTTACAAAGAGTGGTTTCATCACCTCCCTAGGATAGGGAGTTAGTTGCTCATGGATGCAAGAGAAGAAGGGAAAAAGATGAAAGCCCCCTCTATTTTCGTGCTTGGAGGACCCAAGACACCCAAACCCTCTTGCTCACAATATTTCTCTCTCTAAAACCTTGCAAAATGAGAGATGATCTTTTACCATCTATCCTCCTTTTGTTATATCAACCTTAGCCTTCTATCTACCTCAAATTTTTGGTCCTAAAGTCCCTAGACCATTGTAGAGCAATCCCCTAGTTAAGGGGATAACATTTTGTGAAGAAAAGTCAAGCCCATGCCTTCTTGTTCGCAGATCGGTGGGCACCCACAGGCGCAGGGCTGGCGCCCACAGCTTGACGAGCATTCTGCCCCTTTTGGCGGGCGCTAGCGGGTTCTTAGTCGGCTCCCGTGGGAGTTCCTTAGCTCTACGCACCTTTGGTAAAAAGGCTATAACTCCCTTCTCTAAACTCTAAATGATGAACCGTTTGATGATTTGGAAAGCTAACTCAAAACTCTAAGTACATCATGTTTTAATGAAAGTCCAGTTCTCAAGTGTGGTGGGTCTAAAATGAAAAACAAAGTCGAACTTCACTGCTGCCAGGCTATTCGACTTTCTAACCGACCCATGTAGCAAGTGTTAGGCCAACAACTCCCAAACTAGATAGCTTTAGGGTGCTAAATGTAAGGACACTCTATGGGCTTAATAACTCGAGTTGGCAAGGCTACGAACTCCAACGAGCCATATTTATTTATTTTTTTTATTTTGTGAATGATCGTGCAATGCCTAAGTCCCTTAAGCTTTCTAACTAACCCATGTAGCAAATGTTAGGCCAGCAACTCCCAAACCAGATGGCTTTAGGGTGCTAAGTGTAAAGACACTCCATGGGCTTAATAACTTGAGTCAGCAAGGCTACGAACTTAAACTGGTCATTATCATTATTTATATCAAATTTTTTTTTTTTTTTAAAGGTTCAACATGCCAAAGGTATCCATTCATTAGGGTCATCAATTCAAATCAACTGAGTCAAGGTCAAGGTAAATCAGGTTGTATGCCTTACAATTAAGTTTCCGGTATGCATCTGTGTAGTGTGAAGCATAGAAGAGTATGACATCCGATGAAAATCTAATTGAAGCATTTATACAAACCGATATGAATCAATATGATCATTTTAGATTTTTCTTTATTTTCAAAATTATCATTTTTCTCTATACACAAAGTATTAAACACATGTTTCAATCTCCACAAGTTCTAAGATTACAATATCATTGCTTCCCAAAAAATTATTTTAATAACTTACATGAATCAAGTTAGAGCATGCAAGCAAAAATGTAATCCCAAAAATGTAATACTATACCCCCAAACTTGAATGGCACATTGTCCTCAATATGTGAAGACAAGTAAATCAAAATAAGAGCAAAGAGGGTAAAAGAACAATAATACCAAGTGGAGTGACAAAGGCAAAGGTTGCCATCTATGTGAATGCGCAAATGTTTCCCCAAACTTGGACATGAAGACCTGTCAAAACACAACTAACATACACATGTAAAAGCATAGGCCTCTAAAGAAAAACTAAAACAGAAATAATAACACTAACATGAATTTTATTGAAAGATAAAAATCCATACAAAACACAAATCTGCACACATTAGCCACAAGTTTAAAACGGATAGCAAAATAATGCCAAAAGTGGTGCCATTTAGAGAGATGAAGTTGGTTTAGGAAATATATCGAACACCTGGTGTGCAAGACAAAAAGGAGGAGGGACAAGGGTGCATTAGAGATGTAAAATCCCAAAAATTTTGGCCTGCAAATGCAATTCACAACCCGAAACAAAGACTAAACCTCAACACAATCAATCCCATCCTCCATTGATCAAAAATTGAGAGAAAGAGAGAGAAAAACTTACCCCAAAGTGAAGAACTAAAAGTCTCCCCTGTTGGTGCAATGGGATGATGAGGGTGATGGAGATAGAAGGATGATGGATGGAACAAGGTAGATGAGATGAAAGAGGAGGAGATGAAAGTGGGAGATGGAAGTTTGAAAGGTACAAGAGGGGTTTGGGGTCGCAGGTTAAGAGAGAGGGAGAGTTGGAATTTGAAATGGGCTTTGCTTGGGGCTATTTTATGAAGGCCCAGCACAGGGGCAGGCGCAAGGCGGGCGCCCGCGGGTTGCTCGAACTCACCGGCTCAATCGGCTAGCGCCCGCGGGAAATTGGCGGGCGCTCGCGGCTGGGACAAAACAAACAACCCATTCTGCACGAATTCTCACACCTCACTGCCCATTTGGCAGGCGCCCACAGGAAATGGGCGGGCGCCTGCGGTTTCTAAGCAGAAAACTCCTCTTTAAAGTGATGGAGTGATTGCTGGCCTAATGGAGGCCGGGTCGGGGTCTAAAAATTCTAAAATTAGAAACTTAAGCTCCTTTAGACCCAAGACACCTTGTAGAACCCTCAAAATAGGAATCAGAGCTCAATTGCAAAAGCAATATTTTAGAACCCGAATTTCCTGTGATTTTTGGATTAGACGAGAAAATTGCCGAAAGGACCTTGAAAAATTCCGAAAATGGTACTGAGACCTTAAAATAACTAAGTAAGCCGAATGTGACTTTTCGAACGTAATTTGAGATAATTCATTAAGAGGTCACATTTTGGCTATACTTAGTTAATTTCAGGAAAATTCTCAGCCAAGGCAACTTGAAAGAAGGAAGCTTGGAAATTGAAAGAATTACTTTCCATGAGTGCTAAATTTAACGTCGATAGCTAGACACACCAAGATCAAGTTAGTCCTCATTACCCTATACCATGTCTCTTTAGAGAGTCATGCTTCACTAAATAAGAAAGTTCTTTTAGAAGCGAAAGAAAAAGAGCTTGAAGAAAAAAATTGAAAAGGGGTAAAGGAAAGACCTTAACCCACTCTTCTTCCTCAATGAAGAACTTGGGATTATGGGGCTGATTTGGATTATGGGAAGATGGATCAAATGAGGGCACACCTAGAAAAGGTTTGTCAAAGATCATATTTAGCACAGGAATGCCCGGAAAATTGTCCTTCAAACTTTCAACATCCTTCTCACACTTATCCGGTGGTTCGGGCTCAACAGTTTGAGACAACTCAAGTGAGGGAATGGGAGGAGATGCAAGCTCCCAAGAAAGAGATACATTTGATGTTACCCAAGGAAGAAAGTGAATGGGGGAAGGAATATCAAGCAAATAATTTACCTCCCAAATAGAATTGTCAACATCAAAATCCTCACAATTAAAATGAGCCAAACAAGCTTTTAGAGGATCCTCCATTGAAGGAGGTGTATCAAGCGAAGGATTCTTTAGGGGCTGTTTTGGATTTTTAAAGGAGACAATCTCTTCACCATTATTTTCCTCATTTTGAACCACAAATTTTTCAATTTTTTGTGTGGCAACAATTTGGTCTTCAACCACCATTTCATCATTTTCACATGTGATAACCACTTGATCATTCTCATGATGAAAGTTACTAGATGTAAACTCACCATCCATAGAATTCTCTTTTGGATTGGCCATAAATTCAAATGAACATGCTTCTTCCTCTTCATGATTTTTAGAATTAATCCTTTGTTGAATTTGAGATATTTGGTCATATATCATTGCACTAACTTGGGACTTATGGTATGGTACCACTTGATTGATGGACTCTATCGTGGATTGCATGCTAGCAAGGGCAGCCAATATTTGCTTGTTAGAGTCCATCATGGACTCCGTCATTTCTTTGTTGTTATTGGCAATCACTTCTTTAAATTGAGAGGGTGTATGAAATGAGGGCTGGAAAGAATGATCATGGGGCTGAAAATTGGCTTGAAAATGTCGCCCATGAGATTGTGGGGCTGAATTTCCCATGTCATGCCACAAGAAGTTTTGATCATCTCCCCAACCCGAGTCATAACCATTGAAATATGGATCATTACCCGGCTCAAAGAAATTTGCATTTGGTTGCTCTAGATAAAAATTTGAAAATTGTCCCGGTGGAGGACAATCTCTTATATGATGTGTATGACTAGAGCAAAATGCACAAAACTCATGTGGTGTGTAAAATTGAGTTGAAGGAAAATTACCCTCCATTTAGGACTAATTCAACCTCTTGTTGAGATACAAAAAAAAATTTCACACATAACATATATACAACACAAACAAGATACACAACAACCCTTCACCAAAACATCCACATGCAATAATCCCTTTCTCCTCAATTATCAATAAGATAGAAAATAAATGGCCACAACAAGGACCAATGCTTTGTAAAATAGTAAAACAGGAATAGCCTCGACAAGGGCTTCACAAGCTAAATAACATTAAATTAAACACATGCAAGATATCCACAATTTGTGAGACTAGAACCTTGAAAAACTTACCGAGAGTCCTCTAGACTTACGATTTTCTCAATTTTCCCTCGGCAAGCCTTAAGTACCTAGAATCTCACAAAAACACTAAGAACACAACAATAATCAAAACTAAACAAGAAAATATCCACAAAACATAATATTCACAATCAAATTAAAGGTAAATTTTAAAACCTCGATTACAAAACCGTTTGCAATCCCTGGCAACGGTGCCAAAAATTGATCGGTATGACAATTATACATCAACCTTTGTAGTAGCACAAATCATTGTAAAATAAGGCTATTGGTCGGGTAAGTCAAACCACTAGGACTGCTAGCTTATGGCAACCAAGGTGTTTAAAATCAGTTTTAGTTTGATGAAAGGGGTATAGAGCTTTGTTTGATTTGTCACTTAACTAAGAATGAAAGATTGCCTAAAATAGTAAATGAAAGGAATCTAAGAATAGAGGAACTTATGTAAAGAGGGCTAGAGAAGTGGATTCACAACCAACTATGTAAACATGCTTGCTTGTAAATAACTTGGGGGACAAAATATACATATAACCATGATATGTAGAAATGCAAGATAACTACAATATCTTCAAGAAGTACACACATTCAAGAATTAAGTATAATCCATCAAAGGTTGGTAATTCATCTATCTAAACTAAGGTATAGCATGAAATATCCTTCCTAAGCTATAAACCATCAAAGTCCTTAATTTGTGTGATAAGTGCACATGAAGTCAAAAGCTAAGAATAATGCATCAAAAGGGAGACCCTAAGCTATGGACTATTAAATCTTCCATACAACATGCCATTAAAACCATTTCATATTCTCATCTCCATTCTCATTAACGAGATGTAAGCCCCATAATCATGAAAACATATTAACACAATCATTTATTGAATTGAAGAACATTTACAACATGTGTAAGTCTCTAGAATATTTAAAGATTACATACACACTTCATTCCCCAAATCAAAACAAGATTTTAGCATGCTTACAAAGTGTGGCTTCATCACCTCCCTAGGATAGGGAGTTAGTTGCTCATGGATGCAAGAGAATAAGGGGAAAAGATGAAAGCCCCCTCTATTTTCATGCTTAGAGAACCTAAGACACCCAAACCCTCTTGCTCATAATATTTTTCTCTCTAAAACCTTACAAAATGAGAGATGATCTTTTACCATCTATCCCCCCTCTATTATATTAACCTTAGCCTTCTATTTACCCCAAATTTGTGGTCCTAAAGTCCCTAGAGCATTGTAGAGCAATCCCCTAATTAAGTGGATAACATTTGGTGAAGAAAAGTGAAGCCCATGCCTTCTTGTCTGCAGATCGGCGGGCACCCGCAGGCACAGGGTCGGCCCCCGCAGGTAAAAAGGCGATAACGCCCTACTCTGAACTTCAAATGATGAACCGTTTGCTGATTTGGAAAGCTAACTCAAAGTTATAAGTATGTTATGTTTTAATGGAAGTCCAGTTCTCAAGTTTGGTGGGTCTAAAATGAAGAGCAAAGTCGAACTTCACTGTTACCAGGTTGTTCTACGCACCTTTGGCTAAAAGCCCATAACTCTCTGCTCCAAACTCCAAATGAAGAACCGTTTGATGATTTGGAAAGCTGGTTCAAATGTCTAAGTATACAATGTTTTAATAGAAGTCCATTTCTCAAGTTTGTAAGGTCAAAACTGACGATCAAAGTCGAACTCCAATGCTGCCAGGCTATAAACTTCAGCACTGCACACTTTGATATTCAAGAACTCATCAAAACATCATTTTTATTCCTTTTTGGGAAACAAACCTGAAAATATATAAAAACATGCAAATCAAGATAATCTGTATAAAATAATCAAATAATGGACTTAACTAATGCAAATATGGGCGCTTGAATATGCAATATTCGGCGCTTACCAACGAGCCTGTGCAGGGTTTGAAATGAGCTTTGAGACCACGGTCCTTCAACTCTTTGACCGCCCACGCCATTTCTGGATTTTCTTTCAACTCATCTTTGATGACAAATTTGGCCTTCGTTTCAATGGGCCACTTAGCCCAATTTGGAGTGGGAGCGTCCTTGGATGGTTCCTCAGAGGAGCGAGCATGCTTGGGGGAAGTTTTAGGAGCCATTTAGAAGGAAGATTTGGCTTTGGCAATTCGTCGAACACCTGGTGTGCAAGACAAATAGGAAGAGGGCCAAAGGTTGATTGGAGATGAGAAAACCCAAAAATTTTGGCCATACAAATGACAATATACAACCTTAAACAAATACTACACCTCCACATAATCAATCCCATCCTCCATTAATCCAAAAATTGAAAGAAAGAGAGATATAAACTTACCCAACAATGGAGAACAAAAGGCCCCTTTGCTTAGTGGTAAGTGGATGGATGATGAGGTTGAGAGATGAGGGTTTGATAGAAGGATGATGGAGATAGGAGAGGAAGAGATGGAAGTGAGGAAGATAGTGGAATTAGAGAGGTTGGGGTCGGCTAGAGAGATGAAGGAGAGTTAGAGAATTTGAAATGGGCCTAGGGATGGGGCTTTGCAAGGTGTCGTAGGTGCAGCCTTTGGCACTTGGTGGGCCCCAGCAGTGCATGGCGGGCACCTGTAATTTTGGACAGAATCTGTCGTGTCATTTTGGCCGAACGGAGGCCGGGCCGGGGTCAAAAAATTCTCCATTTAGAAACTTAAGCTCCAATGGACCTTAGACACCTTGTATAACCCTCGAAACGGGATTTGGAGCTCATTTGCAAAAGCGCTAATTTTGAGGTCCGAATTTCCCATGATTTTTTGGATTTTTTAGAAAATTGCCGAAATGACCTTGAAAAATTCCGAAAATGGTACTGAGACCTTAAAATGACTAAGTAAGCCTAAAGTGACTTTTGGAACATAATTCGAGATAGCTCCGGAAAAGTTCACATTTTAGCTATACTTAGCTAATTTTCATAAAATCTTGGCTAAGGCAACTTGGAAGAGGGAAGCTTGGAAGTTGAAATAATTGCTTCCTAAGAGTGCTAAATTTAATGTCGATAGCTAGACAAACCATGATTTTGCATCAGTGCTCATAAATTGGGTTTGTCAATAGGACTTTCTCAATTTTTCGAATGGGTACTATGCCATCAACATAAAGTTTAAGCCTTTGGCCATTAACCTTAAAGAGAGATCCATTGGTGGGATCTTGAAGTTCAATTGCACCATGAGGAAAGACAGATGAGATAATATATGGACCATCCCACCATGAATAGAGTTTACCGGGAAAAAGTCGCAACCTAAAATTAAAAAGCCAAACTTTCTGTCCGGGGGCAAAAGACTTGTTGACAATGTGCTTGTCATGAAATGCTTTAGTCTTTACCTTATAGATTTTGGCGCTTTCATATGCATCATTTCAAATTTCCTCAAGTTCATTGAGCTGCAATTTGCGAGTAAAACCGGCTTACTTAAGGTCAAAGTTGAACCGTTTTATGGCCCAAAAAAGCACGGTGTTCTAACTCCATTAGGAGATGACAAGCTTTACCAAAGACAAGTCGATATGGTGACATGCCGATGGGTGTCTTATACACTGTTCGGTAGGCCCAAAGCGCATTGTTTAGTCTTAATGACCAATCTCTGTGGTCCGGTCGAACCATTTTTTTCAGAATATGCTTGATCTCACAATTAAATACTTCCACTTGACCACTCATTTGAGGGTGGTAAGGTGTGGCAACCTTATGAGTAATAGAATACTTCAGAAGGATGGATTTGAGATAGCGATTACAGAAATGAGAACCTCCATCACTGATGATGGCCCTAGGCGTACCAAATTGATTGAAGACGTTCGATTGAACGAACTTGATCACAACTTTATGATCATTGGTTTTGGTAGCTTTCGCCTCAACCCATTTAGACACATAATCCACTACTACTAGAATGTACTTATAGCCATAAGAGGATGGAAATGGTCCCATGAAGTCAATTCCCCACACATCAAAAATTTCTATGATTAAGATGGCGGTAAGGGGCATCATGTTTCTTCTGGACATGGATCCGAGCTTTTGGCATCGCTCACATGACTTGCAAAAATTGTAAGCATCCCGAAACAAAGAGGGCCAATAAAATCCGCTTTGAAGGACTTTGTCAGCAGTTTTCTTGGCACTAAAGTGTCCTCCACATGCAAGAGTGTGGCAGAAATTTATGATACTTGAAAATTCAGTTTTGGGAATGCATTGCCGGATGATTTGGTCTGGGCAATACTTAAATAATTCGGGATCTTCCTAAAAGAAATTTTTGACTTGGGAGAAGAACCGGTCCTTCTTTTGTTTAGACCATTTGGACGGAATTTTCCTACCACAAGAAAGTTGACAATATCCACAAACCACGGAAGATTTGAATGAGAAATCTGAAACAATTGCTCATCCGAAAAGGAATCACGAACTGTAGCAAATTCAGAAGATTTCTCAGTGAGTAGTCGAGAGAGATGGTCAGTGACGACATTGCCTTTCCCTTTTTATCCTGAATTTCAATGTCAAACTGTTAGAGTAAGAATATCTATCAAATTAGATGGGGTTTGGTCTCTTTTTTAGCCAGTAAATGCCTTAGAGCATCATGGTCTGAAAAGACAATGACCTTGGATCCAAGAAGGTAAGAATAGAATTTATCCAAGGCATACACCACAGCTAGCAACTCTTTTTTAGTGGTGGTGTAATTTAATTGAGCATCAAAGAGAGTTTTGCTAGAATAATAAATAACATGTGGTAACTTATCCACACGCTAACCCAAAACCGCACCCAATGCATAATCGGATGCATCACACATGATCTCAAAGGGAAAAGACCAGTTAGGCAGTTTCATGATTGGGGCTGAAGAGAAAAGAGTACGGAGCTTCTTGAAAGCTTCTAAATAGGCTTCATTAAAATTGAATTGAATATCCTTGGCAAGAAGATTACACAAGGGCCGGGATATTTTGCTAAAATCTTTGATGAAGTGGTGATAAAAGCCGGAATAACTAAGGAAGGAATTGATTTATCGAATAACATTTGGAGGAGGAAGGTTAGATATTAATTTGATTTTAGCCTTGTCAACCTCAATTCCTCTTTTAGAGAAAACATGTCCCAAGACAATGCCTTCTTGGACCATAAAATGACTCTTTTCCCAACTTACAATAAGATTTGTCTCCTTGCATCTTCGAAGCACAAGGGATAGATTTTGGAGACATGAGTCAAAGGAAGATCCAAAGAGTGAAAAATCAACCATGAATACCTCCAAGAACTTCTCAACCATATCGGAAAATATAGACATCATGCACCTTTGGAAAGTTGGCGATGCATTGTATAGCCTAAAGGGCATGCGTCTATAGGCAAATGTTCCAAAGGGATATGTGAATGTGGTCTTCTCTTGATCTTGAGGATCAATTACCACTTGGTTATTGCCAGAATAACCATCAAGGAAACAGTAATAGCTTTAGCCAGCAAGCCTTTCTAGGATTTGATCAGTGAATAGGAGTGGGAAATTGGTGCTTAGCCCAAGGTGTGCACAAAATAATGCACAACACTTTGAGTTTGGAAATTAATGTCAATTAGGCATCATAGTTAAATTTATTAACCGCTTAACACCTATACTATATAGTATGAGTGAGAAGGGGTCGTCCCAAGGGATTGGAGTCGTACTTGAATGTGAAAATGCAACTATGGTTAGTAGGTCGAATGATCAACAAATAGTTGGTTGGTTAACTAAACTAGAGAGCAACTAAATTAAACTAGGTAATTGAATGTAACAAAGAGTAAGCAAGAGAGAGAGAGAGATCTTGGGGTCTAGAGGTCACCACCAAGCAATGCTTTTCTACAATTCCAACTAGTGACTAATAAGGGCAAAGTGTGTTGCAATATTTGTGTGTGTGTGCTTGGTTGATTCAATTAGCACGGGTGACCAATTTAAGCATACATTGTCTAATCAACATGTGAAAGGCACAATATATCTAGCAAGTCATTAATCCTTTCATTAAGCTCACAAGCTAAATACACCACAAGGTTAGAGACACATGCTACTTGTATTCAAAAGTATGGAACATCAAACAACTAGCATGGATTATCCTCTCATCTAACAATTATGCTCTCACTACACTACAATTAAACTAATAGCATGAACTTAAACTAACTAAGCTAAGGGAGAGGTACAATCCATCAAGAAGTGAGCATGGAACATCTAAAAAATCACAAGAGCATTCTTTTAAGCACAATGTTTTGACAATCCCAAAATCCATAGCATTACTACACATAGTCATGCATCAATTACACAAGAAATAGAGGTAAACACATGAACATCTGTTTTAGCATACATAGACATATGGATAGAAGGAAATGATTGATTCGAAGCATTAAACCACATAAATCATTGAATAAATAAGATCTATATGTATGAAAGTGTCAAAACATTAATTACAACACTAATCCCTCAATAATACACAAAATTAAGATATAGAAAACATGCTTGGGGCTAACTCTAGCCCCAAGAGGATGTCTAGCCACTCATGGTGATGATGCTCCAACCCTTAAGGGCTAATTCCATGGTTGAAATCTGCTCCTTGTTAATGAAGAGTCTCCAATGGTGTCTCAAGCCTCCTCCCCCTCTAAGCTTCCTCACCAAGAGATGATATGAAAATAATCATAGCTCCCCTTATGTAAAAGCAATCCTTATCCTTATATAGGTAGGTCAAAATGACACCCAAAATAAGCTGGGGTCGTGCACAACAAATTCCCTAATGATTGGATAATGGACAACTTTCAATGAGATGGAATTTTCACTTTTTTGTAATGTAGGAAGTTCAATCGATCGAACCTTGAACTTGGATCGATCGAAAGTAAGTGAGATCGATCGAACTTAGGCTGGATCAATCCAACTGGCTAAGCTTTTTGGAAAAAGACAAATCCGAGATATTTATGGGAGATATTTATAGGAAAAGGACAAAAGTTGTTAGTGGGTGGTACAGCTGTGGATAGGATCAATCATTTGAATGAGGACAAAAGTGTTCGATCGATCGAAGGATGGTGTTGGATCGATCGAACTTTTGGAACTTTATACTTTTGGGTCAAGGCTTGGATCTATCTTGAAGTGCCGAGATCGATCATTGTTCAATCGATCGAACCTTGAACTTGGATCGATCGAACTTTTCTACTTGCCACCTTTGGCTTTATTTGCTTCCTTCTTTCTCCACTTTGCTCATTTCTTTGATTAATCCCAGAATTGCTTCAACTGAACTCTTATTTGGCTAAGTTAGCTTATTTTCGGCATAAGTGCCTGAAAAAGGAAATAATACGAAATCAATCTAAAACGGTAAAGTAAGATTGATAAAGGTAGTAGAATGCCAAAACTTAAGGGGTTTAAATACGCACTTTTCAGTGCTCAACACAACCCCAAACTTAAATATTGCTAGTCCTTAGTAATGAACTAGAAAGTAAAGGAATGAAATACACAACTATACAAGTATGAATCTAGAAAACATAAAATGGATAACGCCATTTTCATAGGGAACACGATTGCACTTAGCATATCTAACAAGCCTTTTAAACCCCTAGTGCACAAGTGAAGTCTCGTGAGGGTTTCCAGAAATGGTACCCATAAACATTAAGCTCATTCTTTCAAAAGAGGCACCAATATTGCAAACAAGCATTAGGAGAAAACTACCTCAATTATGCAATTTTTCAACCCTTTCTAAGCAATCTCCCAAAATTTCAACACCAAGTAAGCAAGTATGGTCCTCCACACATCAAGAAAATGATCATGCAAATCAAAACAACTCTAGAATCCTTTTGAGTGGACCGACATCAAATGTGTTGCTATCTAAGCCAACTAAAGAATTAATCACATCGTTACCCTCACACTAGCATATAAATCTAGTACCGATCATCACGACAAAAAGTGGACCTTTTATTAAAGCTTTATTGTTCTAGGTGCGCTTATTCTTTTCACTCGATTTTTTTTTTTCTTAGGTGCGATTCATAAGGTCGAGCGTTAGGTCAATGACTCCCAAACCAGATAGCTTTAGGGTATTAGGCATTCAAATACCCCTACGGACTTACAAGCTCAAATCAACTAGGCTACAAATCAAGACAACAACCATCTAATCATTTCCTACTTCTCACCTTTTTGGGAGAAGTCCCAGCTTTTATTGCTTTTGCTTTTTTTTTATTATTATTATTTTTCTTTTAATTCAATTATTAACCTAGAGTTTGGGCCCTCCACCTCTCGGCGCGAGAAGTTCAGTGCTTGATGAGGCTAGAATCCTGGCTACTTAGTGAAAAGGGGTTGTTATCCACCTTTATCAAGAATGAAAGCTTTCAATGCACTACTAGCCCAATTGGAATATAACCAATTCAATAATCAACAAAGCATGTACCCCATAAATGAATGCTAGTGTGCGCCTGTGCTGGTGTAGAATCCTAGAGTGAATCTCAAAATAATCACAAAATAAGGATGATGTGGACCACAAGTGCAAGTAAGATATCAATCTTTCAAAAAATTTACTCTTAAATGGGATTCATAAGTCATAGAAGGAGTATTGGACTCTCAAGTCAAGCAATTTTTAAATTTTAAACAATATAGTCCTCAAAAGATCAAAATCATAGCTAGATATGGACCAATCATAGAAATATCTCTCAAATACATAAGTCATGCTCAAAATTTGAATTTAAAACTATCACTGTAAAGCACCAGTCACCCCTAAACTTAAATTGCACAATGTCCTTAATGCCCAAAGAGAACATAATAAAGAGTATACCAGTGCAACTAAGCAAGAATGATCGGGACTGAAGTATTCGAAGTGGGTGGCATTGCTCCCCCCCCCCCCCCCCCCCCCAAAACTTAGGATGAATTGTGGTCCAGAAAATTGGCAATTAGATAAACTTATCAGATAACAAAATGGGATAATCAGTGCACAGTGGTTGTGCAAGTGTAAATGGGATAAATAGATAAAAAAATGACAGAGGTATAAGGGTGGTCCTGGAAATTGGGTAACACTCTCTCACAGAAGTCGTTGTGATGCACCTGATGGAGTTAAAAGGACAAATGTATCAATAAAAGCATACAACATCCATCATAGATAAAAACAATAATAAAGAGTAATGCATCCAATGTCAAAGCAGACAGACCCGGCTGCAAAAATAATAGCATCATAAGTGTAGCAGACACATAACATAGATAGAGAGCATAAAAAAGATAAAGAGACTGGGAGTCTTAGGCAGAGGGAGCTCCGCGGATCTCCCTGGCTAAGTCATCAAAAACTATGATGCTTTACCCTAGGTGTGCACAAAATAATGCACAACACTTTGAGTTTGGAAATTAGTGTCAAGTAGGCATCATACTTAAATTTATAAACCGCTTAACACCTATACTATATAGTATGAGTGAGAAGGGATCGTCCCAAGGGATTATGGGGATTGAGCAATGTTGTGGAATCACAATTAAGGCTAGTACGTCGAGTGATCAAACAATTGGTTGGTTGGTTGATTACAGAGCAACTAACTTAAACTAAGTGATAGCAAAATAGTGCAATTAAGAGTAAGTAAGAGAAAGAGATCTTAGGGTTTAGAGATCACCACCAAGCAATGCATTTCTATACCATTGACAAGTGATTAATAAGGGCAAATGGTGTCTTACAATATTAGTGTGTGTGTGTTTGGTTGATTCAACAAACAAGGATGACTAGTTAAGTATGTATTGTCTAAACATCATGTGAAAGGCACAATATATCTAAGCAATGAAGCGTATATTGTCTAAATAACATGTGAAAGGCACAATAAATCAAAACAAGTCATTAATCCTTTCATTAAGCTCACAATCCAAATACAACACAAGGATAGAGGCATATGCTACTTGCATTCAAAAGCTTGCATCATCAAACAACAAGCATAGATTGTCCTCCCATTTAACACCACACTACAACTACACTACATCTACATTACTAGCATGAAAATAAACTAGGGGAGAGGCACAATCCATCAAGAGATAAGCATGAACCATCAAGAGAATCACAAAAGCATTCCTTTAAGCACTATGTTTTGACAATCTCCAAATCTATAACATCAATACACATAGAAATGCACCAATAACACAAAATATAGACACAGGCACATGAACATCTATTCTAGCATACATAGACATATGGATAAAATGAAATGATCAATTGATGCATTAAACCACAGAAATCATTGAATAAACAAGATCTATATATATCAAAGTGTCAAAACATCAATTACAACACTAATCCCTCAATAATAAACATGATTAAGATATAAAAAGCATGATTGGGGCTAACACTAGCCCTAAGAAGATGTCTAACCACTCAAGGTGGTAATGTTTCAACCCTCAAGGGCTAATTCCATGGTTGAAATCTGCTCCTTGTTGATGAAGAGTCTCCAATGGTGTCTCTAGCCTCCTCCTCCTCTCTAAGAGATGATATGAAAATAATGTTGGATCTCTTTACGTAAAAGTAATCCTTATCCTTATATAGGTAGGTCAAAATGACACCCAAAATGAGCTGGGGTCGTGCACATAATATTCCCTAATGAATGGATAAAGGACAACTTTCAATGAGATGGAATTTTAATTTTCACACTAGAGGAAGTTCGATCGATCGAACCTTGAACTTGGATCGATTGAAAGTAAGTGAGATCGATCGAACTTAGGCTGGATTGATCCAACTGGTTGAGCTTTTTGGAAAAACACAAATCCGAGATATTTATGGGAAAAGGACAAAAGTGGTTAGTGGGTGGTACAGTTGTGGATAGGATTAATCATTTGAATAAGGACAAAAGTGTTCGATGGATCGAAGGATGGTGTTGGATCGATCGAACTTTTGGAACTTTATGCTTTTGGGTCAAGGCTTAGATTTATCTTGAAGTGCTGAGATCGATCATTGTTCGATCGATCGAACCTTGAACTTGGATCGATCGAACTTTGCTGCTTGCCACCTTTGGCTTCATTTGCCTCCTTCTTTCTCCACTTTGCTCCTTTCTTTGATTAATCCCAGAATTGCTTCAATTAGGCTCTTATTTGGCTAAGTTAGCTTATTTATGGGATAAGTGCCTGAAAAAGGAAATAATACGAAATCAATCTAAAAGGGTAAAGTAAGATGGATAAAGGTACTAGAATGCCTAAGCTTAAGGGGTTTAAATACGCACTTTTCAGTGCTTATCACACCCCCAAACTTAAATATTGCTAGTCCCTAGCAATAAACTAGAAAGTGAAGGAATGAAATAAACAACTATACAAGTATGAATCTAGAAAACAATAAATGGATAACGCCACTTTCGTAGGGAACACGATTGTACTTAACATGTGCAACAAGCCTTTTAAACCCCTAGGTTACCCCTAGTGGACGAGTGAAGTCTCGTGAGGGTTTCCAGAAATGGTACCCACAAACATTAAGCTCATTCTTTCGAAAGAGGCACCAATATTGCAACAAGCATTGGGAGAAAACTACCTCAAGTATGCAATTTTTCAACCCTTTCTAAGCAATCTCCCAAAATTTCAACATCAAGCAAGCAAGTATAGTCCTGCACACATCAAGAAAATGATCATACAAATCAAAACAACTCTAGAATCCTTTTGAGTGGACCGATATCAAATGTGTTGCTATTTAAGCCAACTAAAGAATTAATTCCATCCTTACCCTCAAACTAGCACTCAAATCTAGTACCGATCATCGAGACAAAAAGTGGACCTTTTATTAAAGCTTTATTGTTCTAGGTGCGCTTATTCTTTTCACTTGAAATTTTTTATTTATTTTTTTATTTATTGAGGATCAAGGATGGAAGTATAGTGCAATGTGTTGATCTATTAAGCTTTCTAGCGATTCATGAGATCGAGCGTTAGGTCAATGACTCCCAAACCAGACGGCTTTAAGGCGTTAGGCATCTAAATACCCCTACAGACTTACACGCTCAAATCAACTAGGCTACAAATCAAGACAACAACCATCTAATCATTTCCTACTTCTCACATTTTTGGGTGAAGTCCTTACCTTTATTTCTTTTGCTTCTTTTTTTCTTTTTTTTCTTTTTTTTTTTCATTTATTAACCTAGATTTTGGGCCCTCCACCATTCGACGCGAGAAGTTCAATCCTTGATGTGGCTAGAATCCTGGCTACTTAGTGAAAAGGGGTTGTTATCCACCTTTATCAAGAATGAAAGCTTTCAATGCACTACTAGCTCAATTGGGATATAACCAATTCAATAATTAACAAAGCATGTACCCCACAAATGAATACTAGTGTGCGCCGGTGCTAGTGTAGAATCCTAGAATGAATCTCAAAACAATCACAAAATCAAGATAATGTGCAAGCATGATATCAATTTTTTGAAAAATTTACTCCTAAATAGCATTCATAAGGCATACAAGGAGTATTGGACTCTCAAGTCAAACAATTTTTAAATTTTAAGTAATATATTCCTCAAAAGATCAAAATCATAGCTAGCTATGGACCAATCATAGAAATATTCCTCAAACACACAAGTCATACTAAAAATTTGAATTTAAAATTAACACTGTAAAGAACCATTCCCCCCAAACTTAAATTGCACAATGTCCTCAATGTGCAAAAAAGAACAAAAGAAAAAGTATACCAGTGCAACTAAGCAAGAATGATCGGGACTGAAGTATCCGAAGTGGGTAGCATGGCCTCCCCAAACTTGGGATGAATTGTGGTCCTGAAAATTGTCACTTGGATAAACTTATCAGATAAGAAAATGGGGTAATCAGTGCACAATGGTCATGCAAGTGTAAATGGGATAAACAGATAAAGAAATGAGAGAGGTATAAGGGTGGTCCTGGAAATTGGGTCACTGTGATGCACCATTGCACTCTCTCACTGAAGTCACTATGATGCACAGGATGGAGTCAAACATACAGATATGAGAATACAATCATATGACATCCATAGCAAAAATGAATATATATAAAATGGATTAAGTGCATGTACAACAAAAATATCGAAGCCGACAGACCGGCTGCAAAAATAATACAGTGACAATAATAAAGTATGAAAAGGAGAGAGGGATCAAAAGACTGGGAGCTTAGGAAGATAAGGTAGGACGGGCAGGTCTAGCTTCGCGGATGTCTCTGGATAAATCTCTGAACATAGTCACGACATCCGTACGGAAGGCAGCAAACTCAACTCTGTGGGCGGTGAGGTCAGCTCGGATGGTAATGACAGCATCCTCGAGCGTCTGCAAACGTACTCCAAAGCCGGGGGTCATATCTGAAGTCTCAGGCATAGATGAATCAGAAGAAAGCTCCTGAGTCTGCTCCTGCTCATGAATGGGTTACCTAGATGGATAGTCCTGCTCTGCATCGTCTACAGGGCGCTCTAAATCTATGTCTAAGTGCTCGGCAGCTGGATCGACTGGTGCATCGTCCGCTGCGGGATGTGCTACTGCTGCCTCTACCGGTGCCTCTGTCTGGGCCTGTGCCTGTACCTGTGCCTCCTCCAGCTCTAACTCTGCTGTAGCCAGTACCACGTGGTCCTGCAACTTGGTAATAAGGGAGCAGTAGGTCTTGTTCCAGTCCTTCCTGAGGAAATGACAGGAACCTCTCTCGGGGTGCTCCCAAGGATGGACGGGGTAGTGCTGATCAATGAGAATCTGGGTGATGAGGTGGCTAAAAGGAAGAGACTTAGCCCGTCCAGGCGTCTCTTTGCTGATGTACTCTTCATACAGCTTCTTCATCATGCTCCAGATGAGCGCGGGAATGGACATCCAGTGCCCGGTGTAGAAAGAGTAAAGGGCTATCAGATAATCGCCCCTCCTTTGAATCTTGTGCCCCGCCATGTAGATATTCCGGTAAAGGACGGAATCAATAAACCATAGGTCATCTGGAAGGTATGTTCAGGTGGTGAAAGTTGTGCCACTGGAATGGTGACCTGTGAGGGAAACTGCCATGTCGGCATATGAAGGCCTAAATAGCCTCGGATATGTGTTCTGAAGCTCTGGAGGACATCTATGTGGACAGCGGCAAGAGCGGGCTAAAGTGTCCACTATAATGGTGATCAGATGCCCATCAATATAAGTGACTATCTCGGCTGTGGTACGCGGCGATGGTCGGAGGTTCTGGTAGAACACCCGAACTAGCCGTGGGTAGACCGACTCTGTAATAGGGGCAAGAATAGCGGCTAGGCCCCTCTGAATAATATCCTAGAAGGTGGATCGGGTCAGCACCGATCGAGAGAAGAAGGCCGTGTCAAACTCTAACTCATGGTTGAGTGTCATGTGCATATATCGAGGCATGGGCCTATCACACCACAGATGAGCTGGCTGAGGTGGTATATGTGAATGCTCAGCTCCAGTCTGCAGTGGAGATGGTGATGGAGTAAAAGCAGGATGAGCCATCGAAGTGGATGGTATGTGGTCATCCTCAGGCTCATGAGATGGTGACTGAGGCAGGGTAGCTTGTGCTGGCTCCCGCTGTGCATAAAAAGGCTCTGCGGGCTCCTCTGTCCTTGGCCTAGTATGCGGGTGGGCCCGTGTTGCCTGTTGACAACGGTCTTCCTCTTTACCATGGCCTACAAAAAGAAAAAGAAAAAACTTGCAATGGGAGTTAGTGCCAGAATAAGAAATTTAAAAGCACGAAATATAATCATGTATGTCAAGAAAAATAAACAAAACAAATATGACATGAATCTATGCAAGTGGTAGAATATGAAATATGCTAAACAATGTAAGTATAAAATGCATCCAATGTGGAATATCACAGGCATTGGGCATAGATATGATAGCATGAACATAAGATATGATGAATGAAGTGTGTGTGTGAGATCTGTGAAGTTCGATCGATCATAAAAAGAAATAAGATCGATCGCAAAAGTTGGATCGATCGAAGGTAAGTGAGATCGATCGAACTACTTCGATCGATCGAATACATGAGTTCGATCGATCTCTCAAGATCGATCGGAGATACTAGTTCGATCGATCGAACTGTGCGACGTTGAAAACTCAAAGGTCACAGATCTGTGACCTTGGACGCATGGGGCCCACATGAACGTGTTCGTGGGCTCATCAACACAACAAATCAACAAATCCCCACCACTGATCAAAAGCCCAAACTCCCAAAATGAGATCAAAATCCGAAAATACGCAAAGTATATATACACGAAGCAACACATATATATATATGGAAATACAGTGCTTCAAAGCTTCAAAAATGGTGGATTCGATCATTTAAGCATCCTAAATCAAATATATAGAACATGTATGCATCAAATCAAATCAAGCTTCAAAGTAGATCTCGGTTCTTACCTCAACCGAAGAGAAAATTGGAGATGAAGAGGGAGAGATGAAACCGACATGAGAGAGAGTGATTCGGAAAGCTTGATGACACCGAAGGGCTTGCCGGAGAAGGGGAATATGATGATGCACAGTGACGGCGACGAGAGGGTCTAGGGTTTGAGAGAGGGTGAGATCGATCTAAATGATCAATCTTGAGAACCCTCGATTCTATTTTTAAAAACATTTCCGACAGGGTTCGATCGATCGAACTCAACTATGATTGATCGAACTTTGATGAACTCTCTTCAAAGTTTTTTTTTTTTTTTAAATCATTGAATAAACACTTAATAATTAAAAATTAATTAAGATATTTTGGGATTTTTGAAATTGTAATAAAATAAAATGAAAATAAAATAAAGTAAAATGAAATAAAACTGAAAATATTTTTGGATTTTTGAAAATTTGAAAAGTCAAAATAAAGTTAAAATAATGAAATGAAGATTGAGATCGATTAAAACAAGAGTTCGATCGATCAGACAAAGAGCAAAAATATGCAGGTTTTTGGTTCAAAAATTTGGCTAAGTGTTGGAACATGAGATCGATCGAACTGGGAAGTTGGATCGATCGAAGAATTTTCAGATCGATCTTGGAATGTTTCGAACGATCAGACAGAGAGTTGAAATATGCAGGTTGATGCAGGCTCAAAATTTTTCTAAGTGTTGAGTCATGAGATTGATTGAACTTGGAAGTTGGATCGATCGAAGATCTCTTGATCGATCTTAGAGTTGGTTCGAACGATGGGACAGAGAGGTGATTTGGATGTAGGTTTCTGTAGGTCGAAAATTTTTCTAAGTGTTGGTTGTAGAGAAGAGTTCAATCGATCGAACTCAAGTTTGAGATTGATCGAACTATGTAGAATGCTCAATAATGACATGAAAGCTTATGCAATCCTCACCAAAGTTCCTTGAAATGCATATGAACCAAAAATAAGTATCTAGACTTCGCAAGAAATGAAATGAAAGATAGAAATGGGGGAGGAATAGGATTTTGACACCCTACGAATGCTTTTGCTAGTCTTTAATGTCCCTAGCAAGACATTGGGCTTTTTTAGGCCAAATCAAAGATCTTATAATGCATCCCCTCCTTGTTGGGGTGATAGATGTTTTGAACTCCACCTAACAAATGGTTCTTTGAAGAACTTGTTAGATTAAGCTCAAAAGAAGTCTTTGGTCCCTTGTCTATGCAATTACAACCTTTGGGCTTCTATGCCCTTTCAAAGTAAGAGTTTGAAACAAGACTTTTAGAATGCAAGGTTGAAGATGATCCTTTGGAAGTTTTGGTTTTACACAAAAGCTCATTTCCATGGCATTGAAGATCATGACATTCATCTACAACATTAACTTCTCCTTCATATTTGTTAAATGAATTGGGTGTGGGATTAAAGATATTCAACTTCACCTTCATGTGGCTAAATGAGATCTTCATTATCCCCGTCTTACAATTAATGTTGGCATTTGCGGTTGCCAAGAAAGGACGGCCAAGGATAATGGGAATTTAGCTCTTAGGATTAGGAACCGGTTCCGTGTCTATGACAACGAAATCAACCAGGAAGAAGAATTTGTTAATCTTTATCAAAACATCCTCAATTATGCCCCTAGGCTTCGTAATGGATCGGTCGGCAAGTTGCAAAACTACCGACATCGGTTTCAATTCACCTAAACCCAATTTCACATAAACCGAGTATGGAAAAAGGTTAACAGTTGCTCCTAAGTCAAGAAGCGCCCGATTAATGATATGATCACCAATAATGCATGATGTAGTGGTTGAACTGGGGTCTTTAAACTTTGGAAGAGTGTTATGTTGCAAAATTGAGCTTACTTGCTCGGTCAAAACCACTTTTCTTGGTGCTTTGCTCTTGTTCTTCCACTTTTGGGTGCACAAGTCTTTCAAGAATTTGGCGTAAGCCGGAATTTGCTTGATTGCATCCAATAGTAGAAGATTAACTTTCACTTGCCTAAACATTTCCATGATTTCATTGGTTTTTGCCTTTTGCTTGTCTTTTGAAATGGATCCTTTTAAGGCATCCGGAAATGGAACCTTTGGTTCAAACACTTTTTCAAATTTTTCTTTTGAACTCTCTTCAACACTAGAAGTTTTCAAATCATTTTTCAATAAAACCTTTTCAACATCATTTTTCAAAACTTCTTTTCTAAAGACACCTTTTAAAACTTTCTCATTTACAGGATCATGTATATGTAATGAAGGAGGAATAGGATGTGAAACGGGATGGGTGACAACTTGAGGTTGCACCGGTTCACTCTCTTCATTAGACATTCCAACTTAATTACCCACAATCCTACCACTCCGCAAGATAGTCACCGCATTAACATGTTCAATGGTGTGGCATTCCGATGAGGAATGGGTTTCCACAACACATTGTTGCTTAGGTGGGGCATTTATAGGCATCTTTCCCTTCTCTCTTGCATTGAAAGTGCTTGCTATTTGCCCTACTTGGGTTTCTAGCTTCGCATTATATTGAGAGTGAGAATGAAGCAATTGAGTGTTAGCCTCTAAAGTGCCCAAAGCATTCAAAACTTTCTCTTCAAAGGCGGGACTTCTAGTATTACCTTGGGAATAGGATTGGTTGGGAAAATGAGAATTAGTAAATTGATTCCCTTATGATTGATAAGGTCTATAACCTTGAGATCCTTGGTTTTTAAATGGAGGTGGAATGTACTTCCCTTGAAAACCGCCTTGGGAAGGGTTTGAGCCCTCTCCTTAGTTTTTCCAAGAGAAATTCGGATGATTCCTCCAACTTGGATTATAATGAGTACCATAAGGATTGTTCCCTTGGTTCACAAAAGCCGCATTGACTTGTTCAACTCCAAATTTAAAGCTTAGCTTAGTGATTTTAAAATTTTTAGCTTTTTGCTTTCTTTGCTTGCTTGAATTGAATGCTCAATGGCTCCTTTGCCTGCTTCCTCTCCAACAATACACCTAGTCAAGTAATCAACACAATAAGTAACCAAATAAAAAAATAAAAAATAAAAATAAAGAAAAAACACGATCAAAAGAGTACTAATCCTAATCAATTCCACAAATCTGACGTTGCCAAATCTAACCATTAATCTCCAGCAACGGCACCAAAAACTATGATGTTTTGCCCTGGGTGTGCACAACATAATGCACAACACTTTGAGTTTGGAAATTAGTGTCAAGTTGGCATCATACTTAAATTTATAAACCGCTTAACACCTATACTATGTAGTATGAGTGAGAAGGGATCATCCCAAGGGATTATGGGGATCAAGCAATGTCGTGGAATCATAATTAGGGCTAGTAGGTCAAGTGATCAAACAATTGGTTGGTTTGTTGATTAAAGAGCAACTAAATTAAACTAAGTGATAGCAAAAGAGTACAATTAAGAGTAAATAAGAGAGAGAGATCTTAGGGTTTAGAGATTACCACCAAACAATGCATTTCTATACCATTGACAAGTGATTAATGAGGGCAAATGGTGTGTTGCAATATTGGTGTGTGTGTGTTTGGTTGATTCAACAAACAAGGATGACTAGTTAAGCATGTATTGTCTAAATATCATGTGAAAGGCACAATATATCTAAGTAATGAAGCATATATTGTCTAAACAACACGTGAAAGGCACAATAAATCAAAACAAGTCATTAATCCTTTCATTAAGCTCACAATCCAAAGATAACACAAGGATAGAGGCATATGCTACTTGCATTCAAAAGCTTGGAACATCAAACAACAAGCATAGATTGTCCTCCTATTTAACACTACACTATAACTACAACTACACTACATCTACACTACTAGCATGAAAATAAACTAGGGGAGAGGGACAATCCATCAAGAGAAAAGCATGAACCATCAAGAAAATCACAAAAGCATTCCTTTAAGCACTATGTTTTGACAATCTCAAAATATATAGCATCAATTCACATAGACATGCATAATTAACACAAAATCTAAAGACAAGCACATGAACATCTATTCTAGCATACATAGACATATGGATAGAATGAAATGATCAATTGGAAGCATTAAACCACATAAATCATTGAATAAACAAGATCTATATATATCAAAGTGTCAAAACATCAATTACAACACTAATCCTTCAATAATACACAAGATTAAGATATAGAAAGCATGCTTGGGGCTAACTTTAGCCCCAAGAGGATGTCTAGCCGCTCATGGTGATGATGCTCCAACCCTCAAGGGCTAATTCCATTGTTGAAATCTACGCCTTGTTGATAAAGAGTCTCCAATGGTGTCTCTAGCCTCCTCCTCCTCTCCAAGAGATGATATGAAAATAATGTTGGCCCTTTCTATGTAAAAGCAATCCTTATCCTTATATAGTTAGGTCAAAATGACACCCAAAATAAGCTAGGGTTGTGCACACAATATTCCCTAATGATTGGAAAAAGGACAACTTTCAATGAGATGGAATTTTAACATTTTCGCACTAGAGGAAGTTCGATCGATGGAACCTTGAACTTGGATCGATCGAAAGTAAGTGAAATCGATCGAACTTAGGCTGGATCGATCTAACTGGCTGAGCTTTTCGTAAAAAGAAAAATCCGAGATATTTATGGGAGATATTTATAGGAAAAGAACAAAAGTGGTTAGTGGGTGGTACAACTATGGATAGGATCAATCATTTGAATAAGGACAAAAGTGTTCGATCGATCTAAGGATGGTGTTGGATCAATCGAACTTTTGGAACTTTATGCTTTTGGGTCAAGGCTTGGATCTATCTTGAAGTGCCTAGATCGATCATTGTTCGATCGATCGAACCTTGAACTTGGATCGATTAAACTTTGCTGCTTGCCACCTTTGGCTTCATTTGCTTCCTTCTTTCTCCACTTTGCTCCTTTCTTTGATTAATCCCAGAATTGTTGCAATTCAGCTCTAATTTAGCTAAGTTCGCTTATTTTCGGGATAAGTGCCTGAAAAAGGAAATAATACGAAATCAATCTAAACGGTAAAGTAAGATAGATAAAGGTACTAGAATGCCTAAGTTTAAGGGGTTTAAATACGCACTTTTCAGTGCTCATCACACCCCCAAACTTAAATATTGCTAGTCCGTAGCAATGAACTAGAAAGTAAATGAATGAAATAAACAACTATACAAGTATGAATCTAGAAAATAATAAATAGATAACGCCACTTTCGTAGGGAACACGATTGCACTTAGCATATGCAACAAGCCTTTTAAACCCCTAGGTTACCCCTAGTAGACGAGTGAAGTCTTGTAAGGGTTTCCAGAAATGGTATCCACGAACATTAATCTCATTCTTTCAAAAGAGGCACCAATATTGCAAACAAGCATTGGGAGAAAACTACCCCAAGTATGCAATTTTTCAACCCTTTCTAAGCAATCTCCCAAAATTTCAACATCAAGCAAGCATGTATGGTCCTCCACACATTAAGAAAATGATCATGCAAATCAAAACAACTCTAGAATCCTTTTCAGTGGACCGGCATCAAATGTGTTGCTATCTAAACCAACTAAAGAATTAATCACATCCTTACTCTCAAACTACCACACAAATCTAGTATCGACCATGAAGACAAAAAGTGGACCTTTTATTAAAGCTTTATTATTCTAGGTGCGCTTATTCTTTTTACCCGAATTTTTTTATTTTTTTATTTATTGAGGATCAAAGATGGAAGTATAGTGCAATGTGTTGATCTATTAAGCTTTCTAGCGATTCATGAGGTCGAGCGTTATGTCATGACTCCCAAACCAGACGGCTTTAGGGTATTAGGCATTCAAATACCCCTACAGACTTACAAGCTCAAATCAACTAGGCTACAAATCAATAGAATAACCATCTAATCATTTCCTACTTCTCACCTTTTTGGGAGAGGTCCTCACTTTTAATGCATTTGCTTCTTCGTTTTTTTTTTTTTTTAATTCAATTATTAACCTAGAGTTTGTGCCCTCCACCTTTCAGCGCGAGAATCCTTATGGTACAAATTACTTAGTGCAATTAGTTAATGTTTGCTTTTGGCTAATTCAAAATTTGAGCATGATTTGTGTATTTGAGGGATATTTCTATGATTGGTCCATATCTTGCTATAATTTTGATCTTTTGAGGACTATATTGCTTAAAATTTAAAAATTGCTTGACTTGAGAGTCCAATACTCCTTGTATGCCTTATGAATGCCATTTAGGAGTAAATTTTTTGAAAGATTGATATCTTGCTTGCACTTATGGTCCACATCATCCTGATTTTGTGATTATTTTGAGATTCACTCTAGGATTCTACAATAGCACAGGTGCACACTTGCATTCATTTGTGGGGTACATGCTTTGTTGATTCTTCAATTGGTGATATCCCAATTGGGCTAGTAGTGCATTGAAAGCTTTCATTCTTGATAAAGGTGGATAACAACCCCTTTTCTCTAAGTAGCCGGGATTCTAGCCTCATCAAGCACTGAACTTCTCGCGCCGAAAGGTGAAGGGCCCAAACTCTAGGTTAATAATTGAATTCAAAAAAAAAAAAAAAAAAAAAAAAAAAAAAAAAAAAAAAAAAAAAAAAAGAAGAAGAAGAAGAAGAAGCAAAAGCAATAAAAGTGAGGACTTCTCCCAAAATGGTAAGAAGTAGGAAATGATTAGATGGTTGTTGTCTTGATTTGTAGCCTAGTTAATTTGAGCTTGCAAGTCCGTAGGGGTATTTAAATGCCTAATGCCCTAAAGCCATCTGGTTTGGGAGTCATTGACCTAACGCTCGACCTCATGAATCGCTAGAAAGCTTAATAGATCAACACATTGTACTATACTTCCATCTTTGATCCTCAATTAAAAAAAAAAAAAGAATAAGCGCACATAGAACAATAAAGCTTTAATAAAAGGTCCACTTTTTGTCTTAATGATCGGTATTAGATTTGTGTACTAGTTTGAGGGTAAGGATGTGATTAATTATTTAGTTGGCTTAAATAGCAACACATTTGATGCCGGTCCACTCAAAAGGATTCTAGAGTTGTTTTGATTTGCATGATCATTCTCTTGATGTGTGTAGGACCATACTTGCTTGCTTGGTGTTGAAAATTTGGGAGATTGCTTAGAAAGGGTCGAAAAATTGCATACTTAAGGTAGTTTTCTCCCAATGCTTGTTTGCAATATTGGTGCCTCTTTTGAAAGAACACGAGACTTCACTCGTCCACTAGGGGTAACCTAAGGGTTTAAAAGGCTTGTTGCATATGCTAAGTGCAATCGTGTTCCCTACGAAAGTGGCGTTATCCATTTATTGTTTTCTAGATTCATACTTGTAAAGTTGTTTATTTCATTCCTTCACTTTCTAGTTCATTGCTAGGGACTAGCAATATTTAAGTTTGGGGGTGTGATGAGCACTGAAAAGTGCGTATTTAAACCCCTTAAGCTTAGGCATTCTAGTACCTTTATCTATCTTACTTTACCATTTTAGATTGATTTCGTATTATTTCCTTTTTCAAGCACTTATCCCGAAAATAAGCTAACTTAGCCAAATAAGAGCTTAATTGAAGCAATTCTGGGATTAATCAAAGAAAGGAGCAAAGTGGAGAAAGAAGGAACCAAATGAAGCCAAAGGTAGCAAACAACAAAGTTCGATCGATCCAAGTTCAAGGTTCGATCGATCGAACAATGATCGATCTCAGCACTTCAAGATAGATCTAAGCCTTGACCCAAAAGCATAAAGTTCCAAAAGTTCGATCGATCCAACACCATCCTTCGATCCATCGAACACTTTTGTCCTTATTCAAATGTTTGATCCTATCCACAGCTGTACCACCCACTAACCACTTTTGTCCTTTTCCTATAAATATCTCCCATAAATATCTCGGATTTGTCTTTTTCCAAAAAGCTTAGCTAGTTGGATCGATCCAGCCTATGTTCGATCGATCTCACTTACTTTCGATCGATCCAAGTTCAAGGTTGGATCGATTGAACTTCCTCCAGTGCGAAAAAGTTAAAATTCCATCTCATTGAAAGTTGTCCTTTATCCAATCATTAGGGAATATGGTGTGCACGACCCCAGCTCATTTTAGGTGTCATTTTGACCTACCTATATAAGGATAAGGATTGCTTTTACATATGGGGAGCTATAATTATTTTCATATCATCTCTTAGAGAGGAAGTTTAGAGGGAGAGGAGGCTAGAGACACCATTGGAGACTCTTCATCAACAAGGAGCAGATTTCAACCATGGAATTAGCCCTTGAGGGTTGGAACATCATCACTATGAGTGGCTAGACGTCCTCTTGGGGCTAGAGTTAGCCCCAAACATGTCTTCTATATCTTAATCTTGTGTATTATTTAGGGATTAGTATTGTAATTAATGTTTTGACACTTTCATACATATAGATCTTGTTTATTCAATGATTTATGTGGTTTAAATGCTTCAAATCAATCATTTCATTCTATCCATATGTATATGTATGCTG
Organism: Cornus florida; assembly: GCF_030987335.1. NCBI lineage: Eukaryota > Viridiplantae > Streptophyta > Magnoliopsida > Cornales > Cornaceae > Cornus > Cornus florida. The sequence goes on from NW_026775571.1 coordinate 43,995,068, forward strand.
GAACTGATGTTCATGTGTTTACCTCTATTTCTTATGTAATTGATGCATGTCTATGTGTATTAATGTTATGGATTTAGGGATTGTCAAAACATTGTGCTTAAACGAATGCTCTTGTGATTTTTTAGATGATCCATGCTCACTTCTTGATGGATTATGCCTCTCTCTTAGCTTAGTTAGTTTAATTTCATGCCATTAGTTTAATTGTAGTGTAGTGATAGCATAATTGTTAGATAAGAGGACAATCCATGCTAGTCGTTTGATGTTCCATACTTTTGAATGCAAGTAGCATATGTCTCTAACCTTGTGGTATATTTGGCTTGTGAGCTTAATGAAAAGATTAATGACTTGCTAGATATATTGTGCTTTTCACATATTGATTAGACAATGTATGCTTAAATTGGTCACCCTTGCTAATTGAATCAACCAAGCACACACACATAAATATTGCCACACACTTTACCCTCATTAGTCACTAGTTGGAAGTGTAGAAAAGCATTGTTTGGTGGTGACCTCTAGACCCCAAGATCTCTCTCTCGCTCTTGCTTACTCTTTGTTACATTCAATTACTTAGTTTAATTTAGTTGCTCTCTAGTTTACTTAACCAACCAACCATTTGTTGATCACTCGACTTACCAACCCTAGTTGCATTTTCACATTCAAGTACGACTCCAATCCCTTGGGACGACCGCTTCTCACTCATACTACATAGTGTAGGTGTTAAACGGTTTATAAATTTAACTATGATGCCTACTTGACACTAATTTCCAAACTCAAAGTGTTGTGCATTATTTTGTGCACACCTAGGGCTAAGCACCATAGTTTTTGCATCTCTATGAATAGTGGGCCAAAAGAGCCCTCTTTGAAGAACCTTCAAGGCGGTCTTCTTTGCACTAAAATGCCCGCCATATGCAAGAATATAACAACACACTAGGACACTTGGAATTTCACTCTTTGGAATGCATCTTCTCATAATTTGATCCGGACAATATCGGTATAAGATAGGGTCTTCCCAATAGTAATTCCAGATGTTGGCAAAGAAACGATTCTTTTCGTTCTTCGGCCAAGAAGTTGGTAGCTTTCCTACTGCCAAATAATTCACAATGTCAGCAAACCAAGGCATTTTTTCATTAGAAATTTGAAAGAGTTGTTCATCCAGAAAAGAGTCACAGATTGGTAGACTGGGGAAAGGCTCTATCGATAACCTAGAAAGATGATCGGCAACCACATTTTCGGAGCCTTTCTTGTCCTTGATTTCAAAATCGAATTCCTGAAGAAGCAAAATCCATCTAATTAGCCTAGGTTTTGTTTCCCTTTTTGTCAATAGTTGCCTCAAGGCGGCATGATCAGAATAAATGATAACCTTGGACCCTAAGAGATAAGAACAAAATTTATCAAGAGCATATACTACGGCAAGTAATTCTTTCTCGGTAGTGGAGTAATTCAATTGAGCTCCCGAGAAAGTTTTACTTGCATAGTATATGGCACAAGGAAACTTACCCACTCTTTATCCCAAAACTACCCCCATGGCATAATCAGAAGCATCACATATGATTTCAAATGGCAATGACCAATTAGGAGGTTGCATGATAGGAGCAGATGATAATAATTCACGCAATTTATGAAAAGCGTCTAGGCATGCTTGATCAAAGACGAAAGGAGTTTCCTTGGCAAGAAGATTGCACAAGGGTCGAGCAATTTTACTAAAGTCTTTGATAAAACTGCGGTAACAGCCAACATGACCTAGAAATAAGCGAACCTCTCTCAACGTTGAAGGTGGAGGCAATTCAGAAATAAGCTCGACCTTCGCATTATCTACCTCTATTCCTTTCCTTTAAATAACGTGACCCAAAACAATACCTTCTTGAACCATGAAATGGCTTTTTTCCCAGCTAAGTACAAGGTTGGTTTCACAACATCTCTTAAGCACTAGATCTAAGTTTTTGAGGCATGCATCAAATGAAGATCTAAAAATAGAAAAATCATCCATGAAGACCTCTAGATACTCTTCCACCATATCCGAGAAAATTGACATCATACACCTTTGGAATGTAGTGGGTGCATTGCACAAACCAAAAGGCATCCGTCTATAAGCAAATGTGCCGAATGGACAAGTAAAAGTGGTTTTCTCTTAGTCCAATGGGTCAAGGGCTACTTGATTGTACCCCGAATAGCCATCAAGGAAGCAATAATATTATTGCCCGGCCAATCTCTCTAGAATTTGATCAATAAATGCCAAAGGGAAGTGATCCTTTCTAGTGGCGGCATTTAATTTGCTGTAATCAATACATACACACCATGAATTGGCATTACGCTTAGAGATTTCCTTACCCTTTGCATTCTCAACCACCGTAATCCCCGATTTTTTGGGAACTACTTGAGTTGGACTCACCCATTTGCTATCGGAGATTGGGTAAATGATTCCAGCATCTAAGAGTTTGACTTCCTTCTTAACTACTTCCTTCATGTTTGGATTAAGTCTCCTTTGGGCATCCCTAAAGGGTTTTACATCATCTCCCATAAGTATGCGATACATACAAATAGAGGGGTCAATTCCCTTAAGATCCACCACACTCCATCCCATGGCTTCCTTATTTTCTTTAAGCACACTTAAGAGAGCATAACCGGAAGAGTCTCTTTTGGTCCTAAGAATGCATACTTGAGATTGGATGGTAGAGTTTTAAGCTCAAGAATTGATGGAGAGACTAAAGATGAGACCGGTGGAGTACTAGAGAATAGAGGAAGAGGTTCTATTGGAGTTTTCCAAGATGGAAAATCTAAGCTTGGAACAGATTCCATGAGATTGCTTATTTCATTCATTAAATTTTCATCATCAAATCCACAACTTCCATACATTTCAAGAAGGCAAGAGGCTAGAGGATCATCGGATAAAAGAGATGAAAGACTATCCCCAATTGGTTGTTTCATTACCATTATTGGAATTGCTTCCTCAACAACCTCATCTAACACATCTACAAGGCAACACTCCTTCTCATCCATGGGATGTCGACTTACATGGAAAACATTAAGTTTGATCATCATATTGCCAAAAGAGAGGTCTATTATCCCGGATCTACAATTAATTGTTGCATTTGCGGTGACAAGGAATGGTCTTCCCAAGATGATTGAGATGTGGTTAGAAGGATGAGTAACCGATTCGGTATCAAGAACTACGAAATCAACCGGAAAGTAGAATTTATCTACCTTGACAAATATGCCCTTAACCATGCCCCTAGGTGTCTTGACGGATCTATTGGCCATTTGAAGCACCACCAAGGTTGGCTTCAATTCATTCAACCCTAATTGGATATATACGGAGTAAGGAATCAAGTTAACACTTGCACTTAAGTCAAGAAGAGCTCTATGAATTTCATGAGTTCCAATCACACAAGAAATAGTCAGAGCACCAGGATCTTTAAACTTAAGTGGAGTGTTTTGTTGAATAATGGAGCTCACTTGTTCCATCAGCAACACTTTTTTAGGGCTTAGTCCCTTGCTCTTCCTCTTTTGTGTGCAAAGATCTTTCAAGAATTTTGCATAAGGTGGAATTTGCTTAATGGCATCCAAAAGAGGAAGATTGCTATTGACTTGCTAAAAAACTTCCATCATGTCATGTGTTTTCCCTTCTTGCCTCCCATGAGGCTAAGTTTCCTTTTAAGCATAAGGGAATGGAGCTTTTGGCTCACAAGACTTTATAATTTGAGAAGATGATGGAGAAGATTGAGAATTCTGATTAGGATCATTTTCATTCAAAGGAGTAGGAGTAGAATTTGAAATTGGATGGGTAATAACTTTAGGTTGCACCATTTCACTATCTTCCTTTGGTAGCTCAACCCTATTGTCCATTATCTTACCACTTCTCAAGGTGGTGATGGCTTGCGCTTGAGCTTGGGCTAAATACCCCGATGTAGGGTTTGCTTCTACATAAAATTGGGCCTTTGGATTCCTCTCGGGTTGACTAGATAATTTCCCAATCTCTCTTGCATTCAATGCATTAGCTATGGTCCCAATTTGGGATTCAAGCTTTGATATAGATTGGGAGTGGGAACGTAACAAGTTGGTATCCTTTTCTAAGTTACCCAAAGCCATCAAGACGTTATCTTCAAATGTGGAATTACTACAAAGTGCTTGAGGATAATGAAAGCCAACTTGGGAATCATATATTTGAGGATGTGAGAAGTCATTCATTCTTTGATGATGAAAAGAAGAAGAAACGAACCCTTGAGAACCTCCATTTCTTTTATAAGGTGGAATGTATTTTCTTCGAAGATTTTTAGCTTGATAAGGGTTTTCATTCCACAATGGAACATATGCTTTTGAATAAGGTGATCGGTTGAGTCGATTACAATTATAAATCAACCTTCGCAATAGCACGAATCATTGTAAAATAGGGCTATTGGTTGGGTAAGTTGAACCACTGGGACTGCGCTAATCTATGGCAACCTAAGTGTCTAGAGTCTTTTTAGAATGATAGAGCTGTTCATAGAGGATTTGTTGGTTGTCACTTAAGCTATGAAATTAAAGTGCCTAAAGTAAAAGTTTGCAAGAGTTGAGGGGAGATGAAATACAAGTAAATAGGACTAGGGAAGTGAATCCGCCTCCATCCCTATACACATGCTAGATCAGAGCTAAATCGGGGGAAAACAATATATATATATAGTCATGATACATAACACACTTGGTTGCTATAATATCCTCAAGAAATTCATTAAATCTGAAGTAAGCATAATCCATCAAAGGTTAACATGTTTAGACTACCTAACTAAAGTGTAGCTTAACCATATTTACTTGAATGAAAGACTATCAAGCCATAGATAAAATGATGAAGCACATGAAGGCAAGAAATAAGCATAAATCATCAAAGGTTTCACCTAAGCAATGATCTATCAAAGTCCTCCAACTCCATGCCATTAAAACAATTCCATAATCTTACTACCATTGTCACCATGAGAGTGCAAGCAACATGATTAAAAGAATAAACCATCAAAAGATAATTAACTCAACATTAATCATTTAAATACATGAAGATCCATTACAAAAGGCAAGATACTCTAGACCATGAAAAGACCAAAGATTATACATTGCAATCCCCAAAATAGAACTATACTAGGACATGCTTACAAGGGAGGGGCTTCATCACCTCCCTAGAAGGAGGTTTAGTTACCCATGGGAGCCTTAGAAGAAGGAAGAAGCTTGGTTGGAACCTCCATTTTCGAGCTCCCTTTCCTTAGCTTCAAGAACTCTCTCTTTTTCCTCCTCTTTCTCTCTCCATAAATCTTGCTAAGATGAGATATGATTTGTTTGTGTGGTTCCCCTCCTTTGTATATACATCTCTCTCCACCAAACAAGGCACAAAAAACCACCAAAAGACATCTCCAACCAACCCATAAAGATGGAAATCAGAGATGAGAGAAACAAGGTGCAAGTGGGCTGAAGTGATGGTTCCCGGAGAGGAATCTGCCCGGAGTTCGAGCGCTCGAACTAAGCACTTCGAGCGCTCGAACTAGCACTTCGAGCGCTCGAACTAAGGACTTCGAGTGCTCGAAGTTAGTCCAGTGAGCTCCTTCTTCTTGACCTGCTTTGCACAACTTTGGTAGAACAGCCATAACTTTTCGTTCCGAACTCCAAATGATGAACCGTTTGAAGATTTTGAAAGTTAAATCAAAGCTCTAAATATGTCATGTTTAAATGGAAGTCCAGTTCTCAAGTTTTATGGGTCAGAAATGGCGAGCAAAGTCAGATTCTGCTGCTGCCAGAACTTAGCCTTGAGCATATTGCTATTCAAAGATTGAATAAAACACCATTTTTGCTCCTTTTTGGCCAATGAACCTGAAAATAAATAAAAGCATGCAAATAAAGATAATTTATAAAGAATAATCAAAAAATGGATTTAAATAATGCAGCTAAGGGCGCTTGAATATGCAATATTCAACGCTTATCATAAGGGTGAGCAAACGTGGCATTAACTTGTTTAAAGTGTTCATTAATAACATATCCATGGGGACAGTTGAAAGTAGTATGCAAAACACTTGAACATGTCATGCAAGGCTCACAAAGATGAGTTGTATGATTAAAAGGAGACATATTGGTAGCCAGTTTTTGATTCAACAAGAATTGATCAAGTTTTCGAGAAAGAGTTTTAACCTCGGCTACAATTTCCCTTGAATTATCAATTTGACACACTGTTACACTTTACTCTTTTTTATAAAACCATGGTCAAGCCGAGAAGTGTAATATTTGTGCAAACAATTTTCACTCATTTTTTTAAAGAGGTGCCAAATGTCATCTTCATGTTTTCCAAAATATGAACCCCCACATGAGGTATCAACTATGTCCTTCTGCATGTCGGATAGGCTTTCATAGAAGTATTGGACAACTAGCCATTTTGGAATACCATGGTGTGGACACTTTCTTAGCAAGTCATTCAATCTCTCCCACACCTCATACAACAACTCTCCTTCCCTTTGAGAAACTTCTCTAATTGAAGCACACATTACATTGGTTAAACTTACGGAGTAAATTTTTTTAAAAAAACTCATTTTGCATTTGTGCCCAAGATGTTATTGAATTCACCCCTAAAGTATTGAACCAATGCTTTGCTTTATTTTTAAGTGTGAAAGGGAAGAGGGGTAATTTAAGAACTTCCTCTGGGACATCCATGTACCTCATGGTGGAACATAGTTCAAGAAATTCATTGAGATGCCTATATGGTTCCTCTTCATCCAAGTCATAAAAAGAGTGGACACATTTGAATGGTCTCGGGCTTGATTTCATATTGATTAGCCTCAAAATTAGGCAACACAATGTAAGTAGGTGCATGGTATACATCAAGATTATAATGATCACGAATGACCATTGGAGGGATTGGAGCTTGAACTCCGGGGTCATGTTGATTAAGAGGTAGGTTATGCATGAAACGTGGGTCAAAGTAGCCAAGATTACCCTCTAGGTTTTCCATGTGAATGCCTAGAATGTATGACAGGACAAGGTCTATACAAGGCTACAAATGACACATAAATAACCACTAAACAAGCAAGCACTCCTCCTTCACAACAAATCAACAATCAACAAACTTCCTCCACATACAATGTTCTCATACTCCAATGCTTTGATAACAATTGAAAGCAAAGTAAATAGCCTCCACGCTGGCTCACGATTTATCTAAGAATTTAAAAACAAGCCTCCATGCGGGCCAACAATTTAACTAAGGGATTGAGTAAGAAAGTCTCACAAAGGTCCTTTAGCACTTCAACTCTAAATTTAAAGCTTAGCTTAGCAAATTTTTATTTTTTATTTTTAGCACTTTTCCTTACTTGCTTAGCTCCTTTACTTGATGGCTCCTTTGCTTGTCTCCTAGCTCAATACTCCTTATCAAAGATGAACAAACACAATAAGTAATCTAAAGGAAAAATAAAGTAAAGACACGATCAAAAGAGTACTAATTTCTAATTGATTCCACAAATATAACGTTGCCTAATCCCCGGCAATGGTGCCAAAAACTATGGTGCTTAGCACTAGGTATGCACAAAGTAATGCACAACACTTTGAGTTTGGAAATTAGTGTCAAGTGGGCATCATAGTTAAATTTATCAACCGCTTAACACCTATACTATGTAGTATGAGTGAGAAGGGGTCGCCCAAAGGGATTGGAGTCGTACTTGAATGTGAAAATGCAACTAGAGTTAGTAGGTCGAGTGATCAACAAATGGTTGGTTGGTTAAGTAAACTAGAGAGCAACTAAATTAAACTAAGTAATTGAATGTAACAAAGAGTAAGCAAGAGAGAGAGAGAGATCTTGGGGTCTAGAGGTCACCACCAAGCAATGCTTTTCTACACTTCCAACTAGTGACTAATAAGGGTAAAATGTGTTGCAATATTTGTGTGTGCGTGCTTGGTTGATTCAATTAGCAAAGGTGACCAATTTAAGCATACATTGTCTAATCAACTTGTGAAAAGCACAATATATCTAGCAAGTCATTAAACCTTTCATTAAGCTCACAAGCCAAATACACCACAATGTTAGAGACATATGCTACTTGCATTCAAAAGTATGGAACATCAAATAACTAGCATGGATTGTCTTCTTATCTAACAATTATGCTATCACTACACTACAAATAAACTAATGGCATGAAATTAAACTAACTAAGCTAAGGGAGAGGCATAATCCATCAAGAAGTGAGCATGGACCATCTAGAAAATCACAAGAGCATTCTTTTAAGCACAATGTTTTGACAATCCCTAAATCCATAGCATTAATACACATAGTCAGGTATCAGTTACACAAGAAATAGAGGTAAACACATAAACATCTGTTCTAGCATACATAGACATATGGATAGAAGGAAATGATTGATTTGAAGCATTAAACCACATAAATCATTGAATAAACAAGATCTATATGTATGAAAGTATCAAAACATGAATTACAACACTAATCCCTCAATAACACACAAGATTAAGATATAGAAAACATGCTTGGGGCTAACTTTAGCCCCAAGAGGATGTCTAGCCACTCATGATGATGATGCTCTAACCCTTAAGGGCTAATTCCATGGTTGAAATCTGCTCCTTATTGATGAAGAGTTTCCAATGGTGTCTCTAGCCTCCTCCCCCTCTAAGCTTCCTCTCCAAGAGATGATATGAAAATAATCATAGCTCCCCTTATGTAAAAGCAATCCTTATCCTTATATAGGTAGGTCAAAATGACACCCAAAATGAGCTGGGGTCGTGCACGCCATATTCCCTAATGATTGGATAAAGGACAACTTTCAATAAGACGAAATTTTAACTTTTTCGCACTTGAGGAAGTTCGATCGATTGAAACTTGAACTTGGATCGATCAAAAGTAAGTGAGATCGATCGAACTTAGGCTGGATCGATCCAATTGGCTGAGCTTTTTGGAAAAAGACAAATCTGAGATATTTATGGGAAAAGGACAAAAGTGGTTAGTGGGTGGTATAGCTGTGGATAGGATCAATCATTCGAATAAGGACAAAAGTGTTTGATCGATCGAAGGATGGTGTTGGATCGATCGAACTTTTGGAACTTTATACTTTTAGGTCAAGGTTTGGATCTATCTTGAAGTGCTGAGATTGATCATTGTTCGATCAATCGAACTTTGCTGCTTACCACCTTTGGCCTCATTTGCTTCCTTCTTTCTCCACTTTGCTCCTTTCTTTGATTAATCCCAGAATTGCTTCAATTAAGCTCTTATTTGGCTAAGTTAGCTTATTTTCGGGATAAGTGCCTGAAAAAGGAAATAATACGAAATCAATCTAAAACGGTAAAGTAAGATAGATAAAGGTACTAGAATGCCTAAGCTTAAGGGGTTTAAATACGTACTTTTCAGTGCTCATCATAAATGATCCTTCCTAGTGGTAGAATTAAGTTTCCGGTAGTCAATACACATACGCCACCCAATGGTGGTGCGTTGTGGCGTAAGCTCTCCTACTGAATTTTCTACAATAGTGAGACTGGATTTCTTATGAACAACTTAAGTGGGGCTTACCCATTTGCTATCAGAGACGGGGTAGATGATTCCTACATCTTGTAGCTTAATTATTTCCTTCATGACCACTTCCTTCATGTTTGGATTCAACCGGTGCTGCACCTCTTTTGAAGGTTTAGCGCCGGCTTCCATATGAATGCGATGCATAGAAATAGAAGAGTCGATTATTTTTAAATCAGCCACTACCCGGCCAATAGCTTCTTTGTGCTCTTGTAGCACTGCTAACAGGCTGTTTTCTTAGTCCTTTAAATGGTCCATGGTGTGTGCCGTCACTAGCACCAACAAAGTTGCAATGAAAGTGTGACCAAGTTTAAATTTATAAAGTGCCACTACTACCTATAACTACTAATATAGCTATGGTGAGTAGGGATCGTCCTAAGAGATTGGGGGCAATGTTAATATGGAAACAAGGTCGGATTAATAGGTCGAGCGATCAAAAGATTGTTTGTTTGGTTAATTAAACTATAATGTAAATAAATTCAATACAAGGCAATTGAAGTAAATAAAGGGTAGAGAACAAGAGAGAGAGAGGCCTTGGGATCTAGAGATCACCACTAAACATCACCATTCTAGACATTTAATGTGTAACGAATGAGGGGAAACATGTATTGCAATACAAGGAGGTGTGATTGATTGAATTAACATGCATGGATTGGCCAATTAAGCATATAATGTCTAAATAACCTAGTGAATAGCACAATATGTCAAATTCAGCCAATATTCCTTCCTTTAAGCTCACAATCAATACATTAACAAGTTAGAGAATTATACTACTTGCATTCATAAGTATGGAACATCAAACAACAAGCATGGATTGTCCTCACATATAATAGAGTAAAATAACTACACTACTGCTAAGCTAAGGACATGAAAATTAATCTAATTAAACTAAGGTAGAGGCACAATCCATCAACAAATGAGTATGAACCATCAAACAAACCACAAGAGTATTCTATTTAAGCACTATGCCTTGACAATATCTAGATTCATAGCATCAATAAGCATAGACATGCATCAATATCACAAATCAAGAGATAAACACATGAACATCTACTCTAGCATACATAGACATATGGATAGAATGAAATAATCAATTGTAAGTATTTATCAACATAAATCATTGTAAGAACAAGATTCATATATAAATCAAATGTCAAGACAACATTATAACACAAATCCCCTCAAAATACAAAGCATCAAGGTCTAGATGGCATACTTAGGGCTAACTCTAGCCCCAAGAAGATGTTTAGCCACTCAATTTTTTTTTTTTTTTTCATAATTGGTTGTAAAATAAAAGAAATATATATTTATAGGTGCACAGAGGGCATACCCTCAGATGAAATTAAAAATAATAAACAATGCTCTTAAGAAAACTCCAATCAAAAGAGCAAAATTAAAACCCATACTAGAGTAGATCTTGAATGTTGAACCACTTCAAACACAGCCTGCCTAGCCACCTCCTTAGGTAATCTATCCACAGAACCATGATATCTACCATTCCGCTCATAAATGCTCTACAAAATAGCCATAAACAATGTGAAGATGTTTAGCCACTTATTGATGTACTCATCCAACCCTCAAGGGCCATCTCCATGGTAGAAATATTCTTCTTCTTGATGGAAACCCTAGAAGAATGGAAGAAATCCCAAAATAGTGTATGTCTCTCTAAGCTCTGGCCTCCTTTCCAAGATATGTGATATGATATTCTAAGTTATATTGAGATTTCTAGATTATGATGTAAAAATGGCTCAAAATCCTTATATATGAAGCTCAAGTGTCACACCCAATGGTCAGGTTTCATGCGCTAGGGTCCCTTCAATGATTACACCACAAGCCATCTTTTAATGAGTTGGACTTTGTTTTATTTTAGACTTAAGGAGGTTCGATCGATCGAATTCAGATAAGATCAATCGAACTATGGCCAAATCCATCGAAGTTAGGCCAGATCGATCAATCCTTTGCAGCGCCTTTTTAGAATAAGACAAATATGAGATATTTTTAGGATATTTTAGGAAAAAGACAAAAGTGGTAGGTGGGGATAAGATCAAGGAAGTTTGATCAATTTGCAGAAAGTTAGATCGATCGAAGATGGAAGTTCTTAAGGATAAAGATAAGGGGTCTAATCCATCTTGATGAGGTGAGATCGATCAATGTGGGATAGATCAAAAGAATACCTAATCGATCGAAGATTGCTGATTTCCACCACTTTGCTTCCACTTTGCTCCATTCTCTCATTCAGCTTGAGATTGCTTCTTTTATGCTCTAATTAGGCTGAATTGACTTATTTTAGGGATAAGCACCTGAAAAGGGCAATAACATGAAATTAGTCTAAAACAGGAAAGTAAGATAGATAAAGATCCTAGAATACTCGAGCTTAATGGGTTTAAATGCGCACTTTTCAGCGCTTATCACACCCCCAAACTTAAATATTGCTATTCCCTAGCAATAAACTACAAAGTATAGGAATGAAATGAGCAATGATAGGCGCTAAATATTACATATGCAAGGGCCCTTTCTTGCATTAGTTAAGTCCATTATTAGAGGATAATTTACAATTTTAATTCAGTTGTGTATTTCTTTCTGATTTCTGGTATTTTTCCAGAGAATGATCAAAGAAGCGGTTTTGACATCATTTGTGTTGAAACACGTGCGCCGTGCCGAGGAGTCATCTTTTAGACCGAACCTCTTATGTTGCAGTTTTTGTGAAGCCATGGCTTTGTGTTCATTGTGCTTCTGAATAGAAGCATGTCGACGATCTGGTTTGATGAAGCTTGCAAGAAGCATGGTCAAAGCTGCAAAGGCAAGTTCCCACGGGCACCCGCCGCGCCCCCTCTACTCTCTGCCAACTTTCGCGGGCCCTTGATTAGCCCCCGCAGAAGCTCCCACTAAACACTCCAGCATTGCCCTTGCAAACCCAAGCCCCCACAGGCGCCCGCTGGCGCCTCCCGGGCGCCCGTGGAACTGCAGCAAGTAGTTCAACTGCCCCTGATTTTCATCATTTTAGTCCCCTTATCCTTCTTTTGTGTGGTCTAGCTTCATGCAGAGGGGGGAGCTCGGGATGGTGAGTATGTGGAGTAGGTTTTGGACGGATAAAGAGGGGAAGGTGATCTTATATGAGGGCTAACACATTTTTAGCTAAGTTCTAGAGAGGAAGAAAGGTGTTCTTGAGGTCTTGGGTTCTAGCTTCCTTGAGGTGCAAAAATGGAGGGTGGACTTGCTTTTTCCTCTTCATTCCTTGCAGTGATGGGTAACTAAACCTCTATCTAGGGAGGTGATGAAGCCTTCCCTTGTAATCATGTTCTAGATTAAGCTCTATTTTGGGGATAATAATGTATAATTTTTTGTCTTTTCATAATCTAGAGCATATTACCTCTTGTAATGAATTTTAATGTTTATAAATGATTGTTGTAAGTTAATTATCTTGTCTTAGATGGTTTCTTATATTAATCATAATGCTTGCATTTTCATGGTGATAATGGAAATAAGATTATGAATGGTTTTCATGGCATGTTGATAGAGAAACTTGATAGTCCATTACTTAGGTATTCCCTTTGATGGTTTATACTTGATTCCTAGCTTGATGTGCTTTATCATTTGATTAAAGGCTTGATGATCTTTTGTTTAAGATAGTATGTTTGATGCTACACCCTAGTTTAGGTAGTTCGAATGTATAAACTTTTGATGGATCATTCTTGTTTTGATTTGATGAACTTCTCAATGATTATAGGGCAACCATGTGTTGTTATATAATTCTTGACCAACATTTATATTCTCTTGAAAGAACTCTTAGATGAACCCTTAGGGAATCTGTAATACCCCTAATTTTAAAAGGATAGTCCTGGTATATATTTTATTGTTTCTAATGCATTTTCACTTGTTGACGTGCATATGTGTTAATTTTATTGCTTTAATTATGGTTTATTATTTACTTGTTTTCTTTATTGGGGTTTTTGTTGTGAGTTTAATTGAATTTACTTATTTAAATTGTTCTATTTTAGTTAGTGTAATTATTGTAATTATTTGGTTGTTTTAATTAACTTAATTAGAGGGTTGTTTTAATTGATTTAAGTTTAACTAATGAATTGTTTAAATGTATTTATTTTATTAAATATAATTGTTTTCTAAACTTAACGTGACTGTAGGGTTGGTTGCATGTATGGTTTATACATAAGTAGACGACATTGCTATTATAAACTAGTTGGGTTTTACGGGCCGAGTTTCAGTTTAGGGTTTAGGTGGACTTAGGTTTAAGGTGGCCTATAAATACATGTAGGGTTTCAGTTTAGGGTTTGGGAACCCAATTCACGGCGTACAGAAAATAGAGAGACGTGTAGAGGAATCTGGGAGAGAACAGAGAGGGGAAAACAAAAAAGGGTTACTGGAAAAGTTTAGAAGGAAGACGTTGAGATTTTTGGAACCGAATGTCACAGGCAAGTTCTAATACTAACTCTACCTCTTTGGCCTATGTTCTTTGCATCCCTAATTAAATTCCAGGATGAAATAAATTTAATTTAATTTGTTTTAACTTGGTTTGCACGGTTATTTGGTTTTTAAAACAGTATGTGTTTTCTGTATCTGTAACTTGTTCGTTTTTAAACGGTTTTGCATAACTCTTATTCTAATGATAATTGATTAATGTCTAATGAGTTTAAATAGTTCTGGATGATGTTTCTGTGCATCGTTACTACAATCCCAGGTGAAAGTAAACCGTTAAATTAATTTTTGGTTGCATAGAAATTGTTCAACATCGTGTGTGTTACCGATTGGGTTTTTGGCTTGTTTTAAATCTGTTTGGAAATTCTTGTTCCGATTAGTTTTAATTAATGAACAATGAATTTAATTAACTTTGGAACACTCTAGGACTGAGTTTTAATCAATAATAAACTTGGGTTGAGGAATACAGTTGCTGGACATCGCCAGAATTGGAAACGAAGACGCACAGGGAAGAGCCTGCTCTAATTAGAGTAGAGTAGGCTCAACAAAAGGGTAGAGCAGGCTTTACCTTAGGTAAAGACGGCTCTATGGGAGTCTAGAGGTGGCTCCATCATGGGGGAGCCGGCTCTACCTTGTTGTGGAGGCAGCTCCACCTTTTGCGGAGCCGGCTCCTTTGATTTTTGCTTCCAGTTTGAAGTTTCTGCGAGACCTGGGCTACGGGGATTGAATTCTTGACATTCTAGGATGAAAATAGAGTGTTTCAAAAGGTATTCAGAAGGGTCTAAACTTGTGTTAAATTTTCAGAAGGCCTAGTAATTCATAATCTTCCATAAGAAGCTAAAAGAAGGAACAACCAGAAACTCTTAGGAAAGAGATCAATATTACTGTGATGCAGATAATTCAAGTTGCTTGTTTTAAAATTAGCATTTGAACTAGGAATTTTAAGTTTAAATCATATGACAGTGGTATAGGATTAAGCATCACAATTAATATAATGTCAGTTATGCTTAACAGGAAATTAGTTGATGTTTACAAGTCATTATGTATAATCAACTAACCGGATGATATGGAGTAGTTTAAACGAGCATGTTAATTTTGATATTGATATTAGTATGCTGATAGGGGATTAAAGAATGGATTACACTTATCATCTACGTTCTTAAACTGTTAGAGAATCATGTGTTGTTCATATATAACAAGCTTGCAATTTATATATTCTTGTTGTACTTGTTATAGATGTGTGGATATTGATATTTATAATATCATCTGTATTATTAACAGTTGGATGGATGGTGTTATACTTGTTATGGATTGGTTGATATTGATTTTATTTCATTATTTGTATTATCAACATTGGATGGATGGTTTGTACGCACCGGTATGGGATGGTGACATACTAGGGGGATTAGCTCAAAAACGCTAAGTCCTACCTACTCTGGATTAAGGGATGGATTAACTACAAAAGTTAAGTCCTACCTGTATTTTGTGTCAGATCACTAAATAGTTGAGTGACACTTTTAGTTTGGAACGGATTTTAAATATATTTTTTTGGTGCCACGATATGAGCCTGAGTCTCAGAGTCGTTTGCTAGGGAGCATATATGCATTGGGATGCATAGCTGGCTATAATGGTTGGATGTGTACCCTGCTAGGTCTAGGTAGTCATGCCCATCTCAGGTGCATTTTGCATGGTGCCTAGTAGTCAAGTTAAGACGGGCCTGTAGTCCAGTGAGCGTTCTGTAGTGTGATTATATATATATGTATCTGCAGACTATTTAGTTATTGTTGGATTGGTTAGGATGTACATGCGTATCGGGTCTCTGCTTGGGTAGTAGTAGTATAGAACTTGCTAGTGGACCTGACGCACTTATTATTTTTCAGGTATTGGATGTTTGAGGTCTCAGAGCTTGTTCGAGCTGAGCAGAGACGATCTTTCATTCTACCGACGATGTAGGACTTCTTTCCAGATATTCGATTTAGGCTTTTATCTTCAGTTATTTATTTTCATTCGGTTTGGATTTTTATTAGGGGTCCACTGGAGATGGATTCCCGAGTTGTAAACTTATAAAGTTTGGATTGTCAGAGTTTAAATATTTATATTTGAGAATTTTTAATTTAGTATTCCTTCAGCTTATTATTATTTCTTAAATTCATTTTGTATTCTGTGTTCGATTAAATATTAATTGTTTGATATTCTTTGGATCTGTGCTCGGACTTGATCACCCGTGGCTCTAGAATCGAGGGGTATCACAGTTGGTATCTGAGCACTCCAGGTTCAAGTGTCTCTAGGATTCTGTTGAATAAGTCTTCCGCGTAGCGTTCTCTCTTGTTTAGAGCTTTAAGATTAGGATTCGTTGAATTCCTGTAGGGTCCGTTTACAATCATATTGATGTTTGTCTTTCTATGTTAACAGTATGTTTAATGCTAGAAGAGGACAGAACATGAACAGTCGACAGAGGAGACTGGCACGTAGGCAGCAAGAACGCCTGCGACGTCGGCAAATGGGGGAAGAGTAGCAAATGCCTAGGTTTCAGGAGGAAGATGGTCAGTTGCAGATAGAGCATGAGGAAATTTAGCATACTCAGGAGTCTCAGCAACAGGCCTACAATCAGGGCAGGGATCCAGAGGATTCTTCTTAGTTAGTTTACATCATTGCTCAGGCTGTAGCTGCAGGCGTAGCAACGGCACTTCAGAGTCAGCTACATGTGCAACAAACACTTGAAGTAGTACCAGTGGTGCAGAATATGGTTAAAGTTCATTGTTTTGGCTGCGGAGAAGATGGGCATACATCCAACCAATGTCCTGAGTTAGCCCAGAGATAGTAGAATGGGGTACCACAGGCAGAACGGGATCAACTACGGTCTAACCAACAGAGGAGGCCATTTGGTACTTTTAGGGGTACTTGCTATACTTGTGGAGAGTACGGTCACACGGCTAGGCAGTGTCCTAGACGAGGAGGTATCGGGCCATCCCAGCAGGAAGGTACTAAACCGCAAGGAGGATGGCTCTTTTAAGAGTGATTTTTGGTTATTGATAGTGGAGGAGATTTTAATAAAAGTACGGTATGGATTTAAACACACACACTAGTTGTATGTTAAAGATTATTTACGATTATTCATTTGACAGTTTATGATTTGGAAAAGTTCTTAATAAAGTAAACTAGCGGTTTTAGCTATTTTTGAATTGTGCTGTGTGATAGTATGTTTTGTGGTACATATGGTTTTTATTAAACTATAGTGGGATGATTATGTTGTATTAATAGATGATTATCCCAGTGGAGTGATTGGGGTTTGTGGAACAGGCAAGCAAATAGTTGCTTGCAAATATATGGTGTGGAGACAGGTTGAGTACCAAGAAGTTTATAAGAGAACTTGTGTAAATCAATATGGTAGGTTTGGTTTAGAAGGAGGAATTCCCAGGGTAGAATAATAATCTAAATTGGGATGATTATGGAGCATTTCGTTTTACCTTATGTGTTTTTCTCTACGAAGTATTTAGAAACATGGGATTTTCATGGATTGGTTGGTGACACGCGTATGCAGTAGACCTCAGGATATTTCTACATGGTTGGGCAATACTGCCATTTTTCATGAGAGTGATGTGCCTGTGACACTATATATTGGTAGACTCGGATTTCTAGCCAATCTTTTATCCTAGACATGTACACTTAGGACGGGATACTTATGATGGATCGGTTACCACTGCCATGCTCAAGTTCTTTATTTTGGATGGGTCTATTATGGTTACTATACCTAGTCAGGATGTTTACGTCGTTGTTAGGCCACGTTTAAACGAGGACACTAGCACTTATTTGTTTTAAATAGAGTAAGAAACGAAAGAAGGGATTACTGTGTCATTGGCTAGCATACCGATTGTACAGGATTTCCCAGATGTATTTTAGGAGATTCCAGGGTTGCCGCCTAGCCGCAAAATAGACTTTGTGATAGACTTAGCTCCAGGCATTACGCCACTTGCGAGGGCACCATACAGGATGGCCCCAGTGGAGATGAGAGAGCTGAGGGGTCCCATTCAGCAATTACTCAGCCAGGGTTTCATTCGTAGGAGTATTTCACCCTGGGAAGCACCGATTTTATTTATGAAGAAGAATGATGGTTCGCTCCGCCTGTGTATAGACTACAGGGAGTTGAACAAGGTTACAATTCGTAACAAGTATCCTTTACCTAGGATTGATGATTATTTTTTTTTTTTTTTTTGATCAGTTAAGGGGAGCCACGTATTTCTACAAGATTGATCTGCGTTCTGGTTATCATCAGCTGCGAGTTAGGGAGCATGATGTCCCTAAAACTGCGTTTCTCATGAGATATGGTTATTATGAGCTCCGTGTCATGCCATTTGGGACGATTAACTCACCCACAGTGTTCATGGACTTAATGAACAGAGTCTTCCAGGTTTATTTGGATCAGTTTGTTATTATCTTTATTGATGATATCTTGATCTATTCTCGGTCGGAGGACGATCATGCTAGGGATCTACGGTTAGTGTTGCAGACACTTCGTGAGCACCAACTGTATGCCAAATTTAAGAAGTGTGAATTTTGGCAACGGGAATTGAAGTTTCTTGGTTACGCGGTGTCAGAAAAGGGGATAGCAGTAGATCCAGCCAAGGTTTCGGCCGTCGTTGAGTGGGGATAGCCTATTTCACCTACCGAGATTCAGAGTTTCCTCGGTTTTGTGGGATATTATCGGAGATTCATCCAGGGGTTTCTCTAAGATAGCTGGACCACTCACGTACCTAACTAAAAAGGGTGTACCGTGACTGTTAGTGAGTTTTTGATGAGCTGAAGACTAAGTTGACTTCTGCACCGGTTTTGGCTACTACACAGAGCAGGATAGAGTATCTAGTCTATACAGATGCTTCTTTGCAGGGTCTTGGATGTGTTTTGATGCTGGAGGAGTGATCGATTTTATATAGATCTCGGAAACTTAAGCCTCATGAGCTTAATTATCCAACACATGATTTGGAATTGGCAGTTGTGGTCTTTGCCTTGCGTTTATGGAGGCATTATTTGTTGGGTGAGTTATTCAAATTATTCAGTGATCGTCAGAGGCCGCCAGGAGCTTTACAGCCACTACCGATACCGGAGTGGAAATAGGAGAGCCTTTCTATGGATTTTGTGGAAGGATTGCCAAATTCCTTCAAGGATCACAATTCCATTTTGGTTATCGTGGACAGATTGACGAAATCAGCTCATTTCTTGCCTATTCGCACTGATTACACTTCGGAGCAGTTGGTGAATTGCGTGGCATTCCTTTGTCTATTATATCGGACAAGGATTCGAGCTTTGTGTTAGGGTTCTGGATGAGTTTTCAGTAGGCTTTGGGAATAGAATTACACCATAGTACTGCTTATCATCCTCAGACTGATGGACAGACTGAGCGGGTGATTCAGATCATGGAGGATATGCCTCGGTCGTGTGTTCTTGATTTCAAGGGCTACTGGGAGGATTACTTACCGCTTGTGGAGTTACTTATAACAAGAGTTTCCAGAAGACTATTGGAATGGCACCATTTGAGGCATTATACGGCCGACCGTGTCAATCGCCTATTTGTTGTATGGAGGTTAAAGGAAAGCAGATTATTAGGTCCTGAGTTTATCAGGGATACTTTCGAGAAGATAGCTCTTATTAGGGATCGCATGCGTATTGCCCAGAGTCGGCGAAAGAGTTATGCGGATCGTCGCACTCGTGCTTTGGAGTTTCAGGTTGAGGATCAGGTTCTTCTCAACGTATCTTCTATAAAGGGTGTTACGCACTTTGGGAAAAAAAGGGGAGTTGTCTCCACGGTTTGTCAGTCCATTCATGATTAAGGGTCGAGCTGGAGCTGTCGCTTATTGGTTGGCATTTCCGAAAAATTTGGATCGCGTCCATAATGTGTTCTATGTTTCCATGTTGCGAAAATTTTCCGCGAGGTGAGGATCGGTATTAGCATATCGATGTTGGGGAGATTGCGTTGCAGCCGGATGCAACTTATTTGGCGCCACTGTGTTGTATTGTAGCTCGTCGGGATCAAATCCTTCGTAACAAGGTTATCCCTTTAGTGTGTGTTCAGTGGAGTCATCACAATGAGGCTAAGTCCATTTGTGAACGGAAGGAGGTCATTCGCTCGCAGTTTCCTGAACTATTGGAAGAAGGTAAGAGCGAATTCCGAGGACGGAATTCCTTTTGTTAGGGGGGAAGAATGTAATACCCCTAATTTTAAAAGGATAGTCCTGGTATTTATTTTATTGTTTCTAATGCATTTTTACTTGTTGACGTGCATATGTGTTAATTTTATTGCTTTAATTGTGGTTTATTATTTACTTATTTTCTTTGTTGGGGTTTTTGTTGTGAGTTTAGTTGAATTTACTTATTTAAATTGTTCTATTTTAGTTAGTGTAATTATAGTAATTATTTGGTTGTTTTAATTAACTTAATTAGAGGGTTGTTTTAATTGATTTAAGTTTATATGATGAATTGTTTAAATATATTTATTTTATTAAATATAATTGTTTTCTAAACTTAACGTGACTGTAGGGTTGGTTGCATGTATGGTTTATACATAAGTAGCCGACATTGATATTATAAACTAGTTGGGTTTTACGGGCCGAGTTTCAGTTTAGGGTTTAGGTGAACTTAGATTTAAGGTGGCCTATAAATACATGTAGGGTTTCAGTTTAGGGTTTGAGAACCTAATTCACGGCATACAGAAAACAGAGAGACATGTAGAGGAATCTGGGAGAGAATAGAGAGGGGAAAACAAAAAGGGGTTACTGGAAAAGTTTAGAAGGAAGACGTTGAGATTTTTGGAACCGAATGTCACAGGCAAGTTCTAATACTAACTCTACCTCTTTGGCTTGTGTTCTTTGCATCCTTAATTAAATTCGAGGATGAAATAAATTTAATTTAATTTGTTTTAACTTGGTTTGCACGGTTATTTGGTTTTTAAAAAAGTATGTGTTTTCTGTATTTGTAACTTGTTCGTTTTTAAACAGTTTTACATAACTCTTATTCTAATGATAATTGATTAATGTCTAATGAGTTTAAATAGTTTTGGAAGATGTTTCTGTGCATCGTTAATACAATCCCAGGTGAAAGTAAACCGTTAAATTAATTTTTGGTTGCATAGAAATTATTCAACATCGTGTGTGTTACCGATTGGGTTTTTGGCTTGTTTTAAATCTGTTTGGAAATTCTTGTTTCGATTAGTTTTAATTAATGAACAATGAATTTAATTAACTTTGGAACACTCTAGGACTGAGTTTTAATCAATAATAAACTTGGGTTGAGGAATACAGTTGCCGGACATCGCCAGAATTGGAAATGAAGACGCATAGGGGAAGAGCCTGCTCTAATTAGAGTAGAGCAGGCTCAACAAAAGGGTAGAGTAGGCTCTACCTTAGGTAGAGCTGGCTCCATCATGGGGGAGCCAGCTCTACCTTGTTGTGGAGGCGGCTCCACCTTTTGCGAAGCCGGCTCCTTTGATTTTTGCTTCCAGTTTTAAGTTTTTGCGAGACCTGGGCTACGGGGATTGAATTCTTGACATTCTAGGATGAAAATAGAGTGTTTCAAAAGGTATTCAGAAGGGTCTAAACTTGTGTTAAATTTTTAGAAGGCCTGGTAATTCATAATCTTCCATAAGAAACTAAATGAAGGAACAACCAGAAACTCTTAGGAAAGAGATCAATTTTACTGTGATGCAGATAATTCAAGTTGCTTGTTTTAAAATTAGCATTTGAACTAGGAATTTTAAGTTTAAATCATATGACAGTGGTATAGGATTAAGCATCATAATTAATATAGTGTCGGTTATGCTTAACAGGAAATTAGTTAATGTTTACAAGTCATTATGTATAATCAACTAACCGGATGATATAGAGTAGTTTAATCGAGCATATTAATTTTGATATTGATATTAGTATGCTGATAGGGGATTAAAGAATGGATTACACTTATTATCTGCGTTCTTAAACTGTTAGAGAATCATGTGTTGTTCATATATGACAAGCTTGTAATTTATATATTCTTGTTGTACTTGTTATAGATGTGTGGATATTGATATTTATAATATCATCTGTATTATTAACAGTTGGATGGATGGTGTTATACTTATTATGGATTGGTTGATATTGATTTTATTTCATTATTTGTATTATCAACATTGGATGGATGGTTTGTACGCACCGGTATGGGACGATGACATACTAGGGGGATTAGCTCAAAAACGCTAAGTCCTACCTACTCTGGATTAAGGGATGGATTAACTACAAAAGTTAAGTCCTACCTGTATTTTGTGTCAGATCACTAAATAGTTGAGTGACACTTTTAGTTTGGAACGGATTTTAAATATATTTTTATGGTGCCACGATATGAGCCTGAGTCTCAGAGTCGTTGGCTAGGGAGCATATATGCATTGGGATGCATAGCTGGCTATGATGGTTGGATGTGTACCCTGCTAGGTCTAGATAGTCATGGCCACCTCAGGTGCGTTTTGCATGGTGCCTACTAGTCAGGTTGAGATGGGCCTATTGTCCAGTGAGAGTCCTGTAGTGTGATTATATATATATGTATCTGCAGACTATTTAGTTATTGTTGGATTGGTTAGGATGTACATGCGTATCGGGTCTCTGCTTGGGTAGTAGTAGTATAGAACTTGCTAGTGGGCCTGACCCACTTATTATTTTTCAGGTATTGGATGTTTGAGGTCTTAGAGCTTGTTCGAGCTGAGCAGAGACGATCTTTCATTCTACCGACGATGTAGGACTTCTTTCCAGATATTCGATTTGGGCTTTTATCTTCAGTTATTTATTTTCATTCGGTTTGGATTTTTATTAAGGGTCCACTGGAGAAGGATTCCCGAGTTGTAAACTTATGAAGTTTGGATTGTCAGAGTTTAAATATTTATATTTGAGGATTTTTAATTTAGTATTCCTTCAGCTTATTATTATTTCTTAAATTCATTTTGTATTCTGTGTTCAATTCAATATTAATTGTTTGATATTCTTCGGATCTGTGCTCGGACTTGATCACCCGTGGCTCTAGAATCGAGGGGTATCACAGAATCTTCTCATATAAGAGAGCTTGAAACTGAATTTAACACAATGGATGAAAATGTAGGAAATGTCAGAAATGAGGGGATTAATAATAATAGGGTCGAAATTCCAAATGTGGTTCCCATGACTCTTAGGGACCACTTCATCCCTACCACTTATACTTCTCCCTCTTGCATAGTGATGCCAAATATTGAGGCCGCTCAATATGAAATCAAATCTAGCACCATCCAAATGCTTCCATCTTTTCATGGCTTTGAAAATGAGGACCCTTATAAGCACCTTGATGAATTCCTTGAAATATGCTCTACCATCAAGCTGAGGGGCTTTCCTGATAATGCTCTCCAATTACATCTCTTCCCATTCTTATTAAAAGAACGGGCAAAGTATTGGTTGAACTGCCTTACTACAAATTCCATCACCACATGGGCTCAACTGCAGCAAGAATTCTTAAAGAAATATTATCCAGTGAGTAAAACCAATTTAATAAGGCATTCCATTCTTAGTTTTTCACAAAGCGAGGGGGAACAACTCTATGAGACTTGGGAGAGATTCCAAGGCCTCTTAAGGAAATGTCCGCATCACTGAATTCCAAAATGGCAATTGGTGCAAGCCTTCTATGCTGGGTTAACCGACGCACATAGATTCATGGTTGACTCATCTTGTGAAGGGATGTTCATGTCTAAAAGTGTGGATGAGGCATGGACCTTACTTGAAAATTTGAGTGAAAACTCATTGCAGCATAACTCTAGTAGTGGTCTAACCTCAACCAATACAAAGAACACCAACCCTTGTCAACCAAAAACAGTAAAGGAGGAATCCTTCCAGGTGGATGCCATAGCTCATAAATTCTATCAATTGATGGCACCACATCTCTCCCCCTCTTTATCTCAAAATTCGGCAAGTACGGTTTGTGTATCATGTACTAGTCCATTCCATCTCTCAGAAGATTATCCCACATCAGAACAATTTCCTAATTCCAATCAAGAGCAAGCAAATGCAATGTTCTCAAGGCCTGGAAATAATCCATATTCCAATAGTTACAATCCCGGATGGAGAGATCATCCGAATTTCTCGTGGAGGCAACAAGCCCCACAAAATTTAAATTTTCAAAATCAAGGGCAACAAAATCAGCGCTCTTCTCAATTTTAAAATAGGCAATTTCAGGCCTCCTCAAGCTACCGTCCTCCATACAATCCAAATGTCTCCAATCAACCCCATGTGTTCCCAACTGATGAAATCGTGGCTGCAAATAGGCAAATGATGGAATCATTGAATAAACAAATAATGGATTCCAACAAGCAACTCTTGACATGTTTGCAACCCACTCTCCAAATGGTTCATTCTCATACTCAGTCTATAGCTAAGCTTGAGAATCAAATGGGTCAAATAGCTAACTCCATGAATCAATTACTCCAAAAGGACAAGGGTAAGCTTCTCGCTCCACGAAACCCCTCCTCCGAGTGGGCCAATTCATGAACAAGTCCAAGCAATCATCACCCTTAGGGGTGGTCGTGTTGTTGACAACAAGGTTGATGGAAACAAGGATGAGAAAAATTCTTCTTCGAAAAATCCAAATCCAAGTACCAGTTCTTCTAATCTAAATCCTACTCATGAAAATCCCAAGCTTGTCACCAAATGTGGAAACTTCTTATGAGCCTAAAGCTCCGTTTCCTCAACGTCTCCAAGAGTCGACACATATTCGGAACAAGAATTACAAAATTCAAGACATGTGGGAAGTTTTCAAGTAAGTAAAGATCAACTTGCCTCTCTTGGATGCTATAGAGCAAATCCCTCCCTATGCAAAATTTCTTAAGGATTTGTGCACTCAAAAGCGCACTTCCAAAAATCATTTATCAAACAAGGTGAGATTAACTGAAAATGTGAGTGCAATCATTCAACACAGTGCTCCTGCAAAGTATAAGGATCCGGGTGCCCACAACTATCTCGTGTGTCATTGGCGACAACAAGATAGAAAGGGCCCTCCTTGACTTAGGAGCTAGTGTAAATTTGATTCTATATTCAGTTTACTTACAGCTTGGGTTAGGAGATCTAAAGCCAACCTCCGTGGTCTTGCAGCTTACCGATAGATCAGTCAAGCACATACGAGGCATTCTTGAGGATGTCATTATCAAAGTGGACAAATTCTACTTCCCGGTAGACTTTGTAGTTCTTGACACAAAACCGGTCCATGACCTAAAGAAGCATATTTCGGTGATCCTCGGTAGGTCATTTTTAGCTACGGCTAATGCTTCAATTAATTGCTGAACCGGGGTGATGGATATCACCTTTGGAAATATGCAAGTCAAACTCCACATCTTCCATATAACTCAACATCCTTCTGATGAGGATGATTGTTCCCTTATCGATGTGGTAGATGAAGTGGTCGAAGAATCTCTCCCCTACATTCCAAGCAAATATCCTTTGGAAACTTGCATGTCTCATTTCGACTTCTCAAACTTTGATATTGACCAATCAATCCAAGAATTAAACTCCTTGCTTGACATTAATGCTGTCATGGATACTCCTCTTTGGAAAATTCCAAAAGAACCACTTCCTCAACTTTCTTCTATTCCTTTGGTCCCTTCCTTGAAGTCTCCTCCACAACTTGAGCTAAAGCCGCTCCCAGCTCACCTCAAGTATGTGTTTCTTGGTGTAAATCAAACTCTTCCAGTCGTCATTGCTTCTGCCCTTTTAAAGGATCAAGAAACTAGCCCTTTAGCAGTGCTACAAGAGTACAAAGAAGCTATTGGCTGGGCAGTGGCTGATTTGAAAGGAATCGACCCTTCTATTTGCATGCATTGCATCTATATGGAGGAGGACACTAAACCTTCTAGAGAGATGCAGCGCCGATTGAATCCCAACATGGAGGACGTGGTCATGAAAGAAGTGATCAAGCTATTAGATGCAGGAATCATCTACCCAATCTCCGATAGCAAATGGGTGAGTCCCACTCAAGTTGTTCCCAAGAAATCCGGCCTTACCGTCGTTGAAAATTCCACAGGAGAGCTCGTGCCACAACGCACCACCACCGGGTGGCGTGTGTGCATTGACTACCAAAAACTTAACTCTACCACTAGGAAAGATCATTTTCCACTCCCGTTCATTTGATCAAATCCTAGAGAGGTTAGCCGGCTAAAGCTTCTATTGTTTCCTTGATAGTTATTCCGGCTATAACCAAGTGGCAATTGATCCATAAGATCAAGAGAAGACCATGTTCACATGCCCCTTCGAAACCTTTGCCTATAGACGCATGCCTTTTGGGCTATGCAATGCACCGGCCACGTTCCAAAGATGCATGATGTCCATATATTAGGATATGGTTGAAAAATTCTTAGAGGTATTCATGGACAATTTCTCCGTCTTGGGATGCTCCTTTAACTCATGTCTTTAAAATCTATCTCGTGTACTTCAAAGGTGCAAGGAAACAAATCTCATTCTAAGTTGGGAGAAAAGTCACTTTATGGTCCAAGAAGGCATTGTTTTAGGACATGTCGTTTCAAAAAGGGGAATTGAGGTTGATAAAGCCAAAGTGGAGTTAATCTCTAATCTCCCTCCTCCAAATTCGGTCCTTCAAATCCGCTCCTTCCTTAGACGTACCGGTTTCTATTGTCGCTTCATCAAAGATTTTAGCAAAATCTCTCGGCCCTTATGTAATCTTCTTGCCAAAGACATTCCATTCAATTTTGATGAAGCTTGTATGGAAGCTTTCGTGAAACTACGCACTCTTCTGTCATCCGCCCCAATCATGAAACCTCCTAATTGGTCTCTTCCATTTGAGATCATGTGTGATGCATCCGATTATGCATTAGGTGCGGTTTTGGGCCAACGTGTGGAAAAACTTCCATATGTCATCTATTATGCTAGCAAGACTCTCTCTGATGCTCATTTAAATTACACCACCACTGAGAAAGAATTGCTAGCTGTGGTGTATGCCTTGGATAAATTCCGTTCCGATCTTCTTGGATCCAAGGTCATTGTCTTCTCGGATTATGCCGCTTTTAAGCATTTGCTCGCTTAAAAAGAGACCAAACCCCATCTAATTTGATGGATACTCTTACTTCAAGAGTTTGACATCAAAATCTAGGACAAAAAAGGGACCGACAATGTTGTCGCAGACCATCTTTCTTGTTTACTCATTGAAAAATCTTTTGAATTTACTGCAGTCCGTGATTCTTTTCCGAATGAGCAACTTTTTTAGATTTCCCATTCCAGTCTCCCTTGGTATGCGGATATTGTCAACTATCTAGCGATAGGCAAAATTCCATCCAATTGGTCCAAACAAGGGAAAGACAGGTTCTTCTCCCAAGTTAAGCATTTCTTTTGGGAAAATCCGGAGTTGTTCAAATATTGCCCAGAACAAATCATCCAGAGATGCATTCACGACAATGAAACCACAAGTGTCCTAAATTTCTGCCATATTCTTGCTTATGGGGGACACATTAGTGCCAAAAAGACCGCCGACAAAGTACTTCAAAGCGGATTTTATTGGCCATCCTTGTTTTTGGATGCATACAATTTCTGTAAATCTTGTGAGCGATGTCAACAGCTCGGATCCATGTCCCGGAGGGACATGATGCCCCTCATTCCCGTCTTAATCATAAAAAATTTTTATATGTGGGGGATCGACTTCATGGGACTATTTCCATCTTCTTATGGCTATGAGTACATCCTTGTAGAGGTAGATTATGTTTCCAAATGGGTTGAAGCCGAAGCTACCAAAACCAGTGATCATAAAGTACTGATCAACTTCATTCAGTCCAACATTTTTAGTCATTTTGGTACGCCCCGAGCAATCATTAGTGACGGTGGAACTCATTTCCGAAATCATTACCTTAAATCCATCCTCTCTAAGTACTCCGTCCTACATAAGGTTGCCACACCTTACCATCCTCAAACGAGTGGTCAAGTGGAAGTATCTAATCGAGAGATTAAGCATATCTTGGAAAAAACGGTTCGCCCGGACCGAAAAGATTGGTCATTCAGACTAAACGATGCGTTTTGGGCTTACCAGACAGCTTATAAGACACCCATTGGCATGTCACCATATTGACTTGTCTTTGGCAAGGCGTGTCATCTCCCCGTTGAACTAGAGCACCGTGCTTATTGGGCCATAAAAAGGCTCAACTTTGATCTCAAAAAAGCCGGCTCTACTCGTAAATTGCAACTCAATGAACTTGAGGAACTTCGAAATGATACGTATGAAAGCGCCAAAATTTATAAGGCAAAGACTAAAGCTTTTCATGACAAGCACATTGTCAAAAATTATTTTTCCCCTGGACAAAAAGTTTGGCTTTTCAATTCTAGATTGAGACTCTTTCCTGGTAAACTCCGTTCGCGGTGGGATGGTCCATATGTTATCACCGCCATCTTTCCTCATGGTGCTATCAAACTCCAAGATCCTACCAATGGATCTCTCTTCAAGGTTAATGGCCAATGGCTTAAGCCTTACATCGATGGCATAGTCCCTTTTCGAAAAGTTGAGAAAGTCCTATTAATGGACCTAATCTACGAGGATTAGTGCACCATGCAACGCCTGGTTCGTCTAGCTATCGACATTAAATTTAGCATTCATGGAAGAAATTCTTCCATTTTCTGAGCTTCCTTCTTCCAACTGCCTCGTTCCACAAATATTCCGGGAATTCGTTAAGTTTAACCAAAATGTGCACCTTTCCAGAATTGACTCATCTTGCATTCCATGGTCCCATTTGGTTTTCTTAGTCATTTTCAGGTCTCCGTACCACGTTCGGAATTATTCCTGGTCATTTAAGCATTTGGCTCGTCTAATCCAAAAATTTAAATGCCTTTCGGATTTCGTGACTCTCCCTTGGGCCGTTGATGCCAAATCCCGTTCCGGCATTCCTGCAAAGCAACTAGAATCCTCTGCAATTCAAAAATTCATATCCAAGTTGTTATTTGATCCCATACCGGGCCTTGCAAGACAATCTTTAGCTACAGAAAATAGCTACTGAGAGACCTGGCAGGCGCCCGCCAAATTGGGCAGTAGCAAACCAGCCTCCGCGGGGCCCCGCCAAGCCGCGCGAGCCTCCGCCATTAGTTCCACGGGGGCCTGCCGCACGTCCGTGGGCGCCCGCCGCCTTCGCTGGTAGGTTTTTAAATGGGCTTTCAAGCCCATTTTTCCCTCTTTTTATTTTCTCTTCAACCCTTCTTTCTCTCCACTCTCGCCCTCAACCCTTTCAACCACCTTTCTTCAGCTCTCAATCTCTCACTCTCACTTCAATCTCATCAATCTCATCTATCTTCATCCATCCTCATCCTTCATCCATCTTCCTTATCCTCATTATCTTCCATCCCCAAGCCCCAACAAGAGAGCTTTTGGTTCATCAAGTTGGGGTAAGTTTTCTTCTCCGCTTCTTTCAATTTGTGAATCAATGGAGGACGGGATTGATTATGTGGAGGGTTTGCAATTGTTTGGGGTTGTGTTTTGTTGATTACAGGTTAGAATTTTGGGGTTTTCGCATTTTTAACCTTATTTTTGCTCTCTTCCCAATTCTGCTGTACACCAGGTGTTCGATAGAAGTCTTGAACCAATTTTCTTCCTTCTAATGGCTCCTAGGGTCATTTCCAAGCATGCTCGTTCATCTGAGGGCCCTTCTAATGTGCCTCCGACCCCAAATTAGGCTGAATGGCCAATTAAAACCGAAGCAAGATTCGACATTGCAAATACTTTCGAGAACAATTCGGAGACCGCATAGTCTGTACGCGAATTGAGGGCCCGGGGCCTCGCCTCTCTTTTCAAACCACGCACTCATTCTTACTACCCGTGTGTGGTCCGTCTGTTCTACGCCAACATATTCCAGTCATGTGCGGAACCGTACAAACTCAAAACCACCATTGATGGATATCATTATGAATTTGACCTGGATAACCTTGCTATGGCTATGGATTGCCCCTTGGTTTCGCCGGTGGATGAGGCGGGCCTCCCCCTTTATGTTGAAGGTCCTGATCAGCTTACCTTGGTGGACATTGTGGGAGAAATTTGTCATGGTCTATTCATCTGCAACAGAACCACAAGCACCAACAAATCCTTCTTACCATACTGGTTGTGGTTTCTTGATTCAGTCCTGGCCAAGAACGTCCTACCCCTGCCAGGCCATTCCGAGCGTAAGGGGGATTTTCTGAAAACCCTCTACTATGCTGAAAAGGAGTGTTGGTTTTATGTCCTACAGCTTGTCTGGGACCAATTGCTAAAAATCTACAATGAATTAATCTTGGTTTGGTCGCGCACCACCACCACCTAGGCATTCCCATTTCCATAAAAATGCGGGGTTCTGAGCTCCCCATGGTGAGCAGAAAGAGAAAGATGTGTTGAACTTCAACCTTAGGGTCTGGAAGTCCAGCACAGCTCAGCTTCAGTGGTGAGTTGGATTGGGGTGCTCCAGCTCCCCCTATGGCTCCTACCCCTCCTGCTCCTGATGCCCCAGCTTCTCCAGCTGCCCCTTTTGTACCGCCGCCAGATGTCATGACTCACGCCGACTATCTCGCCTTGAATTCTCGCCTCGATGCCTTTTCCTTGTGCTTTGACGCCATAGAGGGTGCCGTCCAGAAGACTCAGGAGAATCAAGAGATTCTGTAGGCTATGCTCTAGACATTGATTAACCGGGCACCTAGTGCACCTGGTGCTTCCTCCTCTACTCCAATGGTGGAGTGATTTCATGTTTTTCGTTTCATTTCCCTTTTCAGTAGTACTTTTTAGACTTATTTTGGGCCACGTTTGGCATTTGCTTTTCAGTTTTTCTTTTGCACTTATAACTGCATCACTTTTGCTACTTTGCATGGATTATAGTTTTTAGTCGAATAAATTGCAGTTATTTTCGTTGAATTTGGATTCATATGATTCTTGCTTTGTATAGATATCTTTTGACAGGTTTTTGAAACCAAGTTTGGGGGCATGCTTATGGAATTTTCGAGCTGGCCTATATTTGCACTGCCACTCCAATCCTCTCAACTTGGTACTATTGTTCCTTTCCCACTTTGTTCATTCTCTTTGCTTATCCCATATCTTCTCACATTGGGGACAATGTGGCATTCAAGTTTGGGGGTGCATGTACATGCTATTACATTTTTGGTGCAAGTGCATGTTATTGCAGTTTTGATATTTTTACTCATTTTCTATGCTCGTAAGTTAATAAAATCATATTGTTTAAAGCAATAATAGTGGAATCATGGAACTTTTGAAGGTTGAAGCATGTGCTTAATACTTTGTGTATAAAAGCCAAGACAATTTTTTTTTGAAAATAAAGAAACTTTTGAAATAAGCATGTTGATTCATAGTCAGTTTGTATAAAAACTTCAATTAAATTTTCATCGGATTTCATATTCTGTTATGCTTCACATTGCACATTTGCACACTGGAAACCTAATTGTGAGGCATGCAACCCAAATTGACCCTAATCGGGACTCAGTGATCTAAATTAATGACCCTAATGAATGGATATCTTTGGCATAAAAAAAATAAAAAAATCAATGACCAATTGAAGTTCGTAGCCTTTCCAACTCGAGTTATTAAGCCCTGGGAATGTTTCTACACTTAGCACCCTAAAGCCATCTGGCTTGGGAGTTGTTGGCCTAACACTTATTTCATGGGTTGGTTAGAAAGCTTAAAGAACTTAGACATTGCACAGTTGTTCAAAAATAAATAAAGATGGTTCGTCGAAATTCGTAGCCTTTCCAAGTTATTAAGCCCTATGAGTGTCTTTACACTTAGCACCCTAAAGACATCTGGCTTGGGAGTTGTTGGCCCAACACTTGTCACATAGGTTGGTTAGAAAGCTTAATGGATTCTCGACATTGCACGACCATAGTAAGTGATCTTTTGAGTTGATCAATAAAATTGTCAATAAGCAACAAAAGTTGTTCAGTGAATAAAGTTATACCTTGGAGACCTCATTTAGAAGGAGATTTAAGGATGTGAAAATGTGTTCTTGAGATTGGAAAAAGAGGGTAAAAGCCATATATTGGGAATCTGAAGTGTTTATATAGACCTTGATGATTGATGCATTTAAGTTGAACTTGTTTTGCCATTTTGTGTGTTAAGGCTTCATATATACAAGGTAGTCTACTCAATGTCTATCTTCGAATTTTCTGTGTTCCAAATCATAGTTGAGCTTCGTCGATACTTTTGTTTGATGATTGATACATGTGTCAGCATTTCATTGGTCATCAGTTTCATTAAGCTCTTTATCTTGTTTTGCTAAGGGACTAGCAAAATGTAAGTTTGGGGGTGTGATAAGCGCCTAATATTACATATTCAAGTACCCTTTCTTGCATTAGTTAAGTCCATTATTAGAGGATAATGTGCAATTTTAATTCAGTTGTGTATTTGTTTCTGATTTCAGGTATTTTTCCTGAGAATGATCAAAGAAGTGGTTTTGACATCATTTGTGTTAAAACACGTGCGCCGTGCCGGGGAGTCATCTTTTGAACCGAACCTCTTATGTTGCAATTTTTGTGAAGCCATAGCTTAGTGTTCATTGTGCTTCTAAGATGGAAGCATGTCCACGATCCAGTTTGATGAAGCTTGCAAGAAGCATGGTCAAAGCTGCAAAGGCAAGTTCCCGCGGGCGCCCACCGCGCCCCCTCTACTCTCTGCCAGCTTTTGCGGGCCCTTGATTAGCCCCCGCAGAAGCTCCTGTGAGCCACCGTGGGTGCCCGCCATGCCGGGCGCCTGCCAAACACTCTAGCATTGCCCTTGCTAACCCAAACCCCCGCGGGTGCCCACGGAACTGCAGCAGGCAGTTCAACTACCCCTTAGTTTCAGCATTTTGGTCTCCTTATCCTTCTTTTGTGTGGTCTAGCTTCATGCAGAGGGGGGAGCTCGGGATGGTAAGTATGGGGAGTAGGTTTTGGATGGATAAAGAGGGGAAGGTGATCTCATATGAGGGCTAACATATTTTTAGCTAAGTTCTAGAGAGGAAGAAAGGTGTTCTTGAGGTTTTGGGTTCTAGCTTCCTTGAGGTGCAAAAATGAAGGGTGGACTTGCTTCTTCTTCTTCATTCATTGCAGTGATGGGTAACTAAACCTCCACCTAGGGAGGTGATGAAGCCTTCCCTTGTAATCATGTTCTAGATTAAGCTCTATTTTGGGGATAATAATGTATAATTTTTGGTCTTTTCATAATCTAAAGCATATTACCTCTTGTAATGAATTCTAATGTTTATAAATGATTGTTGTAAGTTAATTATCTTATCTTAAATGGTTTCTTATATTAATCATAATGCTTGCATTTTCATGGTGACAATGGAAATAAGATTATGAATGGTTTTCATGGCATGTTGACAGAGAAACTTGATAGTCCATTCCTTAGGTATTCCTTTTGATGGTTTATACTTGATTCCTAGCTTCATGTGCTTTATCATTTGATTAAAGGCTTGATGATCTTTTGCTTAAGATAGTATGTTTGATGCTACACCCTAGTTTAGGTAGTTCGAATGTATAAACTTTTGATGGATCATTCTTGTTTTGATTTGATGAACTTCTCGATGATTATAGGGCAACGATGTGTTGCTATATAATTCTTGACCATCATTTATATTGTCTATCCCCAATTTAGTCTTGATCTAGCATGTGTTTAGGGTTTAGTGCGGATTCACTGCCCTAGTTCCCTTTTTAATTATCTTTGACTCTTTACTTCTTAGTATTACTGTTTTATGCATTTTTTAATTCATAATTTTAGTGACAAACCAACAAATCTTTATACCTCTTCATCATTCTAAAAGTGATTCGAGACACCTAGGTTGCCATAAACTAGCAGTCCCAGTGGTTCGACTTACCCGACTAATAGCCCTATTTTACAATGATTTGTTCTATTGCAAAAGGGTTGATTTATAAATTGTAATCGACTCGCCGATCAAGCAACTATACAACTATAAACTAAAAGGCAATAAATGGATAACGCCACTTTGTATGGAACACGATTGCATTTAGTACATGTAACAAGCCTTTTAAACCCCTAGGTTACCCCTAGTAGACGAGTGAAATCTCGTGAAGGTTTCCAAAAATGATACCCACAAACATTAAGCTCATTCTCATAAAAGAGGCACCAATATTACAAACAAGTATTGGGAGAAAACTACCTCAAGTATGTAATTTTTCAACCATTTCCTAGCAATCTCCCAAAATTTCAACATCAAGCAAGCAAGTATGGTCCTCCACACATCAAGAAAATGATCATGTAAATCAAAACAACTCTAGAATCCTTTTTGAGTGGATCGATATCAAGTATGTTGTTATTTAAGCCAACTAAAGAAATGATCACATTCTTACCATCAAACTAGCACACAAATCTAGTACCAATCATCAAGACAAAGAATGGACCTTTTATTAAAACTTTATTCATCTAGTTGCGCTTATTATTTTCACTCATTTTTTTTTACTAATCTTAAGGATCAAAGATGGAAGTATGGTGCAATGTGTTGATCTGTTAAACTTTCTACTGATCATCAAGAAAAAGAATGGACCTTTTATTAAAACTTTATTCATCTAGGTGCGCTTATTATTTTCACTCATTTTTTTTTACTAATCTTAAGGATCAAAGATGGAAGCATGGTGCAATGTGTTGATCTATTAAGCTTTCTAACGATCCATGAGGTCGAACGTTAGGTCAATGACTCCCAAACCAGACAGCTTTAGGGCACTAGGTGTTCAAACACCCCTAAGGACTTACAAGCTCAAATCAACTAGGCTACAAATCAAAACAACCGCCATCTAATCATTTCCCAGTTCTCACCTTTTGGGAGAAGTCCTCACTTTTTTCTAATCATTTCCCACTTCAATTATTAACCTGGAGTTTGGGCCCTCCACCTTTCGGCGTGAGAAATTTAGTGCTTAATGAGGCTAGAATCCCGGTTACTCAATGAAAAGGGTTTGTTATCCACCTTTATCAAGAATGAAAGCTTTCAATGCACTACTAGCCCAATTGGGATATAACCAATTCAATAGTCAACAAAGCATATACCCCACAAATGAATACTAGTGTGCGCCTGTGCTAGTGTAGAATCTTAGAGTGAATCTCAAAATATCACAAAATCAGGATAATGTGGACCACAAGTGCAAGCATGATATCAATCTTTCAAAAAATTTACTCCTAAATGGCATCCACAAGGTATACAAGGAGTATTGGACTCTCAGGTCAAGCAATTTTTAAATTTTAAGCAATATAGTCCTCAAAAGATCAAAATAATAGCTAACATGGACTTCAAATCTCAATCAAGTAGTATTGGATTCTCAAGTCAAGCAATTTTTAAATTTTAAGCAATATAGCCCTCAAAAGATCAAAATCAAAGCTAACATGGATCTTAAATCTCAATTATGCATTTGAAGTTCAACTTTAAGTAAAACACAACAAAGACATCTTACCCCCAAACTTGAACCGCACATTGTCCTCAATATATAATAAGAACAATGGAAAAGATAGAAAGAGTATACCGTGATGCGGAAACATGAAGCTCGGCAATGATCAAATTCGAAAGACGTCTCCCCCAAACTTGGAATCAACATCCTACTTGAATAACCACACTAGCAAACTCACATCAAATATCAAATGGGATAAGATTAACCAAATTATGCATTCTAAGGCAATATAGTATAATTGGTAGAGACAAAAGAGCAAACCCAACACTAAACATGAAAGCATGAATACACACAAGGGCACAATGGTAAAAAATGAAAGCAAGATTAAATAAAATGCAAGAAAATATGAATAATGATTGCTAAGTTTAACGTCTCTAGCTAGGCGGAATACTGCCTTAAAATTTTATTTTATTTTTTATTTTTATTTGTAAAAACATCTTGATCGACCGAGCGTAGATCGATCAAATCTCGATCGATCCAACTGGTGAAAATCTGCAAACATATTCGATCGATGCACAGAGAGGTAATATTTCAGAGCTTCAAAATTTTTTCTAAGTGTAGAGCTGAGATCGATCTGAGGAAAAGATAGATCGATCTGAAAATTCCAGATCAATCGAAAATGAAGTTCGCACGATACACAGAGAGTTGAAATATGTAAGAATATTTCGCACGATGGAACAGAGAGATGATTGGATGCGGGGATGATGTTCGATTAATCGAACATCTTTTGAGATCGATTAAACATGGAGAATATGCATGAAGATTGAACATCTCTTGAGAACATTGGGTGCATCACTATATCGCTTCATATATTGATCTACCAAAAGGGCAGTTTCCATATGTCTTTGAAAAACTTGTCCCTCAATATAGGGTTTCAACCTTTGCCCATTCACCTTGAATGTGTTGTCATTCTTTAAAATTTGAATTTCAACCACCCCATGATACATAACAGAAATGATTTCATAAGGACCTTCCCATTTGGTTCGCAACTTTCCGGGAAAGAGTTTTAATCTAGAGTTGAAAAGACAAGCTTTTTGACCACGTTCAAAAGATTTCTTCACAATATGTTTGTCATGAAAAGCTTTGGTTCTCTCTTTGTAGAGTGTGGCATTATCATAGTCATTGTGTCTCAACTCTTCCAACTCACTTAATTGGAGTAACCGATTCTCTCCAGCTTTGTTAAGGTCAAGATTGAGCTTTCTAATTGCCCACATAGCTTTATGTTCTAGCTCAACTGGGAGATGACAAGGATTTTCATAAACAAGTCTATAAGGAGACATGCCAATGGCAGTCTTATATGACGTTTGGTAAGCCCACAAAGCATCATTCAACTTACGTGGCCAATCCTTCTAGGTTGTGTTAACCGTTTTCTTAAGAATATGTTTAATTTCCTAGTTTGAAACTTCTAGTTGCCCACTTGTTTAAGGATGGTAGGGAGTGGCGACTTTATGAGTAACAAAGTACTTAAGAAATAATTGCTTTAAGAATTAATTGCAAAAATACTTCCCTCCATCACTAATCATGGCTCTTAGCATACCAAAATGAGGGAATATATTGGATTTAATGAATTGAACAACCACGGAGTGGTCATTGGTTTTGGTAGCACATGCCTCCACCCACTTAGAAACATAATCAACGGCAAGCAAAATGTATTGAAATCCGTAAGACATAGGAAAAGGACCCATAAAATCAATGCCCCAAATATCAAAGATTTCAACAACAAGATTATTCGTCAAGGGCATCATGTCTCTTCTCGACATTGACCCCATTTTTTGACATCTCTCACACTCCTTACAAAAATTATAGGCATCTCTATGGATAGTGGACCAAAATAGCTCACTTTAAAGTACCTTCAAAGTAGTCTTCTTTGCACTAAGATGCCCACCGCATGCAAGGGTATGGTTAAACATAGGCACACTTCGAATTTCACTCTCTGGAATGTATCTTCTCACAATTTGATCTGGACAATATCGAAACAAGACAGGATTTTCCCAATAGCAATTCCGGATGTTAGCAAAGAAACGTTTCTTTGCTTGCTTTGACCAATTGGTTAGAAGCTTGCCAATTGCAAGAAAATTCACGATGTCGACAAACTAAGGCATTTGTCCATTAGAAACTTGGAAGAGTTATTCATCTGGAAATGAATCATGAATTGGTGGGCTAGGGGAAGATTCTACCACTAATCTTGAAAGATGATCGGCAACCACATTTTTGGTGCCTTTCTTATCTTTGATTTCAAAATCAAATTCTTGAAGAAACAAAATCCATCTTATCGAACGAGGCTTTGTTTCCTTCTTACTCAAAAGGTGCCTCAAAGCAGCATGATCGGAATAAACAATGACTTTGACCCTAAGAGATATGACCAAAATTTATCAAGAGCATACACTACGACAAGTAATTCCTTCTTGGTAGTGGAGTAATTCAATTGAGTTCCCGAGAGGGTCTTGCTTGTATAGTATATGGTGCATGGAAGTTTTCCTACCCTTTTCCCCAAAACTGCTCCGATGGCATAATTAGAGGCATCACACATGATTTCAAATGGTAAGGACCAATTGGGAGGTTGCATAATAGGAGCAGATGACAATAAGTCACGTAATTTATGAAAAGCATCAAGGCATGCTCAATCAAAGACAAATGGAGTTTCCTTGGCAAGAAAATTACACAAGGGTCTAGCAATTTTGCTAAAGTCTTTGATGAAACGGCGATAAAAGCCAGCATGACCTAAAAATGAGTGAACCTCTCGCACCATAGAAGGTGGAGGCAATTCATAAATGAGCTCAACTTTTGCTTTATCAACCTCAATTCCCCTTTTCAAGATGACATAACCCAAAACAATACCTTCTTGAACAATGAAGTGGCTCTTTTCCCAACTAAGAACAAGGTTTGTTTCACGACATCTTTTAAGCACCAAATTTAGATTTTTTAAGCATGCATCAAATGAAGACCCAAAGATAGAAATATCATCCATAAAGACCTCTAGATACTCTTCCACCATATCCGAGAAAAGTGATATTATACACCTTTGGAATGTTGCGGGAGCATTACACAAACCAAAAGGCATCCGTCTATAAGCAAATGTGACAAAAGGACAAGTAAAAGTGGTTTTCTCTTGGTCTAAAGGGTCTAGGGCTACTTGATTGTAACCCAAATAGCCATCAAGAAAGCAATAATATTGTTGCCCGGCCAATCTCTCTAGAAATTTATCAATGAATGGCAAAGGAAAGTGATCTTTTCTAGTAGCGGTATTTAATTTGTGGTAATCAATGCAAACACGCTATGAATTTGCGGTACGCTTAGAAATTGCCTCACCTTTTGAATTTTCAACCACCATAATCCCTGATTTCTTAGGAACTACTTAAGTTAGATTCACCCATTTGCTATCAGAGATTGGATAAATGATACCAGCATCTAAGAGCTTAACAACTTATTTCTTAACCACTTCTTTCATGTTTGGGTTTAATCTCCTTTGCGCATCTCTAAAAGGTTTTGCATCCTCTTCTATAAGAATGCGATGTATACAAATGGAAGGGTCATTTCCCTTTAGATCCGCCACACTCCATCCAATAGCTTCCTTATTTTCTTTAAGCACATTCAAAAGAGAATTATCTTGATTTTTTCAAGATTTAAAGATATGATGATCAGAAGAGTCTTTTTCGGGCCTAGAAAGGCGTACTTAAGATCGGGAGGAAGGGTTTTAAGCTCAAGAGTTGGTAGAGAGACTAAAGATGGGACCGGTTGAGTGCTAAAGAGTGGAGGGAGGGCTTCTTTTGGAGCTTTCCAAGGTCGAAAATCTAAACTTGCAACGGATTCCATTAAGTCATTAACCTCGCTCATTGATCCTTTATTATCAAACCCACAACTTTCATACATTTCAAGGAGACAAGATGCAAGAGGATCCTCAGATAGAAGAGATGAAAGATTGTCATCGGTTGGTTTTTTTATAACCATGGAAGGAATGGACTCCTCCACCATCTCATCTAAGATATCTATGAGACAATACTCGTCTTCATCTATGGGATGTCAACTTGTATTAAATACATTAAGTTTAACCATTATGTTACTAAAAGAAAGGTCCATAACCCCGGATCTACAATTGATAGTTGCATTTGCGGTGGCAAGAAATGGCCTTCCCAAGATGATTGGGATGTGATTGGTAGGATTAGCAACCGGTTCGGTATCAAGGACTACAAAATCAACTGAGAAATAAAACTTGTCAACCTTGATGAAAATGTCCTCAACCATGCCCCTAGGCATTTTGATGGATCTATCGGCTAATTGAAGCATAATCGAGGTTGGCTTCAACTCATTCAAACCTAGTTGGACATACAGAG
The DNA here is from genome assembly GCF_030987335.1 of Cornus florida. Lineage (NCBI taxonomy): Eukaryota > Viridiplantae > Streptophyta > Magnoliopsida > Cornales > Cornaceae > Cornus > Cornus florida. The sequence goes on from NW_026775571.1 coordinate 44,034,757, forward strand.
AGTAAGGAATCAAATTGACACTCGCCCCTAATTCAAGAAGAGCTCTACGAACTTCATGGTTTCTAATTACACATGAGAAGGTCAAAGCACCGGGATCTTTGAACTTTGGTGGAGTGTTATGTTAAATGATGGAGCTCACTTGCTCTATTAGGAATACTTTTTTAGGGCCTTCTCCCTTACTCTTCCTCTTTTGTGTGTAAAGATCTTTCAAAATTTTTGCATAAGGCGGAATTTGCCTAATTGCATCCAAGAGAGGAAGATTTATGTTAACTTGTTTAAAGACCTCCATTATGTCATGGATTTTTCCTTCTTACCTTCCGAAAGGCGAAGTCTCTTTTAAAGCATAAGGAAATGGAGCTTTTGGCTTATAAGACCTTGCAACTTAAGGAGATGATGAAGAGGGTTGAGAATTCCTATTTAGAACAATTTTCTCCAAGGAAGTAGGAGTAGGATTGGAAACGGGACGGGTGTCAACTTTTGGTTGCACTGGTTCACTATCTTTAATTGGTTGTTCAACCCTATTGTCAACTTGCCTACCACTTCTCAAAGTAGTAATGGCTTGCACTTGTTCTTGGGAAGAACACCCCAAATTAGAGTTTACTTCCACAAGATATTGGGCTTTTGGGTTCCTTTCAGGTTGGCTAGGTAATTTACTAATTTCTCTCACATTCAATGCATTAGCTATCATCCCGATTTGAGACTCAAGCTTTGATATTGATTGAAAATGAGAATTCAACAAATTGGTGTTCATTTCCAAACTATCCAAAGCCACTAAGACATTATCTTCAAATGTGGAGTTTCTAGAAAGTACATAAGGATGATTAGAGCTACTTTGAGAATTATAAGCTTGAGGATGAGAGAATGATTCATTCTTTGATGATAAGAAGAGGATGAAACAAATCCTTTTGAACCTTTATTTCTTTGATGAGGAGTAACATATCAGTTTTGAAAATTTTTAGCTTGAAAAGGATTTGAATGTTCACTCCACACCAGAACATAAGCATTTGGAAGAGGATGAGCAAATGTGGCATTCACTTGTTCATAGTGTTCATCAAGCACATGTCCATGGGGATAATTGGAAGTAGTATGTAATACACTTGAACAAGTTTTGCATGGCTCACAAGAATGATGAAGATGATGATTAAGAAGAGGAGATGATTGATTTACCGGTTTTTGACTCAATAAAAATTGATCAAGTTTTTTAGTGAGAGTTTTGACCTCGGCAACAATTTCCATTGGACTCTTAATTTGACATACTTTCAAATTTCTCTTTTTGTTACTAGAATCATGACTCAACCGAGAAGTGTGAGACTTATGTAATGAATTTTCATTCATTTTCTCAAAAAGGTGCCAAACATCATCCTCATGTTTTCCAAAATATGAACCTCCATATGATGTATCAACAATGTCCTTATGAGTGTCGGATAGACTTTCGTAGAAATAATGAACCACTTGCCATTTAGGAATGCCATGATGTGGGCATTTCCTTAGCAAGTCATTCCCCTTGAGAAAATTCTCTAATGGCGGTTCTCATTGAATTGGTTAAACTTACGAGGTAAAATTTTTTCAAAAATTCGTTTTGCATTTGTATCCAAGAAGTTATTAAATTTGCCTCCAAATTGTTGAACCAATGTTTCGCCTTATTTTTAAGAGTAAATGGGAAGAGAAGTAACCTAAGAACTTCCTCTGGGACATTCATATATTTCACGGTGGAACATATCTCAAGAAATTCATCAAGATGTTTGTAAGGCTTCTCATCATTTAAGTCATAGAAAAGTGGACACATTTGAATAGTCTCGGGCTTAATTTCATAATGATTGGCCCCAAAATTACGAAGCAAGATGTAAGTTGGTGAATGATATTCATGAAGGTTGTAATGATCATGAAGGATCATTAGAGGAATTAGAGCTTGAACTTCGGGAGGAAGTTGGTTGAATGGCGGATGTTCCATGAAATTCGGGTCTAAATAACTAAGATGACCCTCTAGATTTTCCATTAGAATGATGAAGGGTTGATTATGACCACACAAAAATCAAGCAACACAACAACAAAATCAACAAAGCAAACATTTCTCCCCCATAACAAATAATCAACAAATCTCCACATACGATGATCCCATACTCCCATGCTTGAACAGTATACAAGAAAAGTAAATTGCCTCCTCGCGGGCTCACGATTTATCTAAGAATTTAAGTAAATTGCCACCACATGGGCCGATAATTTAATTAGAAATTGAGTTAGAAAGATCTCACAAAGGGTCCTTAAGCAACTTCAATTCATTTTTTAATTCTTCTGCTTAGCTTTGCAATTTTTAGATTTTAGCCCCTTTTACGCTTAGCTTAGCTCATTTGCTTTCAATTCTCCTTTGCTTGACTTCCTTTGCTCAATACACCTAGCCAATCAAGAACAAACACAATAAGTATCTAAAAAATAATAATAATAAAGTAAAAACACGATCAAAAGAGTACTAATTCCTAATTGTTTCCAAAACACGGTGTTGCCAAATCAATCCCCGGCAACGGCGCCAAAACTTGGTGTGTGCCGTCGCTAAAACAAACAAAGTTGCAATGAAAGTGTGGCCAAGTTTAAATTTATAAAGTGCCACTACTACGTCTAACTACTAATATAGCTAGGTTGAGTAGGGATCGTCCCAAGGGATTGGGGGCTATGTTAATATGGAAACAAGGTCGGATTAGTAGGTTGAGTGATCAAAAGATTATTTGTTTGGTTAATTAAACTACAATGTAAATAAATTCAATATAAGGCAATTGAAGTCAATAAAAAGGTAGAGAACAAGAGAGAGAGAGGTCTTGGGATCTAGAGATCACCACTAAACATCACCATTCTAGAGATTCAATGTGTAATGAATGAGGGGAAACATGAGTTGTAATACAAAGAGGTGTGATTGATTGAATTAACAAGCATGGATTGGCTAACTAAGCATATAATGTCTAGACAACCTAGTGAATAGCACAATATATCAAACTAAGCCATTATTCCTTCCTTTAAGCTCACAATTAACACACTAACAAGTTAGAGAATTATACTACATGCATTCATAAGTATGGAACATCAAACAACAAGCATGGATTGTCCTTCACATCTAAGAGAGTAAAGCAACTACATTATTTCTAAGCTAAGGACATGAAAATTAAACTAATTAAACTAAGGTAGAGGCACAATCCATTAAGAAATGAGTATTAATCATCAAACAAACCACAAGAGTATTCTATTTAAGCATTATGCCTTGACAATCTCTAGATTCATTGCATCAATACACATAGACATGCATCAATATCACAAAACCAAACCAAAATATCTTCAAAAGATATTTATGAAAAACACCCCAAGAAACAAAAATGTTTCTGAAGAATCTTTTCATCCACGCCCCTACGGGAAAAAGAAACAACCGGCGAACCTTCCTTCAAAAGTAAAGCTACGCCTTTCAAGAAAATCAACAAGGATGAAAGCACGGGGAGTTAAAACCAACTCCAAGCACGAAGAGTGAGGTTACTCGAAGGAAAATTCCAACCAAAAAAAAAAAAATTAATCCGTAAAAATTGAGAAAAAAGAAAGGAAGGAAAATGACCAGGTCATTACAACATATTTCTCGTAGGGCTCCAACCTCAACCAATGCAAAGAACACCAATCTATATCAACCAAAGATAATGAGGGAAGAATCTTCTCAAGTGGATGCCATAGCTCACAAATTATATCAATTAATGGCACCACATCTCCCCCCTTCCTTGTCTCAAAGTTTAGCAAGTACGGTGTGTGCATCATGCACTAGCCCATTCCATCTCTTGGAAGATTGCCCTACACCGGAGCAATTTCCTAGTAACAATTAAAAGCAAGTAAATGCTATATTTTCCAGGCCTGAAAATAATCGTTACTCTAATATCTATAATCCGGGATGGAGAGATCATCCGAATTTTTCGTGGAGGCAACCCGCCCTATAAAATTTGACATTTTAAAATCAAGGGCATCAAAATCAGCCCTCTTCTCAATTTCTAAATAGGTAATTTCAGGCCTCTTCAAGTTACCATCCACCCTATAATCCAAATGTTTCTACTCCACCTCCTGTGTTTCCAACTGATGAAATTCTCGCTGCAAATAAGCAAATGATGGAATCCCTTAACAAGCAAATGTTAGAATCTAACAAGCAGCTATTGATATCATTGCAGCCCACTTTCCAAATGGTTCATTCACATACTCAATCAATAGCTAAACTTGAGAATCAAGTGGGACAAATAGCTAATTCAATGAACCAACTTCTTCAAAGGGATAAGGGAAAACTTCCCGCTCAACCATTTGAGATTCCGAGAGGGATTCATGTCATTGACGAAGTCCCTCCTTCAAGTGGGCCTACTCATGAACATGTCCAAGCAATCACCACCCTTAGGAGTGGTCGAATTGTGGATAACAAGGTTGATGGAGGAAAAGATGAAAAAAGTTCTTCCTCCCAAAAATCCAAATCCTAGCTCATCTAATCCAAATTTCACTCTTGAAAATCCAAAGTCTAGCACTGAAAATTCCAAGCTTCTGACCCCAAATGTGGAGGCTTCTTATGAGCCTAAGACTCTGTTTCCTTAACGTCTCCAAGAGTCGACACATTTTAGGAACAAAAGTTGTAAAATTCGGGACATGTGGGAGGTCTTTAAGCAAGTAAAGATCAACCTACTCTCTTGGATGCTATTAAGCAAATTCCTCCATATGCCAAATTTCTCAAGGATTTGTGCACTCAAAAGCGCATTTCCAAAAGTCATTTACCAAAGATGGTAAGGCTAACTGAATAAGTAAGTGCGATAATTCAGCACAACACTCCTCTAAAGTATAAGGATCCGGGTGCCCCGACAATCTCATGTGACATTGGTGACAACAAGATAGAAAGGGCCCTCCTTGACTTGGGAGTGAATGTAAACTTGATTCCATATTCAGTTTACTTACAACTTAGGTTGAGAGATCTTAAGCCAACCACCATGGTCTTGCAACTTGCCGACAGATCGGTCAAGCACCCATGGGGCATTCTTGAAGATGTCATCATCAAAGTGGACAAATTTTACTTCCCGGTAGACTTTGTGGTTCTTGACACAGAACCGGTCCATGATCCAAAGAAACATATTCCCGTGATCCTCGGTAGGCTTTTCTTAGCTACGGCTAATGGTTCGATAAATTGCTGAACCGGGGTGATGGATATCGCCTTTAGAAATATGCAAGTCAAACTCCACATTTTCCATGCAATCCAACATCCTTTGAAAGAGGATGATTGTTTTCTCATTGATGTAGTAGATGAAGTGGTCGAAGAATCTCCCCCCTTCATTCTAAGCAAGGATCCTTTTGAAACTTGCATGTCTCACTTTGATTTCACAAAATTTGATATCAATCAATCCATCCAAGAAGTAAATTCTTTGCTCGGCATTGGTTCTATCATGGACTTTCCTCCTTAGAAAGTGCCAAGAGAACCACTTCCTCAACTTTCCACTACTCCTCCGGTCCCTTCCTTGAAATCTCCACCACAACTTGAGTTAAAGCCATTCCTGACCAACCTCAAGTATGTGTTTCTTGATGCAAATAAAACACTTTCAGTCATCATTGCATTGGACTGATGAGAACTGAAAAGAGCGCATTTAAACCCCTTAAGCTCTAATATTCTAGGACCTTTATCTATCTTACTTTCCCGTTTTAGACTAATTTCATGTTATTGCCCTTTTCAGGTGCTTATCCCCAAAATAAGTCAATTCAGCCAAATTAGAGCATAAAAGAAGCAATCTCAAGCTGAATGGAAGAATTGAGCAAAGTGGAAGCAAAATGGTGGAAATCAGCAATCTTTGATCAATCAGGAATACTTTAGATTGATCTCACATTGACCAATCTCACTTCACCAAGATGGATCAGACCCCTTATCCTTATTCTCAAGAAATTCCATCTTCGATCAATCGAACTTCCATAATCTTATCCCCACTTACCACTTTTGTCTTTTTCCCAAAATATCCCAAAAATATCTCAGATTTTTCTTATTCCAAAAAGGTGCCGCCAACGATTGATCGATCTGGCCTAACTTCGATGGATCTGGCCACAGTTCAATCGATCTTATCTGAATTTGATCGATCAAACCTCCTCAAGTTCGAAATAAAACAGAGTCTAGCTCATTAAAAGATGGCTCGTGGTGCAATCATTGAAGGGACCCTAGTGCACGAAACCTGACCATTGGGTGTGACACTTGAGCTTCTTATATAAGGATTTTGAGCCATGTCTACATCATTATCTAGAAATCTCAACATAACTTAGAATATCATATCACATATCTTGGAGACGAGGCTAGAGCTTAAAGAGACATACACTATTTTGGGAGTTCTTCCATTCTTCTAGGGTTTCCATCAAGAAGAAGAGCATTTCTACCATAGAGATGGCCTTTGAGGGTTGGATGACTACATCAATGAGTGGCTAAACATCTTCTTGGGGCTAGAGTTAGCCATAAGCATTCCATCTAGACCTTGATACTTTGTATTTTGAGGGGATTTGTGTTATAATGTTGTCTTGACATTTGATTTATATATGAATCTTGTTCTTGCAATGATTTGTGTTGATTAATACTTCCAATTGATCATTTCATTCTATCCATATGTTTATGTATGCTAGAGAAGATCTTCATGTGTTTATCTCTGGGGTTTCTAAGAAAATATCTTTTGGAAGATATTTTCATTTGGGGTCACTTGCACAGTTATCCATTTATGTAGGGGCCTTTGTGCAATTAATGAAAGTTAGTTGCTAAGTGTCTCCTTGGGGCTTGAATCCTCATACGGGGTTCATTTTCGCATTTCGTTAAGTCGTGTACTCTTAGAATTGTCCTGTGGTCAAACCCTGCAGTTTTCGGGTTTTCAGCCCCGGTTAGCGCCAAACTTGTTTTGGACATATCTCTCTGCTCGGGACTCAGTTTTTGACGCCATTTCTTTGGTTGTTCATTTTTTTTCATTTTGGTTCTTTTTTGTTCACGGAGTTTTACCGTTTGAGCGCGTCTGCTCAAATTTCACTTTTCCGGACCCGGCAGGGCCCATTTGAGGCACTTTTTGAGTTTTTCTTTAAATAGGGGGTCTTGAAATGAAAAATCAGATTTTTCACTCTCTCTCCCCTCTCCCATGGCCGGCCCTAGCTCCTCCCATGGCTGCCACCTTCTCTCTCCTTTTTTGAAACTCCTCCCTTGAATGAAAAGTGGTGAAGCCTTAGTGTTTATTGTTCCCCTTGGTGAGGCCTTCAATTCCAACCGATTGGAATTTTGTTTTGGCCATTTTTTTAGTTTGGGTTTGAAGTCAAGTTGTGATTTTGATGGGCCTTCTTGGGAGTTCATGTAGATCGTGTTTTCCCCGACATAACCTAGGAGTTTTGTCGGATTTGGAGCCATTTCATTTCGGTGGGGATTTGTGATTTCATCACAAAATGAGGTAAAGGATGTCTTAGGTTTATACTTGAGTTATATTGATTGTTTTATAAGCATATATAACTTGTGAGCATGCTTTGGTTAAAATTTTAGAATTTAATTTAATTATTTTCTATGTTAAGATTTAATTCATATGGTTAGGTATAACTTGGAATTAAATTCTGGCATGCTAGTAAATTAGGCCATGGTATGGTTATCAACATATATTAAATTGGGAGCATTTGGATAAGAATTGCAACTTGTATGTAATATTTATCTTTAATGAAAGTTTAATTCACATAGTTGAAACAAGCATGGAATCAACTTGTAATGTGATACTAAAGTAGGCCTTGGTGAGTTCTTTAACCTATGTTAAATTGAGGACAATTGGAGTTGATTGAAAATCTAGAGAAAAATTAATTAATGAGCGTAATTAATTTTATTTTAAGTGTGTTGGTCACTTAAATTGATATTAGAGGTAATAGGATGATAATCCCTTGAAATGTAGTCCGATTAATCACCTTGTGAGCATATTACTATTGGATGTAAAGATTAGTCCTTGTGGCCTCTTGAAATGGTAATTGGACTTAGCATGATATAGAATATCATTGACTTGCATAGCTTGTTTCGATATATCTTGTATAGGTATATAGCTTGTTAGAATATTTCAATTGTTTACCTTGGAAACTAGTTACTAAATTAGGACTTATTTAGTACTTGTGGCTTAGTGTGGTAATGTGGCTCAATTGTTGTAAAATATTCTTGTTTTGGTGTATAAATTGCATATCGGAGACTAGACATGTCATATGCTATCTAGACTTGAATTCTAGGACATCGTTTGTGTGGATTCAACCTTATTTATGCATGGAAGATGGTTTTATGCATTATTGGATTTGGTATAAGTTTGGTCTAACTTATTGATTTTTGGTATAAGTTTTGAACTTATTGATTTTGGAAAGCTTGTAAGGACATACTTCACGTGATGACTAGGGTTTGGCTCTAGTACGGAGACAAGAGTCTTCTAAGTCATCAGTGCGCACTAGGTTGTACCTTGTGGGTCGTAATTGCCCAGAATAACTTATACATGTGTGTACTAGGTAGTGCCTTGTGGGTCGTAATTACCCAGAAATACTTGCTTGGTCTAGTGACCGCATGTCCTAGTCTTTCTACTTTTGTTTTCGCATTCAATATCAAGTTGTTAATCATGGATTACTTGTAGCTTGAGAATTGGTGCTTGCTTATGTATTTGATCGCATTTAGTATACTTGAAACTGTATACTTGAACTTGTATCCTTGTTGGTGTATCTAAACTCTATCTAGTGTATTTACGTTTAGTATGCTTGTTTTGTGTAGGCAGATTTCATGTTAGTATTCGTGTTTAGCATGCTATACTTGTGTTTGTATACTTGATTTATGAGTACTCTATATATATCGAGTACTTGTGTATGTATGTTGGATGTTGCTTATCTTGTTTAACATGATTTAGAGTACTTGAACATGTATGCTTGTATATCGTGTACCATGTTTTAATCTAGTTTAGTGTACTCGAGCATGTATACTTGTATGTCGTTGATCATTTCAATTGCATGAGTAGCTTAAAATGATCCCTGAGTCTTATTTTGACATAGACGTTATGTGGCATGAGCCCCTTTAACATGTTTCACCTTAAGGTGATAAAATTGTAAAATGCTAGGTCGATGCATGCTAATCTCCTACGAGTAGCTTTATGTTACTCACCCACGTAGTGGGGACATTTTTCAGGTACAAGGACCTTGATTTGCGATGCACACTATGCTATGAAGGTTTCATAGACTTAAAGTATCATTTTCATGAAAATGTTAGCATGGAAAAGTCATTTTGTAGCCTTATATGTCAAAATGTGTATATTTGATTCCATTTACGTAATGTGTACATGAGTGCACTCCTTACAATGTATTTGACATGTATGAGATGAGGCCGGAGGCCAATGACATGTATTTGTATCCTATGTAGTTTTGACTTCATGAAATGTTATGAAAAATATTGAAAAATGTTAAGTTATTGTCTCACTATGTTTGCATCGGGTGTGGGAACTCCATTTTCATTCTTTCATAGGGTCTCATTAATCATGTATGAAGTGTGGCCAAGGGCCAAACGGTAATTTCCAATCATTTGTTATTTTTGGTTTCCAAAATTTCCATTTTAAGTTCATTTTCGCCTTTTTGGCCGTCGGGGGGTCGGATTTTGTATTGACCATTCCTAGGAGCTGCGGACCATTCCCGCATGCTCAAAATCACCATTTACGCCTGCATGCATGATCGTTTTTATGAAAAACCCCTTTCCTTTGTGTTTTGAGCCTCTAATGGACTCATTTCACCTTTTTGTTGAAAAATTTGGCTTAAGGGCATTTTGGGGTATTCACATGAAAAATAAAGATTTCTTTTCACATGGTTGGTTAGAAAGCATGATTTTGAGGGGGGTTTCTTCTTTGTGTTTTTTTTAAAAAGGTCCAAAAAGTCCTTAAAATTGCATTTCAAGTTTGCATTTTAGGTGCAGCCTACAGCAGAACGAGCGCTCGAATGGGCGTACGAGCACTCCAATTTTAGACAAAAACCTTGGGGCTAATTATGAGCACTCCAAGCCCTTGGCTGAGCGCTCATAGTACTGTTCATGCGTGTGTGTGTTTGTGTCTTGGTTCAGCACTGCACTTCTAACTTTAAGTTGTTGTATCTTTTTTGTTTTAACTCCGAATTGGTCTGTTCTTGAGTCTAAATTGACCGCGTTGGAATAAGCTTTCCAATGGTACCAATTGCAGCTTCAACTTTCACTTTTACCTTGACATATTTAAGTTTTAGTAAAGTGGTGTTAGTTTTTGGTTCGAACCGGGATAGGGTTTCCCTTCCTTCGACTTCAAAACTTAATATCTTTGCCATCCGGACTCCGAATCCAGTGATTCTTGAGTCCATCTTTGTTAATTTTTTATTGTCCATCCACTGGTGTACACAAGGGTACCCAATTCAGTTAGAATTACCATTTTACTCTTTTAGCTTTAAGTGCTCATTTTTCTTCATCTTGTCGTTCCTCCTTCGTTTGGACTCCAAATTGTACGATTCTTGAGTCCTTCTTGATTAGTTTTTTGTTGTCTTTCCAGTGGTGTACTTAGTGGCACCTGAATCCATATTTTTTTAAATGACTATTTTGCCCTTGGGGGCCTAATTGTTATTTTTTCGATCTCTTGATTCCGCATCAGTTCTCATTGAGTTCCACGACCTCATGGAAGGTCATCAAAGTGTCTTAGAGGTGTGTTGTGCCTTGGGAGACCGTTGTCTTGTTTCTTGCTTCTGCATTCTTGCATCCGTTTTGGGTCATCACAGGACACACTAGGTTGAAAAATCCAGGGTCGTCACATATGTTGCATTGAGTTTTCACTCAAATTCTCGAGTAAGGTCCAAGCCTCATCCACATTTTTAGACATGAACATCCTTCAACATGATGAGTCAACCATGAGTTTATATGGTTCGGTTAAACCATCATAAAAAGCTTGCACCAATTGCCATTTTGGAATTAGGTGGTGGAGATATTTCCTAAAGAGGTCTTGTAGTCTTTCCCAAGTCTCATGGAGTTATTCCCCATCGATTTGCGAAAAGCTAAGAATGGAACGCCTCATTTGGTTGGTTTTACTCACAGGATAGTATTTTTTTAAGAATTCTTGTTGCAATTGAGCCCATGTAGTGATGAAATTTGCAACAAGGGAGTTCAACCAATATTTTGCCCTATCTTTTAAGGCGAACGGGAAGAGACGCAAATAGAGTGCATTTTCAAGGAAGCCCCTCAGCTTGACGGTAGAACAGATTTCAAGGAACTGATTAAGATGCTTATAAGGGTCTTCATTTTCAAAGCCATAAAAGGATGGAAACATTTGAATTGTGCTAGATTTGTTCTCATATTGGGCTACATCGATGTTTGGCATCACTATGCAAGAAGGAGAGGCATATGTTGTAAAGATGAAATGGTCCCTAAGAGTCATAGGTACTACATTTAGAATTTCAGCCCTATCATTATTGATTCCCTCATTCCTGATATTTTCTTCATTTCCGGCCATTGTATTAAATTCAGGTTCAATTCCTCTTATATTTTCAGATTCCCTAAGGTTTCTTCTAAGAGTCCTTTCTAGTGAATTTATATCAATTGGGGCTTCAAGAGTTGGCAAAGATAATGACCTACGTCCCAACATCAACAACACAATTCACAACAAGCACAACACTTCTTCAGCATAACATCCACATACAATGTTCCCTATCTCCTCCATTATCAACAAAAAAGAAAATAAATGGCCACGACAAAGACCAATGCTTTGTAAAATAGTAAAACAGGAATAGCTTCGACAAGGGCTTCATAATCAAAAATCACTAATTTAAACACATACAAGATATTCACAAATTTTAAACTAGAACTTTGAAAATCTTACCGGGAGTCCTCTAGACTTACGAATTTTTTTTCAGTTTTCCCTCGGCAAGCCTTGAGTCCCTAGAATCTCACAAGAATTCTTAAAACACAATGTCACCAAAACCAAAGAAGAAAATATTCACAAAACAAAATATTCACAATCAAACCAAAGTTAATCTTTGAACCTCGGTTACAAAACCATTTGTAGTCCTCAACGATGGCGTCAAAAATTGGTGGGCGTCGGTATATGCTACCAATTATAATCAACCCTTGCAATAGCACAAATCATTGTAAAATAGGGCTATCATAGGGGTAAGTCAAACCACAAGGACTACAACTTTATGGCAACTAAGGTTTTTAAAATTACTTTGTTTAATGATAGAGGTGTAAGGTTTTGTTTTGTTTGTCACTTAGAAACTAGAATTGAAAATTGCATAAAACAATAAATGCAAGCAATTTAAGGGAGAAAAATTTATGTAAAGTGGGCTAGGGAAGTGAATCCACTACCTACCATATAAACATACTAGATTATGATTAACATGGTGAAACAACATATATAAGTGGCTATGATATGTAGCAATACATGGTTGCTACATTATCTTCAAGAAATTCATAAAATCAAGAAGTGAGCATAGTCTATCAAAGTGTTACATGCTTGAACTACCTAAACTAAGATGTAGCTCTTGACATGTTCACCAAGCTAGAGACTATCAAACCCCCCAATAAATATGGTAGTAGCACATGAAGTCAAAAATCAAGAATAGACCATTAAAGGAAGGCCCTAAGCCATGGACTATCAAGCTTCTCATACAACATGCCATGAAACCCATTTCACAATCTCATTTCCATTCTCACTATGAAGATGCAAGCTATATAATCATGAGAGGATAAAATCTAAGACAAGATAACAAACTCAAAATGATCATTTATAGACATTAAAATCCATTACAACATGTGTAGAGCTTTAGTTATGAAACTACCACATATATACTTCATTCCCCAAATTAAACAAAACTAAGGCATGCTTACAAGGAAGGGCTTCATCACCTCCCTAGGAAAGGAGTTAGGTACCCATAGAAGCAAGGGAGGAAGGAGGTGAGATGCTCAGCCTCTCCATTTTGGCACCTAGAGGCCACACACAACCTAAGCTCTCAAGAACAATATTTCTCTCTCTAGAAATATTCTTACAATGTGTGATGTCCCTAATATAATGCATCAAGCCTCTAATAAGCAACCATAACCTTCCAACCACTCTAAATTCGTGGGCCAAAATCTCTAGAGAAGTGCAGAGCAATCCTTTGAATCAAGGGGATAACATTGGGTGAAACAATGCAGCCCACGACCTCTTGTCTGTAGATTAGCAGGTGCCCGCGGGATGTCCTGATGAGCATCCATATGCTGGCAAGGGCAACTTAAGGCTCAGCTGAGGTAAATGGCAGCACATGGCTAGGGCCCGCAGTGCGTGGCGGGGCCCTACAAAATCACAAACTTTCTAGACCAATCAACGGGCGCCTGCAGTATAGGGCGGGCGCCTGCAAAGCTCTTGGGGGTAACTTTGCTTCTTGAAATGATTTTGGCTCGGCCCAATGATGCAATCATCCTCCTTAGCACCTTTTTTTTTTTTTTTTTTTTTTTTTTGCAAAGAAAACCATGAGTTCAATGGATCACTGGCTTGGCCAAAATGAAGGTCCTCGGCAATGACATGCTTTGATCTTCAAGAATTCATCAAAGCCTCAATATTAACTATTTTTAGGAACCAACCTGAAAGTAAACAAAAACATGCAAATGAAGCTAATATATACAACATGATCAACTTATGGACTTAACTAATGCAAGTAAGGGTGCTTGAATATGCAATATTTGGCACTTATCAGAATTACTAACATGGAAATGCATGTATATATAAGTGAAATGAGTAATTCCTAGTACGAATAAAACTTAGACCATGTAATGTAACCGTTTCTCAATGAAATGCTCCATACTTGGGAAATTAGCTGATCTTAGAAATTTAGCTAAGTCTGCTTCATAACTTTTGCCAATGTTCTTTTCCAAGTACTTAGCTTTTCCTTCTTAGAATGGCTGAAGTATGGCCACTACGCTTCCTTTCTAGCTTTCTAGTTTACTTGGAAAGGAAGATACCAACCATTCTATATGGCCGATTGAATGATTGTGGATTTCCAGTTTTCATAGATGAAAGTGTGACACTCTTTCAAGTATACCCCATTAACAGGATGCTTGTAGGATCCTCCATCTATGTCCATCAATCTATAAGCCCATTTTATAAGTACTCGTTTCACCAAGTAAGGACCCTCCCAATTAGGTGTCCATTTTCCATATTCCAAACTTTTAACTCCAGGTGAAAATTTGACTTGCCATACCAAGTCTCCTTCAACAAACGTCTTTGCCTTAACCTTCTTGTTGTATGCCTGCATGACTTTCTTCTTTTGAGCAATAATATGGTATAGGGCATTGAGACGGACTTCATCAAGGTCTTCTAGTTCTGCCAATATGGCATGATTGTAATCTGCTGGAGTTAGGTTATTTTGGAAAGCCACCCTTATAGACCTAATGGTCATTTCCATTGGAAGAACGGCATCATGTCCATATGTAAGCATATATGGTGTGACACTTGTACTTAATCTTTTTGAATTCCTTTTAGCCCAAAGCGCCTCAGAAAGTAGGTGATGCCACTCATTTGGATGATTCTCAATCATCTTTTCAAGGATGTTGAGAATTACTTTGTTGGAAGCTTTTGCTTGTCTATTTACTTGGGCAAAATATGGAGTAGAACTGATCACTTTAATGTCATATTTAGCATAATAGTCAATGACCTCACTTCCAACTAAAGAAAGGCTTCTATCTGTGGTGGGAGTCTCTGGAAATCCAAACCTGTGTATAATGTGCTTCTTGATAAAATTAATCACTGTTGACTGCTCACAGGTCTTTAATGGAATGGCCTCCACCCACTTTGTAAAATAATCCGTTGCAACTACCATATAAGTACGACCATTTGCAAATGGTAGCCTTAACTTTCCAATGAAATCCAAAGCCCATCCTCTGAATGGCCATATTTTCACTATTGGCTGCATGTTTATAGCTGGAACTCTTTGAACAGGGCCATGTTATTGACATGCAGTACAAGTTTTTTCAAACTCTATGCAATCTTTCAAAATGTCGTTCTAATAATAACCGCACCTTCTAAGAAGCCACCTCATCTTGATTCCAACTTGATGTGCTCCGCATATTCCAAGGCGTGATTCTGCCATCACTCTCATGGACTCATTTTTAGTAAGACACCTTAACAAAAGTCCATCTTCTTTACTCTTTTTGTAGAGATCTCCGTCAATCAAATTATAGTAAGGTGCCAAAAGCTAAACTCTCTTATCCACATTTGCACTCAGATCCAAGAAATGAATAATTGGTGTTCTCCAATTATCCAAGTCAAATCCATCTATATCAACATTGAAAATCTCCCATGTCGTCTTGGCAGGTTTGATTCTTTCTAGCTCGTCAGACTGGAAATAACCTGTCATCTCGTGTCGTAACTCTACCGAAGGAAGAGTCTTTCTTTTGATTGTGATCATGGTCTCTTCTACACCCAGTGGGACTTTCACTCGAGAGGCCAGTTGTGCCAGATCATCAGCCTCTGTGTTCAAATGTCTTAGCCAATATTTGAGTTAGAAATCATCAAACTAGCAAAGTAATTCCAAGGCCAAAGAATAGAAAGGCCTCAAATGCCAATTGAGACATCTATACTCTCCAGAAAGTTGGCTAAGTATCAGGTTGGAATCTCCAATAATCTGGACCTTATCCACCTTTAGCTATAGCAGGATTTCTAACCCAATAATTAGTGCCTTATACTCAGCTTGATTGTTTATACACTTGAAATCCAAAAAAAAAAAAAAAATGTCGTTTTTCTTCTTTTTGGTGAAATGATGACAATTCCGGCTCCTCCTCCATCCTAGGTGCTCGATCCATGAAACATAAGAGTCCAAGGTGTATAGTCAAGGTATCCACCTCATCACATACTTCTGAATCAATCTTGGTGGAAGGATGGTCTACTAAAAATTCTGCCACCGCCCTTCCTTTGACTGCCTTTTGTTGAGTATACTTGAAAGAAAACTCCATTAAGGCCAATGACCACTTTTTAATGCGTCAAGTGATTAAAGGCCTCGAAAACATATACTTAATCAAATCTATTTGAGAAATGATATACACGGCTACTGGAAACATGCAAGTTCTTAACTTCATAGCCGCATAATATAAGGAAAGGCATAATTTTTCAATGAAAGTGTACCTACATTCCACTGGAGTGAGCACCCTACTTAAATAATAGATAGCTTGTTCCTTTCCCCATTCATTATTCTGAGCTAGAAGAGTCCCAATGGATTCATCGGCGGCCGATAAATATAATCTTAAAGGCTGTTTCTTAATCGGAGACATCATCACTGGATGGTTGGCCAGGTAACTTTTCAAACCTTCAAAGGCTTGCTAGTGCTGTTCTATCCATTTGAATTCCTCAGCATCTTTCAACTTCAGCAACAAGGAGAAAGCATGAGTCTTTCCAGCATGGTTAGCAATGAATCTCCTCAAATATCTAACCTTTGTAGTTCCTTCTTTGTGGCCAGTGGCTTTGCTTCAATAATTGCCTTTGCTTTATTTTAGTCTATCTTAATACCTCTTTGGTGGACCAGGAAACCCAAGAAGTTTTTACCTAAGACCCCGAAAGCACACTTTAAGGGGTTCATCTTCAACTTGTGCTGCCTCATCCTTTCAAAAGCCATCTTCAGGTTATGGAGATGTTGAGCCTTGGGCGAAGATTTGATGACTACTTCACCAATGTACACTTCCAAGAAATGGTCGATCATGTCATGAAAAGGGCATTCATGGCCCTCTGATATGTTGCTCCAGCATTCTTCAAACCAAATGGCATGATAACCCATTCAAAGGTTCTAATGGATCATGGACATCTAAAAGCCGTCTTGGCAATGTCTTCTTCTGCAATATAAATTTGGTTGTACCCGAAATATCCATCCATGAATGAAAGAATTTCATTCTTAGCAGTAGAATCTACCAACTAGTCAGCAATAGGCATATGATATTCATCTTTTAGAGTTGCAAGATTAATATTCCGAAAATCCACACATATCCTTAGTGTGCTATTCTTCTTAATAACTGGAACTATATTGGAAATCTAGTCAACACACCTGGCGGTTCTTATAAAACCAGCCTTGTGTAGCCTTTCAATCTCTTCTTTGACTTTTAGAACAACTTCTTGGGACATCCTTCTTGGATGTTGCTTAAAAGGCTTGAAACCTTCCTTGATTCACAGTTTATGCTCAACCAGCTCTCTGGAAAGTCCTAGCATTTCCTCATATGTCCATGCAAAGCAATCTTTATACTCATGAAGTAAGGAAATCAATTATTCTCTAAAGGTTGGTTCCAGAAGCTTACTAATGTAGGTAGGTCGAGGGTCATACTCTGTTCCAAGATTAACTTCCAAAAGTGGATCTTGCACCTCGGCCTTGAGATCATCTAACTTCATTGGCACTGCCTTCAAGTCTGTTAGTTGGATAACATCCAATTTATCTTCTGTATCTTCTATAATCTCTAAAACATTGGTAGAAAATGAGGTATTAGTAGCTGCAGTCCTTTCCAGCCATAGTTTAGCTAGATATGTTTTCAACCTGGCAAGGCAACAATTAACCGCCTGGCCAAGAATTCTATTTTCTTTAGGTTTCTCTTCCATAAAAACTTTTGTTTGAAATGTAATGCTGAATACTAGCCTTGGGTAGAATTGTTGGCCTTGATGTTTCTTGGAAAAGCCCCCTTACATCCTCTTTTGTGAGAGTTCTCCTCATGGTGGCCTTCCTTGGATGGCCCTTGCTATCATTTCCAATAAATCTGATTGGAATGAATTCTTCACTGTACAACTCAGCATCTACATGGTAGACCCTTGCCACAAATGGCCGGTTATCAGCCTCCACCACTTTTACCTCATCTCCATCCCAAAATATCAGCATTTAATGGAGTGAAAATAGAATGCAAAAGTTTGCGTGAATCCATTCGCAGCCTAAAAGCAAGTTATAGGCCACTGTAGACTTAATTACAAAGAAGGCTGTGATGAAAATTCTATCTCCCACTGTTAATTCCAATAGTAGAATGCCTTGTGTTTTCACTATTTTTCCCATGAATCTATAAATGGATACATCGGTTGGAATGATATCTTCAGGCGATTTTCCAAGCATGTGCATGACATTGGCTGGAACAACGTTCAGTACTGAACCTTTATCTACCAGAACTCTTGCCAAGGACCTCCCTTCCACCAGTACCTTTATATATAAAGGTTTGAGCTGTTGAGTCATGCCATATGGTGGCTTTTCCAACACAATTTTCTTTGGTTAGTGGGGCTATTTTGTTTAATCACAACTCCTTTTAATTTTTGAAGATGCTCAGTTTCCTCTTCGAAAACCTCTTCTATATGGATATCCTTACTCGATTCCATTATAAATGGCCTGGAGCTAGACTATCCGGGGCTTTCCAAGGGAAGACTTGTATCTACTACATCTCCTTCCATTAAATTTGGCTGATTTGGCTGTGGCTCAAAAAATAAGGGAAGAACCACTACCATATTGTAAGTAAATTCACCTAGAAGGCTCCCAAAATAGATTTTCTTGCTGCTATTAGAACTGTTGGAGATTTCCAAGTCTGTGTTATCTACTGTAGGAGGGTCGTCTGCAGTCAAGGAATTTCCAACTTCTGAAACCAAGTCCAATAAATCATCAGGATCTCTAACTCCTCCTTTAGCTGGAAGTTCTGATAAGTCTGATGGTTTAGCCATTTTCGTTGGCCAGTTGGACCAACCATGGTCTTTCTCCTATAATTTCCTTCCATCAGCCCTTTTCCTTTGCTGCATTCGCTTTTGTGTGCGGGTCATATAGGAATCATCATGAATAGGGAACTTGGGATGATCAAGCCTCTTCCACCTTTCATTTTACGAGGTAGTAGGCTTAACTATTCTTGGATAGAGATGCTTATTCCCCTTTTTAATCCATACCTTCGAGGCCATTTTTGGCCTGGAATGCCTATCACCTCCAGAGCCTCTGCCTTGCCAACTGCTACTTTCATACTTTCTGCTAGGACGAGGCCTTGCCTGATAGGAAATTGTACTCCTTTCCAAACTCCTTGGAATGAATTCTGGTCTTCTTTTTGTTGCCCTTCTTTCTGTATAGACTCAGCTTTCCATCTCTAAAATGGTCACAGTAACTGAGTTTTCCACCTTTTGGAAAGTTAGTGGGTCATGGACCTTCTTTTTCTGGCCTCGGTCATTATTGGACAACATCTCCTTCTACTTCTCCTTTGGAACATCTCTATGACAGCCTTATTTCTAAATTTTACACTTGGGGTAACAACCTTGCTGGATTAAAGCAATCTGAGCCTCTCGGAGTTGCCTTTCCAACTAAGCCATTGTTCTCTCCATGGATGTTGCTGCCTTAGGAATCTCTAGTTTTCCACTGGCCGTTGGACCTGTCAAGGCCACCTTCTTCTTAGGGTGTTCCAAAGTAAGGGAAGTAGCATTTGTGGCAACGACCTTAGGGAAAGGATTTCCATCAACACATATGACTTCTATTTTTTCAGGAAACTTCAACCTGCCATCTTCAATTGCCTTCTGCATAATATTGTGAAAAATAACACAATTGTTAGTGGAATGCCTCCACGAATTGTGAAACTTGTAATAGTCTTTCTCGGCCAATTCAAAGGTTGTTGGCATCTTGGGTCCTGTAATGAAAATCAGTTGCTTGTCAGCTATGAGTAAATCAAAGATTTGCTCGGCTTTAGAGATGTCACAGGAGTAACTCTTGGAAGTGTCTGCTCCCTTCCACTTAGAACTAGAGGTGGTTTGCAAGTTGGTCATGGCTGATTTTGGTTTAGCTAAAGCCTCACTAGTATAGGCCTTCTTTATATTGAGCTCAGCCACATTCACCTTAAACTCCCCTTCAACTTCAGTGGTATACACCTCATAATTAGGATCAGAATAGTAGGTTCCTTTGGAAGAGCTCTTTCAGTCTTGCTCCTAGTGAAAGAGCTCTTCATACTTAGCTACTTTGCCGGCCAAGTCAAACAAGTCATGAAATTGTACTCCTTCAAACTTCTTATGAAGTTCAAATTCTAGGCCGTTCGCAGCCATCTTCATATATTCTTCTAGCTGCAAAGACAAATTATATTTGTACCTGACCCTCCTTAATCTGGAAAGGAAGCTTATTACCGACTCTCCAGGTAGTTGATAAAGTTTGGAAAGGTCTGCCATGGACACTTCAGGCTCAGCTCTATAGAACTGAGTATGGAATGAATCCTCAAAATTACTGCCAACTTTGGATGGAGTTGGCTGTCAAGTTAGAATACCACCTAAAAACATAGCCAGTTAGTGTATTTGGAAACAAGCTTACCTTCAGCCATGGATTGGCTGTTGCTTCTCCACATTGGACAGTAAAACGACTGACATATTCCAATGTGAACTGTTTTCCCTCTCCATTGAACGTTACAAACTCAGGAATTCTAAAATTCTTTGGAAATTCAACTTCATCAATGAACTCTGGATAGGGCTTTCTGTAAGTTAGCCATTTACCCCTTTGAGTTAGGCCAAATTCCTGTTGGAGAAATTCTACAAATTAGCCTCTATCAAATGTCATAGGCTGTGGAGAATTGTTGTCTGGCCATCTATGAGGTTGATTGGCCACTTGATGCCCCCCACCCGCCATTAGTAGTAGGTTGGTATCTCCATAATTGTTGCTGCCATGGTTTCTTCCTCCTTGGTCAAGAAGTGGCTCCCTTGGAAAGGTTGTCCCCCAACCGCCATAGGAATGACCATGGGAGGCCTTACTGGAATAGGTGCGGCTGGCTGAATGTTCACAGGTGGAACATTCTGTTGTACTTGAGGAATGGTGTATAGCCATGGTTGGCTAGACTAACCATGCTACGTCTGCTATGGAAATATCACAGGTGGAGGATTCTGAACTTACTGAATGACAGGTTTTTACTCTATTATTTTTGGCCCAGTGGTAGTGTGATATGTGGCGAGTTCCAATTGAACTTACCATGTTGGATAGCAACTCTAATAAATTATTATTGGAAGCCATGTAATATTACGTAGCAATTAAAAGTGGACCAATACAATCCTCCTAGATGTGGGATTTTAAAAGGAAAGAGGTGAGTCCTATTAGGACTTGCCATCTTTAAATCAGGGGTCCACATATTCTTATTTGGAAAAAGGATTATTTCATGGAAAGACTATCATGCATGCAACCTTATGCAATTATTCAAGACAAATTCAACCAATTGGTTCTCAACACATGGCGAGTTATATGGAACTTACCATAGTATATCAATTCTTTTAAAGAATTGTTGTTATGGAAGGTTTATGGGTAAAAATCGTGTATCCCTAAGTAATTGGAGGTTTCCCATTATGGAAAGACCAAAGTTAACTAAACAAGGAAGAGGAGAACGTGGTGCCAAAAATCTCTCCTACTTTATAGGGATTTTTGGCAGATATTCAGTTACTAAACTTGTTAAGTCAAAATACAAGCTTGCAAGAGAAAAGGAACATGGGATAATTTGTATTTATGGATGCATATATATATATATATATATATATTTGTACTAAAATACAACAACGATGAGGAGTTACTGAAGTAAAGGAGTACACAATGCCATGGATTCCAAAAATCAAAAAGAAAAGTCCAACTGGTTCAGCCAAGTCAAACAATGTTGCTAAAAGGGAGGAGACGTGGGAGTTTAATTTCTATTAATTTCTATAAATATATATATTTATATATATGCAAATATATATTTATCAAATTCGGCCCACGATGAAGTAACTACTGTGAGGAAGGAATCCATGGTGCCATGGGTTCTAAATGAGGCAAAGCCGAAGGGAAGCTGCTAAAATTAAGGAGACGTGATTGTCCAATATGGAGGATGAGATATCTATTCGTGGAAGGAATAACCCATGATAAAAGCCAACATTAAGGAAGTGTGCTATAACCACAACCCACGATGTAGAGTTAGTGGAAAAATGAAAAGCAACCACGACGCCATGAAGTTGATATGGAAAGTTCAGCTAAAATCAAGGAGGTGTGGTCTACAAAAGAAAAAGGCGTGGGATGATTTGTATCCATAAATATATATATTTGTACATATATATTTATATCAGATATTGTCCATGATGAAGAAAACGCTAAAATTCAGGAAGCCATGATCTTATGGAAGATTCAAGAAGGGAAGTTGAGTTAAAAGAAGGAACATGGAAAATTCAGGACGCTGAAATTCAGGAAGCCACGATCTTATGGAAAATGCATGGAAAACTCTATAAATAGACCACTTAGGCTTCACTTGCAAACCCTATTCAAATCACACAGCCAAATAGCACTTCAATTTCTTTACATTCATGTAATGCACTTTCAATATGTTTGATTCAAGTCATGTACTTATTATTCCTACTTTTTAGTACTTTACTTTGAAGTCCTGCACTTTTAACACCGCTTTCCTTTCCACTAGCCATAGATCAGTCCAAAAGTCCTTTTCCATGGCAAAAAGAACCTTTGAATGTGGTAATCCTAGTCCTTCATTCAATCACCCGATCCTTACAATCTCCTACTAGATAATTATTCGGATATCCACTTTGGAACAACAGCAGTTCCTGGCACGCCCGACATTCGCCCTCCTTTCCACACTTGGAAATGACCTCAATTTTTAGGAGCCGAACATTCTTGGCACACCCGGCTAGATATTCTAGATAGACTGTTTAATGACCGGTGGAAGAAGGTAAGGCAAGCCTGTCTAAGACCCTACCAAACTAGAAGAGATGCAAGTCTGTGAACTTCCAGTGGAAAGTTCAAGATTCGCACCTGATGAAAATCATATGGTGGAAAAATTTACTCAAACAATAGCAAATGGACCCATTATGGACAACATCCGCATGATGGTAATGCAGCAAGATAGGTTTCCACAAGACCAAGCTAGAGTCACCCAAGACTTAGCCAGAGTTGCGCAAGACTAATCTAAGGCTAGTCAAGACCATACAAATTCCACTCTTGCTAACGAGTGGAAGTTAGAAGAAATGGTAGACCGAATTTCTTAAAGGTTCGAGTCTATATTGGAACGAACCCTTGGAAGCTCAAACCATGGTTTGGCCCCTCGACCAAACAACTCTGAAGGGTCTCAACAGTCGACCTTCCAGGCTAGCAGGCCGGCCACATTTGTTGAAGAAAGTTACTCTCAGCAACATGCAGGGCCGTTCACTCTAACTCAATAACAAGTACAGTCCCTTCCAATGGCATAAACTTACATTCCAGCTACACCTGTGACTGTTCTATTGGCACAGATGACTGTTCCACAAGGGGTGCCCATGCCAACCATCCAACAAGTTCAAAATCCTCTACTTGTGGCATTTCCACAGCAAACTTGGCATGATCAGCCTGGCCAACCATGGCCATACCACATCCCTCAAGTATAACAGAATGTTCCACCTATGAAAATTCAGCCAGCCGCACTTGTTCCAGCAAGGCCACCCATGGTCATTCCTATGGCGGTTGGGGGGCAACCTTTTCCAAGACACCCACTTCTTGACCAAGGAGGAAAGAACTGTGGCAGGAATAACTATGCAAATGCCAACCCCTTACTTATGGTAGGTGGGGGGCATCAAGTGGCTAATCCACCTCAAGGTTGGCCAGACAACAACCCTCCACAGCCTATGGCGCTTGATAAAGGCTAATTTGCATAATTTCTTCAACAGGAATTTGGCCTAACTTGAAGGGGTGGAAGGCCAACTTACAGAAAGCCCTATCCAGAGTTCATTGATGAAGTTAAATTTCTAAGGAATTTTAGAATTCTAGAGTTTGCAGCGTTCAATAGAGAGGGCGAACAGTCTACCTTGGAACATATCAGTTGGTTCACTGTCCAATGTGGAAAAGCTACAGCCAATCCATGGCTGAAAGTACTCTTATTTCCAAACACACTGACTGGATATGCTTTTAGGTGGTATTCCAACTTGCCAGCCAACTCCATTCAAAGTTGGCAGCAATTTGAGGATTCATTCCATACTGAGTTCTATAAAGCTGAGCCTGAAGTGTCCATGACAAACCTTTCCAGACTTCATCAACTACTTGGAGAGTCGGTGATAAGCTTCCTTTTTAGGTTCAGGCGAGCCAAGTACAAATGTAATTTGTCTTTACCACCACAAGAATATATAAAGATTGTTATGAACGGCCTAGAATTTGAACTTCGTAAGAAGTTTGAAGGTATATAATTTCATGACTTGTTTGATTTGGCCGGTAGAGTGGCTAAGTATGAGGAGCTCCTTTACGAGGAACAAGACCGGAAGAGCTCTTCCAAGGGCACTTACTATCATGATCCTAATTATGAAGTGTACACCATTGAAACTGATGGGGAGTTGGAAGTAAATGTAGCCGAGCTCAACATAAAGAAGGCCTATACTTATGAGGCTTTGGCAAAGCCAAAATCAACTACAGCCAATTTGCAGGCCACCTCTGGTTCCAAGTGGAAGGGGACAGACCCTTCCAGAAGTTACTCTTTTAACATCTCTAAAGCTGAGCAAATTTTTTATTTGCTCATAGCTGACAAGCAACTAATATTCACAGCAGGACATAAAATGCCAACGGCCTCTGAAATGGCCGAGAAAGACTATTGCAAGTTTCACAATTCATGGAGGCATTCCACTAACAATTGTGTTATTTTCCACAATATTGTGCAAAAGGCAATTGAAGATGGCAGGCTGAAGTTTCCAAAAAAATAGAAGTTATGGGTGTTGATGGAAATCCTTTCCCCAAGGTCATTGCCACAAATGTTACTTCTCTTTTCTTGGAACACCCTAAGAAAATGGTGGACTTGACAAATCTAGGATTCATTAGAAAACTAGAAATTCTAGAGTCTGTAACATCCATGGAGAAAATAGTGGTCGAGTTGGAAAAGCAACTCCGTGAGGCTCAGATAGCCTTAATCCAACAGGGTTGTTGCCCCAAGTGTAAAATTCAGAATAAAAGTTGTCCTAGAGACTTTCTAAAAGAAAAAGCAGAAAGAGATCCTTTCTAGTGGCGACCGAGGTCAAAAACGGAAGGTTCATGACCGGCTAACCTTCCAAAAGGTGGAAAACTCAGTTACTGCGACCATTCCAGAAAAGGAAAGCCGGGTCCATACAGAAAGAAGGACAGTAACAAGGAAAGCAGAATTCCTTCCAAGGAGCGTGGAAAGAAATAGCGTTCCTTATGAGGCAAGTTTCCGTCCTAGTAGAAAGTATGAAAGTAGCAGATGGCAAGACAGAGGTTCTAAAGGTAATAGGCATTCCAGACCAAAATTGGCCTCAGAAATATGGGTCAGAATGGGGAATAAGCATCTTCAACCAAAAATGGTTAAGTCTCCCATCTTGCAAAGTGACAGGTGGAAGAGGCTTGATCATCCCAAGTTCCCTATTCATGATGATTCCTATATGACCCGCACACAAAAGTGAAGGCAGCAAAGGAAGAGGGCTGATAGAAAGAAGTTATGGGAGAAAGACCATGGTTGGTCCAACTAGCCAAAAAAGATGGCTAAACCATCAGACTTATTAGAACTTCCAACTAAAGAAAGAGTTAGAGATCCTAATGATTTATTGGATTTGGTTTCAGAAGTTGAAAATTCCTTAATTGTAGACGGCCCTCCTACTAAAGATAGAACAGACTTGGAAATCTCCATAGTTCCAGTAATAGCAAGAAAATCTATTTTGGTAGCCTTCCAGGTGAATTTACTTGCACTATGGTAGTGGTTCTTCCCTTATTTTTTGAGCCACAGCCAAATTAGCCAACTTTAATGGAAGGAGATGTAGTAGATACAAGTCCTCCCATGGAAAGCCCTGGACAGTCTAGTTCCAGGCCAATCATAATGGAACCGAATAATGGTATCCATATAAATGAAGTTTTCGAAGAAAAAGTTGAGCATCTCCAGAAATTAAAGGGAGTTGTGATTGAAGAAAACAGCCCCATGAAACCAAAGAAAATTATGTTGGAAAAGCCACCATATGGCATGACTCAACAACTCAAACCTTTATATCAAGGTACTGGTGGAAGGGAGACCCCTGGCAAGAGTTCTAGTGGATAATGGTTCAGTATTGAATGTTGTTCCAGTCAATGTCATGTGCATGCTTGGAAAGTCGCCTGAAGATATCATTCTAAATGATGTATCCATTAGTAGGTTCACGGGAGGAATAATGAAGACACAAGGCATTCTACCATTGGAATTAACGGTGGGAGATAAAACTTCTATCACAGCCTTCTTTGTTATTGAGTCTACAACAGCTTATAACTTGCTTTAGGCCGTGGATGGATTCACCCAAACTTTTACATTCCGTCTTCACTCAATTAAATATTGATATTTTGGGATGGAGATGAGGTAAAACTGGTGGAGGCTGATAGCCGGCCATTTTTGGTAAGGGTATACCATGCAGATGCTGAGTTATATAGTGAAGAATTCGTTCCAATCAGATTTATTAGAAAAGATAGCAAGGGCCATCCAAGGAAGGCCACCATGAGGAGAACTCTCACGGAAGAGGATATAAGGGAGCTTTTCTAAGAAACACCATAGCCAACAATTCTACCTAAGGCCAGTGTTCAGCACTACATTTCAAACAACAGTTTTTATGAAAGAAAAACCTAAAGAAAATAGAATACTTGGCCAAGTGGTTAACTACTGCCTTACCAGGTTGAAAGCATATCTAGTCGAACTACGGCTGGAAAGGGCTGCTACTACTGGTACTTCATTTTCAACATATGTTTTGGAGATTATAGAAGATACTGAAGACAAGTTGGATGTTATCTAATTGACAGACTTGAAAGCAGCACCAATAAAGCTCGATGATCTTAAGGCCGAAGTGCAAGATCCACTTTTGGAAGTTAATCTTGGACCAAAACAAAACCCTCAACCTACCTACATCAGTAAGCTTCTGGAACTAAAGAGAATAATTGATTTCCTTACTTGAAGAATACAAGGATTATTTTGCATAGACATATGAGGAAATGCTAGGACTTTCCAGAGAGCTGGTAGAGCATAAGTTGCTAATCAAGGAAGGTTTCAAGCCTTTCAATCAACCTCTAAGAAAGATGTCCCAAGAAGTTGTTCTAAAGGTCAAAGAAGTGATAGAAAGGCTAAACAAGGCTGGTTTTATAAAAATCGCCAGGTATGTTGACTGGATTTCCAATATAGTTCTAGTTATTAAGAAAAATGGCAAGCTAAAGGTATGTGTGGATTTCTGGAATATTAATCTTGCAACTTCAAAAGATGAATACCCTATGCCTGTTGCTGACCAGTTAGTAGATTTTACCACTAAGAATGAAATTCTTTCATTTATAGATGGACATTCCAGGTACAACCAGATTTATATTGCAGAAGAAGATATTGCTAAGACGGCCTTTAGATTTCTAGGATCCATTGGAACCTTTGAATGGGTCGTCATGCCATTTGGGTTGAAGAATGCCGGAGCAACATTTCAAAGGGCCATGAATGCCATTTTCTATGACATGATTGGCCATTTTCTAGAAGTATGCATTGATAATGTAGTAATCAAGTCCTCGGTCGAGGTTCAACATCTCTAGAATTTGAAGATGGCTTTTGAAAGGATAAGGCAACACAAGTTGAAGATGAATCCTTTGAAGTGTGCTTTTGGAGTTTCAGCTGGAAATTTCTTGGGTTTCTTGGTCCATCAAAAAGGTATTGAGATAGACCAAAATAAAGCAAAGGTAATTATTGAAGCAAAGCCACCTGCTACTAAGAAAGAACTAAAAAGGTTTCTTGGCCAGGTTGGATATTTGAGGAGGTTCATTGCCAACCATACTAGAAAAACTCATGTTTTCTCCCCATTGCTGAAATTGAAAGGGGCTGAAGAATTCAAGTGGATAGAACAGCACCAGCTAGCCTTTGAAGGTTTGAAAAGCTACCTGGCCAACCCTCTAGTGATGATGCCTCCAATCAAGAAGCGGCCTTTAAGATTATACTTATCAGCCACCGATGAATCCATTAGAACTCTTCTAGCTCAGAACAATGAATGGGGGAAGGAGTAAGCCATCTATTATTTAAGTAGGGTACTCACTCCAGTGGAATGTAGGTACACTTCTATTGAAAAGTTGTGTTTTTCCTTATGTTATAATTAAGACCTTACATGTTACCAGTAGCCATGTATATCATTTCTAAAACAGATTTGATTAAGTATATTCTTTCAAGGCCTTTACTCACTGGATGTATTGGAAAGTGGTCATTGGCCTTAATGGAGTTTTCTTTTAAGTATATTCCACAAAAGGCAGTCAAAGGAAGGGCGGTGGCAGAATTTCTAGCAGACCATCCTTCCACCAAGATTGATTCAAAAGTATGTGATGAGGTGGATAATCTCTACCTTGACTATACACCTTAGACTCTCATGTTTGATACATCAAGCACTCATAATGGAGGAGGAGCTGGAATAGTCATTATTTCACCAAAAGGGAGAAAAACCACATTTTCTTTCTTCTTAGATTTCAAGTGTACAAACAACCAACCTGAGTATGATGCACTAATTATTGGGCTAGAAATCCTGCTAGAGCTAAAGGTGGATAAGGTCCAGATTTTTAGAGATTTTAACTTGATACTTAGCTAACTTTCTGAAGAATATAGATGTCTCAACTGGCATTTGAGGCCTTTCCACTCTTTGGCCTTGGAATTACTTTGCCAGTTTGATGATTTCCAACTTAAATATTGGCCAAGACATTTGAACATGGAGGCTGATGATATAGCACAACTAACCTCTGGAGTAAAAGTCCCACTGGGTATAGAAGAGACCTTGATCACAATCAGAAGAAGGACTCTCCCTTCTGCAGAGTCACGACATTAGATGGCAGGTCATTTCCAAGCTGACGGGCCAGAAAGAATCAAACCTGCCAAGAAGACATGTGAGATTTTCAATGTTAATATAGATGGATTAGACTTGAAAGATTGGAGAATACCAATTATTCATCTCTTGTAGGAGCCTAGTGCCAATGTGGACAAAAGAATTCAGCTTTTGGCACCTTATTATATTTTGATTGATGGAGATCTCTACAGAAAAACTAAAGAAGATGGGCTTTTACTAAGATATCTTGGCAGGAGTGAGTCAATGAGAGTGATGGCAGAATCACACCTTGGAATATGTGGAGCACATCAAGTTGGAATCAAAATAAGATGGCTTTTGAGAAGGTACGGTTATTATTGGAAGGGTATACTAAAGGATTGCATAGAGTTTACAAAGACTTGTACTGCATGTCAGGAACATGGCCCAGTCCAAAGAGTTTCAACTATCAACATACAGCCGGCAGTAAAAATATGGCCATTCAGAGGGTGGGCATTGGACTTTATTGGAAAGTTAACACCACCATCTGCAGATGGCCATACTCATATTGTGGTAGCAACAGATTACTTTACAAAATGGGTGGAAGCCATTCCATTAAAGACCTGTGAGCAGCCAACAGTGATTGATTTTATCAAGAAGCACATTATTCATAGGTTTGGAATTTTAGAGACTATCACCACTGACAGAGGACTTTCCTTTGTTAGAAATAAAGTTCTTGATTATTGTGCTGAGTGTGGCGTCCAAGTGATCAGTTCCACTCCATATTTTGCCCAATCAAATGGACAGGTTGAGGCTTGCAACAAAGTAATTCTCAATATCCTTGAAAAGATGATTGAGAATCATCTAAAAGAATGGCATCCCTTACTTTCTAAGGCTCTTTGGGCTTACAGGAATTCAAAAGATCAAGTACTGGCATCACACCATAGATGCTTACATATGGACATGATGACGTTTTTCCAATGGAAATGACTATAAGGTCTGCAAGGGTGGCTTTCCAAAACAAGCTTACTCCAACAAATTATGACCATGCCATGTTGGTAGAATAGGAAGACCTTGATGAAGTTCGTCTTAACGCCTTAGACCATATTATTGCTCAAAAGAGGAAAGTCATGCGGGCATACAACAAGAAGGTTAAGGCAAAGACATTTGTTGAAGGATACCTGGTATGGCAAGTCAGATTTCCACCAGGAGTCAAAGACAAGGAATATGGAAAGTGGACCCCTAATTGGAAAGGTCCTTACTTGGTGAAACGAGTCCTTGGAAAAGGGGCTTATAGATTAATGGATATAGATGGAGGATCCCATAAGCATCCTGTGAATGGGGTATACTTGAAAGAGTATCACCCTTCTATCTATGAAAAATGGAAATCCACAATTATTCCATCGGTCATGTAGAATGGTTGGTATCTTCTTTTCCAAGTAAACCGAAAAGCTAGAAAGAAAGCATAATGGCCATACTTCGGCCATTCCAAGAAGGAAAAGCTAGGTGCCTGAAAAAGTACATTGGTTAAAGTTATGAAGCAGACTTAGCTGAATTTCCAAAATCAACTGATTTCCTAAGTATGGAGCATTTCATTGAGAAAAGGCTACATTACATGGTCCAGGTTCTATTCATACTGGAAATTACTCACGTTGCTTGTATATACATTCATTTCCATGTTAGCAATTCCAAGTTAAGTCCAGCCATATTGAAAATACTTCAGAAACTTTTTCTTATCTTTTTGCTTTGTACGAAACAATCTCTCCTTTTTTCCAGTATTTCCAGTTCTTCTTCTTCAATTTCTTTTTCTTCTTCTCCATGATAGCGGAATTCAAATCCCATACCTTATGATCAAGTTGGTCCACAAGGCATGGAATTTGGGGGGCATGTGTTTACTCTATTATTTTTGGCCCAAAGGAAGTGCAACATGTGGTGAGTTCCAATGGAACTTACCACACTGGATCGCAACTCTAATAAATTATTATTGGAAGCTATGTAATATTACCTAGTAATTTAAAGTGGACCAATACAATCCTACTAAATAGGGTTTTTCTATTTTAAAAGGAAAGAGGTGAGTCCTATTAGAACTTGCCATCTTTAAAGTAAGGGTCCATATATTCTTATTTAGAAAAAGGATTATTTCATGGAAAGACTACCATACATGCAACCTCATGCAATTGTTCAAGACAAATTCAACCAATTGGTTCTCAACACATGGCGAGTTATATGGAACTTACCATAGTATATCAATTCTTTTAAAGAATTGTTGTTATAGAAGGTTTATGGGTAAAATTCGTGTATCCCTAAGTAATTGGAGGTTTCCCATTATGGTAAGACCAAAGTTGACTAAGCAAGGAAGAGGAGAACGTGGTGCCAAAAATCTCTCCTACTTTATAGGGATTTTTGGCAGATATTCAGTTACTAAACTTGCTAAGTCAAAATACAAGCTTGCAAGAGAAAAGAAACATGGGATAATTTGTATTTATGGATGCATATATATATATGTATATATATTTGTACTAAAATACAACCATGATGAGGAGTTGCTGAAGTAGAGGAGTACACAATGCCATGGATTCCAAAAATCAAAAAGGAAAGTCCAATTGGAAGAAGTTATCCAAAGAAGAAGGAGAACGTGAGTTTAATTTTCTCCTTATTTTTAGGAGACTTCAACAATGGTTCAGCCAAGTCAAACAATGTTGCTAAAAGGGAGGAGACGTGGGAGTTTAATTTATATATATATATATATATATATATATATATATATATATATATATATATATTTATCAGATTTGGCCCACGATGAAGTAACTACTGTGAGGAAGGAAACCATGGCGCCATGCGTTCTAAATGAGGCAAAGCAGAATAGAAGCTGCTAAAATTAAGAAGACGTGATTGGACAGAGGATGATATATCTATTCATGGAAGGAACAACCCGTGATAAAAGCTAAAATTAAGGAAGTGTGTTATAACCGCAACCCATGATGTAGAATCAGTGGAAGAATGAAAAGTAACCACGACGCCATGAAGTTAATATGGAAAGTTCAACTAAAATCAAGGAGGTGTGGTCTACAGAAGAAAAGGGTGTAGGATGATTTGTATCCATAAATATATATATTTATACATATATATTTATGTCAGATATAGTCCATGATGAAGAAGACGCTGAAATGCAAGAGGCTACGATGTTATGGAAGATTCAAGAAGGAAAGTTCAGTTAAAAAAGGGAACGTGGGTCTATAATAATTCCTATATACACTCATGTATATATGGAATTAGAGGAAGAGAAGAGGTCTAAAGAAGGAGGAGATTATAAGACTTATTGGACACTTGGCCAAACAAGGATACGTCAGTTGAAGGTGGTGGTATTTTGTGCAACTGCTACCACTAACTGAAGAGAAGTTGTTGTAAATTATGGATGACAAAGCTAATTAAATCATGTCTGAAAGGGAAGGTATTTACGGCAAAAGAGAGGGAACAAGAAATCGTGGAAGACAAAGTGGATAGAAGAAGATGGAAGGAAGAAGTTATAACTGCCAAAAGAATCGTGGGACACTTGGCAGTCCGAAATCAATACAAGTGGAAGTTGCTAAAGCTGCTATGCATGCATGGAAAACTTTATAAATATACCACTTAGGCTTTACTTGCAAACCCTGTTCAAATCACATAACCAAACAGCACTTCAATTTCTTTACATTCATGTAATGCACTTTCAAAATGTTTAATTCAAGTCATGTACTTATTATTCCTACTTTCCAGTACTTTACTTTAAAGTCCTACATTTTTAATACCGCTTTCCTTTTCACTAGCCATAGATCAGTCCAAAAGTCCCTTTTCAAGGCAAAGAGAACTTTTGAAGGTGGTAATTCCAGTCCTTCATTCAATCACCTGATCCATACAATCTTCTACTAGATAGTTGTTCGGATATCCACTTTGGAACGACAGCAGTTCCTGGCACCCCTGACATTCACCCTCCTTTTTACACTTGGAAAGGACCTCAGTTTTTAGGAGCCGAACAACTAGCATGGGCACTGCTTATGGAACAGTCATCTGTGCTAATGGAGCGGTCACAGGTGCAGCTAGAATATAAGTCTGTGCCATTAGAAGGGATTGCATTTGCTGCTAAGTTGGAGGGAATGGCCCTGCTTGTTATTGAGAAGAACTACCTTCAACAAATGTAGCCGACCTGCTAGCTTGGAAGGCCAACTGTTGAGACCCTTTAGAGTTGTTTGGCCGAGGGGCCAAACCTTGAGTCAAGCCACCAAGGGACCATTCCAACATAGACTCTAACCTTTGAGAGATTCAGTCCACCATTTCTACTAGATTCCGCTCATTAGCAAGAGCGGCTTTTACATGATCTTGACTAGCCTTAGACTGGCCTTACATAACTCTGGCTAGGTCTTAGGTGACTTTTGCTTGGTCTTATGAAAACCTATCTTACAGCATTGCCATCATACGGATATTTTCCATGATGGGTCTATTTGCCATTACTTGAGCAAATTTTTTCACTATATCTTTGATCAGGTGCGAATTGTGAACTTTCCATTGGAAGTTCACTGACTTGCATCTCTTCTACTTCGGTAGGGTCTTGGACAGACTTGTCTTTCCTTCTTCCAACGACCATTGAACAATCTGTTAAGATGTCCCGCCGGACGTGCCAAGAATGTTCAGATCCTAAAAACCGAGGTCCTTTCCAAGTGCAGAAAGGAGGGTGAATGTCGGGCGTGCCAGGAACTACTATCATTCCAAAGTGGATATCCGAACACCTATCTAGTATGAGGTTGCAGGGATCAGGCAATTGTATGAAGGATTGGAATTACCACCTTTGAAGGTTCTTTTTGCCTTAAAAAAGGACTTGTGAACTATTCTATCGCTAGTGGAAAGGAAAGAGGTATTGAAAGTGCAGGACTTCAAAGTAAGGTGTTGGAAAGTAAGAATAATAAGTGTAGGACTTGAATTAAATATATTGAAAGTGCATTACATGAATGTAAAGAGACATGAAATGTAGTAATTGAAGTGTTGTTTTTGTTGTATGATTTGAACAGGATTTGTAAAGTAGCTCTAAGTATTCTATTTATAGAGCTCCTCCATGCATGTAAACTGATGTAGGGCAGCCTTGGCAGCTTCTACTTGGGCAGACTTTGGACTGCCAAGTGTCCCATAATCTTTTAGCCTTCTCTCAATGTTGACAAGTGTAAAATCATATTCTCCCATAATCTATAATTGATAAATAATGGTCTTAGTGGTTGAATGCATGCTTGCAAGCCTTTACCCACGTTCTGAAACTGCCCAGATGGAAAGGCAGCAGTTGCAGCAGTAGTTGAGAACTTTTACCTGGAAGGTCCGGATCGTGCCACGTGTCCCATGTCTTCCTTAGTCTTCTCCCTCATGCGTGGTCTTCTACCTTATTTCAGACCATGATTCCACTAATTTAACCCTTGTCATCCATAACCATTGACAACTTCCTCAGTTAGTGGTAGTTACTATATGAAGTACCACCACTTTTAACTGAAGTGTTTATATTTGGCCAAGTGTCCCACGTTCTTATAATCTCTTTCTTCCTTAGAATCCTTCTTCTCTTCTAATTCTATATGCATGTATATAGGAATTATCATAGACCCATATTTCCCCTATTGGATTTGAACTTCCCTACTTGAATCTGCTACAACATCGTGGCCACCATCCATTTCCTGTGTCCATAACTGTTAAACGAGTCAATCCATTGTCCAAAAATGCTCTAAGACGCAACCTTGGTCGGCCGTTCTGAAGGAAAGGTTCAACCGTTCTGAAGGAAAGGTTCGGCTGTTCTGAACCAAAGGTTTGGCCATTCTGAAGGAAAGGTTCGGCCGTTCTGAACCAAAGGTTTGGCCGTTCTGGAAGGAAATATTCGGCCGTTCTGAACCAAAGGTTCGGCCGTTCTGAAGGAAATGTTCAGCCGTTCTGAACCAAAGGTTCGATCCTTGATAAAAATCATCCCACACCCTTTCCTTCTGTGGACCACTCCTCCTTTATTTTAGGCTGACCTTCACGATGTCGTGGTTAGCTTCCATTCTCCTATTGATTTGACATCGTAGGTCGTGGTTGAAGCCCACTTCCTTTCAGCCTTACCTCATCTGAATTTAGAACCCTTAGCACCATAGATTCCTTCTTCTCAGTGGTTACTACATCATGGGTTAAATATATTTATAACAACAAATTAAGTTCCCACGCTTCCTTCCTTTTTTGCAATATTGCTTTGACTTGGCTAAAAATAAGGAAAAAATCAACCCCACGTTCTCCTTCCTCTGACTGAATCAACTTTAGTCTTACCACACTTGGTAAGTTTCCATAGAACTCGCCATGTGTGGAAAGCCAATTGGTTGAATTTATCTTGAATAATTGCATAAAATTGCATATATGGTAGTATTTCAATAGAATAATTCCTTCATTCCCAATAAGAATTTGTAGGCCATCACTTTAAAGATAGCAAATCCTAATAGGACTCACCTCTTTTCTTTTAGGATAGAAAACTCTATATGGTAGGATTGTACTGCCCCACTTGTCTTTGATTGTTACGTAAAATGAAATAGCTTTAATACTTCAATAATAACTTATTAGAGTTGTGATCCAGCGTGGTAAGTTCCATTGGAACTCGCCATATGTCATCTTTCCATTGGGCCAAAACTAATGGAGTAAACACATTATAATATGTCTTATGATGTTTAATAATTAGATATATGTTATTATAGGTGTAAGTTTAATTAATAAAAAATTTTAATCCAAAAAATCTTAAGGATAAAAGGTTAAAGTTAATATATATACTTGTAGTCATTTAAAAAAAATAATTAAAAAAAAAAAAAAAAAAAAACAACAACAACAACAATAACAGCTTCAGTTTAATAAAAATAAAGTACTTGGAACTAATTAGTTTGGTACATCTAATATACGTGGAGTTTAAACTAGATAAGTTTGGTACATCTGGTATACCTTGAGTAGTTGAGTCCTAAAATCACGAAAGTCTATGTATAAAAAAATACATGTATGAATTAAATTATAATTTCTAGTTTTTCACCCAGCACTCAGTTACTAAATATATATATGTGTGTGTGTGCGTGCGTGTGTGTGTGTGTGTGTATCACTTTCATTCATTATTAATTATGGAAGAAAAAAATATAATAAAATTTTAATTTTGTATACACATATAAAACTATATACAATTAAATTAGTATTATATTATCTTATAAGCAATTTACAAAAGAATGAAACTCACTTGCTAGAGAAGTTTGTGGAGAAAGCGAGGAAGGTGACATGGCCAATAATAGGAAACTTAGATATGAAGGTACCACTTTCACGGGAAAGTAAGATTTTTCTGTCTTTTATGTTAGAAAATGTGACGACCCTGGATTTTTCAACCCAGTGTGTCCTGTGATGACCCGAAACGGATCCAAAATGCGGAAGCAAAAGAAGTAAGGTGACTTCTAGAGATCTACGTCATCCCTAAGGTACCAAAGTCACTTTATATGAAGCTATGGAACTCAAATGAGCCAAGCAATGAAACAAGAATGCCAAACCCGAAAAGAAATGAACCAAGGGCAAAATGGTCATTTCACACTAAAATGGGTGCCACCGTGCACGCCATTGGAAAGAAAACAAAAAATCAACAAGAATATACTCAAGAATCGCATGATTCAGAGTCCGGACAACGAAAATATCAAGTTCTAAAGTCGAAGGAAGGGAAACCCTATCCCGGTTCGAACCAAAAATAGACACTACCTTTCTAAAACTTGAATATCTTGAGCTACAAGAAGAATCTAAAGCTCTAATTGGTACCATTGGAAATATTATTTCGACATGGTCAATTTAAACTCAAGAACAGACCAATTCGGAGTTAAAACGAAGCAGATATAATAATTTGAAGTCGGACGTGCAGTGCTGAACCAAGACACAAACACACACACACATGAACAGTACCACGAGTGCTCGTGCAAGGGGTTTGAGTGCTTGTACGGAACATGCCCAAGGGCCAAAACACTCTACACCATCTTCGAGCGCTCATTCTGCTAAAGGCTTAGTAGAAAACTGAGTTTGAAATGTGATTTTGAGGATTTTCTTGGAATTTTTTGGAAAAAAATTGTTAAGTAACCCTCCTTAAAATCATGTTTTCTAACCAAACATCATAAAAGAAAATTTTATTTTTTATGTGAAAACCCCAAAATGCCCTTATGCTCAGTTTAGGCTCAAAACGGCAAAAATGTGAGTTTGCACCAAACATACATTTGACACCAAATACATTTCTAGGCTAAAACGAATATGCACGCAAACGTAATAAATGATTTTGAGCATGCGGGAATTCTCTGCGGCTCCAGGGAAAGGCCGATACAAAATCCGACCCCCCGACGGCCAAGAAAGCGAAAATGAACTTGAAATGAAAATTTTGAAAACCAAAATTAACAAATGATTAGAAATTACCGTTTAGCCCTTGGCCACACTTCATATATGATTAATGAATACTAATTGATGAATCCATACACAATGCACACTCCAGTGCAAAATAACATACTAAAATGCAAAATTTTCATATATTCTCATCAAAGGGAAAATTTAACATCCATGACATATACATGATTTCAAAAGAAGTTTGGCCCTTGGCCTCATATCATATACATAAAATGATAATCAAAAAGTGTGTTTAGGCACACACTACAAATTTAGAATCAAATACACACAGTTGATAAATAAGGTTACAAATGGCATTCCAAGCCAACCTTCACAAAGATGGAAACCTCCAAGTCCACAAACCATCCAAGCATAATGAGAGTCTCAACTTTAATTCCTGTACCTGAAAAATGTCCCCCCAATGTGGGTGAGTAACATAAAGCTACTCGTAGGAAATGAGCATGCATCAAACTAACTTTTTGCAATTTTATCACCATAAGGTGAAATATGTTAAAGGGGCTCATGCCACCTAACGTCTATATCAAAGTGTGACCCAGGGAGCATCCTAAGCTACCTAAGATCATTTTTAGCATAAACCACATCATTCGTGCAATTTAAGTAACATGGGAGCATGCTATACAAAGCAACAAGATGTAGATTCTCAAGGTTATTAACTTGAAATATAAAATGCTAAAACAACTATAGTGGATCATGCCACCTAAAGTCTATGATCCAAATGAATCTATAAGATCATTCCAAAGTCACATTTAAAAAACAAAGCACAAATCACAATATCTATGCAATTAACTAACATAGAAGCATGCTACACAAGTATCAAGATATAGATTCTCAAAGTTACCATCTTGAAATCTAAAATGCAATAACAACTAAATATAAAAATTTAGTATAATTAGAATTTCTAATACCACACATCAAGACATAGATTCTCTAAGTTATCAACTTAAAATCTAAAAGTGTGAAAGCAACTAAATATAATTTAGTATGGATATACTTAACAACATCAAAATTTACCATGATTCATTGAAATCATAAAGCTCGGATGAATTTAACAACATCAAAATCGCCAATAACCAAAACCATAAGTCACAATTAAACATGATTGTCAACTTAGAATTGAATGCGAAACCAAATAGTGGAAGACTTGGACATCTAAGCTCAGAATTTTGCCGAGACCTCAATGGTTATTCCGGGCACTAACCCGCAGGGAAGACCACCCTAAGTGTGCACTATCTCAATTGGGGAGAACTCATACCTCCCGCACTAGAGCCAAACTCTAGCGATGTCATTTATAACAATAATGTCCCAAGACTCCAAAATAAACCAAATAAGTTCACAACTTATACATAATTTATATAATGCATGAAAACACCTTCCATGCACAAGTAGGTTGAAACCATACAATCCATGCCTTAGAGTTTCAATTCTAAAATGGCATACATAATGTCAATTACAAAGTGTACAATTCATTACACAAGGTAACAATATATTCCATAAAGAAAACATGTTCTCATGAATATAAATATAACAACAATGTTATCAAATGCTCAACACAAAACCAAGTGACTACATAACAAGGTCAAGTCCATGATTTGAATATAGAAACAACTTCTAAAATACCTATAGATCCATGGAGCCAACAGATAGAATTTAATTAAACAAGGTAATCAAATTCTCTAGATTTCAAATCAAATTCGAATAACCTCAAATTAATATATGTTAAACAACATAGCATGCTCATTACATATATCAAATCAAAAGTGTCAAATGAGCAAGATAGCATCATATAGAATTTAATTAATTTAAATTAATCAAATCTCTAGATTTCAAATGTTATTCAAATGATCCCAAATTAATATATATCAAGCACCAAGTCATGGTTATACCATATCTCAAGTCCAAAATGGAATACAAGTAAAATACAATTTACTAGAATTTAAATCAATTAAATCCATTTAATCTCTAGATTTGAAAACTCAACTAAATAATCCCAAATTAATATATATCGAAGATCAACTCATGGCAATGCCATTTACCAAGTCTAAAATGAGTCATATGTAAGATATGATAAATCACTAATTTCTTAAATTAACAAAAGACTTGCATACAACTTATAAAAGCATCAATAGCATGCAAGAAACAAAAAATATAATCCTATAACATCCCCTACATCACTAAAGAAGTGTCTCTCTAGAATATAAGGCAAATCAACACAAAATGGTAAACCCTTCAAGGGTTATGAAGAGGAGGATGAGGGGAACAAAAAGTGTTCCAAGCTTCATGGTCTAAGGTGAGTGGAAGGCCATCAAAAATCAAGGTCAAGGCCAAAGGTCTCCATCTCCATCCATGGAGGCTAGGGTTTTTGGTGAGGAAAGAAATGAAATAATGTGAAAATGTGTGAGTGGAGGACTAGGTAATCCTACACCATGGTTAACACACACATTTATGGTCAATTGCACAAAAACCCTTCTTTAAAACCATAATCCCAAAGTGGCCCAAAAATAATTGCAAGACTTAATTTGGAGCATACACTTGTCACAAATCCAAGGCTCCATCCTAAGCTTAATCTCAAGCCTACACTTGTCAACCATCCAAGCCAACAAGTGCACCAATCCTAGGACAACAAGTGTGTGAATCTCTACCCTCCACATCTTATCATCCAAGGCATCAAAGTGTTTCCACACAAATGTCAAAAAGTGGACCAATAAAGGTGTGACACTTATCACACTTTTCGGAAATTGTAAAAAGGTCCTTTTTGAAAATATCTTCCAAATTAAATTGTAAAATGGTCCTTAAGACGAAAAATAATTACTTTACAGTATTTACATAAAAACCCCTAAAGTTAGAAAAATTACAAAAAAGTTATACGTCTATACCCTTTACAAGAAAAGTAAGTACTTAGCATGCTTTTCTACAAAAGTGAAAATACACATAGTATGGAATTTAAATATCATGGATGCATGCAAAACCAGAATTGAATCCGAACACGAAAAGTGAAGTTATGCCAATAAAGTGACAACCGAGAAAAAGACAAAAGTAAATAGTGTCACAAAAGTGAAAATGTGAGAATGACTCGGTCCTTAAAAGAAGTCGTCAATCCAAGGAAAAGAGTCTCGGAAACCATCCCCGAGCACTCAAGATGACATAATGTGGCGAAAAACCAAACTCAGAAAGGAAAAAGATCAACGGAAAAAAAAAAAAAATATCCGTGAAAATCTGAGAAAAGGAAAGGAAAGAAAATGACCGGGTCATTACAACCTTCCCACCTAAAAAGGGATTTCGTCCCCGAAATCCAGCCCCAACAAAACAAAAGGCGGAACCAGGATAACTACGGAATACATTTCCGAGTATCTCACACAACATGCTACAAAAGCAATCACAAAACTGAAAGACAAAGTACAAGCGAATGTCATTTGCACCCATGTGCGCACGACAGCACAACCTCTCAAAAGAAAAATGACCACTCAGCCACACAACAAGTCTGAACTCACACATAGAACTCAAGGTCAAACAAAGGAACGGAAGACCACAACCGTAAGTATCCCTCCTGACGAACTATCATACGGATCTGAAAACAACCACCAAAAGAACTCCAAGACATTTACGTATCAAATCAAGGTACTGAACAAAGACGACATGGCAGTACAAATAGCAACTAGAACCCGCCCACGACGTACTCAAATGTGTGGTAGCAATGAGAGTACCTAGTGCCCGTCCTCACTTACTTGTCAGTAAGGTAGCATCGACGGCAACTAGTACTCGCCCACAACACACAACTTTGTACGGTAACATGACAGTATAAGGCACTAGTTCATAACCTGCCCCCACTAGGTCTACCCATGAAACCTCTCGATACCAATAACATCAATGTCAAAAATGATCATTACCAAAAGCACTACGGAGACCAACATTTTGTGAGAGTTGAGATATAGTCCAAAGATGTCTGGCTGGACCATCCTGGCTAATCTCGACACTCTGACAACAATGTTATAGGTACCGCTACGCTTAAGGCCTTAAATCCTCAATACAACAAAACCAACAACTCAATGTCTTAAAACACTACTATTAATAACATCAATCACGAATCCAAAGCCTGACAAGCAAAACAGCGTCTCCAAAATCCCAGATATCATCCTGAAACAGATCAACTATAAGACTACTCACTGTAATCAAACATCGGATCAAAATCCCTATCATGGATAACTAAATCCTCGAAATACAAGTCCCTCAACTGGCACACACATCAAAATCCTGACAACCAAGGTTACAAAATGAATCTCTCAAAACCGTGCTTGGCAACACCAAGCTAAATCAAAATTCCTCAATTTTCCATTGATCCATAAACAACCACTGGAACTACGATTCCTCAAAACTATACCTAGTCACAACTAGGATGAGACGAATCCACAAACAACCCATATCCAACAGTGATCCTTTAAAACTCCTCCTAAGATTTAACCACATCAAGGTCTCCAAAACTGAAACAAGTCTCCAAAAAACATCCTTAAACAGCGTCAAACTCACACAATGAGTCAACCAAATCCTCAATCAAATGGACACAAGTCCCCAAAAAATGATCTCACACCAATCCACTCACACCGAGCACCATAACCCGTCAATAACCACGGCAAAACTCCCCAAGGGAAGACACGAAAGAAAGGGAACCACTAGTCCTAAGAAGGACAACACCATGACTTCATCTCCAAAATGAGAGACAACAAGGTCAAAGACTTCACCCCCTACATGGAAGTAAGTCGACCAAAATCAACTAAATCCTCACCAAGGACTCAAAACAACAATGGTGATCCTCACGGACCAACCAAACCCAAAACCGTGCACAAGGCCACGAAAAGAAGAGACTCACTCCTTATGAAGTCCCTTACTTAAACTAAGAAAGAGAAGAAACCCTATTCACCCACAAATGTCAACACGACAAACACGAAAAGGGAACAAAAAGGGATAACCGAATATGAAAGTCATGCATATGATAAGGAATGCAACTACCAAATAAATAAATCTACTCACATAGATAAAAATCAAGGGTACATGCAGCACGTCTCCACGTAAGCACAATATCATGTCACTAAAGCACAGTAACAACATGGTATCTCAAAGCATATAAATAAGGCATGCTAATGCCATACAACAAGAAAGCAAATGCAGACACACTTCCACCTACTCATGCATCTCAATATCAGAAATCATACTACTAACATGGTAGTAAATGAAACTGCAGAAAATAAAATGATGCAACAATGAACCCCACGGACATCGTGTCCTAGAGTATCTAAGAAAAAAAAAAGACCAGTCCTAGCCATAACTGTCTCTAAAAACCAATGCGGCAACAACTTATCTCAAAACAAATGTGAGCCTTTACCACAATGGTAAGACTCCAATAATCCAACTCTGAATCTAGAGGTGACACTATAAATGACACTAACAATGCAATGCTTTCACTAACCCAAAACATCGATCAATCGACTCGATCCCAAAAGCATCATCACACAAAGAGAACTCAAACAAAATAGCTACTTTAGCCATACAATCAGACAACCGAATTAATATCCAAAATCGTCCTCAAAATGACCATCAATCACCGTCTCAACACCAGACGCTCAAAATAAAACTCACATCATCGCCAACCAAAAGGACTACGCTTATCGGAACAAAAACCGACACTGATTCCATCCGAACTGCGCTCGTAGCTAGCCAGTACGGTAGCATGATAGTGCCATGCACCCACCCAAAAACGTACCTGCCCACGAAAATTGCAATCTCAGAGGAACCTTCCAAAACAACTAAGGATCCTAAGAGGTCCATAACCTCATCGTGGCCCAAACCAACAAATTCAGCACTACGGCAATGCCAAATGACTCACCTCCCGAGAGCCTAAACAAAAGCTGTCTCACCACCTATCTCAAAACCAATGCCAGGTCGACAACAACCTATACTACCACGAGACTGTGACTTCAATTACCATCAACTTTAAGTCGTGCCTCAATAACCAATCCTGTGTTGTGCCGAATATGCAACACAGTTATACATATACAAATATAATCTAGCACACATCACATGTCATGCTCTTTACATTAGAATAAAATCATGCTTAAACAAATGGCATACTACATATACCACATAAGCACATAAGCATATAAACATGTTATCTAACTGAAACATGTTATCATGAAGCATATAAGCACATAGAGCATGGCAACATAAGCATGATATGCACCCAAAACTCGTCGTCTAAGGTATTCAAACCTAGGATCTCTGATACCAACTGTGACGACCCTGGATTTTTTAACCCAGTGTGTCCTGTGATGACCCAAAACGGATCCAAAATGAAGAAGTAAAGGAAGAAAGGTGATCTCTAGATATGTACATCATCCCTAAGGCACTAAAGTGACTCCATATGAAACTATGGAACTCAAATAAGCCAAGCAATGAAACAAGAATGCCAAACCCGAAAAGAAATGAACCAAGGGTAAAATGGTCATTTCACACTAAAATGGGTGCCATCGTGCACAACATTGGAAAGAAAATGAAAAATCAACAAGAATAGACTCAAGAATCGCATGATTCGGAGTCCGGACGACAAAAATATCAAATTCTGAAGTCGAAGGAAGGGAAACCCTATCCCAGTTCGAACCAAAAACAGACACTTTACTAAAAATTGAATATCTTGAGCTACAAGAAGAATCTAAAGCTCTGATTGGTACCATTGGAAATATTATTTTGACGCGGTCAATTTAGACTCAAGAATGGACCATTCGGAGTTAAAACGAAGAAGATATGATAATTTGAAGTTGGAGGTGCAGTGCTGAACCAAGACACAAACACACACACACATGAACAGTACCACGAGCACTCGTGCAAGGGCTTCGAGTGCTCGTACAGCACATGCCCAAGGGCCAAAACTCTCTGCCCCATCTACGAGCGCTCATGCGAC
This sequence comes from Cornus florida, assembly GCF_030987335.1. Taxonomy (NCBI): domain Eukaryota; kingdom Viridiplantae; phylum Streptophyta; class Magnoliopsida; order Cornales; family Cornaceae; genus Cornus; species Cornus florida. The sequence continues at coordinate 44,078,857 of NW_026775571.1, forward strand.
ATCTTTGAGCAGAAAAATTGAGTTTGAAATGTGATTTTGAGGACTTTTTTGGCCTTTTTTGGAAAAAAAGTTGTGAAGTAACCCCCCTTAAAATCATATTTCCTAGCCAATTATGCCAAAAGAAAACTTTATTTTTCATGTGAAAACCCCAAAATGCCCTTATGCTCAGTTTAGGCTCAAAAAGGTAAAAGTATGAGTTTGCACCAAACATACATTTGACCCCAAATGCATTTCTAGGCTGAAATGACTATGCACGCAAATGTAATAAGTAATTTTGAGCACGCGGGAATTATCCGCGGCTCCCGGAAATGGTCGATACAAAATTCGACCGCCCAACGGCCAAGAAGGCGAAAATGAACTTGAAATGGAAATTTTGAAAACCAAAATTAACAAATGATTAGAAATTACCGTTTGACCCTTGGCCACACTTCATACTTGATTAATGAATGCTAATGGATAAATCTCATACACAATGCACACTCTAGTGCAAAATAACATACTAAAATGCAAAATTTTCATATATTCTCATCAAAGGGAAAATTTAACATCCATAACATATACGTGATTTCAAAAGAGGTTTGGCCCTTGGCCTCATGTCATATACATAAAATGATAATCAAAAAGTGTGCTCAGGCACACACTACAAGTTTAGAATCAAATACACATATTTGACAAATAAGGTTACAAATGGCATTCCAAGCCAACCTTCACAAAGATGGAAACCTCCAAGTCCACAAACCATCCAAGCATAATGAGTGTCTCAACTTTAATTCTTATACCTGAAAAATGTCCCCACAACGTGGGTGAGTAACATAAAGCTATTCGTAGGAGATGAGCATACATTGACCTAACTTTTTACAATTTTATCACCTTAAGGTGAAACATGTTAAAGGGGCTCATGCCACCTAACATCTATATCAAAGTGTGACTCAGGGAGCATCCTAAGCTACCTAAGATCATTTTTAGCACAAATCACATCATTCGTGCAATTCAAATAACATGGAAGCATGCTATACAAAGTAACAAGATGTAGATTCTCAAGGTCACTAACTTGAAATCTAAAATGTTAAAACAACTATAGTGGATCATGCCACCTAAAGTCTATATTCCAAATGAATCTATAGGATCATTCCAAAGTCACATTTAAGCAACAAAGTAAAATCACACTATCTACGCAATTAACCAACATAGAAGCATGCTACACAAGTATCAAGATATAGATTCTCAAAGTTACCATCTTAAAATCTAAAATGCAATAACAACTAAATATAACAATTTAGTACAATTAGAATTTCTAATACCACACATCAAGACATAGATTCTCTAAGTTATCAACCTAAAATCTAAAAGTGTGAAAGCAACTAAATATAACAATTTAGTATGGATGTACTTAACAACATCAAAATTTACCATGATTTATTGAAATCATAAAGCTCGGATGTACTTAACAACATCAAAATTGCCAATAACCAAAACCACAAGTCACAATTAAACATGATTGTCAACTTGGAATTGAATGCGAAACCAAATAATGGAAGACTTGGACATCTAAGCTCGGAATTCTGCCGAGACCTCAATGGTTATTCCAGGCACTAACCCGTAGGGAAATCCACCCTAAGTGCGCACTATCTCAATTGGAGAGAACTCATACCTCCCACACTAGAGCCAAACTCTAGCCATGTCATTTATAACAACAATGTCCCAAGACCCCAAAATAAACCAAATAAGTTCACAACTTATACATAATTTATATAATGCATGAAATGAGTTTCAATTCTAAAATGGCATACATAATGTCAATTACAAAGTGTACAATTCATTACACAAGGCAACAATATATTCCATGAAGAAAATATATTCTCATGAATATAAATATAATAACAATGTTATCAAATGCTCAACACAATACCAAGTGAATACATAACAAGTTCAAGTCCATGATTTGAATATAGAAACAACTTCTAAAATACCAATAGATCCATGGAGCCATTGGATAGAATTTAATTAAATAAGATAATCAAATTCTCTAGATTTCAAATCAAATTCGAATAACCTCAAATTAATATATGTTAAACAGCATAGCATGCTCATTACATATATCAAATCAAAAGTGTCAAATGAGCAAGATAGCATCATATAGAATTTAATTAATTTAAATTAATCAAATCTCTAGATTTCAAAAGTTATTCAACTGATCCCAAATTAATATATATCAAGCACCAAGTCATGGTCATACCATATCTCAAGTTTAAAATGGAATACAAATAAAATACAATTTACTATAATTTAAATCTATTAAATCCATTTAATCTCTAGATTTGAAAACTCATCTAAATCATCCCAAATTAATATATATCAAAGATCAAGTCATGACAATGCCATTTACCAAGTCTAAAATGAGTCATATGTAAGATATGATAAATTACTAATTTCTCAAATTAAAAAAAGATATGCATACATCTTGTAAAAGTATCAATAGCATGCAAGAAACAAAAAATATAACCCTATAACATCCCCTACCTCACTAGAGAAGTGAATCCAAGGCAAATCAACACAAAATGGTAAACCCTTCAAGGGTTATGAAGAGGAGGATGAGGGAAACAAAAAGTGTTCCAAGCTTTATAGTCTAAGGTAAGTGGAAGGCCATCAAAAATCAAGGTCAAGGCCAAAGGTCTCAAGCTCTATCCATGGAGGCTAGGGTTTTTGGTGAGGAAGGAAATGAAATAACGTGAAAATGTGTGAATGGAGGAATTAGAAATCCTCCACTCACTAGGTGATCATACACTATAGTCAACATACACATCTATGGTCAATTGCACAATAACCCTTCTTTAAAACCATAATCCCAAAGTGGTCCAAAAATAATTGCAAGACTTAATTTGGAGCATACACTTGTCACAAATCCAAGGCTCCATCCTAAGCTTAATCTCAAGCCTACACTTGTCAACCATCCAAGCCAACAAGTGCACCAATCCTAGGCCAACAAGTGGGTGAATCTCTACCCTCCACATGTTATCATCCAAGGCATCAAATTGTTTCCACACAAATGTCAACAAGTGGACCAATGAGACTATGACACTTGTCACACTTTTAGAAAATTGCAAAAAGGTCCTTTTAAAAAATATCTTCCAAATTAAATTACAAAATGGTCCATAAGACGAAAAATAATTACTTTATAGTAATTACATAAAAACCCCTAAAGTTAGAAAATTTACAAAAAAAGTTATGCGTCTATACCCTTTACAAGAAAAGTAAGCACTTAGCATGTTTTTCTACAAAAGTGAAAATACACATAGTTTGGAATCTAAATATCGTGAATGCATGTAAAACCGGAATCAAATCCAAACACGAAAAGTGAAGTTATGCCAACAAAGTGACAACCGAGAAAAAGACGAAAGTAAATAGTGTCACAAAAATGAAAATGTGAAAATGACTCGATTCTCAAAAGAAGTCGTCAATCTAAGGAAAAGTGTCTCGGAAACCATTCTCGAACACTCAAGATGACATAATGTGGCGAGAAACCGAACTCAAAAAGGAAAAAGATCAAAGGAAAAAAAATATTCGTGAAAATCTGAGAAAAGTAAAGGAAAGAAAATGACCGGGCCATTATAAAAACATTTTGAAAAAAATTGAACAATTAGAAGAAAATTATTTTCCTAAAATTTTTCTCCCAGGCTAAGTTGGCTAACCAAACTCCTAACAAATTTAACTACTTTTTTTTTTTTTTTTCTTTTCTATTTACCTCATGCTAACCAAACAAACCTTACATAACATATGACAAATTGCTTCACGTCATTAAGTCGATGTCATTGACGTGTTTTTCATACAAAATATCAAACATAAAAAGTATTAAAATTAAATTGAAAAATAATATAAAAATCTTGAAAAGAGAAGCTTTTGATTTTAATATCCTTGTTAATCTGCATCTTGTAAAATTCTTATTAATTTATTAATTTTTAGAAAGCGACCATCAACGTAACTAAAAGTAGGTCTTAATGGCTGCTTTTCTATACCGTACGGAATTTGTCAAAATTAATGGTTGTTTTTCTATTCTGTACAGAATTTGTCAAAAATAATGGCTGTTTTTCTATACTGTAGTTAATTAGTCAAAACATCATGTCAAAAAATGGACCCATATTTTGACATATTGCTAATGAGTAATGACCGTAGATAATAGGCCAAAACACGTCTATCATTTCCCACATACATTTTTGTGGTGTGTGTGTGTTTGCATTTTAGATAAATATAAAATCCTCTCATTTCCCACCCAAGGCCACGTCTGTCTATGGCTTCAAATCTCAGGTATCTCTTCTTCTTCCTCCTCTACTCAGTCTTCTCCTTTATCTTGACCCAGCAACACCATCCACTTGACCCACTCACTCCATCAGAGCTCAATCAAGTCCGAGCCATAGTACACGGGTCTAGACCCAGTCCACACCACAACCTGACCTTCCACTATGTAGGCTTAGATGAACCACATAAGCCCACCATCCTCTCATGGCTGTCAAACCAAGCCACCCAAAACCCACCTCGCCGAGCCTTCATCATGGCCCGTATCAACCATAAAACTCATGAAATTGTGGTTGACTTACAGTCTGGTTCGATCGTATCCGATAGAGTCTATCATGGACGTGGTTACCCTATGCTCAACTTTGAAGAACAACTAGCTGCAGTCCAGTTGCCACTAACATATGCGCCATTTATAGACTCAATTGGCAAGAGAGGGCTTAAGTTAGAGGAAGTTGTGTGTGGGAGTTACACTATAGGGTGGTATGGAGAGAAGAGGGAGAGTAATAGGGTGATCAAAGTTACATGTAATTACTTGGATGGGACTGTTAATCTGTACATGAGGCCTATTGAGGGTATAACAGTGATCGTTGATCTAGATGAGATGAAGATCAAGGACTACAGTGACAGGTTGATGGTGCCTGTACCGAAGGCAGATGGAACAGACTACAGAGAATCGAAGCAGAAGCCGCCCTTCGGTCCACGTTTGAAGGGGATAACAGTATTGCACCCAGAAGGAAGTTTCACCATCAATGGACATACAATAAGGTAAGATGGTTAGTCACAAGAACCATGATATTGACTATCTAATAGATCGAAGTCACAAAATTTTTTTTTTTTCGGGTACATTGGTACTTTCACACTTATTATGGAACCTGTCACAGGGCTAAATTACACCACGAATTTTTACCTCTGCAATGGCACTTGGGGCCACCAAGTCTCAGCCAACACAATACACACAGTATAGAAATGTAAAGAAGGCACACACAGTTACAGGGACAAGCCCCAACCTTTGCTCATATTAAACATATTACAAAGGAACATGAGTTCGTACAAGGAACAACCAAGGCTCACACCCTCTTCTCCGTTCCCTCTACAAAGCCCACCTTAGCATTATATAGGCCACTCTCAAAACCGCTCATAACTGCCCACTAAGATGATGGATGACACCCCCATCCACCTAGGATCGTGCTAGCACCCTCTAAATGAGCCAGCACTATAATGCAGTTGACAAGCCTAACTGCTAGACTTGTTGGCATGTTCTACTCATGCCACATAACCACAAGAAGTTAGATTCTGCATAGTGGAGGAAACCACCCTTAACCGCCTGTGTGTTGGTCCTCTCAGAATTGTGCCACATGTTTGGGAGGTTACTCAGCACTCCCCCACTTCCCATGATGAGTGGGAAGTGCTAGTAACTTCCCCCAACCAACCGAGCCCACTAAGCCACCACCTCTTGTAACCGCAAGCCATGACTTTGTGTTATCCATGCTCTAGCCACATCTGAGTCAACCTTGTGAACCTAGCCTAAGTCCACCAATCTGCACCCACATATATATGTCTTTGAGTGCACGGCATGCCAAGCCATGCACGCCTGCGCGCATGCTCGGGTGCACACCAAAGTGCACGCCGGCGCACACACTAGTGCCCTTCTTCGCGCGCCATGTTTGTACCCTCATGCGCCCGTGGCTGTACACCCACCTGGACGCCCATGCGCACGCCGAGCTAGACGCTCGCACACACTAGGTTAGACGCCAGCCCGCGCGCCCACCTGCATGCCCGCACGCGCGCCGCTGCACACCAGCACGCGTGTCGGTGCCCACTTGTTTGCCCTTTAATATCTTGGATGCTCCCCACTTGTGCAACCATCTTGGAGTGGTGCAACACGTGCCCATGCACGTTGGCTAAGCCCTCTAAGCAAGCCATGCCATAGCCCAACCGATGTGCTCAACAGACCCCCCCTAATATAGTCTTAAAGAAATCCAGCACTCTGACAGGAGTAAACATCACCCATGCTTGAGGAGTCATAATGGCCTTTTAGACCTTTCCCGACATCCAAATTGAGTGCCGTCTGCGCCAACCAGCTTCTATGGACTCAAGGTACCTCCCATAAAGATCCCGAGTCAAAACTCCAAGTTTCACTTTTCGCCATATTTACGAAAGTGCCACTGGGCACCCCTAGTGCACGCCGAGCATCCTTTTAAGCATCTTGTGTGCATGCTGAGCATCTTGTGCACGCTGACAACCCACTGAGCATTCTCATGGCTGTCTAACCAAAGCCAAAGTATTCCCAAGACATGGCATGGCCTTGAAATGTCCATGTCTTCCCTTGGACAACCGTCAAGGGGCTAACAAACCACCCCCACCAGAAGAAGTCGACGCCCTCGTCGACTTGTCCAAGTACTCCCTTACCTATTTCTCAAACTGCCATAATGTCACATCCCTTTCCCAACTCGCCTCTACTTCACTGTATCCTTTCCATTGCACCAAGTAATCAGTTCTGCGATTTTTCTTACTCTGACCCTGGGTCCGGTGAAACAAAATCTTCTCCACCTCCTTGTTAAACTGCTACCGAATAACAGGTGGGGCTCTCTTAGCCTACTGTCTTGATGTATCTGCAGTGTCCTCATGAAAAGGCTTGAGGAAACTCACATGAAAAGTAGGATGGACCTTCAGTCTTCCAGGTAACTGTAATCTGTAAGCAACATTCCCCACTTTCTTCACAACTTCAAATGGACCATCATACTTCTGAATCAGCCCTCTGTGAACAGTCTTGCTGCTTATCTTCTTCCAAATCTGTGGAGTCAACTTCAACAGAACTTTGTCTCCCACTTGGAACTCTAATGGCCTTCTCCCTTTATCTGCATACTTTTTCATCCTTCTCGCAGCCTTGGCAAGGCTGTCCTGTGCCTCCTCCACCATCTCTTGCATGGAACGGGCATATCGGTATGCTGCAGGGCATCTTCGACAAGTCCTCTGCACTGCCACCTCCTGTGGTGTGCGAGGTTGTTGCCCTGTTGCCAACTCAAAGGGACTCATTCCTGTTGCTGAAGACCTGTGCAAATTATAAGAGAATTGTGCAGTGTCTAGCAACTTCAGCCAATTTTTCTGACTTGCAGTGACATAGTGCCTCAGATATTCTTCCAATAACTGGTTCATCCTCTCAGTCTGTCCGTCAGTCTGAGGATGGTTTGCTGTGCAGAACTTCAGTTCAGAACCCATCAAACCAAATAGCACTGTCCAGAACCTTCCCGTAAATCTGGTGTCACGATCACTAACAATATCTTCGGGCAAGCCAAAATATTTCACCACAAACTTTTGAAATAAACCAGCAGCAACTTCCGCTGGGCATGCATGTGGTGCAACAATAAAAATTGCATACTTAGAGAATCTATCTACAACCACAAAAATAGATCTCATACCTTCCACCTTGGGAAAACCAGAAATGAAGTCCATTGAAATTGACTGCCATGGACGCTCTGGTATAGGCAAAGGTTACAGTAGCCCTGCCTCCTTCTTCCTTTCATGCTTGTCTTTCTGACAGACCAAGCAAGTCTTGACATATAACTCTATGTCATCCTCCATCTTGGGCCAGTAATATGATCTGGATATCAACGCCAGCATTCTATCCACCCCTGGATGTCCAGCCCACTGAGGATCACGCATTTCCCGCATTAGTTCCCGTCTCAAACCTCCAACAGGAACATATAATCTATCTCATCTGGCATAGAGTAGATTATCTTCAATCCAGTACTTTCTGACTTCACCATCAGCAACCTGTTGCTTAAGTTTCTGATAGGCATTGTAGGACTGAGATTGCTCTTTGATTTTGTCAAGGAAATCAGTATACACAGTTGTCAATGACGCCACATACTCCTGCACTTCCTTCCTACTCAAGGCATCAGCAACCTGATTCTGCTTTCCAGGTCTGTGAACCCACACAAAATTGAACTCCCCAAGAAACTCTTGCCAATGAGCTTGCTTTGGAGTAAGCTTTTTCTGTGTCTTGAAGTAAGTATTGGCCACATTATCAGTCACCACTGTAAACTTAGTACCCAAGAGATAGTGCTTCCATGCGTCAAGACAATGTATCACTGCAGTCATCTCCTTCTCGTGAGTTGTATACCTCTGTTCAGCATCCTTAAGCTTCCTGCTTTCAAAGGCATATGGGTGTCCTTCTTGGACTAGGACCCCACCAATTGCTCTATCAGAGGCATCAGTATGCACTTCAAATGGCAAACCAAAGTCAGGCAGTCTCAAGACCGGTTCTGTAGACACTGCCTGCTTAAGCATCTCAAAAGCATTCTGGCACTCCTCAGACCAAACCCACTGTTTGTCCTTCTTCAGCAAGTCCGTTAAAGGACTAACCTTCTTGGAATACCCCTTTATAAACTTTCTGTAGTAGTTTGCCAACCCTAGAAAAGATCTCAACTCTGTCACTTTGGCAGATGCAGACCAATCAAGGATGGCTTTCACCTTTCTCTCATCCATTCTGACATGGCCCTTACTGATCCAATGCCCCAAAAACATCACTTTTTGGCGATAAAACTCACACTTCTCCTTTTTGACAAATAACTGAAACTCCTTCAGTTTTGAGAAAACCAATCTCAAGTGTTTTAAGTGATCTTTCAATGACTCACTATAAACTACAATGTCATCCAAATAAACAACAACAAAGCGATCGATGTAGTCATAAAACACATTATTCATTAAGTTGCAGAAGGTTGCCGGGGCATTAGTTAGCCCAAACGGCATTACAAGAAATTCATAAGACCCATAACGAGTTGCACATGCAGTTTTGGGTTCATCTCCTTCTGCTATACGCACCTTCCAGTAGCCTGCACGTAAATCCAACTTAGTAAAGTAGGATGCCCTTGACAACCTGTCAAATAAATCAGCGGCATTGGGCACTGGATACTTGTTCTTCACAGTCACCTTATTCAGAGCCCTATAGTCCACACACATCCGCATTGAGCCATCCTGCTTCTTCTGGAACAACATTGGCATGCCATACGGTGCCTTGGATGGTTGAATATAGCCAGACTCCAGCAACTCATCCAACTGTCTACGCAGTTCAGCCAGTTCTGAAGGCGCCATCCGGTATGGGGCCTGAGCAGGAGCCCTTGCACCCGGTTCCAACTCTATCTTGTGATCAACAGCACGTCGAGGGGGCAATTGCTTGGGTAGTTCTGGTGGCATCACTTCTGCAAATTCCTCTAGAATTTCAGCAACAGAATCCGGAACTTCAACAAGCTGGTCCGGTTTGATCTCTATCATAGCTGCAAGAAAGGTAGAGTATCCCCTCTTCAAACCTGTTTTCACTTGCAATGCAGAGATTATTTCGATGCAACCATATTTACGATCTTCCTTCTTTTGGTGCCCATAAAGAGCCACTGATGGAATAAAACATGGACAACTCCTGTCCCAAATAAAAACTCCTCCCAAATATGGCACAACTACCACTCTGGCTGTCGTAAGGAACTTAATTCCAAGAATTAGATCAAAATCATCTAAGGGAACAGCCATAAGACTAACTATGCCCTCCCAACAACCAACTTTTATAGAAGTGGTGGCCATGCCTAAAACAGGCTTGGCTTCAGAATTCACAGCTTTCATCTTATTAGCATGTGGAATTAACTTTAAATTAAACTTACTTACTTCCCTCTGCGCAATGAAGTTATTAGTGGCCCCCGTGTCCACCATTGCCAAAACTTCCTTGCCGTTCAGTGTCACCTGAATGAACATGAGCCCTTTCAACTCCATGGACTGTTCTTTAGTAAGAGCATTCAGCATTTGCAGAGGATTAACTCGGGTTGGACCAGATTCCGAGTCTGAGACTCCTTTTGAATCAGCGACAATAGCACTTAGCTTCTCCCTCTTGGGACAGTCCCTAACACGATGGGGACCATTGCAGATGAAACAATCGTAGTTGGGCTTAGTCCCACTACTACTCCCTTTGTTGTTGTAATCTGCCTTAGCCTTGACAAAGCCACTGCCTTTACCCTTCTTTTGATTCTTGTCCTTCTTTTTGTCCTTGAACCTGAAGGACTGGCCTTTGTCTTTCTTCCCCTCCTTGAACTTCTTCTTGTCTTGTGTAGTAGACCCAGTCATCTTGAAATCTACAAGACAATCTGCCGCTGTCATGGCAGTAGGAAGGTCCCTCACACCTTGCCTACGGAGTTCTGCCTGAGCCCATGGTTGCAATCCGGACACTTGTCCTCCTCTGACATATTTCGAATGTCCAGCATCAAGGAACTAAAGTCCTTCACATATTCACGAACGGTACCTGTGTGCTTCAATTTCTTCAGAGATTCCCTTGCAATCCATGCAGTGTTATGAGGCAAGAACTAGTCCTTCAATTCCGTCTTGAGGGTCTCCCAAACTTCAATCCGAGGCCTACCCGCAGAAGCATCGTCCTCTGTCCGTGTGCGCCACCATAGCTTTGCATTACCAGATAGATACATGCTTGTAATGGTCACCTTCTCACCATCAGGGATCCGAGCAGCCTTGAAGTACTGCTCCATGTCCCATAGGAAATTCTCCAACTCTTTGGCATTTCGGGTACCACTGAAAGACTTGGGATCCGGCACCTTGATCTTCTGTAAAAGAGGATCACCACCGCCTCTGGAACTCCCATGAATGGCCCTCTTCACCAAGGACACTTCATCTTCAAGGTCTTTCAGGTTCTTCTTGAAGACGTCAGTCAGTGACTCAACATCTTCAGAAATACGGGTCAATTGCTCTTTGGTGGCCTGCATGAAGTCACCAAACCCATCAGGATCAGTCTTCAAGATCTCCAATTCAGAAGCCAAGTTTTCAATTCGAACAACAAGGCTCTCTGCACCATCTTGTACCTCTGTTTCTGTAGGAAAACCCACGAACTCTTCCAAATGGGAAACTCTTTCACGAGTATTACCTCCAGCCATCGTAGAACGGGGCACTGATACCAATTGTCACAGGGCTAAATTACACCACGAATTTTTGCCTCTGCAATGGCACTTGGGGCCACCAAGTCTCAGCCAACACAACAACACAATACACACAGTATAGAAATGTAAAAAAGGCACACACAGTTACAAGGACAAGCCCCAACCTTTGCTCATATTAAACATATTACAAAGGAACATGAGTTCGTACAAGGAACAACCAAGGCTCACACCCTCTTCTCTGTTCCCTCTACAAAGCCCACCTTAGCATTATATAGGCCACTCTCAAAACCGCCCATAACTGCCCACTAAGATGATGGATGACACCCCCATCCACCTAGGGTCGTGCTGGCACCCTCTAAATGAGCCAGCACTATAATGCAGTTGACAAGCCTAACTGCTAGACTTGTTGGCATGTTCTGCTCATGCCACATAACCACAAGAAGTTAGATTCTGCATAGTGGAGGAAACCACCCTTAACCGCCTGTGTGTTGGTCCTCTCAGAATTGTGCCACATGTTTGGGAGGTTATTCAGCACTCCCCCACTTCCCATGATGAGTGGGAAGTGCTAGTAACTTCCCCCAACGAACCGAGCCCACTAAGGCACCACCTCTTGTAACCGCAAGCCATGACTTTGTGTTGTACATGCTCTAGCCACATCTGAGTCAACCTTGTGAACCTAGCCCAAGTCCACCAATCTGCACCCACATATATATGTCTCTGAGTGCACGGCATGCCAATCCATGCACGCTCGTGCGCATGCTCAGGTGCACACCAAAGTGCACGCCGGCGCACACACTAGTGCCCTTCTTCGCGCGCCATGTTTGTACCCTCATGCGCCCGTGGCTGTACACCCACCTGGACGCCCATCCACACGCTGAGCTAGACGCTCGCGCACACTAGGTTAGACGCCAGCCCGCGCGCCCACCTGCATGCCCGCACGCGCGCCGCTGCACACCAGCGCCCGTGTCGGTGCCCACTTGTTTGCCCTTCAATATCTTGGATGCTCCCCACTTGTGCAACCATCTTGGAGTGGTGCAACACGTGCCCATGCACGTTGGCTAAGCCCTCTAAGCAAGCCATGCCATAGCCCAACCGATGTGCTCAATAGACCCCTTCCCTAATATAGTCTTAAGGAAATCCAGCACTCTGACAAGAGTAAACATCACCCATGCTTGAGGAGTCATAATGGCCTTTCAGACCTTTCCCGACATCCAAATTGAGTGCCGTCTGCGCCAACCAGCTTCTATGGACTCAAGGTACCTCCCATAAAGATCCCGAGTCAAAACTCCAAGTTTCACTTTTTGCCATATTTACGAAAGTGCCACTGGGCACCCCCAGTGCACGCCGAGCATCCTTTTAAGCATCTTGTGTGCACGCTGAGCATCTTGTGCACGCTGACAACCCACTGAGCATTCTCATGGCTGTCTAACCAAAGCCAAAGTATTCACAAGACATGGCATGGCCTTGAAATGCCCATGTCTTCCCTTGGACAACCGTCAAGGGGCTAACAGAACCCTAATTCTACGAAACTACAGTGGAGGGTTGTTGTTAATCATTCTTTTTTATTTTTTTTTTTTATTTTTTTATTTTTTTAATTGGAAATCACGCAGAAATGTCTCCATAGAGACTTGAACCCTGAAAGGTAGAGGCTGATAAGCTAGACCACTAACATGTTGGTATCATTCTATTTGTTTACTCTTCATCCTGTTGAGATCTTAATGATTCTAAGGTTGTAATCCTAGTTTTAGGTGAACTAACTTTTAACCCCCACTCTATGGACATATTCCTAGTTTTGGATGAACTAATATCGTGTTGAGATCTTAATGAATTTATTGACGGAACCTTAATTTTGGGTGAACCAACTTTGACATCCTTTTTCTGTTGTTGTTTTCCTTTCTGTTATTTTCTTGAGTAAATGATAGGAAGTCTAAAGTTGGACCAATTTTATATGAGTATAGGCTGAAGGAATATTAAAGATTTCATGATGATGTCAATTCCCACTCGCATAAATAAGTCAAAGTTGTCTGACTTTCTAACTCCAAATCATTATTCTTTTTTCATAACACTGTTTCCATTCATGTCATCGTCCAACCTCGTTAATTGGATGTGGTATAGTGAAACCCATGTGATTCTTCTCGTTCAACAAATGAGATTGGACAACCGTGCATTAGTCAGAATTTAAAAGTGTACATCAAATTTTCATTTGATTCACACAGTTGAATAACATATCTAAATTTGTCACTACATTTAGGTGGGCTAACTAGGATTTCCATCTGTCATTCGACATGCGAGCAGGTCCAGTTATATCCTTAGCATCAATCTATGACCTCGACAAGGATGAATATCGTCGAGTTCTCTATAAAGGGTTTGTGTCAGAACTCTTTGTGCCGTACATGGATCCAACAGAAGAATGGTACTATAAGACATTCTTTGATGTTGGTGAATTTGGATTCGGTCTCTGTGCAGTGTCACTTGAACCATTGAGGGACTGCCCAGAAAATGCAGTTTTCATGGATGGGTACTTCACTGGGCAGGATGGCACACTAGGAAATATTTCGAATGCGTTATGTTTATTTGAGCGATATGCCGGAGATGTCATATGGCGCCATACTGAAGGTGGAATTCCAGGGGAAGTGGTAATTGAAATTCCAACTGGTTTAAGTACGTTTAAAGCATAATAAGATTGGGAAATTTTATGAATGAAAGTTGGAATTGTTTTGCAGATAAGAGAGGTTAGACCAGAAGTGAGTTTGGTGGTGAGGATGGTATCAACTGTTGGTAACTACGACTACATAGTTGATTGGGAATTTAAGCAATGTGGCTCCATCAAATTTACTGTAAGTTATGAAACTATTAGACTCCAGTATTGATTTTAAAACTGAAAGCATTCATTTTGAATTTATACTATAATAGTTGAAAGAAATTTCAAATATCCTTCGATTCAAATGAAACCTTAAAGTTTATTGAATACAAAGTCATTGCTTCTAAGTACGTATTTTAAATGCACCACTAAACAAATAATTAGCATTACAATTAAGTCAATCAGCAACTTGAGCTCAGCTCATTCACAAGTTTAGATATTGAGTAATGCTACTATGCCCAACTCGCTCCAATAAACAAATGTTTAACAAGGACTCTTCGGAGTGTTTACCTAAATAATTAACATATCAGTCCTTAACAAAAACTGATTGAGACTTCTATCATTTTTCTTACAAAATTAAGCTTCACATTTGTTTAGGACATGGCTATTTTCGGAATTGGCCCTACTTAACTTGTTAACTAGTAAAATATATTATTTTGAATTACTTATAAATCTTGTCATGTTCACATAGTTTATTACTTTCTTTGTCTTCTTAGAGTGTCATAATAATTTTATTTATTTATTTATTTAAGGCATGTAATAGGTTCATTACTTAATGTGCAAATGAGAATTGAGATTATTAGTACATTGTTCAAATGACATTATGTGCTGTTAATCTAGACTCAATGAGCATCTCACAGGTTGGGCTAACTGGTCTGCTAGAAGTGAGGGGATCAGAGTACACCCACAAAGACCAGATAAAAGAGGAAGTCTATGGTACATTGCTGGCAGAAAACACAATCGGTACATACCACGATCATTTTATGACCTACCACCTTGATCTTGACGTGGACGGTGATGCAAACTCCTTTGTCAAGACTAGTTTGAAAACTATGCGTGTAACTGACAACAGGTCTCCAAGGAAGAGTTATTGGACGGCTGTAAGTGAAACGGCTCAGACCGAGTCTGATGCTCGGATTCAGCTCGGTTTGAACCCGCCTGAGTTGTTAGTGGTGAATCCAAACAAGAAGACCAAGGTGGGGAACAATGTTGGCTACCGTCTGATCCCCGAATCTACGGTTGGTTCACTTCTAACAGACGATGATTATGCGCAAATGCGTGGGGCCTTCACTAAGTACAATGTGTGGGTCACACCGTATAACGAGTCTGAAAAATGGGCTGGAGGATTATATGTTGATCAGAGCCGAGGTGATGACAGCTTAGCCGTATGGAGCCTCAGGTACTGATCGTTTGATCGGCATAATCATGGCCTTTGACTTGATCATTTTTATAATTGGTATTAATAATGGTTTAAGGTTCCTAATTGGTATTATTAAATTACATTGCAGGGATAGGGAGATAGAAAATAGGGACATTGTGTTATGGTACACGTTGGGCTTTCATCATGTACCATACCAAGAAGATTTTCCGGTGATGCCCACGGTTAGTAGCGGGTTTGAGCTCCGGCCAGCCAATTTTTTCAACCACAATCCGGTGCTCAAAGTAAAACCCCCCAGAGATGTTAAGTGGCCTAATTGTTCCAAAGAAGGGAAGGCTTAATTCAATGGATTTTTCATGTTCTACACTAGGCTTAACAATAATGGGGCTTGTTGGAAATTAAACTTGATTATGGGCTTTTTTGTGTTTTTGTAAAGGTTACAAGTCCTTTAATATGGTGTGTTAATTCTGTCTTAGTGGGAGTTTGTATTTGTGTTAGTGGTAGACATGAGAGTTAAGTCTACTAAATACTATGTTAGTGGGATTAGTGGGAGTAATTGGACATTAAAATGTAATTGATTACATATGTTTTAGAGCCTATATAAACTCATGTACTCTACATTTTTTATATAAAGAGAAAAGTTGAATATATAAGAGAATAAGATGAAATAGTATGAGTAGAATATAAGATATGTCTAAGTGTTTTTTCATCAACTCCTCTATATATTATAATGTTGTGTGTGTATCTAGGCCACTATTTCCAACAAAATGATATCAGAGCGAGGTCTCATGTTCAAGCCTAGACGATCCTAAAGGTCTGACAGAGTTGATCCTAGAAGGTTTAATATTTTGAGAAAAACATGTTTCTTCTTGATGATGATGAAGATGGGAAAATATATTTTCTCAGTGATAAGATGATGTTCTCTAATTACAAGAGAATAAAAATCATCATGACTTTATACCTCAAAGCATGTGATTTATAGGATGTTGTTGGATAAGAGCCAAAGAATGTCATGCCCAATAAGCTTTGTGAAAAGAAAGAAGAAAAGGCATTGGTAGTGTTGCAAAAGGCAATACATCAAGAAATTTAAGAGTATTTTGGAGAGTCCAAAACTCCAAGTTGTGTTTGAAAGATGCTCGAGGCCATCACTTCCAATCATCGAGGTGAATTACTACCCATAGAGTATTGGGTACAATGCTTTGAGGATGACGAGTTTACGAAAGATGATTGTCAAATTCTTGAAGACAAATTTGTGTAGAATGAAGAGGAATGCCATGCAAATTAAGTTGACCATTTTGAAGATTCAAAAATTGAATATGAACTTGAAATGATGAATGAGGAAGAGGTAAAGAAAGGTGTTGAAGAAGAGATTGAAAAAGTGGAGGACAATAAAGTGAAAAGAGGAATTAAAGAAGAAGAAAGTGTTAAAGAAGAGGCAAAAGTCGATGAAATTGGTGAGTTAACATCTTCAAGTATGGTTACAAAATTCACCTTCAAAGAAGTTACATTTAATTTATTTGATAAAATTATGATTTCTTCGTATTCATCTCAATTGGAAAATGAAATTAAATATTATGATAATTGTGTTGTTGTGGAGAATTATGAACTTCTCTTGAAGAAAGTTACTGCAAAGAAGTAAGAGATTGAAGTTCAAGATGATAAGAAATTTTCAAATTATTTTTAAAAATATAGTTTGAAGAATTTTGTAATTGACACAGGTTGGGTGAATATGAAGTTATTTTTTTACTCTAAAGAAGTAGCACATTTGAATTTAAAGAGTCATTAAAAATTCAAGAAGAAAAAAGATAGATTGTCCATTTGTATAAAGAGGATGATATATGATTGTGTAAAGATATCAAACAAGCATTTGAAGATTTTTCACAAGCCATACACATCAATAGAAAGGCCAAGATGATTGTTGTAATTGTGTGTTAGTGGGAGTTTGTATTTGTGTTAGGGGAAGAAATGAGAGAAGTCAACTAAATACTATGTTAGTGGGTGTCGTGACCCAAGTTTTTATTCAACCCAGTGGGTCAGTGATGACCCGAAACTTGACCCGGTAATGGATCCGAAATACGGAAGCGAAAGATGTAAATGAGGTTTCTAGAGATATAACTCATCTCTAAGACACAAGAGTGACCCTCCATGAGGTCGCAGACCTCAAGGAGAACGAAAAAAGAAATTAGAGTTAAAACGGGCAAAATCCGTTCATTAAGGGTAAAATGGTCAATTCACAAATATAAAGAGAAAATTGACTCCAAACAAGTCAAAAAAGGTGAATATAACCTAATCTAATCATTTCACAACATTCCAAGAGGTTCTAAGAACTTTGGCCAAGAATTCCCCAAAAATGTTCTTTCCTGGTTTAAGTGAAAACTGACACTACTTCACTAAAATATGAATAACTCTCACTGTAATTCAATCTAAGAATTGCATAGGTACCATTAGAAAGATGACTCAAAATCCTTAAGTTTAGGCTCAAGAATCACCCCATTTGGATTAGAAATGAAGGAGTCATGGCCGTTTGAATTTGGAACATCAATGCTGAAACAAAATATGGAAGGCTGTGTGTATGAGGGCTGTTTCGGTCGTCCGAAATAGAGTTTCGGATGACCGAAACTCACAGAAACTTTTCTGAAGTCTTGTTTTTTCAGGGGTGGTTACTTCGGTAGACTGGAATAAACCATCGGTTGACTGAAATAAGCCATCGGTCGACCGAAATGGCCCTGAAAGGTGTTTTTGGCTACTGGAATGTGCATTTTCACAAATCAAAAAGGTACCAGGTGTTTCGATCGACCGAAACACCTCAAAACCAGTTGAAAGCTTCACTAAACATGGGAGATTTGCAATGTAACCTATAGAATTCATTATACCCAAATGCATAGGTCAAAACTGATTCTTTTTAAGGGAAATTAAGCATGTGCACATATCAACAAGCATAATGTGAATTATTTGTACATAGAACAATGGCTCATGGACTCATACACATCAATTACAAGAATCTCACATGCTAAACCTCCAAAGTTGGTTAAAATACATTCTTAAAGCAAAATATGGTTCCACATGAGTACAAGTGCTAAATTAAACATGCTTGGCCCTTGACCTCATTATACACACATCCTAGGAGTATTAAAAGGTGCACTTAAGTGCACATTACATAGGTTGAACTAAAAATGCAAGTTTTGACATAAAAACCAAAATGAAGCGTGATATGCTAACAAGTGCATATTCTGATAAAATAAAAATGCTCCAAGAAGTCAAGCAAGTCTAAGAGTGTTGTGTATCCCATAATAAAGCTTCTATACCTAAAAAAACACGCGGTAACTTCGGGGTGAGTAAACAAGTTTACTCATAGGGAATGAGCATGCATAGGCTTATCTTTAATTATACAAAGTTTGCAATTCAATACAATTTAATCCATGCTATTAAAGTGACATTGGAACTTTTAACATAGCATAACGAAATGCAATTTCACAAAGTTACCAACTTGGAAATTAAATTGTGGAATCAAACCAAAGTGGATACTTAGATATTGCTCGAATTAAAACCGTACTCTTGGCATCACTTTAGGGCCATTAACCCATGGGTACCTTCCCCTAGTGCGCACTATAGTGTAGGGAGCTCTGTATCTCCCGTACTAGAACCAAGTCCTAGCCCAGTCATGTTCTTAATAATATCCTAAGTTTCCAAAATCAACAAGTTGAGCAACAAATCATGATATGTGATAAAAACACAATAAAGCTCCATAAATTACAGGACTAAATCATTAGATCAATAAGATAGAAATTAAGTAGACTAACTAGTTAATTTCTCTAGATTTCAAGAATTGTTCAAATGATTCCAATTTAATATATAACAAGAAATAAGTTATGGCCATACTATATATCAACTTCAAATTGGAATACAAGCATGGTACAAATAAGTAGAATTAAAATTAATTTAATTTACTTAAGTCTCTAGATTTAAAAGCTCATTTAAATAATGCAAATTAAGATACAACAAAGATCAAGTTATGGCCATGCCATATATCAAGTCTAAAGTGAGTTATATACAAGCTATAATTAATCATTAACTTCTCATTTCAATACAAAACATGCATATAACTTGGATATCACTACAAAAACAATTAATTCACTTAGATAATAAACTAAAACACCCCCTACCTCAATAGAGAATTGTATCTCTATAATCCAAGGTAACTAAGCTTAAAAATGGAAAACCAAACAAGGGTTTTATAGAGGAGAGTGAGAGGAAGATAAAGTGTTCTAAGCTGAAAGTCTAAGGTTAGTGGAAGGGTATCAAAAATGAAGTCAAAGCTCTAAGTCAAGCATTGCTCCAATGGTGGCAAGGTTAGGGTTCTTGAGAGTAAAGAGATGAATCAATTAAAATGTGGAAACCCTAAGTTAAATGTGGTGGAATTCTCTACTCACTAGGTGCTCTTGCACTACCTCTCACACACACACAATGGAAAACCAATTGTGAGACCTACACTTATCATGAATCTAAGTAAACTTCCAAGACTTAATATTAAGCCTACACTTGTTAACCATCCATGCCAACAAGTGCTCCTATCCTAGGCCAACAAATGAGTGAATCTCGACCCTCCATATGTCATGAGATTATGCTTCCAAGTTTCCCCAACCCAATGCCAACAAATGGCACAATGAGAATATGATACTTGTCCCATTTTTTAGAAATTGCAAAAAGGCCCTTTTTGAAAATATCATCCAAATTAAATTATAAAATGGTCCCTAAGACAAAAAATAATTATTTTGCATAATTACACTAAAACCCTAAAAGTCAATAATATTTCTATGAAGTTATGCATCCATGCCCTTTACAAGAAAAGTAAACACTTAACATACTTTTCTACAAAAGTAAAAATGTAGATATATTGGAAATTAAATATCGTGGGTGTATGCAAAGCCGGAATCAAATCCGAGCACAAAAAGTAAGGTTATGCAAGGAAAAATGATAAATGAGAAAAAGACAAAATAGGAAAAAAAACGGTAAGAAAAGAAGAAGAAATTACCGAAAAAAAGAAAAGAAGAAAAATGACCGGGTCATTGCAACCTACCCTCCTTAAAAGGATTTCGTCCCCGAAATCGAATCGTACCTGAAAGAGAGAACAAATAGGGATACCTAGAGTGAATCTCTTGCTCGAGCTCCCAGGTAGCCTTCTCAATGCCGTGGTGTCTCCATAAGACCTTAACCAATGGAATGGTCTTGGTTTGCAAGACTTGTTCCTGTGAATCAAGAATCTGAACTGGAACTTCCTTGTAGGTCACGTCCTCATCAATAACAACATCAGTCCACTGTAGAACATGCGATGGATCCGGTTGGTACTTCCTCAGCATCGAAACATGAAAGACGTCATGAACCTTATCTAGGTCTGGTGGCAACGCCAATGATAAGCAACTTCACCAACGCGCTCCAATATCTCAAATGGTCCAATAAACCTAGGACACAACTTGCCAGTCTGTCGAAATCTCAGAAGTCCCTTGCGAGGAGAAATCTTAAGAAAGACATGGCCCCCTACCTCAAAAGACAAGGATCGTCTCCTCCTGTCAGCGTAACTCTTCTGTCTGCTCTGTGCGGTAGCCAACCGCTGCCGAATCAACTTGATTTTTCTGTAGTCTCAATGAAAATGTCGGGACCCAAGGCAACGGTATCACCGACCTTGGTCCAACAAACTGGAGATCTGCAAGGTCTGCCATACAACGCCTCAAAAGGTGCCATTCTAAAACTGGTCTGGTAACTGTGGTTGTAGGCAAACTCAACCAAAGGTAAGTAGTCCTCCCAACTAGCTCCGAAATCTAAGAGACAAACTCGTAGCATATCCTCCAATATCTGAATGGTGCGGTCCGACTGACCATCAGTCTGAGGATGGAATTCCTTGATGAAGTGAAGCCCCGTATCAAGAGCCTCTTGAAAACTCTACCAAAAATGAGACGTGAACCGCGAATCCCTATCCGAAACAATGGATACAGGAACCCCTTGAAGCCTGACAATCTGCCACACATATAGTCCACTCAGTCTCTCTGCACTGTCTGTCACTACCATGGGCAAGAAATGAGCCATCTTAGTTAACCTATTAACTATAACCCAAACGGCAACATTCCCTGCCTGAGACCTCGGAAGTCCCGTTACGAAATCCATAGTGATATGCTCCTATTTCCACTCAGCTACTGGTAATGGTTGCAACAATCCCGCCCATCACTGATGCTCCGCCTTCACTTGTTGATAAGTAAGGCATCGATCCACAAACTGTGAAACATCTCGTTTCATACCCTACCACCAAAACTGTTGCCGCAGATTGTGATACGCTTTCGTACCACCAGGATGAACTGCGATCCGAGAGTGGTGAAAATCCTGAAGAGCGTCTTCACGACAAGACAAGGGAACAAACATCATCCCCTTGTACCTGAGACCACCGTCTAAATGTAAGGTCCAACCCTCTACATTCTCGCCTCCCGAAATCTGAACATGGATGGCCTTTATCTCCCCATCCTCTAACTGTGCCTCAATAACTCTGCTAACAAGAGCCGGTTGAGCCACAAGGCTAAATAAAATAGCCGGTGAAACATCCTCATAAGATTGTAAATCAAGATGTGCAAGCTCTCCTAGCATCTTCCATCTGTGAATGGAAATGCTAGCAAGAGTCCCCCGCGACTTCCTACTCAATGCATCGGCCACCACATTAGCCTTACCCGGACGGTGCTCTAACTTAAAGTCATAATCCTATATGAACTCAACCCATCTACGCTGTCTCAAGTTCAAATTCTTCTGAGAGAAGAGATACTTGAGACTCTTGTGATCGAAGAAAACCTCAAACCTCTCCCTGTACAAATAGTGTCTCCACCCCTTCAGGGCAAAGATAACTGCTGCCAATTCCAAATCATGTGTTGGATAGTTTAACTCGCTAGTCTTCAACTGTCGAGACCCATAAGCAACCACCCGCTCTGTCTGCATCAAGACACAACCCAAACCTTCCCACAAAGTATCACAGAAGATCACATAACCCAAACCACGTTCAGGAATGATCAAAACTGGAGTGGATGTCAACCTGACCTTCAATTCCTGAAAAGCAACCTCACAGGCCTTGTTCCATATGAACTTAAACCATTTGCGGGTAAGTCGAGTCATAGGTGCTGCTAAACGAGAGAAGTCCCGAAAAAATCTCCGGTAATAGTCGGCTAGGCCAAGAAAACTCTGGATCTCAAACACAATCTTCAGAGGTTCCCAATCCATCACTGATTCAATCTTTGATGGATCCACTGCAACATCGCCCCTTGATACAACATGTCCAAGGAACTTCACCTCTGGTATCCAAAATTCACGTTTCTCGAACTTGGCGTATAACTGATTATCCCTAAGGATTTACAACATTGTCCTCAAATGATATTCATCTTCTTCCACCAAAACTGAGTATACAAGAATGTCGTCCATGAAAAACACAACGAACCGATCAAGATGGTCACTAAATACACGGTTCATCAATGCTGGAATATTGGTCAAACCAAACGGCATTACTAGAAACTCATAATTGCCATATCGTATACGGAAAGCAGTCTTGGATATATCCTCATCCTTAACCCTCAACTGATAGTAACCCGATGTCAAATCAATCTTAAACAAGTGGCTCCTTTCAACTGATCAAACAAGTCATCAATCATAGGCAAAGGATACCTATTTTTTATCGTAGCGTGGTTCAGCTTGCGATAATCGATGCAAAGTCTTAAAGATCCATCATTCGTCTTCGTAAAAAGAACCGGTACTCCCCATGGTGAAGCACCAAAATGAATAAAGCCCTCAGCTTTCAAATCATCCAATTGAGCTTTAAGCTCATCAAGCTCTGCCTATGCCATACGGTACGGTGCCATAGAGATTGGCGCAGCACCGGGAATGACGTCAATGGTAAAGACGACTTCACGAAGAGGAGGAAGCTCCGTCAACTCCTTTGGAAAAACATCCAGAAATTCCACAACAACTGTTGGATGATGAGCGCTGAAAAGTACACTTTTAAACCCCTTAAGCTTGAGTATTCTAGGACCTTTATCTATCTTGTTCACCCGTTTTAGTACTTATTTGTGTTTTTGTCTATTTCAGGTCAATAATGTTAAAATGGGCTAAAAATGGATTCTTAAGGCCTTTTTGGAGTCAAACTAAGTCTTAGTAATGATCCGGAGCAAAAAGAGGCTAATTTGGAACAAAAGAAGGACAATGCTGAAAAACTGCCAAGTTGGATCGATCCAACTTTTTCTCTGATCGATCCAACTTCTCTGATCAATCCAACTTTTTTTCTGATCGATCCAACTTTTTCTCTGATCGATCGAACATTGCTGACAGCGAGCTGTCTTATTCGTGTGCGCCCAAAAGTCCGCCTATCACATAGTACGGGATTAGATATTTTTGGGGCTATATTCCTGACTTAGTAACTAAGGAAAGGACCTTCTATATAAAAGGAAGAGACCCATTTGTAAAGAGGCTTTTTGTCATTTTTATTTTTTCATTGTATTTTTTATTTCTCTCTCTAGCAAAGTTAGAGATTAGGGTTAGAAGAAAAGGGGGAAGTGGAGGCACATCTCAAGATCCATCTCTAGACCACTCTCTCTCTCCATCTCTAAAGCTTCAAAGAAGAAAAAGAAGAAGAGGAAGAAGAAGATGGAGTCATATTTGGAGCTTGATTCCATGACCACATCCATCTCCTCCATGATTGGCTAGATCTATACTTAGGGCTTGGATGAGCCCTAAGTCTTGTGTAATCTAAACCCTTGTATTTCTATTTTTGGGGATTTGTATATATTGTTGTGATTAGTGTTCTAGCCTTGTGAATTTAATGAATCTTGGTATATTTCTATGATTTTTTATGGTTTAATTCTTCCAATTAATTCTCTAGTTTATTTACATGTCTATGTGTGATTAAAGTAGGAATTATTTCTTACATGATTCACATAGATTAATTCTTTCTATTGATTCTGTATTTTAATTACATGTTGTCTTATGTGTGATTATTTGGGGAATTGATCTCTACACTAGATTCTCTATGTTGGTTGCACGTCTATGTGTGTAATTAAGGATTTACTGATGGCTAAGCATGGGTTTTCATTGAATGGGTTTGTCAATTAATTAGATGGTTTATACTTATGCTTGATGGGTTGTTCTACAATTTAATTCATGCTTGTAGGTAGGTAGACAATCTATGATTGCTTAGATATTCCATGGCTTATTATTGCAAATTCCTTGATTGTCTATATTAATGTGTGCTACAATTATTGCTACCTAGATGGGTCATGCTTAAACTAGATGGGTTGTGCTACAATTAGTTTAGGTAAGACAATTCATGCTTAAATTAGATGGTCCATGCTTAATATTGTAATTGGTAGTCGCATTTTGTTCACAACAATGTATTCCCCATTAATGGAAATTAAGTGGTTAATTACATGAGCTTAGTGGTGATTCCAACACCCTAAGACCTCTCTTCATATCTCTTAAATCCCTATCTCTAACTAGTTTACTTTACTTGCATTTTAATTTCATTGCACCTTAGTTTAATCAAACCAATCTCTCTTTCTTTGCAATCTTGTGATATATTGGAGTTGAAGTTAAATTCCAACACGTATAATCCCCTGGGACGATCCCTACTCACTCTTGCTACTTTAGTAGTAGTGTTGGTAGAGATTTTTATAAATTTAAACTTGACCCAAAAGGCTTTTTTTGAACCGCACATTCACTACATCAATTTTGGCATATAAGAACGGCCATTCGCTCGTCAAATTTTGGCGCCGTTGCCGGGGATTTGTTTATTAGATTTGGCAACGTCGTTGTTGTAGTATCGATTAGGAATTAGTACTCTTTTGATCGTGTCTTTACTTTGTTTTTATTTTTCTTTTAGTTATTTATTGTGTTTGTT
Source organism: Cornus florida (assembly GCF_030987335.1). NCBI lineage: Eukaryota > Viridiplantae > Streptophyta > Magnoliopsida > Cornales > Cornaceae > Cornus > Cornus florida. The sequence continues at coordinate 44,104,005 of NW_026775571.1, forward strand.
CATATTTGACAAGGTGCATTGAGCAAGAGGCAAGCAAAGGACTATCCAAGTAAAGGAGCTAAGCAAAGAAAGGAAAAATGGTAAAAACTTAAAAAAATTTGCTAAGCTAAGCTTTAAATTTGGAATTGAAGTGCTTAAGGACCTTTGTGAGATTTTCTTTACTCAATCCCTTAGTTAAATCATCGGCCCGCATGGAGGCTTATTTTTTATTGTCTTACATCATTGTTGTTAAAGTATGGGAATATGAATTAAAAGTTTGTGGAAGAAGTCTAGTTGCATTGTTGTGAAGGCATAGTGTTTGTCATTCTTTGTATTTGTTGTGTTTTGTATCATGCATGCATGGGCGTCGTTCATTGAGACCAACTCTTGCCCCTCTTGATTTGCATCTTCAATCTATTGTTAGAAATCCTAGGGGAAGCGGAAGTTCAAATAGAGCCAATCTTTCAATGGATGACCGTAATGATAATCATGTTGAGGACATTCGTCACATAGACCAACAAGGTATCTTTCATCCCAATTTGCACAATGAGAACATACAAGTACCATTAGGCATGCCTAGGCCATTCATTCACCAACCACCACAACAACAAGGCTAAGTTCCATATGGAATGCCAAGGCCAATGTATGCTCCACAACCTCCCATCAATAATTAAGGAATTCAAAACCAAGGTGTTCATGTTGCACCTCAAGTAGCTAATCCACCTCTTGCTTTAAGAGACCATTATGTGTCTAATGAGTATAATGCACCTACATGCATCCAATTGCCACCATTTAGAGCACATCATTATGAAATTAAAGCACAAACTATTCAAATGCTTCCTAACTTTCATGGACTTCCTAGTGAAGAACCTTACAAGCATTTGGATGAGTTTCTTGAAGTATGTTCCATCGTAAAATATACGGACATGCCGGAAGAGATTTTAAGACTCAAACTTTTTCCATTCACCTTAAAAGACAAGGCAAAGTATTGGTTTAACAATCTTAGGCCTTTTTCAATCACTTCTTGGACAGAAATACAACAAGAGTTCTTGAAAAAGTACTATCCGATTTCTAAGACCAATGCCATGAGGACCTCAATTCGAGAATTTTCACATGGGGATGGAGAAAAATTTTATGAGGCATGGGAACGCTTCAATGAATAGCTTAGGAAGTGTCCACATCATGACACGCCCAAATGGCAATTAGTTCTATACTTCTTTGAGAGCTTATCGGACAACTATAAGGGTATGGTTGATGCTTCCATGAGTGGCTCTTACATTGATAGGCATGAGGATGATGTGTGGCGTCTCTATGAAAGCATGAGTGAAAATTCTTTGTATAAAATATTATCATCCAAGAATGGTAGAAATTCACAAGGTAGAAAGAGTGTTGGCTTACATCAAGTTGAACATTCAAATGAAATAGCCGCCGAAATAAAGTCTTTGTCTCAAAGGTTTGATCAATTTTTGATTAACCAAAACTCAGCGAACCAAGTATCTTCCTTCCCTAACCATTCTCATCGTGCATCAAATGAAACATGTATGACTTGTTCTAGTGTTCTTCATTCTACTTCTCATTGTCCTCAAGGACAAGTGCAAAGTGAACCTAATGAACAAGTCAATGCGGCTTTTGTTAACCAAGGGAACAATCCTTATGGTACTCATTATAATCCAAGTTGGAGGAATCATCCGAATTTCTCTTGGAAAAACCAAGGAGAGGGCTCAAACCCTTCCCAAGGCGATTTTCAAGGGAAGTACATTCTACCACTACTTCAAAACCAAGGATCCCAAGGTTATAGACCCTATCAATTATAAGGGAACCAATTTGCTAATTCTCATTTTCCCAACCAATCCTATTCCCAAGGTAATACTAGAAGTCCCGCCTTTGAAGAGAAAGTTTTGAATGCTTTGGGCACTTTAGAGGCTAACACTCAATCGCTTCATTCTCACTCTCAATCTATTACAAAGCTAGAAACCCAAGTAGGGCAAATAGCAAGCACTCTCAATGCAAGAGAGAAGGGAAAGACGCCTATAAATGTCCCACCTAAGCAACAATGTGTTGTGGAAACCCATTCCACATCGGAAGGCCACGCCATTAAACATGTTAATGCGGTGACTACCTTGTGGAGGGGTAGGATTGTGAACAATCAAGTTGAAATGTCTAATGAAGAAAGTGAACCGGTGCAACCTCAAGTTGTCACCCGTCCCGTTTCACATCCCATTCCTCCTTTATTGCATATATATGACCTTGTAAATGAGAAAGTCTTAAAAGATGTGTTTGAAAAAGAAGTTTTGAAAAAAGATGTTGAAAATGTTTTATTGAAAAATGATTTGAAATGTTCTTGTGTTGAAGAGAGTTCAAAAGAAAATTTTGAAAAAGTGTTTGAACCAAAGGTTCCATTCCCGGATGCCTTAAAAGGATCCATTCCAAAAGATAAGCTAAAGGCAAAAACCAATGAAATCATGGAAATGTTTAGGCAAGTGAAAGTTAATCTTCCACTATTGGATGCAATCAAGCAAATTCCGGCTTATGCCAAATTCTTGAAAGACTTGTGCACCCAAAAGCGGAAGAACAAGAGCCAAGCACCAAGAAAATTGGTTTTGACCGAGCAAGTAAGCTCAACTTTGCAACATAACACTCTTCCAAAGTTTAAGGACCCCGGTTCACCCACTACATCATGCATTATTGGTGATCATATCATTAATCGGGCACTTCTTGACTTAGGAGCAAGTGTTAATCTTCTTCCATACTCGGTTTATGTCAAATTGGACTTAGGTGAATTGAAACCAACGTCGGTAGTTTTGCAACTTGCCGACCGATCCATTAAGAAGCCTAGGGGTATAATTGAGGATGTTTTGATAAGGATTGACAAATTCTTCTTCCCGGTTGATTTCGTTGTTATAGACACGGAACCGGTTCCCAATCCTAAGAGCCAAATTCCCGTTATCCTTGGCCGTCCTTTCTTGGCAACCGCTAATGCCAACATCAATTGTAGGACGGGGATAATTAAGATTTCATTTGGCCACATGAAAGTGAAGTTAAATATCTTTAATCCCACACCCAATTCAATTGACAAATATGAAGGAGAAGTCAATGTTGTAGATGAATGTCATGATCTTCAATGCCAAGGAAATGAGCTTTTATGTAAAACCAAAACTTCCAAAGGATCATCTTCAACCTTGCATTTTAAAAGTCTTGTTTCAAACTCTTCCTTTGAAAGGGTATGGAAGCCCAAAGGTTGTAATTGCATAGACAAGGGACCAAAGACTTCCTTTGAGCTTAATCCAACAAGTTCTTCAAATAATCATTTGTTGGGTGGAGTTCAAAACATCTATCACCCCAACAAGGAGGGGATGCATTATAAGATCTTTGATCCGGGCTAAAAGACCCCAATGTCTTGCTAGAGACGTTAAAGACTAGCAAAAGCATTTATAGGGTGTCAAAACCCTATTCCTCCCCCATTTCTATCTTTCATTTCATTTCTTGCGAAGTCTAGATACTTGTTTTAGGTTCACATGCATTAAAAGGAACTTTGGTGAGGATTGCATAAGCTTTCATGTCATTATTGAGCATTCTGCAAAGTTCAATCGATCTCAAACTTAAGTTCGATCGATCAAACTCTTCTCTGCATCCAACACTTAGAAAAATTTTTGATCTGCAGAAACCTGCATCCAAATCACCACCCTGTCCCATCGTTCGAACCAACTCCAAGATTGATCAAGAGACCTTCGATTAATCCAACTTCCAAGTTCGATCGATCTCATGACTCAACACTTAGAAAAATTTTGAGCCTGCATTAACCTGCATATTTCAGCTCTCTGTCTGATCATTCGAAACATTCCCAGATCGATCTGAAAGTTCTTCAATCGATCCAACTTCCCAGTTCGATCGATCTCATGTTCCAACACTTAGCCAAAATTTTGAACCAAAAACCTGCATATTTTTGCTCTCTGTCTGATCGATCGAACTCTTGTTTCGATCGATCTCAATCTTCATTTCACAATTTTGACTTTAATTTGACTTTTCAACTTTTCAAAAATCCAAAAATATTTTCATTTTTATTTTATTCTATTTTCACTCTCATTTTATTTTGTTTTAATTTTCAACAAGTTTTCAAAAATTCAAAAATATTTTAATTTATTTAGTTTTTAATTAATTAAATTTTAAAAAAAATTCAAATCAAATCAAAAATATTTTGTTTTACTTTATTTTCCAATTTTTAATTTTTAATTTTATTTTTGCAAATTTCAAAAAAAAAAAAAAAAAAAATACTTTGGAAGGAGTTCATCAAAGTTCGATCGATTACAACTCATCTTCGATCGATCGAACTAGTCGGGAAATGTTTTCAAAAATAGATCCAAGGGTCTTGAGATCGATAATTTGGATCGATCTCACTCACCAAACCCTAGCCTCTCGTCCCTCTTCACTGTGAATCATCTCTCCAAGCTCCGGCAACTCCTCCGGTGAGATCCAAGCATCTCGAATCATAGTTCATCTACATCCTCTTCATCTCAGATCATCTCAGTTCATTCTCCATTGTCTCGCTCTCTTGGGGTAAGATCCGAGACATCCTTCCTTAGATTCGAACTCTCACGCATCAATACTTGTTTCAAATGTCGTAATCATGTTGCTCTCATGTTGAATCTTCCATTCTCAAAGCTTTAGCATCCATGTCTATATATATATATATATATATATATATATATATATGTGTGTGTGTGTGTGTATATGTGTGCATAGATTTTGAAGATTTTGTTAGATTTGGGTGTTTGGGCCACGTTTGAAGTGCATTTAGGCTTGATTTGTGTTGTTGGAGGGCCCACGAACAAGTTCGTGTGGGCCCCATGCTTCCAAGGTCACAGATCTGTGACCTTTGGGTTTATATCATCGCACAGTTCGATCAATCGAACTAGTATCTCCGATCGATCTTGAGAGACAGATCGAACTCATGTATTCGATTAATCGAAGTAGTGAGATCGATCTTACTTACTTTCGATCGATCCAACTTTTGTGATCGATCTCATTTCTTTTTTTGATCGATCGAACTTCACAGATCTCACACACACACTTCATTCATCATATCCTATGTTCATGCTACCTTATATATGCCCAATGCCTGTGATATTCCACATTGGATGCATTTCATACTTACATTGCTTAGCATGTTTCATATTCCACCACTTGCATAGATTCATGTCATATTTGTTTTGTCTATTTTACTTGACATACATGATTCTATTTCGTGCTTTTAAATTCTTTATTCTGGCACTAACTCCTATTGCAAGTTTTTCTTTTTCTTTTTGCAGGCCATGGTAAAGAAGAAAACCGTTGCCAACAGGCAACACGGGGCCCACCCGCCATACTAGGCCAAGGACAAAGGAGCCCGTAGAGCCCTCTTATGCACAGCGGGAGCCAGCACAGGCTACCCCGCCTCAATCACCATCTCATGAGCCTGAGGATGATCACGTACCATCCACTTCTACGGCTCATCCTGCTTTCACTTACCATCTCCACCGTAGACTAGAGCTAAGCATTCACATATACCACCTCAGCCAGCTCAGCCTACTCAGCCAGCTCTTCTGTAGCCTGATAGGCCTATACCTCGATATGCACACATGACACTCGACCATGAGTCAGAGTTTGACACGGCCTTCTTCTCTCGATCGGTGCTGACCCGATCCGCCTACCAGGATATTATTCAGAGGGGCCTAGCTGCTATTCTTACCCCCGTTACAGAGCCGGTCTACCCACGGCTGGTTCGGTTGTTCTACCAAAACCTCCGACCATCGCCGCGTACCAAAGCCGAGATGGTCACTTCTATCGATGGCCATCTGATCACCATTACATTGGACACTTTAGCCCGCTCTTGCCGCTATCCATACAGATGTCCTCCAGAGCTTCAGGACACATATCTGAGGCTATTCAGGCCTTCATATGCCGATATGGCAGTCTCCCTCACAGGTCACCATGCCAGTGGCGCGACTTTCGCCACCCGGACATACCTTCTAGATGACCTATGGTTTACTGATTCCGTCCTTTACTGGAATATATACATGACGGGGCACAAGATTCAGAGGAGGGGCAATTATTTGACTGCCCTTTACTCTTTCTACACCGGGTACTGGGTGTCCATTCCCGCGCTCATCTAGAGCGTGATGAGGAAGCTCTATGATGAGTACGTCAGTAAGGAGGCGCCCAGAAGGGCCAAGTCTCTTCCATTCAGCCACCTCATCACCCAGATTCTCATTGACTGGCGCTATCCCATCCATCCACGGGAGCACCCCGAGAGAGGTTCCTGTCACTTCCTCAAGAAGGACTAGAACAAGACCTACCGCTCCCTTATTACCAGGTTGCAGGACCATGCGGTACTGGCTGCAGCAGAGTTGGAGCTGGAGGAGGCACAGGTACAGGCACAGGCCCAGGCAGAGGCACCGGCAGAGGCAGCAGCAGCACATCCCGCAGCGGATGACGCACCAGTCAATCCAGCTGCCGAACATTTAGACATCGACTTAGAGTGCCCTACAGATGATGCAGAGTAGGACTCTCCAGCCAGGTCGCCCATTCATGAGCAGGAGCAGACTCAAGAGCTTCCTTCTGATTCATCTATGCCTGAGACTCCAGATATGACCCCCAGCTTTAGAGTACATCTACAGACGCTCGAGGACGCTGTTCTTACCATCCGAGCTGACCTCACAGCCCACAAAGCTGAGATTGCTGCCTTCCGCATGGATGTCACGACCATGTTTAGAGATTTATCCAGAGACATCCGCAGAGCCAGACCTGCCCATCCTACCTCATCTTCCTGAGCTCCCAGTCCTTTCTATCTTATGATCCCTCTATCCTTTTGATACTTTATTATTGTCACTATATTATTTTTACAGCCGGTCTGTCGGCTTTGATATTTTTGTTATACCTGTATTTTCTCTATTTTATATATCTATTTTTGCTATGGATGTCATATGATTGTATTCTCATATCTGTATGTTTGACTCCATCAGGTGTATCACAGTGACTTCAATGAGAGAGTGCTACCCAATTTTTAGGACCACCCTTATACCTCTCCCATTTTTTTTATCGGTTTATCCCATTTACACTTGCATGTCCACTGTGCACTGATTATCCCATTTTGTTATCTGATAAGTTTATCCAAGTGCCAATTTTCAGGACCACAGTTCATCCCAAGTTTGGGGGGGCAATGCCACCCACTTCGGATACTTCAGTCTCGATCATTCTTGCTTAGTTGCACTGGTATACTCTTTCCTTTGTTCTCTTTGCACATTAAGGACATTGTGCAATTTAAGTTTGGGGGGAATAGTGCTCTACAGTGTTAGTTTTAAATTCAAATTTTTAGCATGCCTTGTGTATTTCAGGGATATTTCTATGATTGGTCCATATCTAGCTACGATTTTGATCTTTTGAGAACTATATTGCTTAAAATTTAAAAATTGCTTGACTTGAGAGTCCAATACTCCTTGTATGCCTTGTGCATGCCATTTAGGAGTAAATTTTTCAAAAAATTGATATCTTGCTTGCATTTGTGGTCCACATCATCATGATTTTATGATTGTTTTGAGATTCACTCTATGATTCTACACTAGCACATGCGCACACTAACATTCATTTGTGGGGTACATACTTTGTTGATTAATGAATTGGTTATATTGAGCTAGTAGTGCATTGAAAGCTTTCATTCTTGATAAAGGTGGATAACAACCCTTTTCACTAAGTAGCCGGGATTCTAGCCTCTTCAAGTATTGAACTTCTCACGCCGAAAGGTGGAGGGCCCAAACTCTAGGTTAATAATTGAACTTGCTAAAAAAAATAAAAAATAAAAATAAAAAAAATAAAAATAAAAATTGAGGACTTCTCCCAAATGGTGAGAAGTGGGAAATGATTAAATGAAGGTTGTCTTGATTTGTAGCCTAGTTAATTCGAGCTTGTAAGTCCGTAGGGGTGTTTGAACACCTAGTACCCTAAAGCCGTCTGGTTTGGGTGTCATTGACCTAACGCTCGACCTCATGGATCACTAGAAAGCTTAATAGATCAACACGTTACACCATGCTTCCATCCTTGATCCTAAAAAAAAAAAATAATAAATAAAAAAATAAAAATCTAGTGAGAAGAATAAGCGCACCTAGAACAATAAAGCTTTAATAAAAATGTCTACTTTTTGTCTTGATGATCGGTACTAGATTTGTGTGCTAGTTTGAGGGTAAGTATGTGATTAATTCTTTAGTTGACTTAGATAGTAACACATTTGATGCCGGTCCACTCAAAAGAATTCTAGAGTTGTTTTGATTTACATGATCATTTTCTTGATTTATGGAGGACCATATTTGCTTGCTTGATGTTGAGATTTTGGGAGATTGCTTGGAAAGGGTTGAAAAATTGCATACTTGAGGTAGTTTTCTCCCAATGCTTGTTTGAAATATTGGTGCCTCTTTTGAAATAATGATCTTAATGTTTGTGGGTATCATTTCTGGAAACCCTCACGAGACTTCACTCGTCCACTAGGGGTAACTTAGGAGTTTAAAAGGCTTGTTGCATGTACTAAGTGCAATCGTGTTCCCTACGAAAGTGGCGTTATCCATTTATTGTTTTTTAGTCCATACTTGTTTAGTTGTTCATTTCATTTCTTTACTTTGTAGTTCATTGCTAGGGACTAGCAATATTTAAGTTTGGGGGTGTGATAAGCACTGAAAAGTACACTTTTAAACCCCTTAAACTTGAGTATTCTAGGACCTTTATCTATCTTATTTACCTGTTTTAGTACTTATTTGTGTTTTTTTCTATTTCAGGTCAATAATGTTAAAATGGGCTAAAAATGGATTCTTAAGGCCTTTTTGGAGTCAAACTAAGTCTTAGTAATGATCTGGAGCAAAAACAGGCTGATTTGGAGCAAAAGGAGGCCAATGCTGAAAAACTGCCAAGTTGGATCGATCCAAATTTTTCTCTGATCGATCCAACTTCTTTGATCGATCTAACTTTTTCTCTGATCGATCCAACCTTTTCTCTGATCGATCGAACATTGTTGGCAGCTGATAAGCGCCGAATACTGTATATTCAAGAGCCCTAAATTACATTAACAAAGTCCATTAATTGATTATTTTATGTAGATTATCTCCATTTGCATGTTTTTGTACATTTTCAGGTTAAATTGCAAAAAGGAAGCAAAAATGATGCCTTGTGGAATTTTGAACAAAAAGGGTGTCAATTCTGAAATTCTGGCAGCAGTAGAACCTGACTTTTGTCACCATTTTTGACCTAGGAAACTCAAGACCTGGACTTCCATCATAACATGAAAGATTTAGAGCTCTGAATCAGCTTTCCAAATCTTCAAGTAGTTCGTCATTCGGAGTTTGGAGCAGAGAGTTATGATCTCTTTATCAGAGGTGCTCAGAACTGCCTGGCAGCAATGAAAGCCTGCCTTGTTCTTCAATTTCAACCAATCAGACTTGAGAATTGGATCTCCACCAAAACATGAAGTTTTTAGAACTCTGAATTAGCTTTCCAAATCTTCAAACGGTTCATCATTCAGAGTTTGGAGCGTAAAGTTATGGCTGTTTAACCAAAGTAGGTCTGGGCGGAGCAAGTGAAGCATGGAGCTTTTTACACTAAATTCGAGTGCTCGAGGCCTTGTTTCGAGTGCTCAAATTTTGGGCAGATTGTTGTTCGGGAATAGCCCATTTCAGCCACTTGCACTCTACATTTACCAACTTTGGATTTCCCTATTGATGAGGTGGTTGAGGATGTCTTTTGGGGGAGAGAGAGAGGCCTTTTCTATAAAAGAATAGAGAAGGGAGGCCACACAAATTCATTAAGCTTCATTTTACAAGATAGAGGAGAGGGAAGAGAGAAAGAAGGAGGTGTTCTTCAAGCCTAAAGAGGGGAGCAAGAAAATGGAGTTGGAGGCCTTGCTTCTTCCTTCATCTAGAGCTACCATGGGTAACTAACTCTTTCTCTAGGGAGGTGATGAAGTCCCTCCCTTGTAAGTATGTCCTAGGGTAGTCTATATTGGGGGATTGCAATGTATATTTATGCTCTTTTTCATAGCTAAGAGCACTTCATTTGGTGTAATGAATGTTTATATATGTATGGATGATTTCTTCAAGCTCATTATCTTATGTTAGGTGATGTCTTGTATTAATCTTTTTGCTTGAGTTTACATGGTGAGAATGGAAACAAGGTTATGAAATGATTTAATGGCATGTTGATAGGTGACTTTGATAGACCATTGCTTAGGAAATCCTTTGATGGTGTACGCTTAATCTCTAGCTCCATGTGCTTCATCATTTTGTCAAGAATTTGATAGTCTTTCATTTAGGTAAACGTGTATAAGCTACACCTTAGTTAGGTAGTCTAAACATGTTTGCCCTTTTGATGGATTATACTTGTTTGAGACCTAATGTACCTCTTGATTACTTACATGGCAACTATGTGTTGCTATGTAGTTCTTGACCATCATATGTTGTTTTTCCCCTAATTTAGGTCTAATCTAGCATGTGTATAGGGATGGAGGCAGATTCACTTCCTTAGTTTTCTTTACTCGTCTTTCATCTCTTAAATTCTTGCAAGTTTTTCATTAATGCATATTTCAATTCATAGTATAAGTGACAAACAATCAACAACTCTTTATTACACCTCATCATCCTAAGAATGATTCTAGACATTTAGGTTGCTTTAGACTAGTGTAGTCCTAGTGGTTCGACTTACCCGACCAATAGCCCTATTTTACAATGATTCATGCTATTGCGAAGGTTGATGTATGATTGACCAACCGATCAATTTTTGGCGCCGTTGCCGGGGACTGCAAACGGTTTAGCGACCAAAGTTCTAGGGTTAATTTTAGTTTGATTGTTAATATTGTGTCTTGTGAATATTCCTTGTGTGTTTTGATCATCTTCGTGTTGTAAGATTCTAGGGACTCGAAACTCGCCGTGGGAACGCTAGCAAATTGTAAGTCTAGAGGCCCCCAAGTAAGTCTCGTGACTTCTAGTTTCGCATTGTGAATATTGTGTATGTGTTTAATTTAGCTTGTGAAGCCCTTGTTGAGGCTATTTTTGTTTTACTATATTGCAAAGCATCGGTCTTTGTCGTGGCCATTTATTTCCTATCTTGTTGATAATTGAGGAGAAAGGGATCATTGTATGTGGAGTTGATGATAAAGAATTGTTGTGTTGATTATGTTGTGTGTTGTTGATGTTTAAGTCCTAGATGGAGGGTAGTTATCTTCCAACTTAATTCTACACACCACATGAGTTTTGTGCATTTTGCTCTAGTCATACACATCATACAAGAGAATGTCTTCCAACGAGACAATTCTCGGACTTCTATCTAGAGCAACCAAATGAAAATTTCTTTGAACCGGGTAGTGATCCATACTTCAATGGTTATAACTCGGGTTGGGGAGACCAACAAAACTTCTTGTGGCATGACATAGGAAATTCAACCCCACAATCTCATATGCAACCTTTTCAACCCAATGATCATTCTTTCTCGCCCTCTTCTCCTTGTCCACCGTCTTCATTGGACGAATTTATTGCTGCCAATGAACAAATGATGGAGTCTTTCCACACGCAAATAATGGAGTCCAATAAGCAAATGTTGGATGACATTGTTGGCATGTAATCCACTACTCATTCTCATTCCCAATCTAGAGTAGAGTTAGATGACCAAATAGCTCAAATTCAACAAATGGTTAATGCTCTAAATTATAAAAATGAAGAAGAATTTTCCATTGAACTAGTGGCCAATCCAAAAGAAAATTCTATGAATGATGAGATTACTCCTAGTAACTTTCATCATGAGAATGATCAAGTGGTCATCACATATGAAAATGATGAAATAGTGGTTGAAGATCAAGTTGTTGCCACGCATCAAAATGAAGTAATTGTGGTTCAAAATAAGGAAAATAATGATGATGAGATTGTATCCTATAAAAATCCAGCACAGCCCCTACATAATCCCTTGCTTGATGCACCTCTTTTAATGGAGGATCCTCTAAAAACATGCTTAGCTCATTTTAATTATGCGGATTTTGATGTTGCCAATTCCATTTGGGAGGTGAATTCTTTGCTTGATATTCCTCCACCTATTCACTCTCTTCTTTGGGCAACATCAAATGTATCACTCTCTTAGGAGCTTGCATCTCATCCCATTCCCTCTCTTGAGTTGTCTCAAACTGTTGAGCCCGAACCACCGGATAAGTGTGGGGAGGATGTTGAAAGTTTGAAGGACAATTCTCTGGGCATTCCCGTGTTATATATGATTTTTCAAAACCCTTTGCTAGGTGCGCCGTCACTTGATCCATCTTCCTGTAATCCAAATCAGCCCCATAATCCAAAGTTCTTCATTGAGGATGAAGAGTGGATTGAGGTCTTTCCATTACCTCTTTTCAACTTTTGTCTTCAAGCTCTTTTTCCTCCACTTCTACAAGAATTATCCTATTTGGGAAGCTTGAATCTCTTGAGAGACATGGTATAGGGTGATGAGGACCAACCTGATCTCGGTGCGTCTAACTATCGACGCTAAATTTAGCACTTATGGGAAGAAATTCTTTCAATTTCCAAGCTTCCTTCCTTTCAATTGCCTGAGCCTTGAAATTTTCTGGGAAATGGTTTCGAAAAGCCAAAAATTTGATTTTTCTGGAATGCTCTTCAGTTGTGTTCCACAATTTTAGACCGGCTTCTTAGACCTTCTCAACTCTTGTTTTCATTCCCGGAAGTTTCTGCCTCTATCAGCTAATTTTCTCGAACTTTCGACATGGCACTCACATGCATAGCCTCTCATCTTCAATGCATTATTGAAATGTTCTTAAACTCATCCATGCATTGTGTGAAGTGCAAAGTTTGAAAATTTTTCCAATTTGATCAATGCCTTAGCAAGATGTTGCAAAGTTTGACAAATTATCCATCCATGCATTGGATTGGAATAATGTGCCAAGTTTCAAATTTTCCATGCATAGCTTGAATTTAGGACTGACATGCAAATTTTCAAAAATTCTCTATGCTTGAAATATTCATTTTTGAGAATTCCATCCATTTTGCATCATGTTGCAATGTATCAAGCTTCAAAATTTCTTTTTTGAAAAATTCCATCCATTTTGCATCATGTTGCAATGTATCAAGCTTGGAAAATTTTTTATTGGCATATAAAAAAAAAGGGGGGGGGGGGGGGGAATTTCATTCATTGAAAATTTTTATTCCGTTTTCATGCGTAGGAATTTCATTGCAGCCATGAGCTCATAGTTTTTCATGCATGCATGCAGCCATGATAGTTTGTCTTTCATTCCATTATCATGCATGCATAAGAATGACAAATTTTAAAATTTTGCTTGCATGCATGCATTCAGCTCTCAAAGAGGCATTCCAATTTGGCTTAAAAATTCACTTCCACGAGCCTACTGCCTTCATTTAGAGCACTCTAGCTCCATTTGGAGTGCTCCAAATGTGAACCATCAATCCCAAGCTCACTGCCTTCATTTAGAGCACTCTAGCTTCCATTTAGAGTGCTCTAAATTTTCAGCCCAACATCCCGCAGCCACTGTCTCTAATTCGAGCACTTGAAGGCCAAACTTTGATTGCTCGTAGCTGCTAGCCCACTCTCACCATGCATGCCGAGTGCTCTCAAAACTTCAACTCCACCATCCTCCAAAATCACAAACCATGCAAACCAATCAACCACCCACTCCATATATCTCACTTCCTCCTTCAACCCACTTCACCATGCACCCCTCCACAATCCACCATGCTCTCATCAACCCAACAACTATGCATTCCCACGCAACCCACTTCAAACCAAACTCCCTAAACCACCCTCCAACTCATGCTCACCACAACCCAAACCATCAACCTCCTCTCGGCATCTCTGCAGACAACCCCACTAACCCTCCTCTCTCTCTCGGCATCTTCTCTCTCCAGCCTTCATAACCACCACCTTTACCACCCATGAACCATACCAACCTACTGCACCAACCCAACCCATGCCAAACAAACAAACCATACCTCACAACCATCTCTCTCTCAAAAACTAACCAACCTTCCTCAACTTGCATGCACCTTATAACCAACATACAACACCACCCACCCTCTCATTGACCCACATCTCTCTCAAACCAACAAGCTCTCGGCATTCATCTTCCACCACCATCAACCCTCACACCATGCAACCAATTTCCTCTCTCTACCCAAACCCACAACCATCCAACCTCACCACTCCAACTTCCTATCTTGGCTTCTTTCCACCTCCAAACCAACCTCATCTTAAACCCACCTCAACTCCTCAAGAACAACCATCTCGGCAACCCCTTCCATGCAAACCAACCCACCCCATGCATTCACAAACCCACCTGCTCGAGCTTGCTCAACCCTCACCCAAGCAAACCTCACACCCTCCTTCACCAACACCAAACCCATCTCGGCAACACCCAGCCGCCACCTTCTTCCTTGCTCGAACCCAACACACCTTCCTCACCATTCATCCCGAGCCCTCGAAGCCCTTATCCCTCTCTCACCCTCAACTCTCTGCCTAGCTTTCGAGCACTCCAAGACTAGTTTCGAGTGCTTGAACCAACGCCAATGCCCCCACTTCAACTGCTCTAGCCTACCCAACTCACCTTCTCTCCACCTCTCCTCCATGCAAGCTCACACCATTACCTCAACCCCACCCTCTCGGCCATCCACCACCATGCATGAGCATCATACCACCACCACACCACTTAAACCCTCGGCATCTCTCTCCACACATCAACCAACCAACACCATTCCCTCAACCCCCATTTCCTGCAACCTACCCAAACCATCCCTCTCAAACCAACCAACCTCACCCCTTACTCCTCTCGGCAGCCATTAACTTCTCCTCCATGCAACCAATCCAAACTCACCCTCCCTCCAACCATGCATGCATGCCAAAAAAAAAAAAAAAAAAAATTGTATAGATTTTTGTCTTTCTTTAACATTCTTATTGTATTCTTATTTATGTTTTGATTTTTCTTATGAGACCTATGCTTTCACTTGTGTATAGTAGTTGTGTTTCGATAGGTTCTCCTGCCCAAGTTTGGGGGACGCAGTTGCGCACTCACATAGCTGAACATCTTCGCCTTCGTCACTCCACTTGGTATTATTGTTCTTTAACCCTCTCTGTTCTTATTTTCATTTACTTGTCTTCTCACATTGAGGACAATGTAACATTCAAGTTTGGGGGTGCATTTATGCATTTTTGGTTTCACATTTTTGCTAAGCAATGATAGTATGATTTGAACTTGTCGGGGATGAAGCATATGTTTAATACCTTGTGTATAGAAGCAATTGACATTTTTGAAAATAAAGAAAAATTTGAGTTGAAATGATCATGTGGATTCAAATCAGTCTATATAAATGTCTCAATTAGATTCTCACTGGATTTGACACTCTTTTAAGCTTCACAATGCACAGATGCACATTGTAAACTTAACTGTGAGGCATGCAACTTGATTGACCTTGACCTTGGCCTAGTTAATTTGATTTGATGAACCTGATAAATGAATATCTTTGGCATGATTTAAGTTGTCTAAAAAAAAAAAAAAACTGAGAAAGAAAGAAAATAATGACCAGTTGACGTTCGTAGCCTTTCCAGCTCGAGCTATTAAGCCCTAGGAGTGTCTCTACACTTAGCACCCTAAAGCCGTCTGGTTTGGGAGTTGTTGGCCTAACGCTTGCTACAGGGGTTGGTTAGAAAGCTTAAAGGACTTAAACATTGTACGGTCATTCAAAAAATAAACTGGTAATAAACATGGTTCGTTGGAGTTCGTAGCCTTTCCAACTTGAGCTATTAAGCCCTATGGAGTGTCTCTACGCTTAATACCCTAAAGCCATCTGGTTTGGGAGTTGTTGGCCTAACGCTTGCTACATAGGTTGGTTAGAAACCTTAAGGGACTTCAGCATTGCACAACCATTCTATGTTTCGCTAATGAGTTACAATAAATTGTCAACAAGCAACAAAAGTTGTCTTGTAAATAAAATCATGCCTTAGGAACTTCATTTAAAAGGGAATTCAGTGATTTGAAAACTCGTGTCTTGGAATTAGAAAAGAAAGCAAAAGCCGCAAGTTGAGAATCCAATCCACTTTCACTAAAGTTAGAGTTGATTTGCATTTAAGAGATGACAATTGAGTTATTTATATGGACTATGATGTTGATACATGCATGTTGAAATGTGTTTAGTATCAATGCTTCATATATGCAAGGTAGTCTTCCCAATGACCCCATCTCCAGCTCTTTTTCTGTTTCAAGTTATTTTTGAGTTATGTATATATTTCATTTTACCATGGATGATATTTTTGTAGTAGCATGCCCATGGTTGTCTTTTCATTCAGTTTTTCATTTTAGTTTTGCTAAGAGACTAGCAAAATGTAAGTTTGGGGGTGTGATAAGCGCCGAATACTGTATATTCAAGCGCCCTAAATTATATTAACAAAGTCCATTAATTGATTATTTTATGTAGATTATCTCCATTTGCATGTTTTTGTACATTTTCAGGTTAAATTGCAAAAAGGAAGCAAAAAAGATGCCTTGTGGAATTTTGAACAAAAAGGGTGCCAATTCTGAAACTCTGGCAGTAGTAGAACCTGACTTTTGTCACCATTTTCGACCTAGCAAACTCAAGAACTGGACTTCCATCATAACATCAAAGATTTAGAGCTCTGAATCAGCTTTCCAAATCTTCAAGCAGTTCATCATTCAGAGTTTGGAGCAGAGAGTTATGATCTCTTTATCAGAGGTACTCAGAACTGCCTGGCAGCAATGAAAGTCTGTCTTGTTCTTCAATTTCGAACAACCAGAATTGAGAATTGGATCTCCACCAAAACATAAAGTTTTTAGATCTCTGAATTACCTTTCCAAATCTTCAAACGGTTCATCATTTGGAGTTCGGAGCGCAAAGTTATGGCTGTTTAACCAAAGTAGGTCTGGGCGGAGCAAGTGAAGCATGGAGCTTTTTACACTAAATTCGAGTGCTCAAGGCCTTGTTTCGAGTGCTCGAATTTTGGGCAGATTGTTGTTTGGGAATAGCCCATTTCAGCCACTTGCACTCTACATTTACCAACTTTGGATTTCCCTATTGATGAGGTGGTTGAGGATGTCTTTTGGGGGAGAGAAAGAGGCCTTTTCTATAAAAGAGAAGAGAAGGGAGGCCACACAAATTCATTAAGCTTCATTTTACAAGATAGAGGAGAGGGAAGAGAGAAAGAAGGAGGTGTTCTTCAAGCCTAAAGAGGGGAGCATGAAAATGGAGTTGGAGGCCTTGCTTCTTCCTTCATCTAGAGCTACCATGGGTAACTAACTCTTTCTCTAGGGAGGTGATGAAGTCCCTCCCTTGTATGTATGTCCTAGGGTAGTCTATATTGGGGGATTGCAATGTATATTTATACTCTTTTTCATAGCTAAGAGCACTTCATTTGGTGTAATGAATGTTTATATATGTATGGATGATTTCTTCAAGCTCATTATCTTATGTTAGGTGATATCTTGTATTAATCTTTTTGCTTGAGTTTACATGGTGAGAATGGAAACAAGGTTATGAAATGATTTAATGGCATGTTGATAGGTGACTTTGATAGACCATTGCTTAGGAAATCCTTTGATGGTGTACACTTAATCTCTAGCTCCATGTGCTTCATCATTTTGTCAAGAATTTGATAGTCTTTCATTTAAGTAAACGTGCATAAGCTACACCTTAGTTAGGTAGTCCAAACTTGTTTACCCTTTTGATGGATTATACTTGTTTGAGACCTAATGTACCTCTTGATTACTTACATGGCAACTATGTGTTGCTATGTAGTTCTTGACCATCATATGTTGTTTTTCCCCTAATTTAGGTCTAATCTAGCTTATGTATAGGGATGGAGGCGGATTCACTTCCTTAGTCTTCTTTACTCGTCTTTCATATCTTAAATTCTTGCAAGTTTTTCATTAATGCATATTTCAATTCAAAGTATAAGTGACAAACAATCAACAACTCTTTATTACACCGTATCATCCTAAGAATGATTGTAGACATTTAGGTTGCTTTAGACTAGCATAGTCCCAGTGGTTCGACTTACCCGACCAATAGCCCTATTTTACAATGATTCGTGCTATTGCGAAGGTTGATGTATGATTGACCAAACGATCAGCAGCGAGCTGTCTTATTCCGTGCGCGCCTAAAAGTCCACCTATCACATAGTACGGGATTAGAATTAAAATTAATTTAATTTACTTAAGTCTCATGATTTAAAAGCTCATTTAAATCATTCCAAATTAAGATACAACAAAGATTAAGTCATGGCCATGCCATATATCAAGTCTAAAGTGAGTTATATACAAGCTATAATTAGTCATTAGTTTCTCATTTTAATACAAAAAATGCATACAACTTGGATATCACTTCAAAAACAATTAATTCACTTAGATAATAAAATAGAACACCCCCTACCTCAATAGAGAATTGTATCTCTATAATCCAAGGCAACGAAGCTTAAAAATGGAAAACCAAACAAGGGTTTTATAGCGAAAAATGAGAGGAAGATAAAGTGTTCTAAGCGTAAAGTCTAAGGTGAGTGGAAGGGTATCAAAAATGAAGTCAAATCTCTAAGTCAAGCTTTGCTCCAATGGTGGCAAGGTTAGGGTTCTTGAGAGGAAAGAGATGAATGAATTAAAATATGGAAACCCTAAGTTAAATGTGGTGGGATTCTCCACTCACTGGGTGCTCTTACACTACTTCTCACACATACACAATGGAAGACCAATTATGAGACCTACACTTGTCATGAATCTAAGTAAACTTTCAAGACTTAATATTAAGCCTACACTTGTCAACCATCCATGCCAACAAGTGCTCCTATCCTAGGCTAACAAATGGGTAAATCTCCACCCTCCATGTGTCATGAGATTGTGCTTTCAAGTCTCCCCACCCCAATGCCAACAAGTGGCACCATGAGAATGTGACACTTGTCACATTTTTCAGAAATTGCAAAAAGGTCCTTTTTAAAAATATCTTCCAAATTAAATTGTAAAATGGTCCCTAAGATGAAAAATAATTACTTTACATAATTACACTAAAACCTCAAAAGTCAATAATATTTCTAAGAAGTTATGCATCCATGCCCTTTACAAAAAAAATAAACACTTAACATGCTTTTCTACAAAAGTAAAAATGTAGATATCATGGAAATTAAATATCACGGGTGTATGCAAAGCCAGAATCAAATTCGAGCACAAAAAGTGAGGTATGCGAAGAAATATGATAAACGAGAAAAAGACAAAATAGGGAAAAAGACGAAAAAAAAAAAAAGAAATTACCGGAACAAAAAAAAGAAGGAAAATAATCAGGTCATTATAGTGGGATTAGTCGGAGTAATTGGGCATTGAATTGTAATTCATTACATATATCTTAGAGCCTATATAAACTCCTGTACTATACATTTTTTATGTGGAGAGAAAAGTTGAATAAAAGAATATGATGAAATAGTATGAGTAGAATATAATAGTGTTGTGTGTGTATCTAGCCCATTATTTCCAACAAAGTGGTATCAGAACAAAGCTAACAAAGTAGTATCATAGAAAAAGCCAACAGGGCTCTCTCTCTATAAATTATTGAATATTTTTGGAGTACTGCCAATATTATACCTAGTCCAGTTGTGTGACAATGTAAAAAAAAAAATGTGACTACCACACATCCCACTAGTCATGTGTTGTTTCTATATAGTTAACACGGAGAATTGACAAGTTCAAAACTATTGACGCACGCGAGCACCTAAATTAAAGATGACTGAGAGACTCTTGCTCAGCGCCATAAACCTTACATAAAACCTAAATCAGTCACCTTCCTATTATATTGCTTCTTATACACAGGCATTTTATCCCAAAAGCATTTCCACAAGAAATGCTTCACCTTCAGTTGAACTTTGAGATTCCATATACCAGTCCACATGCACTTCCTTCCCATAATTGTACTACACTCTGGCCTCGTTGAATTTGCTACAAGTAAAGGTGCCTTCTTTAATTTTAGAGCAACTTGGTATGCTGACTTAACTGAAATTAGCCTTTAGAATCTCATCACCACATTTGTTTGTCCTCACGATTAGATAAGGTAATATGAATCTTTAAAATTCATACCCAATCTTCTTGCAAAAAATTTTACAACAAACAATTCAAATTCCATGTTTTCTACTCATAATCAATTAAATCAGAAACTCAAAAAATTCCTGAAGACATATTAGGTGAAGTTTTTAAACGAGGGTGATGATGATCCAACAACCAAAGAAATGATATTTTCAAAAATATAAGAGGGCTTTTCAACAAATGATCTTCATATATCTATCTCTAGAATCTACTTTAATGCATGAAGAAGATGATTATTATCACATAAAGTTTAGCAAACTTACATAGATGTTTGAGAAAATATCACAAATCTCCACAAAAATGAATGTTCTCACTTATAGAAGTGTGATACCCCCTAATTTCGAAACACAGGTTAATCAATTCCGCGAACAAAATCAGGGAATATTAGTCAATCAATAATAAGCAAGCACATATTTACAAAAGAAAAATAAAAAATAAATAAATATCGCTGAAAGGGAAATCTAAAATAATAATTAAATGGTAAATCATCTGATACCATAATCTCCAATAAATTCCCATCATACGAATAAAACCTCCAGAGTACAACTTGCGAATCCATACAATGTGAAAACCTAATGAAAACCCAAACTAATAGATAAAATAGATAAATGTCTAACTCAAAAGTAATAAATAATAACGAAAAAAAATAGTGGAGCGTCTTACGTCGATAACATCGGAAGAGTGATGAAAACTGGCTTCTGCGTTGCACCTCTACATTTGGAAATGTCAAGGACCTTGAAAGATAATAACAAAGGTGGTTCAAAACCCACGAACAAGCCCTTTCTACTATATCCCAAATAGAGACCCGATAAATGATCCATCCTAGTCTGACTCATACAATAACTATATAGGTCAAAATACATAAGTATACACACTATAGACTAGAGTATAAGGCAGACTCAACTGGATAGTAAGTCTGATGCAAGCGCACACAAGGTGGTCATGAGTACCTCTTCTACTAGGGCACACATTCCTATATCCAGCTACCCATCTCACTTGGCAATATACGCCAATCCTAACCATCGATCCCGAGATCTCAAGCTCGTATCATAGGAGTGACTTGCAACACAAATAATGTCTTAGCTACAATCCTATGCATGATTAATAATAATATTTTGGGTTAATTCTACCTACACCCCCTAACCTTTAACCATATCCCACTTATACCCCCTCTAGGTTTCAATATTCCACCTGTCTCCCTTCACTGTGATGGCCATTTACTTTATTAACGGAATTGTGTAATTTTACAATTTCACCCATCAATTATATATTACTAGTATTTATGAAAATTAGAACTGATTCAAAAAGACAAAACCACCCTTCTTGTCTAACACCAAACCTAGTACATAAACCACCATCTACCATCAAAACCTCCATTGCTACCATCCACAATCACCCTTTGCAAACAACACACTAGCAAAAACCCAAGATCCAATTTCGAAAAAAAACACACATACACACAACACAACCCCATCCCATCTATAGTTCCTAATTCGTGCAGTCAGGAATAGAAGCAACTTGGAAGCAAAAGGTTTATATAATATATATTATAAATACATATATATATATATATATTATCAGTATGCTTTCCACAATTCCCTTTTAGACAAGCATGAAGAGAAAAGAGAATCATCCAAAATATATATTCCAAAAAGTCTAGTGGAGAAGCAAGAGTTTAGTGTTCTACCATATATATTCAAAGCACTTGGTAACTTTTCCCAGTAGACATTTAGAAACTTGGAATTATATACCACTAAAACATAGTAGACACCAAACGAAATTTCCCTAAAAGGACTGGAAGTACCAAAAAGCTTATTCTTGAAGTAAAAAAAAAAAAAAAAAAAAAAAAAAAAAAAAAAAAAAGACAATAGGACTCGTAAGAGAATACAATTTGCTCAGAAAATAGATATCTTTAAAGACCACAGGACTTATCCAGAAAAGGGATCTGCCCAACCCATTAAATCCCCAAAAGGAAACCTTGACTTTATCACCAATAGAATCAAATTGGTGGTGATCAAATCGGTGGAAACAGGTCTGGATTTCCACGATGAGCAAGGATCGACGTTGCAAAGGTGAAGTTGTTGTTTCAATCTGGTGGCTGTTGGCGACGATGAAGGAGGTACCAGAATGTGCAGAGATCACCGGGCCAATTCTCAAACGAGTCAGCCATAGCCGTATCACCGCCAAAAGTGTCTATCAGGATTTCAAGTACATCAGCACTTACCGTCAGTTTTTTTGGGTAGGGAAGTTTTGTAATTCCTTATTAGTCAATGAGGTTAAAGATGTCACTTCATGTAATACCCCTGATTTTGTAAGGGTTATAATTGGAATTTTAATATTTATGTTATTGTTTTCATTATTTATTTTAATTATTTTTGGTATTTATGTGGCTAGGTGCTTAATTGTTTTATTTTTTTTGTTTCCATTTGATTTAAATTTAAATTTTGTATTTGAAGTTGCCTTATTGGATTAATTATTCTATTTAGTTTGATTGTGTTTTATTTTTCTGTGATTGCGTTAGGTTCAGTTTAAATGTTGTGTGATTTTATTTATGGAGTTAAAGGAGCTAATTAGGTTTAAATTATAAATGAATTAAATTGTAATGTTAATTAGGGTTTGAGTTTGGTACATCTCACGCCGACTGGAATTAAGTTTTCCATCGTGGATTAGGATTTGGGTTTAGGGTTGCTTGGGGCTTATATATATATACTGCTATGGTCTTCAAAGGGTGGAAACCTTATACACGTACAATATAATGGAGAGAGAACAGAGAGGGAACAAAGAGAGATGGTGAGGAAAACAGAGGAGGAGACGAGGGTTTTGGCCAAGAATTAAGGCTGAACCAAGGAGAAGAGGAAGGGATGCTGCTCATGGGTTGAACCTAGGGCAACAATGGAGTGGATGATAGTCAAAAGGTCACCGGAAAGTCTGGACAGAGGACGGCAAACTAAAGTTACAGAGGCAAGTTCTATTCTGTCTCTCTCCCTTTGGCTTGTGTTCTGTGCATTCATAGCTGTTCTCTAGGATATTAAACGGATCATGCATACTTAGTATATGATAAATTAATTATCTATAGGGGTTGAAATTAAACTGAAATCATTTTATTTTTAAGTTTGGTTTCACTATTAAATCTGTACGCATGCTAAATCGGTAGCACGTTTAATCTCTGTATTTGTTTGCAACCATTGAATATAAAATAAGGGAGTGCTACTGGGGTTATATAAAACTCATGGGGTCAGTTTTATCCTATTTAATTATGTGTTGCAATTTAATCTGTTTCAGTTTGTGCTTATTGAGTTTCAGTGTTAGTCTTTAAGCATATTCTATTTGGTAAGTGTTCTAAGATTTTTCAATGATGCCTACTAGTGTAACTCATGTTTAAGATGTTACTGGATACTCCTAGAACCCTTAGAATCAGTTTTATAAATCAACTGAATGGTGGAAATATGCCAAAGATGAAGCAGAGGGTCGGTGCCGGAGCAAAAAGGGGAACGGAGCTCTCAAATGAGGTGAGAGCCGGCTCCAGGAAGTTGGGAGCCGGCTCCCCCCTTCATTGAGCCGGCTCCAAGAGTATAGGAGCCGGCTCCAAAGTGTTTTGGAGCCTGCTCAACTTGTCTAGAGCCGGCTCCACTTTTCTTTTACGTTCTGTGGTTAGTTTTAAGGCACTGTTTGATATTTTTGGCACTGTTTGAGTTCAAATTAGACTTTCTGAACTGTGTTGAGTTAGGGAAAGGTTTTTAAAAATTAATTCATGAAGTTTTTAAGCCTTAGGGTGCATTAATTTAACTATATGCTAATGTTTTAAACCGTAGGAAAATCTAAGGCAAGTCGCAGGCAGTTTACGGATTTGGCGGATCGAAAGGATTTAACTGTGCAAACTGTATCTAAAAATTAAAAAGAGTTGGAACATGGATTCCAAACATTATACCATGCTATCTTTAATAAATTAAGGTCTTAGTACTCATGAATTTAACCGTAGAAAAGTATATAACAGTACAGGCGGTTAACGGATGGAATGAGCTTAATTGCTTAAGTAAACTTTAGCAATTTAACGAAATATTATTATAATTATAAATCTTAATTTTTGGTGGCATGCTAGGACCATCTAATTAACAAGTTTGGTCTATGTATAGTTTGGACATTATTGGTTAAGATATTAAATTCTTTTCTGCAATACATGGATGTAAGATTTGAATTACAATTGCTGTGATATTAAGCATTACACTGCAATTATTTGGGTTAGGATTTGGATTTAAATTGCTGAACCAGTACTTAGGCTTTATAAATCTAATTCAATGCTTGGCGTGGATTTAATTGCTGAATTATTATATGTTCTGTTAATTACATGGATATGGAGGATTGTATGAACCGGTATGGGACGGTGTTATACTAGGTTTGGACAGCACCAATTGCTAAAGTCCTACCTATACTGGAATAAGGGTTCGGATGATTAAAACAGAATCCACCCTAAATACTTAAGTCTGTGCAGTTGAATAAGCTGAACGATTTACTGAATTTCTTATGGATAAATGTGAATGGATTTTAAATATATCATTATGTTACCGTGACAAGAGCATTAGTCTTAAAGTCAACGGTTAGGGTGCATGTATCACCTAGAATGGATAGGGGTTTAATTAAAACAATAAATCCTAATTTTATGTCGTGTCATTGCAACGAATCAGTTGAGCGGCACTACATTGGTTTGGATGGGAATTTATATATATAAATTATGGTACCGCGATTTGAGCTTGAGTCTCATAGTCGACGGTTAGGGTGCGTATATGCAATAGGATGCGTAGCTAGCTATGTTGGTTGAGGTATACCCTGTTAGGCTTAGGTAGTCATGCCCACTCAGGTGCGTATTGCATGTTACCTTCTATTCAGGTTGAGACCCTCAGCATAGTTGGTGAGAGTCCTATAGTGTGGAGATATATTTATCTATTACGGACTATATAGATATGTTTGAGACGTTTAGGATGTATCTGCGTATCGGGTCTCTGTTTGGATTGTAGTTAGGATAGAACTTGTTCGTGGGCCTGACCCACTATTATTTTTCAGGTAACGGATGGTTCCAGGTCTTAGAGCTTGTTCGTGCCGAGCAGAGATGACTACTCATTCTACCGACGATGTAGGGGGTTCTTTATGGTTTAGCAGTGGACTTCTTTTTAGTTGTTCGCTTTCCAGTATTGGCTTTTGATTAGGGGTCCATCAGATGGATTCCCGAGTTGTATTATAATTGGAGAAGTTGGATGTAACAGACTAGTTCTTATTTATAAGATTTATTCTGAAGGTTTCAATAAAGGATTTGCATTTAGTTTCTTTCCAACGAATTTTATTTACTCATGTTTATCTTAATTATATTCTGTGTTCGATTATTGCTAATTTGTTTGATATCCTCGGGTAGTCGGGCGTGGGCCTGGCCAACCCGCATCCGGAATCCGAGGGTATCACACTTCAAGTATTTAAAGGGTTAAATGGACATTCTATCAAATTTCTTCTGCTAACATCAACACTCGCTTACCGTCAGTTTGTTAATTATAGGGGGTAACTTGCTGCCTAAATCAAAAGGTTAGAGGGTGTAAGTGGAATATTGAAACCTAAAGGGGGTGTAAGTAGAATATGGTCAAAGGTCAAGGGGTGTAGGTGGAATTAACCCTTATATTTGTCTGAAGTAATTGATATGGTGGTATAAGCTTCTATACACATCATGCAATTAACTTATAATGCAAGTAAAGCCTTTTACCGTTACATGAATAATTAACATAATGTCATCCTCTACGATCATTATTATGACAAGGTAAGCCCTTTTTAAACATTAAATTAATAACTTGCATTTCAAATAAGTTCCATTATATTAACTTATTATCATTAAAATGGTTACTAAACCAATAAGCTATAATAGTCCACATATAATTAAGTAAATCTAAGTCTAAGCAATGGCTATTCTAAATTTAACTCATAACATGTTAATAAAATACCCACATGTTGCTTATATAAAACAATACTAATGGCCCATGTATTACTTATATAAAACAATACTAATAGCACATATACATATATGTATTTAATATTAACATAGTAAGTTAACAATACCACAAGCTATATATATAAAACGAAACCCCAGCCAATATAAAACAATACTAACATCCTATATATATATATATTAATTAATTAACATAGCAAGTTAGTAATACCATATGCTACAAATAAAATAAAACCACCGGCCAATATAAAACAATGCTAATAGCCTATATATATATTCTATATTAATATAGCAAGTTACTAATGATACCACATAATATATATAAAATAAAACCTCCAGCCAATATAAAACAATGCTAACAGCCTCTCTCTCTCTATATATATATATTTTATATTAATATAGAAAGTTACTAATAATACTACATGCTGTATAGAAAACAAAGTAAACAAACAATCTTTATCAGTATGTTCCACTACCCAACCAAGGTTGTAAAGCTATTTAAATTTCAAACCCAATAACCTGTTCTTATGCTGCCATTGAAAGCTTTATAACCCACAGAAAACTTGCAATTCTAGCCACGAGTCGACCTACACCTGAAGAGGCCAATTTCCTCTCCTTTTAAGTCAACATCTACAAAGGGAAGTCAACATCTTCCAGGCTGCTTTTAGAAACTACACAACTATACCCATGCTTATCTATATACACACACACACACACACACTCACATAATCATCCCTATTATGACCTATTCCTAACATGAAAAATAATAAAAAATTATACCAATCTAACATCCTTGAATGCATAAAAAAAATCGAAACTATAACTATACTCATGTATATGTATATATAAATATATATATATATATATATATATATATAACTGTTATGATCCTCTTAGCATGAATATAACCCACTTAATCTATAGTTAATTCCCTAAAGTCTTTCGATGAATAATCGAACACGAAATCAACAAGGATAATGAGTAGAACGAAGACTTGCCTCTTAGAGTTTCGGGTCGAAACTCTATACCGTTCTTCTCCAACCTCTTTTCCTTGACACCAGTGGCTTTCAGGTCGCCGTTAATGACCCTTGTTGCTCCTATTATCACCTATAGCAGCCCCTTGTCTAAGACTCTCGCTTTGGCAAGGGCGAATCCAAGAATTGTGGTGGGTGTCGATCACAGAAGCACAAAAGTGGTAAAATAGTGTGGCCAAGTTTGAATTTATAAAATTCTAATACCATTACTAACTATTAATGTAGCTAGAGTAAGTAGGGATCGTCCTAAGGGAAAGAAAGCGTATTCTTGGAATCAATAATGGATTAGTAGGTCGAATAATCAAAAGATGGTTTGATTGATTAATTAAAATAAGATTCAATTAAAACAATGCAAGTAAGTAACAATCTAGAAATTAGGGAAAGATATACGAGAGAGAGGTATTGGGACTTAGAGTTCACCATTAAACTTCACTTCACCAAACACTAGCAATTGTAAATTAATGGGGAAATTTAAGTTGTAAAATGTGTGTGTGTGCCACTAATTGAAAATAAAGCATGATGGATGGCAAATAAGCATAGATTGTCTAGTCAATCTAGTGAATAGCACAACCTATCAAATGAGACTAATAACCATTCAATTAAACCACAATTAATGCACACACAATTATCTAGAAGAATGTACTCTTTGCACTCATAAGTATGGAACATCAAACAACAAGAATGGATTGTCTACCTACCTAAGAAATTAAAGCAATTACACTACATCTAAGCTAGTGACATGAAAATTAAACTAATTAAACGAAGGGTGTGGCACAATCCATCAAGAAATAAGCATGAACCATCAAATAAACAATAAGAGTATACCAAATGGGTGAAGCGAAAAGGACCCGACAACGGAAGCTTAGCATTGGAAGGCGCATCCCCAAACTTAGATTCTGAAAATGGTCACACTAACAACTGTCAAAGCATATGCATCAATGATATAAATGAGAGGTGAAAATGAGAACTGGGCAAAAATCATGGCATATAGCAGTGTAAAATGCAAAATATCCAAAATTGATATCAAAATCCCAAAAATCCATAGATAGCAAATATATCCAAAACCATATATCCAAAAAGTAATGTGTAGCAAGTGCAGTGCAAGAAATAATATCCAAAACCAGTGCAAGTGTCAAGATGGTGCAAAAATATCTCAGCCATAACAGTGCAAGTATCAATGATAGATAATAAGTAGAAGAGAGAATGGCAAAATCAGGTAGTGGGATCTGGGGTCATCATGTTAGCAATGTGCTGCAGCATATCAAACATCTGATTGTTATGGCGAGGGAGAGAAGTCATAAGGTCTATCCTCAAAGCTCCAAGCTCACGCCTCACCTCAACTACATCAGCCCTCAGGTCTTAGATCGCCTGACTAAATCATCGTGTCTCCCCACCAAGTTATCATGTCACCTCACTAGATCATCATGCTACCTCGAGACATCTTCGTGCTGCCCATTCATATCAGCTCTGAAGGAAATGAAGTCTATGTGCAGTTGAGCTACCTCAGATCTGTAGCTATAATCAGTATTGGTATAGCGAAATTGAGTGTCAGTCTGTGTTATCAGCTCGGTGGGAGGGGCATGTGAAGGGTCAACCTATGAAGATGTAGTGGGCACATCTGGCTATGAAGTAGAACCTGAAGTGGTAATGCGACGCCTCTGTCTAAAGGGAGATCTATCTATGGCATCATCTGTAGCATCTTCTCCTGCAGCTACGTCGGCTGCTACTCTCTCTTTCTCTTAAGCTATCTCTTCATGTCTCAATTCTTCCTGTTCTTTAGGCAGGAATTATAAGTCTTCGTCCACCTGGCCTGATCATATGCTCTCCTCTTTCTCTCTACATCAGTCTCAGAAATCGCATCCGGGTCAAATTGGTAACCCTGATCTAGGAGCAACTGTGTAATCAAATGGCCATAAGTTAAAGGCCAAATCGTAACTCTAGAATTCTGCATAATGCAGATTCTTCCAAAACTTGTGGATAAGCTCCCAAATGAGTGTAGGTGTAGAAATCCAGTAACCTTGGCTCAATCAGTAAAGAGCCTAAAAAATTCCCTCTCACCTCTGAGTACCATGACCTGATGGAAAGGCATTGAGGTGCAACACGGAATCATTGAATCAATACCGGGGATTAATCTCAACCCAGTCTGCAAAGTTGTGGCCCTCAAATGCAGCATGTGAAGATAGTGTAGCTACCATGGTCAGCTCAGGTGGAAAAGGTGGAGCAGTAGGATATAATGGATCCTGAGAATCAGTAGCTAATGGGGATGAGTGGGGGAATCGGCTAGCAGTAGTTATTGCCAGGAGAGAAATATTGATCTCCTAACCGTCAATGGTGGTATGTAGAAGAAGTCTGTCATCCTTATCTATCCGGAGGTGCTGGTAAAACAGTGCAACCAACCAGGGATAGATAACTGTGTCTGCCGGTGTCATAATTGCATCAATGCCCCTCCGAACAAGCTTATTATAGGACCATTTGGTCTGGTCTAACTCGGAGAAAATATCACGGTCAAATCTGTACTCGGGCTTCAGCTTCTTATGGGAGTAAGACTCAGCAGGAACATCTCGAATAATAGTATGCTTGGCATCCATAGAAGATGTCTCAGAATGGACTGATGTAGAAGATGATGATGATGATGAAGACTCTGCAGCTAGAGAAGGAGGAGGTTATGGCATTCTTTGCACTATTTTTCTAGCAAGAGTCTTTCGTCTGCGCTACATCTACAAAAGCAAAAAGAATAAGTCAATGAACAGGTATAGGATAAGGTAAGCAACTGATAAGAAAACACAAAGCATGCCTGAGTCAGATAGAAATAGAGAATAGACAAGTAGGATCATGCTTGTACAAAAAGTGATTAAGAAAGCTTCAAGATCATCATCCTACATGCCTCAGCTAAACAAGATAGATCAAAGCACAATAAGCAATCTCAGATATGCAATGACAGCATAGAGGGCAGAAAAGTCACATTTGAAACATTTTGAGTAGAAATATGATCAACAGGGCAAACATAGGTTGTGATGTGCATAAATGATGCAACGTGCATTCACAAACCTAAAACTCAAGTAAATACTATAATGACATGACAAGTTGACCCTAGGATGACATTGTATCAATTCCTAAGCAAGAATGTCTACAAGTGGAGCAATTAAGAACAAATGGAGCAAGCAGGATAAAATGGAGCATGTATAATTATAGCAAATGTTAACCTAAGACTCAAGAAGCAGGTATGTTATGTAATAAAGACTAAGTAGAATGCACGGTTGCAAAACACTACAATCCAAAGTATGTTATGAAAGGTAAGTTCAAGAAAGAATCCTCGGCATAGTATGCAACTAGATGGTATATATCAGAATGATGCACATATATTAACAAAAACTCTAGATAAAGAAATATCCTGTACTGCAATGCAACAAAATCAACATCCTATAATCACGCATGGCTCGTGACCCCCTCTATAGCTTAAATGAAGCAGAGAATGGTCAAAAACTGAGAATACAAAAAGCTTACCATCTTAAAGTCAAAATCAGGACCAGAAAGAACCTCGGTCATAAGCCTTTACTTGGCTCTTAGAAATGGATCACAAGTGCATGATATCAAGACAATGGCATTGAAACAGATAGTTGTTAAAACAAAGTAAACATATTCTCGGACTCATGTCAAATTGCATTCCAAAATTCAATTGAAGCTCAAAAAGAGATATTAATGCCAAAGAACAGAAACCACATCCAAATCATGCATTTTAAACTCCAACACCTATAACACACCCCCAAACTTAGTTAAAGATCAATTCAAAGAAGATAAGTCATGAACTACGCCCAAACTCTCAAACACTGTCAATATGACATAAGTGTGTGCAAAATGGTGAATATACAAGTAACAAGTTGCAATTATTCCAAAGTGCACACAATTATTCAAAAAGAAACACATTTGACAAACTTCAAGGTCAATAAGCAACAAAGGAATCATATGACTTCAAAAAGTTGGGTTGGAAGAGAATATCAAAATCATGATAAGGAAGGTCAAAATATATCAAACTTGTGCCCTAGCATGGCAAAAATCAAGAATTTATCACCAACAAGTTTAAAGGCATTTATCACATGCAAATGGATGGAAATGAATCAAATGGAACAAACTTCAACTCAGACAAGGGCATTTTGGTCAACTTTAGAATTACTCAACAGTTTTGGGGAAAAATTGGAATTTTTGAAAACTTTGAAGTTAAAACATTCAATTGCATTGTATAAAAGCTTTATGACAAGAATCATGCAATGAATGAACATCAAAAGAAGGAATCATGCTACTCGACTTCTCATTTTCAAAATAAAGTTAAAAAGTTCCCTTCTTTTTTTTTTTTTTTTATTTGAAACCCAACAAGTGTGATCACAAAGCATGTCATCATTTAAAGATCATTTTACTAAAACAAAGCACTTGAATCAATCAAAACTTTTCAAAGGGGTCCATTTGAAGCACTTGAAACATTTCGGACAAGACTTGCAATTTCAAGTTCAAAAGCACAAATTCAAGTCAAGTAATGCTTGCAATTAATTAAGACAACTTAGAACACATCGATGCATTTAATATTCAAGACAAACAAATGAAATAAGACGGGACTATGCTCACAACATTTCAACTTTTCAATGTTCAAAAATATTTCAAGTCCAAAGAAATTTTCCTTTCATTGAAATCTCAAGACAAGAATTTCATTTTGACATTCAAATTTGCAATTCAAATCAACAAACAAAATTTGATCAATCAATATATTTTCAAAGTCAAAACAATACATGTCAAAACAACTTGGATTTTCAAAACATTTTTAAAATTTTCTTTCTTTGCAATCCAAAACCAATTCTTAACTTTAAAACTCATTTCAAATTCTATTTCAAGTCCCAAAAACAAACCATGTGCCTTTTTGGAATCAAAGTTTAAATCCAATTTTTCAAAAATCCAGCATGGTTTTCCCTTAAAAGTGGACATCCCAAAATTTCTAAAGATAATAAATATACATTTCAATCATTCAACAATCAAAAATCAATTTCAACATTCAAATCAACCAAGAAGGGACACCGCCCACAATCAATTCTCAAATCCAATTTAAACATTGCCCATTCTCCTTCTAAAATACTCCAACAAATATATACCAATCACCAATATATCAAAGTGTGCCCATCACCATTTAAGCAAAATTCAAAGGCAAATCCAAAAGTGAGTTCTCCAAACAATTTTTTTATAAACAATTTTTAATATTTATTTTATTATTATTATTATTATTTTTAGCTTTCATTTCTATCTATTTTTTTGTATTTTTTATTTTGATTTTCTATTGTTATATATACAAGGAAAAGTACAAATAAAATGAAAAATAAAACAACAATAAATAAAATAGGAAATAAAGTAAACAAAAAACAAAATAAAATAAAAATAAATTTTTTTTGGAACATACCTGACCCAAAGAAGTGAAGAGGAGAGTGAAATGAAGAGATTTGGGCGAAAATGGAGGTTTTCAAGCCTCACTGGAGTCGGAGGAGGTGACCGGAACATCACTGGAACATCGCCGGAAAGTTCAGAGGCTCGCTGGAGCTTGAAACCGAGGTCTCCTTGGCCTAAATCAGCCGGAGACGATGTATCTGATGCTACCTAAAACAGAAAAGAGAGATTGGATGATGGGATTTGGCCTTTAGACCAAAAATTCCTTCCGCCGGATTCAATGGTGGTGGCGGAGAAGCTTGGGTTTATCGACGGTGAGAGAGATGGAGATGGTTAGGTGGTGTGGTGGCTCTTAGCTGCAGAGATAAAGAGTGAGTGAGGGAGTGATTGAGAGATGGGGAGGGGAAATGGAGAATCGGGGATAGAGATGGTTTGGTCGAGAGGGAGAAGATGAATATAGATGGAGGAAGAGAGAGAAGAAAGAAAGAAAGAAAAAGAAAAAGAAAAGAAAAATAAGGAAGGAAGGAAGGAAAAAAAGAAAAAAAAAAAAAAGAAAAAGAAAAAGAAAATAAAATAAATTAGGGTTAGAAGGTGAACGACTAAAGTATTTCTCGAAAATTCAAATGACGCATTTTCAATCGATCCAAGGACTTCGATCAATTGAACATTTAACTTCAATCGATTCAAATGGATTTCGATCAATTAGGATTGATTTCGATCGATCAAGATGGAATTTGAAAGGTCCTATACTTAGTGGGTTTGATCGATTGAAATGGTGTTTCGATCAACCGAACTGAGCTTCGATCGATCAAGACTTCACTAGAAGTGCACAAAATGCAAGAAACTGGCCAGAAACTGGATTATTCAACTCAACACATATCTAGACGACGCAAGAAAACATCAAAACAAGAAATGAGGGAGGAATAGGGTTGGCAAACCCTACAAAACACACTAGTCTTTAACATCTCTAGCAAGACGTTGGGCTCTTTTAGCCCGGATCAAAAATCTCAGAATGCATCCCTTCCTTGACGGGGTGAATGGAATTTTAAATCCCACCCAACAAACTATTCCCTAAGGAATTTATTGGATTTTATTCAAATAAGATTGAAGGTCCTTTGTCAATGCAATTCTTGAGCTTCCATGCCTTTTCAACACTTGGTTTGAAAACATTTTTGTTTCAAATCTCTTTTAAAAGCAAAACATTTGTTTTTTTAACATCAAGCAAAAACTCATTTTTTTTCTTCAAATTCACTTTTAAGACATTTCTCAACAACACATACTTTATTATGCTTATCCATGGAATTAGGTATTGGATTGAAAATATTCAACTTCACCTTCATATGACCAAATGAAATTTTTATTATCCCTGTCCTACAATTTATTTTGGCATTAGCGGTTGCCAAGAAGAGACATCCAAGGATAACAGGAATTTGGCTCTTGGGATTTGGGACCGGTTCCGTGTCAATGATAATGAAATCAACTGGGAAGAAGAACTTATCAATTTTAATCAATTCATCCTCAATAATACCCCAGGGCTTTTTAATGGATCGGTCGGTTAGTTGCAAAACTACCGACGTCGGTTTTAAGTCACCTAAGCCCAATTCAATATAAACTGAATATGGAAGAAGGTTCACACTCGCTCCTAAATCAAGAAGAGCCCGATTAATGACATGATCACCAATAATGCAAGAAGTAGTAGGTGAATCAGGGTCTTTGAATTTTGGGAGGGTGTTGTGTCGCAAAATTGAGCTTACTTGCTCGATCAAAATAACTTTTTTCGATGCTTTCCTTTTGTTCTTCCTCTTAAGGGTGCAAAGATCTTTTGAAAATTTAGCATAAACCAAAATTTATCTAATTGCATCCAAGAGAAGAAGATTAATTTTCACTTGCCTAAACACATCAATGATCTCATTGGCTTTGCTTTGTTGTCTTTCAAGAGAATTGGATCCTTTTAAGACATCCGGAAATAGAGCCTTGGGTTTAAAAATTTTTTTAAATCCTTTGTAAAAACATTTTCAATACTAGAATTTTTCACATGCAATGAAGGAGGAATATGATGTGAGACGAGACGAGTGTTAACTTTTGGTTGCATCGGTTCACTCTCTTCATTGGAAACACCTACTTGATTATCAACAATTCTTCCACTCCTCAAAGTGGTCACCGCATTCACATGTTCAAGTGTGTGACCTTCCAAAGAGGAATTAGTCTCCACAACAAATTGTTGCTTGGGTGGTG
Organism: Cornus florida; assembly: GCF_030987335.1. Lineage (NCBI taxonomy): Eukaryota > Viridiplantae > Streptophyta > Magnoliopsida > Cornales > Cornaceae > Cornus > Cornus florida. The sequence continues at coordinate 44,138,791 of NW_026775571.1, forward strand.
GATTCAAAGGCATTTTCCCTTTATCCCTAGCATTCAATGTACTAGCTATTTGTCCGACTTGGGTTTCTAGCTTTGCAATTGATTGGGAATAAGAATGAAACAATTGGATATTTGCCTCCAAAGTACCCAAAGCGGTCAAAAAATTTTCTTCAAATGCGGGACTCCTTGAATTTCTTTAAGAATATGAAGATTGGTTTGAAAAATGAGAATTTGAGAATTGGTTACCATGTGATGCTTGGTAAGAAGATCTATAACCTTGGGAACCTTAGCTTTGAATTGGGAGCGGAACATACTTGCCTTGGAAACCACTTTGGGGAGGATTTGAGCTTTCCCCTTGGCTTTTCCAAGAGAAGTTTGGATGGTTCCTCCACCCAGCATTGTAATGAGTGCCATGGGGATTATTCTTTTGGTTAACAAAAGCAACATTCACTTGTTCATGGTGCTCACTTTGCACATGTCCATGGGGACAATTGGAAGTAGAATGTAAAACACTAGAACAAGTCATGCATGATTTATTGGATGTATGATGAGTATGGCTAGGGGAGGAAGACACTTGATTCACTGAATTTTGGTTGATCAAAAATTGATCAAACCTTTGAGATAAAGACTTTACTTCGGCAGTTATATCATTGGAATTGTCAACTTGATACAAGCCAACATTCTTCCTTCCACCTATATTTCTACCATTTTTGGATGATAAAGATCGATGCATTAAATGCTCACTCGTGCTCTTATATAAGCACCATACATCATCTTCATGCCTATCAAGATAAGAACCACCGATAGAAGCATCAACCATACCTTTAAAATTATCCGACAAACTTTCAAAGAAAAATTGAACCAATTGCCATTTAGGAATGTCATGGTGTGGATACTTCCTATGCAAGTCATTCAATCGCTCACATGCCTTATGAAACAATTCCCCCTTCCCTTGAGAAAATTCTCAAATTAAAGTTCTCATTGCATTAGTCTTTGATACCAGATAATACTTTTTCAAGAACTCTTGTTGTAGCTCTGCCCAAGAAGTTATCGAAAAAGGTCTCAAATTATTAAACCAGTATTTTGCTTTATCTTTCAGGGTAAAAGGGAATAGTTTTAATCTCAAAACCACTATCGACATGTCCGTGTATTTCACGGTGGAACACACTGCAAGAAACTCATCCAAATGCTTGTAAGGTTCTTCACTTGGTAGCCCATGATAATTGGGAAGCATTTGAATTATTTGTAGTTTAATCTCATAATGGTGTACTCTAAATGAAGGTAATTGAATTCATGTTGGTGTATTATACTCATTTGGCATATAATGATCTCTCAAAGCAAGAGAAGGATTCACAACCGGTGGTGCCACACGAGTACCATAATTTACTTGAACAACGGGAGGTGGAGGTGGAACAAAAAATGGCCGAGGCACTCCCAATGGTATTTGGCCTTGTTGTTGTGGAATGAAGGGTCTTAGCATGCCTAATGGTACTTGAAAGTTGCCATGATGCATATTAGGGTGAAGAATACCATGTTGGTCGATGTGACCAAGGTCCTCCACATGGCCCTCATTATATTCCTCCATTGATGAAATGGAGTCACAAGAATTACCCCTTCCCCTAGGATTATAAACAATGGATTCAAGATTCAAATTAAGTGGGAAAAGAGTTGGATTCAACGACCTACGACCATGCATGCACAATTAAAACAACAACAACTAGCAAGTAGCACATAACAAGCACTTCTCCTCCGCAACAAGTTAATCAATCAACAAACCTCCACATACATTGATCCCATACTCCCATGATTTCAACAATATGTAAGAAAAAAAAATTGCCACCACGCTGGCCGATGATCTGTCTAAGAAAATAAAACTTGCCACCACGTGGGCTGACGATTTAACTAGGGAGAGAGTTAGAAAAGCTCGTCCTTAACTAACTTCAAATTATTTTTCAATTTTTCTTTTGTCTTACTTTACCTTGCAATTTTTTTTATTTTTAGCTTTAGCTTTTTATGCTTTTGCTTTGCTTAGCTTAGCTTGTTTCTTTTGCTTTAGAATCATTTTGCTTCACTTCTCCTGGCTCAATGCACCTAGCCAATCAAGAACAAACACAATAAGTAACTAAAATAAAATAAAAATAAGACAAGATCAAAAGAGTACTAATTTCTAATTGATTCCCAAAATACGACGTTGCCAATCCTCGGCAACGGCGCCAACACTTGGTGGGTGTCGACCACCGAAGCACAAAAGTGGTGAAATAGTGTGGCCAAGTTTGAATTTATAAAATTCCACTACCACTACTAACTATTAATGTAGCTAGAGTAGGTAGGGATCATCCTAAGGGAAAGGAAGCGTATTCTTAGAATCAATGATGGATTAGTAGGTCGAATGATCAAAAGATGGTTTAATTGATTAATTAAACTAAGATTCAATTAAAATAATGCAAGTAAGTAACAATCTAGAAATTAGGGAAAGATATATGAGAGAGAGGTCTTGGGGCTTAGAGTTCACCACTAAGCTCCACTTCACCAAACACTAGCAGTTGTAAATTAATGAGGAAATTTAAGTTATAAAATGTGTGTGTGTGTGTGTGTGCCACTAATTGAAAATAAAGCATGATGGATGGCAAATAAGCATAGATTATCTAGTCAATCTAGTGAAAAGCACAACCTATCAAATGAGACCAATAACCATTCAATTAAACCACAATTAATGCACACATAATAATCTAGAGGAATGTACTATTTTCACCCATATGTATGGAACATCAAACAATAAGAATGGATTGTCCACATACTTAAGAAATTAAAGCAATTACACTACATCTAAGCTAGCCATATGAAAATTAAACTAATTAAACTAAGGGTGTGGCACAATCCATCAAGAAATAAGCATGAACCATCAAATAAACCACAAGAGTGTTCAATTAAGCACTATGCGTTGACCATCACTAGATTAATAGCATTAACACACATAGACATGCATTAATTTTATTAAATCTAACGACAAACACATGAACATCAATTCTAGCATACATAGACATATAGATAGAACTAAATGATCAATGGAAAGAATTAATCCATACAAATCAAGTAAAACTTACAAGATCTTTATTTATTCATGATCAAAACATCTATTACAACTAAAATCCCCAAAAATACACAAAAGTTAGGTTTAGGAAGCAAGCCTAGGGGCTATCTCTAGCCCTAAGAGAAAGATTTAGCCACTCATTGTAGTGGTCATAGAACACTCAAGTGCTAGCTTGGAGGTTGGCATCATCATCTTTATCCTTGCTTTCTTCCCAAAACCCTAGTTCTAGAGACAGAAATTATTTCTATATTTGGTAATGGAACTCTATGATGATATTTTTCAATATGATTCAATGAATCAATTACAAGCCTCTTTAAGTAGGCACCAAGTCAGAAATTTAGCCTATGATTGGAGAAAATTCGCAGCTACACAAGTTAGGTAGAGATTGGCGCGCTCGGGAATTAGACCGCACATTGCCAAAAGTATTCTCGATCGATCAAACATTTAGCTTCGATCGATCGAAGCTGACGTGGCATCAAAAGTATATTCTGGGCCTTTATAATGCCCCTAGTTTTCAAAAGGATAAAATGTGAAATTAATTTTGATTTTATTGTGTTTTTATTTAATTATGTGACCTTTGTGTTTTGGATTCTTAATTGATTAATGGTGAATTTGTTTTATGTATATTTACTTAATTGATTAACTGATTATTTTTGTGTATTTAAATTAATTATTAATTAGAAATTTTTTTAATTTAATTGTTGATGTGTTTGGAATGTTTTATTTAATTATATTTAATTATTTGTTTTCCTTGGTTTGTTTGTTTTAAATGTCTTATTTAATTGTAACGGACGTAACTATTTGGTCATTTGTTAATACAGTGTTTGCGTATACTTAAGTTTAGGGTTTTATTTTATGTAATTAGGAAAGCCGACGTATAAGTAGGTTGGGTTTAGGATTAGGGTTTTTACAGAAGCCTATATATATAGAACAATATATGTCTACAAGGGTTTAAGAAACCCTATTCACGTATTATCTGGAGAGGGGAAAACAGAGGCTCTGGAATGGTTTTGAGAGTAAACAGAGAGGGTCTTGGGAGATGAATAAAGGGAATTGCTCGTGGGTTGAGCCAAGGAGCAACCTAGGTAGAGAACAATGGATAGAGGAGGAAGGAATGGTCTTGGAGTTGCCGGATTATATAGACGACGTTTTAAGGTTTTAAACCGAAACCTAAAGGCAAGTTTCATTCTATCTCCTTCATGTAAACTTGTGTTCTGTGCATTCTATATAGTTTCTAGGAAGTTAATTAAACTTTAAAACGGAATTTTGATGCATGGTAACAGACTTTATACTGTTCGTATGTTTAGGTGAACTGAAATTGTGTTCCTTGCATAAACTGTTTTGTTCAGTTTTAAATTTTTGTCAAGCAATGCTTGTTGATATTTGAGGAGTCTTTAGGATGGTTAGAACTTAATTGAACCCTAAGAAATTTAAAAAAATTCTGGAACAGAGGGTTGAACTTTGCCGGAAGCGGAGAAGGCAAATAGAGGAAGCATAAATTATTTTAATTACGGTTTATGTTTTTGTCAATTAATTCATACTGGAATTGGAGAAGTTTCTAGGATTGTTAGGACTTTAATTGAACCTTAAAAATCTTTAACAAAAGTGGGACAGAGGATTGAAGCTTTGCCGGAAGTGGAAAAGGCAAACAGAGGAAACGGAGAAGGAAAAACGGAGGCTGAGAAAGTGGAGGAGGCTCCACCCTTCAATAGAGCCGGCTCCATTGAAGTGGAGCAGGCTCCACACTCTTATGGAGGTGGCTCCAAGAGGGTAGAGCAGGCTCCACACTTTTGTGGAGCCGGCTCCTCTTTTGTAAATGCACAGTAAGTGCGTTTTGTTGATTTTTTTGATTACAGGGGCTTATATGAAATTTCTGGAAAGTGATGTGGGGTTTTAAATGTTTAAAATTAACCTATTAAAACCTTAAATTGGTTAGTATATGCTAGTGTGTTAATATTAATGGACATCATGAATTTTTAAAGATTAATGTGTATACTGTCCAGGAAGGAGGAAGACTTAAATTTCTAGTTTGTTTAGCCAATTGAATGGACAGAAATGATAGATGTTTTAGGGATGTTATATCAAAGATATATAGCACATAATTAAGACCCAGGAATATAGGTGTGTGATCTGGAAAGGAACGTCATGAAATTTAGATATTAATTTACATGCCGTCAAGGATTGTGGAGGATTTCATTACTAGTCTTTGTTCCAGTGATTTAAATGAACTAGTATGAGAGTATGGTTTGGGATTTCTAGTATAATGTCCTCAGTTCATAATTCTGATAATCGTTATACCATGCTATGAATGTTAATTGATGAACTGTTTTAATTTCTGTTTTGTCAATTGGATAGATATGGATAATTTAAATTGTTTATCAGTACTCTAACAGTTTAAAAGGAGTTTTTATGATTATAATCATATACTGGGTGCATGATAGGATCTTATTAATATCTGATTTCTATTATGTTGGTTTCTAGATTTACTTGATGTTCATTTGAGTGTGCATCATTATTGGATAATATGCATTATATGCACCGGTATGGGACAGTGGCATATCCGAGATGGATTAGATCAAAAAGTTAAGTCCTACCTCCTCATACATACGGAATGGATTAACTAAAACAGTTAAATCCTACATGGATTCATATCCTGTCAACTAAAATAGTTGAACGATATAATGGATATTTATTTTATCTTTCTGTATTAAAAAGGAATTTATATATATACTTATGGTACCATGATACAAGCTTGAGTCTCCTGATCATGGTTAGGGTATGTATATCGTAAAGGTTGAGTAGCTAGATATAGCTGATGTTCCTTGGTAGGTCTAGGTACTTGGCCGCTGAAAAACGTGTTTTATGTGTTACCTTCTACCCAAGCTGAACTATGTTATAGGCTAATAAGCATCCTATAGTGTGTATTTATATATATGGACTATTTTAGATATTGCCGAGCTATCTAGGATGTATCTGCGTATCGGGTTTATGTACGGATCATAGTAGGATGGAACTTACATGTGGGCCTGACCCACTCTTATTTTTCAGGTGTTCGTCAGTACCAGGCTTAGGGCTTGATCGTGTGGATGCAGATATAGACACTCAATCTTCTGATTACATAAGATTTCCTTTCTTATTTTAGTTTTAGATTTTGGTTTTGTATTTATTGTTCATTTGGAGTTATTAGGGGTCCACTAGATGGATTCTCGAGTTGTACGGATTTGAAGGATTTAAATGATGTTAATTTCTTATTTAAAGTTTGAGGATTTTTATTTTAGATTTCGTTTAGCGCACAATTATTTTTATTCTTAATTTAGTTTTATTCCTGCTTGATTACATATTGATTGTTTGGTATCCCTCATATCTGTGCTCGGACTTGATCACTCGTGGCTCTAGAATCGAGGGGTATCACAGTTGGTATAAGAGCACTCCAGGTTCTAGTGTCTTTAGGAGTGTCTTTCGTTAAACGAATTCCGCATTGCGTCTCTTAAAAACTTAGAGCCATTTTAGGATTCATTGTACACTTTTACAGTTCGTTAGGAGAAACAGCAGATGTCAATTATATTTCATAATTATGGAATGGTTGACACTAGGAGGAGGATAGGGTCCAAGGCGACATCGATTCAGACCCAAAGGAGTAAAGGAGTACGTTATCGAGTTCTTTATCAGAAGCAAAACTTGGGATCGAGGGTTTAGTTTCGGTTGGCGCTACTTTTAGATGTATAAGTCAAGGAAGGATTTATGAGTGTGTTTTAGGTCACCGCATAAAGGGACCAACACGATTTCAGTTGTTCTTATGAAGGAGACAAACGAGGATTAAGGATCCGAAGAGGATTCTAGTGGAGGAGATTTCAACACACCCAAGAAAGAGGGTATTGAATCTTGAAAATCAAAGATCGCGCGATGGTGATTTTGTTCGGTAATAGTATAGTGAATGAAACTTGTAGAGGTGGTGTGGATCGACCTACATATAGTTAACCTTTCATTTTACCTTTAAAAGAGGTAGGAAAAAATTTTTTTTGATGGGGAGGGAATAAGGGAGAGGAAGATATGGAAGTAAGAATTGAAGGGTTGAGAGGGCAAGGGAGAGAGAGAGGCGCGGCTGGAATGAGAGAGTGGGAATGATAATATTCAAAATGGGCCTTGGAAATGGCCTTTTAATGAATCTGCGAAGTGTGGCAGGTGCCCGCATCGTAGGGTGCGCTCCCACGAAGTGTAAAGCCTTGGCTTAAGCCAAGCCTAGCGTGCAGCAGAGGGGGCCTGTGGCACTCGGCGGGGGCCAGCAAGGATTGGCTGGCGACCGCATTTTTTGGGCAGAATCTGCCTTGCCATTTTAGCCGAACGAAGGCTGGGCCGGGGTCAAAAAATTCTCCAATTAGAAACTTAAGCTCCTATGGACCCTAGTCACCTTGTATAACCCTCAGAACAGGATTCGGAACTCATTTGCAAAAGCGATAATTTTGGGGTCCGAATTTCCCGTGATTTTTTTTAGATTTTTGAGAAAATTGCTGAAATGACCTTGAAAAATTCCAAAAATGGTAGCGAGACCTTAAAATGACTAAGTAAGCCTAAAGTGACTTTTGGAATGAAATTCGATATAGTTTCGAAAAAGTTCACATTTTGGGCTACACTTAGGTAATTTCCGAAAAATCTTGGCTAAGGCAACTTGAAAGATGGAAGCTTTGGAGTTGGATGAATTGCTTCCCAAGAGTGCTAAATTTAATGTTGATAGCTAGACGAACCAAAATCAGGAGCCATCGAGGAGATCGTCCCTTATCGTTCCTTATACAACTTTCCTCCTTCATATGGTCTCAAACTTGGATCAATGAATAGTGAGGGATATTGATCCTTCCGAAGAGAAACAAGTTTGGTCCTAAGGGATTTGATTATCTCTTGTAATCTCAATTTTTTCATTTTTAGATTTAAGCAAAGGTGTTGCTTGTGCGAGATTATGGAGTCTCTTTCAATGTCATTGTCTTAAACAACAACAAGAGGATCTTGACCTTTCATATTTGCAATATCCATGTCACATACCTCGTTATACTCAAATGGTTCGTTCACAGGTTAAGTATCTTTGACAATGATTATAGATTGAGTTGGAATGATAGGAAGAATTTTCAGTCAACATTCTCCTTACCCTTATCCGGTGGTTTACCCTCAAAATGTTGAGGTAACTCCTGTGAAAAATGGAAGGAGATGGAAAATCCCAAGACAGAGATGGATTCGATGCTTCCCATGAAAGAAAGGGAAAGTGTGATGGAATATCAAGCAAGGAGTTGACTTCCAAATCGATTTCTCCACATCAAAATCCTCAAAATCAAAGTGAACCAAGCAAGCTTGTAGGGGATCCTCCGTTAAAGGAGGTGGGATTGGATTTTTAATAAGTTCATCAGCAATAGTGACTGCATAACACTCACTGTTATCCAGAGGAAGTTGCACAGCATTAAAGATATTGAGCTTAACATTCATATTCCCAAAAGAGATATCCATCAATTCTGGGTTTATAGTTAATGGAAGCATTCGCTATAACTAGGAAGGGACGTCCGAGAATGATGGGAATGTGTGTTCTTGGGTCATGGACTGGCTCCGTATCAAGAACCACGAAGTCTATCGGGAAGTAGAACCTATTCACCTTTATGATAACATCCTCAATGATTCCCCGTGGTTGCTTAATAGATCTATCAAGAAGTTGCAACACTATCGAAGTTAGTTTAAGCTCTCCCAACCCAAGTTGTAAGTAGATTGAATAAGGAATCAAGTTCACACTCGCTCCTAAGTCAAAGAGGGCCCTCTTTATCTTGTGGTCACCAATGACACACGAGATTGTCAGGGCGCCCGGATCCTTATACTTTAGAGGAGTGTTGTGCTGAATTATCGCACTCACTTGTTCAGTTAATCTTACCTTCTTCGGTAACTAACTATTAGAAGTGCATTTTTTAGTACACAAATCCTTAAGAAATTTAGCATAGGGAGGAATTTGCTTGATAGCATCCAAGAGAGGTAGGTTGATCTTCACTTGCTTAAAAACCTCCCACATGTCCTAAATTTTACAACTTTTGTTCCCAAAATGTTTTGACTCTTGGAGACGTTGAGGAAACAGATCCTTAGGCTCATAAGAAATCTCCACATTTGGGGTGACAAGCTTGGAATTTTTAGTACTAGACTTTGGATTTTCAGGAGTGAAATTTGGATTAGATGAGCTAGGATTTGGATTTTTGGGTAAAAAGAAGTTGTTTGTCTTTTCCTCCATCAACCTTGTTATCCACAATTCGACCACATCTAAGGGTAGTGATTGCTTGGACATGTTCATGAGTAGGCCCACTCAGAGGAGGAGCTTCGTCAATCACATGAATCCTTCTAGGATTCTCAAATGGTTGAGCGGGAAGTTTTCCCTTATCTCTTTGACGAAGTTGGTTCATTGAATGAGCTATTTCTCCCACTTGATTCTCAAGTTTAGCTATTGACTAAGTATGTGAATAAACCATTTGAAAAGTGGGCTGCAATGATGTCAAGAGTTGCTTGTTAGATTCTAACATTTTCTTATTAAGAGATTCCACCATTTGCTTGTTTGCGGCCACAATCTCATCAGTTGTAAACACAGGAGGTATAGATACATTTGGATTATAAGGTGGACGGTAACTTAAAAAGGCCTGAAATTGACTATCTGGAAATTAAGAAGGGGGCTGATTTTGATGCCCTTGATTTTGAAATGTTAAATTTTGTGGAGCAGGTTGCCTCCATGAAAAATTCGGATGATCTCTCCATCCCAGATTATAGGTATTGGAGTAAGGATTATTTCCGGGCCTGGAAAACATAGAATTTGCTTGCTCTTGATTGTTACTAGGAAATTGCTCCGGTGTGGTGCAATCTTCCGAGAGATGGAATGGGATAGTGCATAATGCACACACTGCACTTGCTTAATTTTGAAACAAGGAAGGAGAGAGGTGTGGTGCCATTGATTGATAGAATTTATAAGCTATGGTATCCACTGGAGAAGATTCTTCCCTCATTGTCTTTGGTTGACATAGATTGGTGTTCCTTGCATTGGTTGAGGTTGGAGCCCTATAAGATTTATGTTGCAATGAGTTTTCACTCAAATTCTCAAGTAAGGTCCAAGCCTTATCCGCATTTTTAGACATGAACATTCCTCCACATGAAGAGTCAACCATGAGTTTATGAGGTTCGGTTAAACCATCATAAAAAGCTTGCACCAATTGCCATTTTTGAATTAGGTGGTGTGGACATTTCCTAACGAGGTCGTGTAGTCTTTCCTAAGTCTCATGGAGTTGTTCCCCATCAATTTGGGAAAAAATAAGAATAGAACGCCTCATTTGAATGGTTTTACTCACCGGATAGTATTTTTTAGAAATTCTTGTTGCAATTATGCCCATATAGTAATGGAATTTGCAACAAGGGAGTTCAACCAATATTTTGTCCTATCTTTTAAGGCGAATGGGAAGAGATGCAGACGAAGCGCATTTTCAGGGAAGCCCTTAAACTTGATGGTAGAACAGATTTCAAGGAACTCATCAAGATGCTTAAAGGGGTCTTCATTTTCAAAGCCAAGAAAGGATAGAAGCATTTGAATTGTGCTAGATTTGATCTCATATTGGGCTGCATCGATGTTTGGCATCGCTATGCAAGAAGGAGAAGCATAAGTGGTACGGATGAAATGGTCTCTAGGAGTTATAGGTACCACATTCGGAATTTCAGCCCTATCATTATTGATTCCCTCATTCTGACATTTTCTTCATTTATGGCCATTGTATTAAATTCAGATTCAATACCTCTTATACTTTCAGATTCCCTAAGGTTTCTTCTAAGAGTCCTTTCTAGTGAATTTATATCAATTAGGGCTTCAAGAGTTGGCAAAGATAATGACCTACATCCCAACATCAACAACACAACTCACAACAAGCACAACACTTCTTCACTATAACATCCACATACAATGTTCCCTTTTTTTCTTAATTATCAACAAGACAGAAAATAAATGGCCGTGACAAGGACCGATGCTTTGTAAAATAGTAAAACAAAAATAGCCTCGACAAGGGCTTTACAAGCTAAATATCACTAAGTTAAACACATGCAAGATATTCACAATTTTGAACTAGAACTTCGAAAAACTTACCTGGAGTCCTCTAGACTTACGATATTTTCAGTTTTTCCCTCGACAAGCCTTGAGTCCCTAGAAACTCACGAGAATACTTAAAACACAATATTAGCGAAACCAAATAAGAAAATTTCCACAAGGCACAATATTCATTATCAAACCAAAGTTAATCTTTGAACCTCGGTTATAAAACCATTTACAGTCCCAGGCAATGGCACCAAAAATTGGTCGGTTGATGAGTGTCTGCCAATTATAATCAACCTTTGCAATAGCATAAATCATTGTAAAATAGGGCTACCATAGGGGTAAGTTGAACCACAAGGACTGCTAGTTTGTGACAACCAAGGTCTTTAAAATCACTTTATTTGATGAAAGAGGTGTAGAGTTTGGTTTGTTTGTCACTTACAACTAGGAATTAAAAATTGCATAAAATAATAAATGCAAGGAATTTAAAGAAGAAAGATTTATGTTAAGTGAGCTAGGGAAGTGAATCTAGTACCTACCATATAAAAATGCTAGATTGTTATTAACTTGGGGAAACAACATATATAAGTGACCATGATATGTAACAACACAAAATCGCTACATTATCTTCAAGAAATTCATTAAATTAATAGGCAAGAATAATCTATCAAAGTTTTACATGCCTGAACTACCTAAACTAGGGTGTAGCCTTAGACATGTTCACTAAGCTAGAGATTATCAAACCCTCAATCAAATGATAAAAGCACATGAAGTTAAAAACCAAGAATAGTCCATCAAAGGAAGGCCCTAAGCTATGGACTATCAAATTTCTTAAACAACATGCCATTAAAACCATTTAACAATCTCATTTCCATTGTCACTATGAAAATGCAAGCCATATGATCATGAGAGAAAACAAGCTAAGACAAGATAATACACTCAAAATAATCATTTATAAACATTAATATCCAATACAACATGGGTATAGCTCTAGATTATGAAACTTAGCCCACACATATATTTCATCCCCCAAATTTAACCAAAACTAAGGCATGCTTACAAGGAAGGGCTTTATCACCTCCCTAGAAAGGGAGTTAGTTACCCATAGAAGCAAAGGAGGAATGAAAAGAGGTGATCTTACCCTCCATTTTTGCACCTAGGAGCCACAATACACACACACTCTCAAGAACTCAATATTTCTCTCTCTAGAAATCCTGACAATATGAGATATATTTATTACATGGTTTAAGCCTTCTATTTAGCAACCTTAGCCTTCCAACAACTCTAAATTCGTGGCCCAAAATCCCTAGAGAAGTGCAGAGCAATCCCTTGAATTAAGGGGATAACATTAGGTGAAATAAAGAAGGCCACGCTCTCTTGTCTGTGGAATGCGCGGGCGGGCGCCCGCATGGTGTCAAGGAGGCTAGGCTGTGGCTCTTGGTGGGGGCCCACAGTGCATTGCGGGGCCCCATAAAAATGGAAAGTTTTTTAATGGTTTGGCGGGCGGCCGCAATGCTACAGCCATGGGCTTTACTTTGCTTCATGAACTGATCTTTGCTCAGCCCGATGATGCAATCTTCCTCCTAGAACTTTTTGTAGGGATAACCATTAGTTCAATGGATCACTGGCTTTGCCAAAATGAAAGTCCCCAGCAACGGCATGCTTTGATTCTTGAAGAACTCATCAAAGCCTCACTTTTAACTTTCTTTGGGGAAACAACCTGAAAGTAAACAAAAATATGCAAATGAAGCTAATATACACAATATGATCAACTAATGGGCTTAACTAATGCAAATAAGGGCCCTTTAATATGCAATATTCGGCGCTTATCACACCCCCAAACTTACATTTTGCTAGTCCCATAGCGAAACCAAAAATGAAGATCTTAACAAAATGACAACATTTGAAATGCTATCAACTTACATCAACCATGGTGTAAGAAAATACATACACAGCTCATTTGCAACTTGGAATAGACAGAATATTAAAAACAGAATCATTTTGCAGACTACCTTGTGTATATGAAGCCTTGACATAACACAATGGCTAAACATATTTCAATTCTCATGCATCAACATCATAGTCTATATAAATACTTCAGTTGTCATCTCTTTAATAAAAATCAAGTCTAACTTCAATGAAAGTGAACCGGATTCCCAATATGCAATTTTTACCTTCTTTTTCCAATTTCACAACACGAGTTAGAAAGGCTACGAACTTAAACTAGTCATTATCCTTATTCAAATTATTATTTTTTTTTTTAAGATTCAATGCCAAAGATATCCATTCATTAGGGTCATCAATTCAAATCAACTGAGTCATGGTCAAGGTAAATTAGGTTACATGCCTCACAATTAAGTTTCCGATGTGCATCTCTGAAGTGTGAAGCATAGAAGAGTATGAAATCTGATGAAAATCTAATTGAAGCATTTATACAAATCGATTTGAATCAACATGATCATTTCAGATTTTTCTTTATTTTCAAAACTAAATCAACTGCCTATATACCCAAAGTATTAAGCACATGCTTCAATTTTCACCAAGTTCCAAGATTACAAAATCCTTGCTTCCCAAAAACATTATTTTTTTATCAATTCACATGAACAATTTAGCACATGCAAACAAAAATGCATATAAAAATCAAAAATGCATACCAAAAATATACCCCCAAACTTGAATGTCACATTGTCCTCAATGTGAGAAAACAAAGAATGACTAATGAAAAATAGAGAGGGTAACAAGAACAATGTTACCAAGTAGAGGAGGAAAATCCATGGCAATGTGACAATATGCCACCATGTGAATTCCAAAAACCACGCCCCCAAACTTGAATCTAAAAAGAACCTGTCAAGAACATATCTATGCACAACAAGCATCATAAAAATCCAGACAAAGATAAAATTAAATAACTGCAATTTATTTAACCAAAAACCGAGTATCCATGCAAAATAGCAGAAAGGATTGCAGTTATAAGTTTAAAATAGGAACTAAAAGTAATGCCAAATGTGGCCTAACATAAAGTAAAAGAGTGCTACTGAAAATAAAAATACGAACTAAAAATAGGAAATCACTCCATCATCGCCATAGAGGATGAGCCACCGGTGCCGCCTAGAGGTCGGTCAATCAAAGATTGAAGCATGACTTGCAATAGCTGTTGTCCCTCCCTAGTCTCCTTATGAAGGTCCATAAGGGTGCCCTCCATGGTCTCGACTCACAACTGAATGGTATTAAGACGGGTGCTGAGAGAGTCGTAGTCGGCACGGGACATAGCAGGTGGTGGTGGCACAACCGGTGCGGGAGCAGTCGATGCAGGAGCAACAGGGACAGTGGGACCTCCCCAATCAAACACACCACCAATGCGGGCTTAACAAAAAATCTTAAGCTGGACGGTGCTTGACTTCCATGCACCAATGTTAAAAAGGAATACCTCAGTGCTCTTCTTTTCTCTTTGGGGGACCTTAAAATTCTTATTCTTAAGCAGCTTGGTGACTAAGTACGGAAAAGGAAGTGCCCAAGTGAGGGCATTGTCCGACTGCATCACAAAAAGATCATTTTAGACCTTAGGAAGCTGGTCCCAGATGAGCTGTGGGATACAAAACCAATGTCCCTTCTCAGCGGCATAAAGGGTGTGCAGAAAAACCCCTTTACGCTCAGAATGCTTAAGAATGGGAAGGACATTTTTGGCAAGGATGGAGTCCAAGAACCATAGCCGGCACGGGAGGAATGACTTATTCATGTTTAATTTACGACTACCGGTATACATGTTGTGGCATATTTCCTCAACAATTTCTGATAATCTCAGATCAACTGGAAGGGCACCGTACAAAGGCTGGTCATCCTCATCCAAAGGAGATGCCAATGGACACTCCAAAGCCGTAGCAAGGTCATGAATGGTGAATTCAAAAAGTGCGCCATCAATGGTGGTCTTAATGACCTCCGGCTCTGCACATGAATAAAGCATGTTGGAGTAGAATTAGCAAACTCTGCGCGGATAAAAAGAGATAGCGCGCGATTTGAATAGAGCTTTTAGGCCATGGTCCTTCAATTCGTTGACCGCCCATGCCGTTTCTGGATTTTCTTCGAACCTATCCTTAATAAAAAATTTTGCTTCTGTTTCAGTGGGCCACTCAGCCCAATTTGGCGTGGGGGCTTCCTGGGATGGTCCCTCGGAGGAGCGAACGCGCTTGGAAGAGGTTTTGGGCGCCATTTGGAAGAAGGATTTGGCTTAGACAATTCGTCGAACACCTGGTGTGGAAAACAAAAAGGAAGAGGGCCAAAGGTTGATTAGAAATGTGAAATCCCAAAAATTTTGCCCCTGCAAATGCAATATACAACCCCAAACAAATACTACACCTCCACATACTCTATCATATCCTCCATCAATCCAAAAATTGAAATAAAGAGAGAGATAGAAACTTACCCAACAATGGAGAACAAAAGGCCCCTTTGCTTGGTTGAAAGGGGTGGTAATATTGATGAGAGATTGATGGGGATGGAATAAGGTTGGATGGAATAAAGGAGAGGAAGATATGGAAGTGAGAATTGAAGGGTAGAGAGAGCAAGGGAGAGATAGAGGAGCGGCTGGAATGAGAGAGTGGGAATGATAATATTCAAAATGGGCCTTGGAAATGGCCTTTTAATGAATCTGCGAAGTGTGGAGGGTGCCCGCATCGCAAGGCGGGTAGCCGCGAGGTGTTAGGGCTTGGCTTTGGCCAACCTTAGCATGCAGCAGAGGGGGCCTGTGGCACTCGCGGGAGCCCGCATTTTTGGGCAGAATCTGTCTAGCCATTTTAGCCGAACAGAGGCCGGGCCGGGTTCAAAAAATTCTCCAATTAGAAACCTAAGCTCCCACGGACCCTAGACACCTTGTATAACTCTTGGAATGGGATTCGGAGCTCATTTGCGAAAGCGCTAATTTTAGGGTCTAGATTTCCCGTGATTTTTTTAGATTTTTAAGAAAATTGCTGAAATGACCTTGAAAAATTCTGAAAATGGTACCAAGACCTTAAAATGACTAAGTAAGCCTAAAATGACTTTTGGAATGCAATTCGAACCAGTTCCAAAAAAGTTCACATTTTGGGCTACACTTAGCTAATTTCAGGAAAATATTGGCTATGGCAACTTGAAAGATGGAAGCTTTGGAGTTGGAAGAATTGCTTCCCAAGAGTCCTAAATTTAATGTCGATAGCTGGACGAACCAAGATCAGGATTCATCAAGGAGATGGTCCCTTATCGTTCCTTATGCAACTTTCCTCCTTCATATGGTCGCAAACTTGGATCAATGAATGGTGAGGGATATTGATCCTTCCAAAGAGAAACAAGTTTGGTCCTAAGGGATTTGATTATCTCGTGTAATCTCATTTTTTTTCATTTTCAGATTTAAGCAAAGGTGTTGCTTGTGCGAGATTATGGAGTCTCTTTCAATGTCATTGTCTTGAACAACAACAAGAGGTCATGACCTTTCATATTTGCAATCTCCAAGTCACATACCTCATTATACTTAAATGGTTTGTTCACAGGTTAAGTATCTTTGACAATGATTATAGATTAAGTTGGAATGATAGGAAGAATTTCTAGCAAACTGTTAATATTCTCCTTACCCTGTCCGGTGGTCCACCCTCAAAATGTTGAGGTAATTCTGGTGAAGAAATGGAAGGAGATGGAAAATCCCAAGAGAGAGATGGATTCGATGCTTCCCATAAAGGAGTGGGAAAGTGTGATGAAATATCAAGCAAGGAGTTGACTTCCCGAATCTATCTCTCCACATCAAAATCCTCAAAATCAATGTGGACCAAGTAAGCTTGTAGGGGATCCTCCGTTAAAGAAGATGGGATTGGATTTTTAATGAGTTCATCAACAATAGTGACTGCATAACACTCACTGTTATCCAAAGGAAGTTGCACAGCATTGAAGATATTGAGCTTAACATTCATATTCCCAAAAGAGATATCCATCAATCCGGTTCTACAATTAATAGAAACATTATCTGTAGCTAGGAAGGGACGTCCGAGAATTATGGGAATGTGTGTTCTTGGGTCATGGACTGGTTCCGTATCAAGAACCATGAAGTCTACCGAGAAGTAGAACCTATCCACCTTTATGATAACATCTTCAATGATTCCCCGTAGTTGCTTAATAGATCTATCAGTAAGTTGCAACACTATCAGAGTTAGTTTAAGCTCTCCTAACCCAAGTTGTAAGTAGACTGAATAAGGAATCAAGTTCACACTCGTTCCTAAGTCAAAGAGGGCCCTCTCTATCTTATGGTCACCAATGACACACGAGATTGTCAGGGCGCCCGGATCCATATACTTTGGAGGAGTGTTGTGCTAAATTATCGCACTCACTTTGTTCAGTTAATCTTATTTTTTTCGGTAAGTGACTTTTGGAAGTGCATTTTTTAATACACATATCCTTAAGAAATTTGGCATAGGGAGGAATTTGCTTGATAGCATCCAAGAGAGGTAGGTTGATCTTCACTTACTTAAAGACCTCCCACATGTCCTGAATTTTACAACTTTTGTTCCCAAAATGTGTCGACTCTTGAAGACGTTGAGGAAACGGAGCCTTAGGCTCATAAGAAGTCTCCACATTTGGGGTGACAAGCTTGTAATTTTCAGTGCTAGACTTTGGATTTTTAGGAGTGAAATTTGGATTAGATGAGTTAAGATTTGGATTTTTGGGAGGAAAAACTTTTTTGTCTTTTCCTCTGTCAACCTTGTTATCTATAATTCGACCACTCCTAAGGGTGGTGATTGCTTGGACATGTTCAAGAGTAGGCCCACTCAGAGGAGGAGCTTCGTCAATCACATGAATCCCTCTAGGATTCTCAAATGGTTGAGTGCGAAATTTTCCCTTATCTCTTTAAAGAAGTTAGATTATTGAATTATCTATATGTCCCACTTGATTCTCAAGTTTAGCTATTGACTGAGTATGTGAATGAACCATTTTGAGAGTGGGCTCCAATGATGTCAAGAGTTGCTTGTTAGATTCTAACATTTGCTTGTTAAGAGATTCCAACATTTGCTTGTTTGCGGCCACAATCTTATCAGTTGGAAACACATGAGGTATAGAAAAATTTTGATTATAGGGTGGACGGTAACTTGAAGAGGCCTGAAATTACCTATTTGGAAATTTAGAAGGGGGCTGATTGTCAAATTTTGTGGGGCGGGTTGCCGCCATGAAAAATTCGGATGATCTCTCCATCCCAGATTGTAGGTATTAGAGTAAGGATTATTTCCGAGCCTAGAAAACATAGCATTTTCTTGTTCTTGATTGTTACTAGGAAATTGCTCTGATGTGGGGTAATCTTCCGAGAGATGGATTGGGTTAGTGTATGATGCACACACCGCACTTGCTGAATTTTGAGACAAGGAAGAAGAGAGGTGTGGTGCCATTAATTGATAGAATTTATAAGTTATGGCATCCACTTGAGAAGATTCTTCCCTCATTGTCTTTGGTTGACATAGATTGGTGTTCCTCGCATTGGTTGAGGTTAGAGCCCTGCGAGAATTATGTTGTAATAAGTTTTCACTCAAATTCTCAAGTAAGGTCTAAGCCTCATCCGCTTTTTTAGTTATAAACATTCATCCACATGAAGAGTCAACCATGAGTCTATATGGTTCGGTTAAACCATCATAAAAAGCATGCACCAATTGCCATTTTGTAATTAGGTGGTGCGGACATTTCCTAAGGAGGTCTTGTAGTCTTTCCCAAGTCTCATAGAGTTGTTCCCCATCGATTTGGGATACGCTAAGAATGGAAGGCCTCATTTGATTGGTTTTACTCACCGGATAGTATTTTTTTAGAAATTCATGTTGCAATTGTGCCCATGTAGTGATGGAATTTGCAGCACGGGAGTTCAACTAATATTTTGCCCTATCTTTTAAGGCAAATGGGAAGAGACGTAGATGAAGCGCATTTTCAAGGAAGCCCCTAAGCTTGATGGTAAAACAAATTTCAAGGAACTCATCAAGGTGCTTATAGGGGTCTTCATTTTCAAAGCCATGAAATGATGGAAGCATTTGAATTATGCTAGATTTGATCTCATATTGGGTTGCATCGATGTTTGGCATTGCTATGCAAAAAGGAGTGGCATAAGTGGTAGGGATGAAATGGTCCCTAAGAGTCATAGGTACCACATTTGGAATTTTAGCCCTATCATTATTGATTCCCTCGTTCCTGACATTTTCTTCATTTCCGACCATTGTATTAAATTCAGATTTAATTCCACTTATATTTTTAGATTCCCTAAGGTTTCTTCTAAAAGTCCTTTCTAGTGAATTTATATCAATTGGGGCTTTAAGAGTTGGTAAAGATAATGACCTACGTCCCAACATCAACAACACAACTCACAACATGTACGACACTTCTTCACCTTAACATCCACATACAATGTTCCCTTTCTCCTCAATTATCAACAAGACAGAAAAAAAAATGGCCACGACAAGGACCGATGCTGTGTAAAACAATAAAACTGAAATAGCCTCGACAAGGGCTTTACAAGCTAAATATTATTAAGTTAACTACATGCAAGATATTCACAATTTTGAACTAGAACTTTGAAAAACTTACCTGGAGTCCTCTAGACTTACGATATTTTCAGTTTTTCCCTCGGCAAGCCTTGAGTCCATAGAAACTCACGAGAATACTTAAAACACAATATTACCGAAACCAAATAAGAAAATATCCACAAGACACAATATTCACAATCAAACCAAAGTTAATCTTTGAACCTCGGTTACAAAACTGTTTGCAGTCCCCGGCAACGGTGCGAAAAATTGGTCGGTTGATGAGCGTCTACCAATTATAATCAACCCTTGCAATAACACAAATCATTGTAAAATAGGGTTGCCATAGGGGTAAGTCGAACCACAAGGACTGCTAGTTTCTAGCAACCAAGGTCTTTAAAATCACTTTGTTTGATGAAAAAGGCATAGAGTTTGGGTTGTTTGTCACTTAGAATTAGGAATTAAAAATTGCATAAAACAATAAATGCATGGAATTTAAAGGAGAAATATTTATGTAAAGAGGACTAGGGAAGTGATGTAATGACCCGGTCATTTTCCTTCCTTTCTTTTTTAGTAAATTCTTTTTTCGTCTTTTTCCCTATTTCATTTTTTTCTCATTTATCATTTTTCCTTGCATAACCTCACTTTTTGTGCTAGGATTTTATTCTGGCCTTGCACACATCCATGATATTTAAATTCTATGATATCTACATTTTTACTTTTGTATAAAAGTATGCTAAATGTTTACTTTTCTTGTAAAGGGCATCAATATATAACTTTTGGTAATTATTCATAACTTGAAGGGTTTTGTGTAATTAAATAAAGTAATTATTTTTTGTCTTAGGGACTATTTTGTAATTTAATTTGGAATATATTTTTAAAAAGGACCTTTTTGTAATTTTTGAAAAATGTGAAAAGTGTCACACGCTTATGGTGCCACTTGTTAATCTTGTGATGAAACCACTTGGAAGCCTTATTTGATGAAACATGGAGGGTGGAGATTAACTTATTTGTTGGCCTAGAATAAGAGCACTTGTTTAATCTTAGAAGCTTACTTAGATTCATGACAAGTGTAGGACTTACCTTTAGTCTTGCAAGTGTGTGTGTGTGTGAGATAGTGTAAGAGCACCTAGTGAGTGGAGAATCCCACCATATTTAACTTAGGGTTTGCACATTTTAATTCATTCGTCTCTTTCCTCTCAAGAACCCTAACTTAGCCACCATTGGAGCAAAGCTTGACTTAAAGCTTTGACTTCATTTTTGACCTCCTTCCACTCACCTTAGACCATTAAGCTTGGAATACTTTAGTTTCCTCTCACTCTACTCGATAAAACCGTTGTTTCATTTTTCATTTTTAAGCTTGGTTGCCTTGGATTATAGAGATTCTATTCTCTATTGAGGTAGGGGGTGTTATAGTTTATTTTTAAAATAAATTAATTGTTTTATAGTGATTTATAAATGGTATGCATGTCTTGTACCAAATTGAGAAATTAGTGATTTATTGTAACTTGTATATAACTCATTTTAGACTTGATGTATGGCATGGCCATGACTTAGTTCTTGTTATATATTTATTTAGGATTATTTGAATAACTTTTGAATCCTCGAGAAATTAATTAATTAGTTTAATAAATTTCTATCTCGTTGTTCTAATGATATAGTCATTATTTTATAGAGCTTTTGTGTTTGTAACATATATCACAACTTGTTGCTTAACTTGTTGATTTTGGAAACTTGGGATATTATCAAGAACATGACTTGGCTAGGACTTGGTTCTAGTACGAGAGATAAAGAGCTCCCTACACTATAATGCGCACCAGGGGAAGGTACCCATGGGTCAATAGCCCTAAAGTGATCCCAAGAGTACGGTTTTAATCCGGACAATATCCAAGTATCCACTTTGGTTTGATTTCGCATTTAATTTCCAAGTTGATAACTTTGTGAAATTTCATCTCATTGTGCTATGTTGAAAGTTTCAATGTCACTTTAATAGCATGGATTAAATTATATTGAATTGCAAATCTTGTAATAAGTTAACTTATGTATGCTTATTCCCTACAAGTAAACTTGTTTACTCACCTCAAAGTTACTGGGTGTTTTTCAGGTAAAGAAGCAATATTATGGGATGCACAATAATCTTAGACTTGCTAGACTACTTGTAGTATTTTGTTATATTAGAATATGCACTTGTTAGCATATCACACTTCATTTTGCTTATTATGACAAAATATGTATTTATTATTCAAACCATGTAAAGTGCACTTCAGTGCACCTTTTGATACTCTATGGATATGTTTGTAATGAGGCCAAGGGCCAAACATGTTTACTTTAGCACTTGTACACATTTAGTACCTCACTTTGCTTCAAAGGTGCATCTTAACCAACGTTGAAGGTTTAGCATATGAGATTCTTGTAATCAACATGTATGAGGCCATGAGCCATTGTTTTACATCCAATTATCCATATTAAGGTTGTTGGCATGTTCACATACTTAAATCTCCTTGAAGACCAATTTTAAACCTTCATTTTTGAACCAATTTAAGAGGGGATTTGAAGCATGGGTTGAATCTTATCATATTAGGTATATAACAGGTCTTACAGTAGCTTTTTGAGGTGTTTTGATCGTCTGAAACTCTATTTCGGTTGACCGATGGCTTTTGGGAACTTCATTGTACAGTAAATCATCAATTCCAGTAGCCTTTTTCACTATTCAGGACCATTTCGGTTGACCAATGGCCTATTTCGGTCGACCGATGGCCTAATTCGATCTACCGAAACAACCTCCTCTCAAAAATCATGTTTTCAACAAGATTGTGTCCAGTTTGGTCGTCCAAACTGTATTTCGGTCGACCGAAATAGCTTGCATTCGCACAACCACTCTGTTATGTTTCAACACTGAAGTTCCAACTTCATAGGTCATAACTTCTTCGTTTCTAATCCAAATGGGGTGATACTTGAGCCTAAACTCAGAGATTTTGAGTCAGATTTCCAATGGTACCAATGCCATTCTCAGATTCCAATCACAATGTGAGTTATTCATGTTTTAATGAGATAGGGTTAGTTTTTGCTTAAATTGGGAAAGGGCGTTTTTGGGGAATTCTTGTCCAAAGTTCTTAGAACCTCTTAAAATGTTATGAAATGATTAGATTAGGTTGTATTCACCTTGTTTGACTTCTTTGGAGTCAATTTTCTCCATTTATTTATGAATTAACCATTTTGCCCTTAATTAACGGATTTAGCCCGTTTTGACTCTCATTTCTTCTTTTGCTCTCTTTAACTTCCATGACTTCATAGAAGGGCATATTAGTGCCTTAGGGATGAATTGTATCTCTAGAGACCTCTATTTATCTTTTGTTTCCACATCTAGATCCATTAACGGGTCAATCCTCGGTTCATCATTGACCCACCGGGTGGAATAAAAACCTAGGTTGTTAAAAGTGGTATCAGAGCTCCTAGGTTCAAAAACCTTAGGACAATGGGTTTTGGGTGCATATCATACTTTCATTGATTTGATTTGATATGTTTATATGCTACTCCTTAACCTGTTTTAGTATTATAACATGTTTATGTGCTTAGTTTGATAACATGTCTATGTGCTTACTTGTTTAAGTATCTAGAAGTTTTCAGTATCTGTTTAGTATAACTGTATGTTACGTACATTGACAAGCTTCTTGTCTCATGCATTCATAGCGTGAGTTACATTTGGTCATAATAACTTGTGTTATTGTTGCCCTCTTTCCTCTTGTGCGTTAGCATCATGGTTGTCTCGCGTGGAGAGTTTTCACGTCAGGGCGTTGAGGAGTAGGTGGATGACACTGAGTTTACGAGGGATCTGGGAAGGCCTAGGATTCCAGTTCGTGGTATGGGTCCTAATCCACCACGAGCTCCGGCTTATGAGGAACAGATCGCACAGGGAGTGGCTCTAAGAATTTCAGAGTCCATTCAGCAGATGTTTCGTCAGCATAATACAGGGATGTAGATCCCGATACCAGTACCAGCACCGGCACCAGTTGCTAATGAGTCATTGGATTACTTCATGAAGTTACAGAGGGTTAAGATCGACCATTTTACAGGGAGTATGGATTCGCTTGTTTCAGAGGCATGGCTTAATCATATGGTTCGCAAGCTCGATAGCATAGCAGTGCCCACAGACCGATTGAGGATCTTTTTGACAGCCTTTATGTTCATGGGAGATGCCGATATCTGGTGGAGGTCTATGACCAATATCCACGATGTGGAGGTGATGACTTGGGACGAGTTCAGGACATTGTTCTTCGAGCACTTCTTTCCTAGGGCTATGAGGCGAGAGATGAGGATACAGTTCATAGGTCTTTATCAGGGCACTATGAGTGTCATTGAGTATAAGACATGATTTACTTCTCTCTCTCGTTATGCCGAGGACATGGTGGCGAACAAATGAGGCCAGGGCAATGAAATTTCAAGATGGACTACATCTTGACATCAGGCCACGGGTCTCAATTCTTGATTTAAGGACTTACAGAGATGTGGTCCACAAGGCTATCCTAGCTGAGGCAGAGGAACGGGATCAGTTACTGATCAGGGGTTCACACAAGCAGCCTCACGGCGACACTCCATCATCTTCCGGGAATCAGTGGAAAAAGGCTAAGGCTGGGGACAGTTCACATACTTAGGGACAGTCACAACATGTTTGGTCTGCATCTATAATTCCAGTATCTTTGGGGTTAGCCCGGGGAGTGTTTTGTCACTATTGTCAGCAGCCAGGGCACATCAAGCCTCGTTGCCCGTAACTTCAGCCACAGACCAATCAATCACAGGCTAGTAAGCCTACAACTTCGACAAAGGGGTTTCAAGGGACTTGCAACTATTACAAGCATCTCGGTCACATGAGGAAGGATTGCCCTCATCCATAGAGTAGAGCACAGGGTGGCACTGGTTCACAGGCCACACCAGCATAGTCTGTAGTTGTTCAGTCGGGTTTCAGGGTGCCTCAGGCACCACAGCCAGTGGTGCCACCAGTTGGTTCTTATCCAAGTAGAGGCTCTACGCCTACTATTTTCGGACATCAGTCAGACCACCAGGGCAGTTCTTTGCAGTTGGGGGCTCAGGGACGAGCTTACACATTGCCACAGGCCGATACCTTCATAGGGACTTCTACAGTTTAAGGTATCTTTCCATTTTGCAGTTCTTAGGCTAAAGTTCTTATTAACACAGGTGCATCACATTCATTCATATCTATTTCATTTACACATTCTTTGGGTCTGGAGGTCACGCAGCAGGATAGTTTCCTTTGTGTTGACACGCCAATTAGGGTCCAGTATCTTTGGATCGTGTTTTTCAGGGTTGTGCTATTGAGATAGCTGGGTGGACTTTAGAGTTCGAATTCATCGTCTTCGATATGACGAGCTTTGACGTCATTCTCGGGATGGATTGGTTATCTTTCTTTCGTACCACAATCGATTGTTTTGGCGGGTGAGTTTCTATTTGCACTCCCATGAGAGATTGTTTTCACTTCGTGGGAGATTAGAGCGATTCCCACTCGACAATGATTTTCAGTACTGGTGACTGGAGTCGCCACAGGTCCTACTTGGCTAGCTTATTAGTTGACGAGGATAGTAGTTTGGGCCGCGTTCATCCAGCAGTCGTTATAGAGCTTCTGGATGTCTTTCCAAAGGAGTTGACCGAGCTTCCTCCTCTTCAGGAAGTTGTCTTTGCTATCGACGTCATTCACGGTACTGCGCCGATCTCTATGGCACCGTACCGGATGGCACCGGCAGAGTTGGATGAGCTGAAACCCCAATTAGATGATTTAAAAGCTAAGGGCTTTATCCATCCTAGTGCTTCATGCTGGGGAGCACCAGTTCTTTTTGCAAAGAAGAATGATAGGTCTTTGAGACTTTGCATCGATTATCACAAGTTGAATCATGTTACAATCAAGAACAGGTATCATTTGCTAAGGATTGATGACTAATTTGATCAGCTGAAAGGAGCCACTTGTTTTTCAAAGATTAATTTGAGATCGGGTTACTATCAGTTGAGGGTTAAGGATGAAGATGTGTCCAAGACCGCTTACCGCACACGGTATGGCCATTATGAGTTTTTGGTGATGCCATTTGGTTTGACCAATGCTCCAGTAGCCTTTATGGACTTGATGAATCGTGTATTCAGTGACCATCTTGATCAATTCATTGTGGTCTTTGTTGACGACATTCTTGTGTACTTAGCTTCGGTGGAGGAGCATGAATATCATTTGAGGATAATGTTATAAATCCTTAGGGATAACCAGTTGTATGCTAAGTTCGAGAAGTGTGAATTTTGGCTATGAGAAGTGAAGTTCCTTGGCCATGTTGTGTCAAGGGGTGGAGTTATAGTAAATCTGTTAAAGATTGAATCAGGGATGGATTGGGAACCTCTGAAGATAGTGTTTGAGATTCGAAGTTTTCTTGGCCTAGCTGGCTACTACCCAAGATTTATTCAGAATTTCTCTCATTTGGCGGCTCCTATAACTCGACTTACCCGCAAGGGGGTTAAGTCCGTAT
The DNA here is from genome assembly GCF_030987335.1 of Cornus florida. Taxonomy (NCBI): domain Eukaryota; kingdom Viridiplantae; phylum Streptophyta; class Magnoliopsida; order Cornales; family Cornaceae; genus Cornus; species Cornus florida. The sequence goes on from NW_026775571.1 coordinate 44,164,966, forward strand.
GGAACGAGGCTTGTGAATTTTCTTTTCAGGTGTTGAAGGTCAGGTTGACATCGGCTCCAATTTTGATCATTCCTGAATGTGGTTTGGGTTATGTGATCTTCTGTGATGCTTCACGGGAAAGTTTGGGCTGTGTCTTGATGCAGACAAAGCGGGTAGTTGTTTATTGGTCTCAATAGTCGAAGACTCACGAGTTGAACTATCCGACACATGATTTGGAGTTGGCAGCAGTTATCTTTGCCTTGAAAGGGTGGAGACACTATTTGTACAGGGAGAAGTTTGAGGTTTTCTCCGATCACAAGAGTTTTAGGTATCTCTTCTATCAGAAGGATTTGAACTTAAGACAGTGCAGATAGGTTGAGTTCATGGAGGACTATGACTTTGAGTTATAGTACCATCCGGGTAAGGCCGATGTAGTGGCCGATGCATTGAGTAGGAAGTCACGGGGGACTCTTGGTAGCATTTCCATTCACAATCTTGGTTTACAGTCTTATAAGGATGTTTCACCGGCTATTTTATTTAGCCTTGTGGCTCAACCGGCTCTTTTTAGTAGAGTTATTGAGGCACAGTTAAAGGATGGGGAGATAAAGGCCATCCATGTTCGGACTTCAGGCGGCGAGAATGTAGAGGGTTGGACCTTACATTCAGACGGAAGTCTCAAGTACAAGGGGATAATGTTTGTTCCCTTGTCTTGTCATGAAGACGTTCTTCGGGATTTTCACCTCTCGACTCACAGTTTATCCTGGTGATACGAAGATGTATCACAATCTGCGGCGATAGTTTTAGTGGCAAGGCATGAAACGGGATGTTTCACAGTTTGTGGCACGATGCCTTACTTATCAACAAGTGAAGGCAGAGCATCAGCGACCGACAGAACTGTTACAACCATTACCAGTGGCCAAGTGGAAATAGGAGTATATCACCATGGATTTCGTGACGGGACTTCCGAGGTCTCAGGTGGGGAATGATGTCGTTTGGTTCATAGTTGACAGGTTGACTAAAACGGCTCACTTCTGCCTATGGCAGTGACAGACAGTGCAGAGAGACTGAGTGGACTGTATATGAGACAAATTGTCAAGGTTCACAGGGTTCCTGTATCCATTGTTTCGGATAGGGATCCGCGGTTCACATCTCACTTTTGGCAGAGTTTTCAGGAGGCTCTTGACATGAGGCTTCATTTTAGCACGACATTCCATCCTCAAACTGATGGTCAGTCAGAATGCACCACTCAGGTATTGGAAGATATGTTACGGGATTGTATCTTAGATTTCGGTGGTAGTTGGGAGCACTACTTGCCTTTGGTTGAGTTTACCTGCAACAACAGTTACCGGGCCAATATTAGCATGTCACTTTTTGAAGCGTTGTATGGCAGGCCTTGCAAATTTCCAGTTTGTTGGACCAAGGTCGGTGATGCCATTGCCTTAGGTCCTGACATTATCATTGAGACTACAGAGAAAATCAAGTTGATTCGACAGTGGTTGGTTACCGCACAGAGCAGACAACAGAGTTGCGCTGACAAAAGGAAACGATCCTTGTCTTTTGAGGTAAGAGACCATGTCTTTCTCAAGATTTCTCCACAGAAGGGACTTCTGAGATTTTGAAAGACGAGCAAATTGTCTTCTAGGTTCATTAGATCATTTGAGATTTTGGAACGCATTGGTGAGGTTGCGCCGCCAGACCCGGATAGGGTTCACGACGTCTTTCATGTTTCTATGCTGAGAAAGTACGAGCCGGATCCATCACATGTTTTGTAATAGACAGATGTTGTTGTTAATGAGGATGTGACCTACAAGGAAGGTCCAATCCATATTCTTGACTGACGAGAACAGGGCTTGCAGACCAAGACCATTCCATTAGTTAAGGTCTTGTGGAGACACCACGGCGTTGAGGAGGCTACCTAGGAGCTCGAGCAGGAGGTTCGCACTCAGTATCCCCATTTATTCTCGCTTTCAAGTACGATTCGATTTCAGGGACGAAATCCCTTTTAAGGAGGGTAGGTTGTAATGACCCAGTCATTTTCCTTCCTTTCTTTTTCAGTAAATTCTTTTTTCGTCTTTTTTCCTATTTCGTCTTTTTCTCATTTATCATTTTTCCTTGCATAACCTCACTTTTGTTCTCGGATTTGATTCTAGCCTTGCACATATCTATGATATTTAAATTCCATGATATCTACATTTTTACTTTTGTATAAAATCATGCTAAATGTTTACTTTTCTTGTAAGGGACATGAATGCATAACTTTTGGAAATTATTCATAACTTGAGAGGTTTTGTGTAATTAAATAAAGTAATTATTTTTCGTCTTAGGGACCATTTTGAAATTTAATTTGGAAGATATTTTCAAAAAGGACCAATTTGAAATTTAATTTGCAAGAGCATCAAGTGAGTGGAGGATCCTACCACATTTAACTTAGGGTTTGCACATTTTAATTCATTCATCTCTTTCCTCTCAAGAATCCTAACTTAGCCACCATTGGAGCAAAGCTTGACTTAGAGCTTTGACTTCATTTTTGGCCTCCTTCCACTCACCTTAGACCATTAAGCTTGAAATACTTTAGTTTCCCCTCACTCTCCTCTATAAAACCCTAATTTAATTTTCCATTTTTAAGCTTGGTTGCCTTAGATTATAGAGATTTTATTCTCTATTGAGGTAGGGGGTGTTATAGTTTATTTTCAAAGTAAATTAATTGTTTTTATAGTGATTTATAAATGGTATGCACATCTTGTACCAATTTGAGAAATTAGTGATTCATTATAACTTGTATATAACTCATTTTAGACTTGATGTACGGCATGGCCATGACTTAGTTCTTGTTATATATTTATTTAGGATTATTTGAATAACTCTTGAAACCTAGAGAAATTAATTAATTAGTTTAATTAATTTCTATCTCATTGTTCTAATGATGTAGTCATTATTTCATGGAGCTTTTATGTTTGTAACATATATCATGACTTGTTACTTAACTTATTGAATTTAAAAACTTGGGATATTATCAAGAACATGACTTGGCTAGGACTTGATTCTAGTATGGGAGATAGAGAGCTCCCTACACTATATTGCGCACCAGGGGAAGGTACCCATGGGTTAATAGCCCTAAAGTGTAATGACCCAATTATTTTCATTCCTTTCCCTTTCTTCAGATTTTACGGATAAATTTTTTCATTTATTTTTCTGTTCTGAGCTCTGTTTCTAGTCACTTAGTGTCGTCTCGAGTGCTCGGAAATGGTTTCTGAGACTCTTTCGTTCGGATTGACAACTTCCTTTGAGGACCGAGTCATTTTCGCATTTTTCGTTTTTTGACATTATTCACTTTTTGTCCCTTTCCCTATTTCGTCCTTTTATCTATTTTGTCTTTTCCCCGTTTGTCAACTTTTTGGCACAACCTCACTTTTCGTGCTCGAAATTGGTTTTTGACTTCACGTACCTTCGCCTTAAGTGGTTTCCACGAAATACGTATCTTCACTTTTGCAAAAAAGCTCTCTGGTTGCGCCTAGTGTCCGTAGGGGCATGGATGCATAGTTCTTTGGAATTATTTTCTTTTCTTGGGGTTTTTTTCGTAAATATCTTTTGAAGATATTTTATTTCAGGCGTATCTAAGAAAATATCTTTTGGAAGATATTTTCATTCTGGGGCAATTTCGCAGTTAACCCTTTTTGTAGAGGCCATTATGCAATTAACGAAAGTTATTACAAAATACCTCGTCTGGAGCCTGGATCCTCGTACGGGATGTATTTTCACATTTCGTTGAGTCACGTACTCTTAGAATTCCCTTCTGGTCGTTTTTCTCCGATTTCAGGGTTTTTGACCCCGGTTGCCGCCGAACTTGTCTGGGGCATAACTTTCAACTCGGAACTCAGTTCTTGATGTCATTTCTTTTGTTATTCATATTTTCTCATTTTGAATCTTTTTTGTTCACGGAGTTTTTCTGCTTGAGCGCGTTTGCTCAAAATCCACTTTTCCGGACCCGGTGGAACCCTTTCCGAGCACTTTTTGAGATTTTCTATAAATAGGGGGACTTAAAGTCAAAAAGTCATCTTCTCCCCTCTTCATGCACGACCTAGATCTGCGATGGCTGCCCAAAGGGGGCTGCCACCCTTTTTCTCTCAAGTAAACCTCCTTCCCTTTGTTATAAAGTAATAGTGCCTTCGCGTTTTGTGCGGGTCTTGACGGCGCGTATATTTCACCCTTATTAGAACCCGTTTCTGACCAAATTTTGAGTTCTGGTTTGAGGTCATGTTGTGATTTTCATGGGAGCTCTTTGGAGTTTATTGTTCACGGCGTTATCCCCGACAAAACCCCGAAGTATTGTCGGATTCGGAGCGTTTTCATTTTGGTGACTTTTGGGATTTTCATCTCAAATTAAGGTTAGGGGTGTCTTAGGATTTTATTTGTGTTGTATTGATGATTTTATAAGTTTGTACAACTTCTATGCATGTTTTGTATAAATCCTAAAATTTAATTTAATTATTTTCTTTGTATAGGATTTAATTCTCAAGGATATGTATAACTTAGAATTGAATTGTAACATGCTAGAAAATTTGTCCTTCGTATGGTTGTTGATATATATTAAATTTGGGCCATTTGGTTAAGTATTGCAAAATTTATTTAATATTTATCTTTTGTGAAAGTTTAATTCACATGGTCATAGCAAGCATGAAATCAAAATGTAAAATGATATTTGGATAGGCCTTGGCATGTTCTTTAACATATGTTAATTTGAGGGCATTTGAAATTGTTTAAGAATCTAGAAGAAATTAATTAATTAGCTTAATTAATTTTGTTTTAAGTGTTTTAATCACTTAATTGGTTATTTGATATTATATATGTGATGACCATGACATGTCTTTCAACATCTATTTAATTGAGGTTAATTGGAATTAACTTGGAATCTAGAGAATTTAATTATTTATGTTTAATTAAATTCTATTTAATTGCTCCATGGATTTAATTATGTTTTAGAAGTTGTTTCTATGTTTAAACCATGGACTTGAACTTGTTATATATTCATTTGGTTATGTTTTGGGCATTTAATAACATATTTATTATATTTATATTCATGAGAATATGTTGTTCCTTATTGAATATATTGTTGCCTTGTGTAATGATTTGCACATTTTGTATTGGACATCTTTCATGCCATAGTAATTATGGACTTAGAACATGTATTGTATATGTTTCCAAGTTTGGATTGTGCATTGTAGATAATTGATATCTTGTATATACATGTCGATATATACGTTGTTGCATAACTTGTTGATTTTGGAAACTCGGGGATCTCGTTATTTGGCTACGGCTAGGACTTGGTTCTAGTACGGGGAATTATCCCTCTTTATAGTCTAGTGCACATATAGGGAGGTTCACTATGGGCTAGTAACCCTAAAGTAACTTTGGTGTCGGCCTGATCCGGCGTGACGTCCAAGTATCCACTTTGTTTGATTTCGCTTTTCATTTCAAGTTGATAACTAGATGACGTTATAACTTGTTGTTCCTTATTTGTTTACTCGTTTTAAGTTTCAGGATGTTTACTTTGAGAAACTATGCCTTATGTGTTGTATTGGAAGTTCCAATGTTGGTTAAATTGCATAGATATGGTAATTTGTGTTTTGATGTTCAAATGTAGCTTAAGAATGATTCTATAGATTCATTTGGAACATAGACCTTAGGTGGCATGAACCCACTTTTGTTGCTTTTGTATTTTAGATTTAAAAGTTAATACCTTGAGAATCTATATTTTGTTGTTTTGCATAACATGCTTCCGTGTTGGTTAAATTGCATGAACAATGTGATTATGCTATAAATGATCTTAGGTAGCTTAGGATGCTCCCTGAGTCTCATTTGACATAGACATTAGGTGGCATGAGCCCCTTTGACATGTTTCACCTTAAGGTGATAAAATTGTAAAACATTAGGTCGACGCATGCTCATTTCCTACGAGTATCTTTATGTTGCTCACCCCAAAGTTACTGGGGCATATTTCAAGTACAGGAATAAAGGTTGAGATTCTCATTATGCTCGGATGATTTGTGGACTTGAAGGTTTCATTTCTTGTAAATATTGGCTTGAAATGCCATTTATAGCTTTATATGTCAAAATGTGTATATTTGATTCCAATCATGTAATGTGTACATAAGTACACTCTTTACAATGTATTTGACATGTATGAGATGAGGTCACAGGCCAATGACATCTAATTTGTATCCTATGTAACTTTTGATTTCATGAAATATTATGAAAATATTGAAAAATGCTACGTTATTGCTTCATAACTTTTGCATCGGGTGTGGGAATTTCATTTCTATTCTTTCATAGGGTCTTATAAATCATGTTTGAAGTGTGGCCAAGGCCAAATGGTAATTTGAAATTATTTGATAATTTTGGTTTTCAAATTTCCCTTTGCCTTTTTACCCGTTGGGGGGTCGGATTTTGCATCAGTGGTATTTTTAAACTATGGACCATTGTAGTGCGTCCAAATAGGTATGTTACATTTGCGTGCATGGTCGTTTCCAGGTAAACCTTCTTCTTTGGTGAAATGAGCCTCCTATGGACTCATTTTGAAATTTTGTTGCATAATCTGATTTTAGGGCATTCTGGGGTTTTCCTTCCGGAAATAAATTCCGGTCTTCACATGGTCACTTGGAAAATGTGATTTTAGGGGGGGTTTCTTCTTCGTGTTTTTCCAGAAAATGTCACCTTGGGACCGGAAATCCCTCGTGAAGTTTCAGCTTCCAGTTTTTAATTGTAGCAGCTTTTTGGCCTTCATGACCAGATTTCATGGAGGGGCATTTTGGGCATTTTACAGTGAGTTTTTTTTTAATTCTCTCGCGAGTCACGTAGAAAACTCGATTTTAGAGGGGTTTCTTCTTCGTGTTTTTCCAGAAAAGTTCATTTCAGCCTTAGTTTCAAGCCTCATTTCTGGAAAACCTGCTTTAGACCCTTGCTATCAGCACGGGCGTGCCATTGGGCGCTGGGCTCGCATGGGGCTGCTGTGTCCTTCGTCGGGCCACCGCGACGTCACAACTTCAAATACTCGTTTCTCCCTCGTCCGGACTCCAAATTGGGTGAACTTTTTTTGAACTTGACTAATTTTTCGCTGTCTTTCCAACGGTGTGCTCGGTTACACCTGAATCTTCTTGGATAATTACCAGTTTACCCCTTTTTGCTTTAAGTGCTCTTTTTTCTTCGTCATGCCGTTTCTCCTTCGTCCGGACTCCGAATCATGTGATTCTTGAGTCCATCTTGATTAGTTTTTCATTTTCCTTCCAGCGGTGTACTCGGTGGCACCTAAGTCCACAATTTTTAGAAATAACTATTTTACCCCTGGGGGCTTATTTGTAATATTTTTTATCTTTGTTTCCGCATCAGTTCTCATTAAGTTCCACGACCTCATGGAAGGTCACTTTGACTTCTTAGCATCTTATTTTCTATTTTCGCTTCCGCATTTCGGATTTGTTATCGGGTCAAACTATGGTTCATCACAGGACACACTGGGTTGAAAAATCCAGGGTCGTCATAGGTGGTATCAGAGCTCCTAGGTTTAAATACCTTGGACGACGGGTTTGGGTGCATATCACATTTCTGTTACCTTGTTTTACGTATTTATATGCTTCATGATAATATGTTTTGGTTTGATAACATGTTTATGTGCTTACGTGCTACATGTGGCATGCCGTTTGTTTAGTATGATTGTATTCCGTTGTAAAGAGCATGACATATGATGTATGCTAGGTTAGATTTGTGTATGCATAATTGTTTTGCATATTTGGCATGACACGGGATTGGTCATTGAGGCACGAGTTGAGATGATGGTGATTGTAGTCATAGCTTCATTGTAGTTTAGGTCGTTGTTGATCTAGCATCAATTTTGAGGTAGGTGGAGAGACACCTTTTGTTTAGGCTCTCGTGAGTTGAGTCATTGAGCGTGACCGTAGTGTTGGATTTGTTAGTTTTGGGCCATGATGAGGTTATGGACCTCTTAGGATCCTTAGTTATTTAGGAGGATTCCTCTGAGATTACAATTTTCGTGGGCGGGTACGTTTGTGGGCGGGTGCATGGCACTGTCATGCTACCGTGCTGGCTAGCTACAAGTACAGTTCGGATGGAATCAGCTTTGGCCTTTGATTTAATAGGCGTAGTCCTTTTGATCGATGATGGTGATGGTCATTTTAGGGACGGTTCTTGAGATTGATTTGGTTATTAATGGTATGGCTATAGTTGCCATTTTGTTTGAGTTTCCTTACATGATGATGTTTTTGTGGTCGAGTCGATTGATCGATGTTTTGGGTTGGTGAGAGCATTGCATTGTTAGTGTCACTCGTAGTGTCACCTTTAGATTCGGGGATGGATTGTTAAAGTCTTGCCATTGTGGTGAAGGCTTGCTTTTGTTTTGAGACAGGTTGTCACATTGGTTTTTTGAGTCAGATTATGGCTAGGATTTGTTTTCCTTTTACCTAGACACTCTAGCACAAGATGTCCATGGGATTCATTGTTGCATCATTTCATCTTCTGCAGTTTCATTTACTACCATGTTAGTAGTAAGATTTATGTTTTTGTTTTGAGTAGGTGGAGGTCTATCCACATTTGTTTTCCTGTTGTATGACATTAGCGTGCCTTATTTACATGCTTAGAGATGCCATGTTGTAACTATGCTTTAATAACATGCTTTTGTGTTACGTGGAGACGTGTTGTATGTACCTTTGATTTTATCTATGTGAGTAGATTTGCTTACTTGGTAGTTACATTCCTTATCATATGCATGACTTCCATGTTCAGTTTTTTCCCTTTTGTTCCTTCGATCGCACTTAGTGCGTATGTGGGTTTCTGTAATGGTTTCTTTGTGAGATTCCTTGTAGAGTAGTTTTCACATTTGTTTCGTCTTGAGCAGTCTACTTCCCTAAGGTGGGAAGAATGCTCCATTTTCGTGTTCGTCGTGTTGACACTCGTGGGAGAATAAGGTTTCTCTTCCTTTTCTTGGTTTGTTTTAGGGACTTCACGAGGAGTAAGTCTCTTCTCTTTGTCGCCTTGTACACAGTTTTGGGGTTGGTTGGTCCGTGAAGATCACCGTTGTTGTTTTGAGTCCTTGGTGAGGATTTAGTGAATTTTGGTCGACTTACTTCCACGTAGGAGTGGAGTCTTTGACCATGTTGTCCTTCGTTTTAGAGACGGAGTCATGGTGTTGTCCTTCTTAGGACTGGTGGTTTCCTTTCTTTCGTGTCTTCCCTTGGGGAGTTTTTGCCGTGGTTGTTGACGGAGTTGTGGTGCTCAGAGTAAGTTGATTTGTGTGAGATCATTTTATGAGGACTTGTGTCCATATCATTGAGGATTTGTTTGATTCGTGAGGTGAGCTCGATGCTCTTTTGAGAATGTCTTTTGGAGACTTATTTCGGTTTTGGAGACCTGGATGTGGTTGACTCTTAGGAGAGGTTTTGAAGTTTCACTGTTGGATTTGGCTTGTTTGTGGAGTTTTCTCATCCTAGTTATGGCTAGGCGTAGTTTTGAGGAATTATAGTTCCAGTGATTGGGTATGGATTGAAATGGAGTAATTTTGATTTAGCTTGGTATTGCCAAGCACAGTTTTGAGAGACTTATTTTATGACCTTAGTTGTCAGACTTTTGATGTGTGTGCCACGTGGTGGACTTGTTTTTCGAGGACTTAGTTATCTATAATAGGGATGTGGATCTGATGTTTGATTACGGTATGATTTTGTAGTTGATCAGTTTCAGGGAGATATATAGGACTTTCGATGAAATATCTTGTGGTGAGGTTCATTTTGATTTCTAGAGGTTTCGATTTGCTTTTCAGGCTTTAGATTCTTGATTGATGTTGTTAATAGGAGTGTTTTGAGGCATTGGAGTTGTTGGTTAGGTTGTATTGAGGATTTAAGGCCTTGAGCGTAACGTTGCCAGTGACATTGTTGTTAGAGTTTTGGGATTAGCTACCCCAACTCTCGCGGATGCCTGGTTCCCATAGTGCTTTTGGTAATGATCATTTTCGACATTGATGTCATTTGTATCGAAAAGTTTCTTTCTGAGTTGATCTGTTAGGGCAGGTTATGAATTAGTACCTAGTACCGTCATGCTACCTTACTGACGAGTAAGTGTGGGCGGGTTATAGTCGCTATTCGTACTGCCACATTGTCTTTGTTCTGTACCCTAATTTGATACGTGGTTATCTTGGAGTTCTTTTGGTGATTGTTTTTGGATCAGTATGATGTTTCATCAGGAGGAATGCTTATGGTTGTTGTCTTTCGTTCCTTTGTTTAACCTTGGGTTCTGTATGTGTGACTTTTTACCTATCGTGTGGCCGTGTGGTCACTTTCCTTTTGAGAGGTTGCCCTGTCGTAAGCACGTGGGTGCGAATGACATTGGTTTGTGCGTTGTTTTTCAGTTTTGGGATTGTTTTTATAGCATGTTGTGTGGGGTACTCGGAGATGTACTCCGTAGTTATCCTGGTTTCGCCTTTAGTTTCTTAGGGCTAGATTTCAGGGACGAAATCCCTTTAAGGTGGGAAGGTTGTAATGACCCGGTCATTTTCATTCCTTTCCCTTTCTTCAAATTTTACGGACAAATTTTTTCGCTTAATTTTCTGTTCTGAGCTCTGTTTCTAGTCACTTAGTGTCGTCTCGAGTGCTCAAAAATGGTTTTTGAGACTCTTTCATTCGGATTGACAACTTCTTTTGAGGACCGAGTCATTTTCGCATTTTTCGTGTTTCGACACTATTCACTTTTTGTCCATTTCCCTATTTCGTCCTTTTATCTATTTTGTCTTTTCCCCATTTGTCACTTTTTGGCACAACCTCACTTTTCGTGCTCAGAATTGGTTTTTGACTTCACGTTCCTTCGTCTTAAGTGGTTTCCACGAAATACGTATCTTCACTTTTGCAGAAAAGCTCTCTAGTTGTGCCCAGTGTCCGTAGGGGCATGGATGCATAGTTCTTTGGAATTATTTTCTTTTCTTGGGGTGTTTTTCATAAATATCTTTTGAAGATATTTTATTTCAGGGTTATCTAAGGAAATATCTTTTGGAAGATATTTTCATTCTGGGGTAGTTTCGCTGTTAACCCTTTTTGTAGAGGCCATTGTGTAATTAACGAAAGTTATTGCAAAATACCTCGTCTGGAGCCTGGATCCTCGTACGGGATTCATTTTCATATTTCGTTGAGTCATGTACTCTTAGAATTCCCTTCTGGTCATTTTTCTCCGGTTTCAGGGTTTCTGACCCCGGTTGCCGCCGAACTTGTTCGGGGCATAACATTCTGCTCGGAACTCAATTTTTGACGCTGTTTCTTTTGTTGTTCATATTTTCTCATTTTGAATCTTTTTCGTTCATGGAGTATTGCTGTTTGAGCTCGTTTGCTCAAAATTCACTTTTTCAGACCCGGCGAGACCCTTTCCGGGCACTTTTTGAGACTTTCTATAAATAGGGGGACTTAAAGTCAAAAAGTCATCTTCTCCCCTCCTCATGCATGACCTGGATCTGCCATGGCTGCCCAAAGGGGGCTTCCACCCTCCTTCTCTCAAGTAAACCTCCTTCCCTTTGTTATAAAGTCATAATGCCTTCGTGTTTTGTGCTTGTCTTGACGGCGCGCATCTTTCACCCTTATTAGAACCTGTTTCTGGCCAAATTTTGAGTTCAAGTTTGAGGTCATGTTGTGATTTTCATGGGACCTCATTGGAGTTTATCGTTCACGGCGTTGTTCCCGACAAAACCCCGAAGTATTGTCGGATTCAGAGCGGTTTCATTTTGGTGGCTTTTGAGATTTTCATCTCAAATTGAGGTAGGGGGTGTCTTAGGATTTTATTTGTATTGTATTGATGATTTTATAAGTTTGTACAACTTGTATGCATGTTTTGTATAAATCTTAGAATTTAATTTAATTATTTTCTTTGTATAGGATTTAATTCTCAAGGATATGTATAACTTAGAATTGAATTGTAACATGCTAGAAAATTTGTCCTTGGTATGGTTGTTGATATATATTAAATTTGGGCCATTTGGTTAAGTATTGCAAAATTTATATAATATTTATCTTTTGTGAAAGTTTAATTCACATGGTCATAGCAAGCATGAAATCAAGATGTAAAATGATATTTGGATAGGCCTTGGCATGTTCTTTAACATATGCTAATTTGAGGGCATTTGAAATTGTTTAAAAATCTAGAAGAAATTAATTAATTAGCTTAATTAATTTTGTTTTAAGTGTTTTAATCACTTAATTGGTTATTTGATGTTATATATGTGATGACCATGACATGTCTTTCAACATCTATTTAATTGAGGATAATTGGAATTAACTTGGAATCTAGAGAATTTAATTATTTATGTTTAATTAAATTCTATTTAATTGCTCAATGGATTTAATTATGTTTTGGAAGTTGTTTCTATATTTAAACCATGGACCTGAACTTGTTATATATTCATTTGGTTATGTTTTGGGCATTTAATAACATAGTTGTTGTATTTATATTTATGAGAATATGTTGTTCCTTATTGAATATATTGTTGCCTTGTGTAATGATTTGCACATTTTGTATTGGACATCTTTCATGCCATAGTAATTATGGACTTAGAACATGTATTGTATATGTTTCCAAGTTTGGATTGTGCATTGTAGATAATTGATATTTTGTATACACATGTCGATATATACGTTGTTGCATAACTTGTTGATTTTGGAAACTTGGAGATGTCCTTGTTTGGTTACGACTAGGACTTGGTTCTAGTACGGGGGATTGTCCCTCTATATAGTCTAGTGCACACATAGGGAGGTTCACCATGGGCTAGTAACCCTAAAGTAACTTTGGTGTCGGTCTGATCCGGCGTGACGTCCAAGTATCCACTTTGTTTGATTTCGCTTTTCATTTCAAGTTGATAACTAGATGACGTTATAACTTGTTGCTCCTTATTTGTTTACTCGTTTTAAGTTTCAGGATGTTTACTTTGAGAAACCATGCCTTATGTGTTGTATTGGAAGTTCCAATGTTGGTTAAATTGCATAGATATGGTAATTTGTGTTTTGATGTTCAAATATAGCTTAAGAATGATTCTATAGATTCATTTGGAACATAGACGTTAGGTGGCATAACCCACTTTTGTTGCTTTTGTATTTTAGATTTAAAAGTTGATACCTTGAGAATCTATATTTTGTTATTTTGTATAACATGCTTCCGTGTTGGTTAAATTGCATGAACAATGTGATTATGCTAGAAATGATCTTAGGTAGCTTAGGATGCTCCCTGAGTCTCATTTGACATAGACATTAGGTGGCATGAGCCCCTTTGACATGTTTCACCTTAAGGTGATAAAATTGTAAAACGTTAGGTCGACGCATGCTCATTTCCTACGAGTAGCTTTATGTTGCTCACCCTTAAGTTACTGGGGTATATTTCAAGTATAGGAATCAAGGTTGAGATTCTCATTTTGCTCGGATGATTTGTAGACTTGAAGGTTTCATTTCTTGTATGGCTTAAAATGCCATTTATAGCTTTAAATGTGAAAATGTGTATATTTGATTCCAATCGTGTAATGTGTACATAAGTACACTATTTACAATGTATTTGACATGTATGAGATGAGGCCATAGGCCAATGACATCTAATTTGTATCCTATATAACTTTTGATTTCATGAAATATTATGAAAATATTGAAAAATGTACGTCATTGCTTCATAACTTTTGCATCGGGTGTGGAAATTTCATTTTTATTCTTTCACAGGGTCTTATAAATCATGTTTGAAGTGTGGCCAAGTGCCAAACGGTAATTTGAAATCATTTGATAATTTTGTTTTCAAATTTCCCTTTTCTTGTTCATTTTTGCCTTTTTGCCGGTTGGGTGGTCGGATTTTGCATCAGTGGTATTTTTAAGCTGTGGACCATTGTAGCCCGTCCAAATAGGTAAGTTATGTTTGCATGCATGGTCGTTTCCGGGCAAACCTTCTTCTTTGGTGAAATGAGCCTCCTATGGTCTCATTTTGAAATTTTGTTACGTAATCTGATTTTAGGGCATTCTGGGGTTTTCCTTCGAGAAATAAATTCCGGTCTTCACATGGTCACTTGTAAAATATGATTTTAGGAGGGGTTTCTTCTTCATGTTTTTTCAGAAAATGTCGCCTTGGTACCGGAAATCCCTCATGAAGTTTCAGCTTCCAGTTTTCAATTGTAGCAGCTTTTTGGCCTTCATGACCAGATTTCATGGAGGGGCATTTTGGGCATTTTATAGTGAGGTTTTTTTTATTTCTCTCGCATGTCACGTTGAAAACTCGATTTTAGGGGGGGTTTCTTCTTCGTGTTTTTCCAGAAAAGTCCATTTCGGCCTCCGTTTCAAGCCTCAATTCTGGAAAACCTGCTTTGGACCCTTGTTGTCAGCATGGGCATGCCATTGGGTGCCGGCATGGGCGTCGGGCGCGCATGGGGCTGCCGTGGCCTTCGTCAGGTCGCCGCGACGTCACAAATTCAAATACTCGTTTCTCCCTCGTCCGGACTCCAAATTGAGTGAACTTTTTTTTGAACTTGACTAATTTTTCGCTGTCTTTCCAACGGTGTGCTTGGTTGCACCTGAATCGTCTTGGATAATTACCAGTTTACCCCTTTTGCTTTAAGTGCTCATTTTTTTTCGTCATGCCGTTCCTCCTTTGTCCGGACTCCGAATCATGCGATTCATGAGTCCATCTTGATTAGTTTTTCATTTTCCTTCCAGCAGTGTGGTCGGTGGCACCCAATTCCACAGTTTTTAGAAATGACTATTTTACCCCTGGGGGCTTATTTGTCATATTTTCGATCTTTGTTTCTGCATCAGTTCTCATTAAGTTCCATGACCTCATGGAAGGTCACTTTGACTTCTTAGAGTCTTGTTTTCTATTTTTGCTTTCGCATTTTGGATCCGTTATCGGGTCAAACTATGGTTCATCACAGGACACACTAGATTGAAAAATCCAGGGTCATCACATAAAGTGATCCCAAGAGTACGGTTTTAATCCGGACAATATCCAAGTATCCACTTTGGTTTGATTTCGCATTTAATTTCCAAGTTGATAACTTTGTGAAATTTCATCTCATTGTACTATGTTGAAAGTTTCAATGTCACTTTAATAGCATGGATAAAATTATGTTGAATTGTAAATCTTGTAATAAGTTAAACTTATGCATGCTCATTCCCTACAAGTAAACTTGTTTACTCACACCAAATTTACCGGGTGTTTTTCAGGTAAAGAAGCAATATTGTGGGATGCACAACAATCTTAGACTTGCTAGACTACTTGGAGTATTTTGTTATATTAGAATATGCACTTGTTAGCATATCACAATTCATTTTGCTTATTATGACAAAATATGTATTTATTGTTCAAACCATGTAAAGTGCACTTAAGTGCACCTTTTGATACTCTACGGATATGTTTGTAATGAGGCTAAGGACCAAACATGTTTACTTTAGCACTTGTACACATTTAGTACCTCATTTTGCTTCAAAAGTGCATCTTAACCAACCTTGAAGGTTTAGCATATGAGATTCTTATAATCAACATGTATGAGGCCATGAGCCATTATTTTACATCCAATTATTCATATTAAAGTTGTTGGCATGTTCACATACTTAAATCTCCTTGAAAACCAATTTTAAACCTTCATTTTTGAACCAATTTAAGAGGGGATTTGAAGCATGGGTTGAATCTTATCACATTAGGCACATAACAGGTCTTACAATAGCTTTTCGAGGTGTTTCAATCATCCAAAACTCTATTTTGGTCGACCGATGGCTTTTGGGAACTTCATTGTACAGTAAATCATCAATTCCAGTAGCCTTTTTCACTGTTTAGGACCATTTCGGTCAACCAATGGCCTATTTCGGTTGACCGATGGCCTAATTCGGTCTACCAAAACAACCTCCTCTCAAAAATCATGTTTTCAACAAGATTGTGTCCTGTTTCGGTTGACCAAAATAGCTTGCATTCGCACAACCACTCTGTCATGTTTCAGCACTGAAGTTCCAACTTCAAAGGGTCATAACTTCTTCGTTTCTAATCCAAATTGGGTGATTCTTGAGCCTAGACTCAAGGATTTTGAGTCAAATTTCCAATGGTATCAATTCCATTCTCATATTCTAATCATAGTGAGAGTTAATCATGTTTTAGTGAGATAGGGTTTGTTTTTGCTTAAACCGAGAAAGGGCATTTTTGGGGAATTCTTGGCCAAAGTTCTTAAAACCTCTTGGAATGTTGTGAAATGATTAGATTAGGTTTTATTCACCTTTTTTGACTTGTTTAGAGTCTATTTTCTCCATTTATTTGTGAATTGACCATTTTGCCCTTAATTGACGAATTTAACCTGTTTTGACTCTCATTTCCTCTTTTGCTCTCTTTAACTTCTGTGACTTCACGGAAGGGCACAGTAGTGCCTTAGGGATGACTTCTATCTCTAAAGACCTCTGTTTATCTTTTGCTTCCGCATCTGGATCCGTTAACGGGTCAATCCTCAGTTCATCACTGACCCACCGGGTTATATTAAAACCTGGGTCGTTACAAGTGAATCCACTACCTACTATATAAACATGCTAGATTGTGATTAACTTGGGGAAACAACATATATAAATGGCCATGATATGTAACAACACAAAATCGCTACATTATCTTCAAGAAATTCATGAAATCAATAGGCGAGAATAATCTATCAAAGTTTTACATGTTTAAACTATCTAAACTAGGGTGTAGCCTTAGACATACTCACTAAGCTAGAGATTATCAAACCCTCAATCAAATAATAAAAGCGCATGAAGTTAAAAACCAAGAATAGTCAATCAAAGGAAGGCCCTAAACTATGGACTATCGAATTTCATAAACAACATGCCATTAAAACCGTTTCACAATCTCATTTCCATTGTCACAATGAAAATGCAAGCAATATGATCATGAGAGAAAACAATCTAAGACAAGATAATAAACTCAAAATGATCATTTATAAACATTAATATCCATTACAACATGTGTATAGCTCTAGATTATAAAACTTGGCCCATACATATATTTCATCCCCCAAATTTAACCAAAACTAAGGCATGCTTACAAGGAATGGCTTCATCACCTCCCTAGAAAGGGAGTTAGTTACCCAAAGAAGCAAAGGAGGAAGGAGAAAAGGTGATCTTATCCTCCATTTTCGCACCTAGGAGCCACAATACACACACACCCTCAAGAACTCAATATTTCTCTCTCTAGAAATCCTTACAATATGAGATATGTTTATTATGTGGTTTAAGCCTTCTATTTAGCAACCTTAGCCTTCCAACAACTCTAAATTTGTGGCCCAAAATCCCTAGAGAAG
This sequence comes from Cornus florida, assembly GCF_030987335.1. Lineage (NCBI taxonomy): Eukaryota > Viridiplantae > Streptophyta > Magnoliopsida > Cornales > Cornaceae > Cornus > Cornus florida. The sequence continues at coordinate 44,182,274 of NW_026775571.1, forward strand.
TGCAGAGCAATCCTTTGAATTAAGGGGATAACATTAGGTGAACTAAAGAAGGCTATGCTCTCTTGTCTGCAGAATGACGAGCGCCCACATGGTGTCAAGGAGGCTAGGCTGTAGCTCTTGGCGAGGGCCCGCAGTGCATTGCAGGGCCCCGCAAAAATGGAAAGTTTCTGGATGGTTTGGCGGGCGCCCGCAATACTGCAGCCTTGGGCACCATTTTGCTTCATGAACTAATCTTTGCTTGTCCCGATGATGCAATCATCCTCCTTAGCACTTTTTACAAGGATAACTATGAGTTCAATGGATCACTGGCTTGGCCAAAATGAAGGACCCCAGCAACGGCATGCTTTAATTCTTCAAGAACTCATTAAAGCCTCACTTTTAACTATCTTTGGGGAAATAACCTGAAAGTAAACAAAAACATGCAAATGAATCTAATATATACAATATGATCAACTAATGGACTTAACTAATGCAAATAAGGGCGCTTAAATATGCAATATTCGGCGCTTATCAATTAGATCATGGAGGATATGCTTTGTTCTTATGTCCTTGACTTTAAGGGTCACTAAGAGGACTATTTGCCACTTGTGGAATTTACATATAATAATAGTTTTCAAAAGACTATTGGTATGGCACCGTTTGAGACATTAATGGTTGACCGTGTCGATCTCCTATTTGTTGGATGGAGGTTGGAGAAAGTAGATTTTTAGGTCCTGAATTCATTAAGAATACCTTGGAAAAAAAATTGCTCTTATTAGGGATCGCATGTGCACTGTCCAAAGTAGGCAGAAGAGTTATGCAGATCGTCGTACTTATACTTTGGAGTTTCAAGTTAGAGATAAAGTTTTACTCAAAGTGTCTCCTATGAAAGGAGTAATGCGTTTTGGAAAAAAAGGGAAATTGTCACTACGATTTGTAGGTCCTTTTATGATTACGGATCAAATTGGAGTGGTAGCTTATCACTTAGCACTTCCAGACAACTTAAATCATGTACATAATGAGTTTCATCTTTCCATGTTACGGAAATTTTTGCGAGATAAGGATCGTTATCAACATATTGATGTTGTTGAGATTGAGTTGCAGCCAGATGTAACATATGTGGAACCGCCGTGTCGTATTGTAGACCATAGGGATCACATTATTCGCAATAAGGTCATACCTTTGGTTTGTGTCTAGTACAGCCATCATAATGAGGCTGAATCTATTTGGGAACAGGAGGATGTCATTCACTCCACATTTTCAGAAATAATAGAAGAAGGTTAGGGCGAATTCCAAGGACAGAATTCCTTTTATTTGGGGGGAAGAATGTAATACCCCTAATTTTAAAAAGATAGTCTCGGTATTATTTTAAATGTTTTAATTGCATTTTTATTTATTTACTTTATTATTTGGCTATTTGATTACGTGTTTAATTGAATTGGTTAATTAAATATTTTGTTTGCTTAAATATTTTATTTGACTTAACTGATTAATTGAAAGTATGTGCTTGAACATTATTTGATGTATGATGTATGTTGTACAATGTTTAAATAATGTTTATGAACTGAGGTGGAATTATTGAGACATTCTGGGTGGTTGAACTGTTATTAAATTTTTTTTAATGATTTTAAATTGTTAAATTAGATTTATGGAGGATTTTAAAAATATGACTTAAGTACACATGTTACGTATGAAATTTAATTAATTTTAAAGGTTAAATTAATTAAACATGGTTGGATTAAATTATTTTAATCAATTATTTGGTTTTAAATAAATTTAATCAGATTGTAAAGGAATACAATTATTTGAGATGCATGTTAATTTTTATTAAACAAATTCAATGCATGCTACTTAGAATTATTATATTTTGCTCAATTAAATGTAAAGGAATATCTGTATGATTTATATCATGTTATGTATGGATTTATTTGATGTGATATCATAACTGTAGCATCATTTATGGATTGTATGCATTATATGCACCAGTATGGGATGGTGGTATATTAGGGACGGATTAACTAAAAACGTTAAGTCCTATCTATTCATGTATAACGGAATAGATTAACTAAAATGTTAAATCTTACATATTTTCATGCCAGGTCAACTGAATCAGTTGGATGACATATCGGATATTTATTTTATGTTTAGATAAGACGGATTATATATATATATATATATATATGCCATGATATGAGTTTGAGTCTCAGGATCATGGTTAGAATGCGTATATTGCCAGAAATGTGTATCTAGATATAGTATAGTTGTGTACCCTGGTAGGTCTAGGTACTCATGCCCACTATATGTGCGTTTTGCATGTTGCCTACTATTCAGGTTGAGGCAACCATATAGTCTAGTGAGATTCCTTTAGTGTGTGTGTGAGTATATTTATATGGACTATTAGTTATTGTTGAATTAATTAGGATGTACATGAGTTCTGAGTCTCTGTTTGGGATGTAGTAGATTAGAATGTTTGTGCGCTTGACCACCATTATTTTTCAAGTGTTCGTTAGTTCCAGGCTTAGGGATTGTTCGTGCTGAGCAAAGATGGTCTATTCGCTCCTCCGTCTTAACGTAGGATTTCCTTATTATTGTTTTAGTCCAATATTATTTTATTTCATTTGGATTTTGGACTAGGGGACTACATGATGGATTCCCAAGTTGTAATTTTAATTAATTACTAGTATCAGAGGATTTAGTCATTGGAGGTATATTATTGGATTAATTAATGAGGATTTATTATTTAGTATTCTTTCAGCTTTATTCTTTATTCTTAGTTCATTTTGTATTCTATGTTTGCTTAAATACTTTAATTGTTTGATATTCCCTTGGGTTTAGGCTTGGGCCTAATCAACCCATGTCTTGGAGTTAAGGGGTATCACTGGTGGCATGCATTACAAGTTGATGTAACCTAGGGTTTATGATTTGTTATATCTTATGGAACATTACCATTGTAATTGATTGTTTATCTATTGTGGATTGCTTTTAAATTGCTTCGATTATAGCTTAAGATGATCCTTTAGCTCTCCATTTGGATATAAACGTTAGGAGTTATGATTCACATGTATTGGTTTATATTACGTTGCAAAGGTTCGTTAAAACTTTAGGGTATATGCATATACTTCTTCCTATGAGTAACTTTGGTTGCTTACCCTAGTTGTTTGGGATATTTTCAGGAAATGAAATTTTTTCCTTGGATGAACATCACACTTAGACTCGTTATAGCTTGGTGTTGAGGACATTTTTGGCATTGTATGCATGCACTTGTTTAGCATGCTTTCTTATGCTTTATTTTTATATAGCATGGATGTATGGTATTTTAGGAGCTTAAATAGCTTCCTTGACATGTAACGTGTACTTAAGTGCTTCAATTTAATACTTTTTTATCATGTTTGTAATGAGGCAAAGGGCCAAACATGTTTTAATTAGCACTTGTACTCTTTTGGTAACATGTTTTGCTTTGAAATGCAATTTAATGAACTTTGGAGGTTTGGTATGTCATTTTTTGTAAATGGAATGAAATGAGGCCATAGGCCATTGTAGTGCATGTAAAAATGTATATTACGTTTGTGTGCATGTTCACTTTTGCACATAACACCTTATTTGTATGAAATGCACACTTGTGGTTCTTGCATTTTTATATTTTTTCAAAATTTGCGCATAACGGCATTTTGGGCACTTCACTTGAAAAATAAGAATTTTCTTTGACATGGTCACTTAGAAATCATGATTTTGGGGGGCAGGGGGTTGGTTGCTTTGTAAACTTTTCCCAAAAAGTTTATCTTCAGCCTCAAAATCATCTTTTTTCCCAAATTGAACCAAAACCCCTCATTTTGAACTTAAGATATGGTTATTATTCATTAATTTTTTTTTGAAAATTGTGTCGACCATTCTGAAACTTTTGTTGGCCTTAGGGACACTTTTTAACAATGCATATTCAATTTAGACATTTTAAAAACCATCTCGAGGCTCATAATCATCTGTTTGGCAGCAACTCTGCTATTTGGCAGACGCACGCAGGATTTGGTGTCCACTGGCAGTGTTGGCCTTGGCAGGAGCCTGCCGCCCTTGGCATTCGTCCACAAGGAACGTCCCAGGTTAATTTTTTGCAACCTTGTTTCGCAGATTTGTTTCGGCCATAATTCTTTCGTCCGGACTCCGAATAAAGTGATTCTTGAGTCTAACTTTGTTAATTTTTTATTGTTTGTCCAATGGTGTACATAGTAGCATCCATCTCTATATGAAATGACCATTTTTCCCTTGGTTAATTTCTTGTCAGGTTTTGAAACACTAATTTCCGCACTAGTCTCATTTAGTTTCGTGGCTTCGTGGGGAGTCATTTTGGTGACTTAGGGATAACGTACATCTCTAGAGGACTTGTTTTATCATTTACTTCTGCATTTTGGATCCGTTTTCGGGTCATTACTGACACACCGGGTTTCTAAAACTTGGGCCGTCACAGGACGGTGGTTAGAGATACGGCAAAAACAGAAGCCAAGGCTAGGATTCAACTCGATCTGGAGCAAGGCAAGTTGTTAGTTATGAATCCTAATACAAGGACAAAGGTTAGGAATTATGTGGGTTACCGGTTGATCACCGAACAACTAGCTTCTTCCCTGCTGTCCGATGATGATTACTCGCAGATCCGTGTAGCCTACACCAAATTCTAAGTTTGGGTGACTGCCTATAACAAATCAAAAAGGTGGGCTGGAGGTTTTTATGCAGATAGGAGAAGAGGAGAGGATGGCTTAGATGTTTGGACTTGTAGGTAAATATGCATATATATATATATATATATATATATATATATATTAGCACATTGCCTGGTATAAGATTATGCAACCTAACTCAACCATTATATATTAGTGAACATACCTTTCTTTGGCTAATGGCTAAGATCAAGGTATCTGATTGTATTAATTTATTTTTGTACATCATTATGTACCTGAGTTCAACTAGGAGAGCAATTACTAGTTTAGGCAATAATATTTTTCATATCAAAACAAGACGTGACATAGCTAGGTACCCATCTTGCCTAGGGGTGACAAAAGTTGACATGATTCGCCAACACGACTCGAACATGACACAAGTTAAACGGGTTCGGGTTGATTTTAAACGGGTTCAGGTCATAAATGGGTCGACACGATTAACCTATTTTGTAAATAAATTTCTATTTAAGTTCTAAAATTATTATATAAACTTGTATCTTATAATTTAATCTTTTGTAAACTAGAAACTATTTAATAATTTGGTTGATTAAAACTTATATTTTTTTAGTATTTATTATTTTATTGAGTATTATTAATAATTTAAATAATATAATTTTATTTTTTTGTAAATAGGCCATTAAACGGGTTACACGTGTAACCCGTTTAATAAACTGGTCGGATTAGTGTTGAGAGTTTCTAACACAATTATTAAATGGGTCGTGTTCGGGTTGAGCTGTTTAGTATAATACCTTTAAAGAAGACATGATTACGACCTGCGAACACAAATTGCCACCCCTAATCCTGTTCTTGCCCCACCAACTTCATTATAGTAATAAAAAGGCACTGATCACGTCTTTGAGAAATTATGGAATATATTTTTTACTTGGTTCATTTCCTTTTGCATTGTTTCCTTTCTCTTACAAGCTTGTATATAGTCAAATTCAGTATAAATTCTATTGCTTCCTACCTTAATCAGGATCGCAATATTTCAACCCAAAATATATGAACTATTGTACTAATACGAGACTTCTGCCTTCGTTCAGGAACAGACCAACCGATAACAAGGACATTGTTATATGATATATTGTGGGTTTCCATCACATTCCATAACAAGAAGATTTTCCAGTGCTGCTAACCTTGCATAGTGGATTTGATCTTTGGCCAGCAGATTTTTTTTTAAAGAAACCCGTTACTAAAAAAATAACATGCGAGTTAATGAAGGATTGTGTAATCTTAGAGAATTGGCAGCCTCTTGTCGTCTTCTCAGGAGCATCTCATCAAGATTTGACCATCTTTTTCAAACTGAGATCAATACAAACAGATATTGTCTCAATCTAGAAAGAATTAACGATGTAGGACATAATTTTACACAATTCGACAAGTAGTTCAAAAAGTCCTTTTCGACAAACCAATAGTATTTTTTTGATGGAAACGACACATTAAGAAAAACCCACTAGCTTTAGCCTGTGAACCATTCTGGTTTTCAGCTAAAAACCTTCTCTTAGGGCTCTGAAATCGCGTTTTATTGTGTTATAGGAGGTCTACTGATTATCTGGGGATTTTTGTTGAAGGCCTTAACAAAGTTTAGTGGTTTTATTTGATTAGGTTTCTTTAACCACTTTTCCAAATTTTTTAACGAGAATTAATTTTTATACTTATTTCTAGAATTAGTTTCCTTATAGGATTAGATTTTAGTTTCCTTCTAGTGTTAGGTTTTCTCTATTATAAATATTCATGTATTACAATAACAAAATTTAACTTTTTATTAATAATATTTCATAATTCTTTATTAATTATCTCTTCATTTTGTGGATTCAAAATACTTACTTTGTAGATTTAAAGTAACACGTTCTATGTGAACATTCTATCGCTTTCCGCCTATGTCAGTTGGTATTAGAGCCTTGATTTACCCTGGATTGATGACGATTGCTCATTTTGGTAACATCCACTTTGCTGAAGATGATCACAGAGTGAAGGCCCCTTGGCAGCCATGCATACTCAAGATCAGTTCGTAGCAACTGGTTTTAGAATTAGTGGCAACCAGGTTCATGGATCAATTCGAGTTCGTGCTAATGATGTGTCTCGCAGCCAACCGAATATAGGTTATATTCCTGTTTATCTATGTAGGCCTCCAGTCTATGCGGATTATTCCAATAATGAGGTGTTCGTATCCAGTGATCGAGAAAGACGCAACAATCGTGAATTTTAGGTAAAATTAACTCGATCTACTTACTTTCTGTGGAAGTATTATTATTGAAGATATCTTAAACTGATTTGAAGAAGTTGAAGAATTTTTCAAGTATTTTGATGTACTTGAAAATAAGCAAGTTCCGCTTGTTGCCTTAAAGCTTAAAGGATGGGCTTCAGCTTGGTGGGAACAAACACGGATTCACAGGAGGAGGCAAAGAAAACAGCCTGTGCGATTTTGGTACAAACTATGAGGAAATAATGTATCAAAAATATCGGAATTGTCGGAAAGAGAGTTCATCTGTCAAAAAGTCTATAGAGAAAATTTACAAGAAATATATTGGCATCAAGGATAACAATAATTTTGTTAAGGCAACGACTGATATTATTGAGGTTGATTAAGAGCAAAAAAAAATTTCTTCATCTATTGTAGTTAAAGAAGATGAAGTTAAGAATGTGAAAACATTACTTCCTTTGTAAGAGTTAGTAGATGCAAAAAAACACTTTAGCATAACAAAAGAAGAAGATGGTGACACAGAGTTCAATGTTGAAATTGAGCAACAAGAATTAAATGATGATTAACAGGTCAATAATTTTTCCAAATCAGATGCCCAAGATGGTATGGAAGAATTCGGGCTTCAAATTGGTGAAGTATCATTATTTGAGCAGATTGTTAATGAGGAATTGTTTATTCCAAAATGTGCTGATGAAAATACTTTGGTGTTGTGCTTTGGAGATTCTCATGGCATTGAACAATATGATTTTGTGGTAGCCAATAATTTATTTTATTCACAGCCAAACTCAAGGACGAGTTTTTTTTTAAGTAGAAGGGACTGATGTAGAACAGAATTCTGAACAGTTCAACAAGCAGCTCAACAAGTTTGTTTTCAACAAACCAATAGTGTTTTATGGGAGGAAACGACGCAATGAGAAAAACCCACTAACTTTTGTTTGTAGGCCATGCTTGTTTTAGGATGGAAACCTTCGTTTAGGGCTCTGAAATTGCATTTTATTGTGTTACAGGAGGCTTGCTGATTATTTTGGGACTTTTGTTGAAGGCCTTAACGAAGTCCGAATGCTTTGAGATTTTATATTTAGTGGTTTATTTTATTAGGTTTCTTTATCTAATTTTCTAGAACGTTTAGAAAGAATTTATTTTTATGCTTATTTCTAGGATTAGTTTCCTTATAAGATTAGATTTTAGTTTCCTTCTAGTGTTAGGTTTTTTCTATTATAAATATTCATGTATTACAATAGCAAAATTTAACTTTTTATTAATAATATTTCATAATTCTTTATGAATTATCTCATCATTTTGTGGATTCAAAACACCTATTTTGTGAATTCAAAGTAACACGTTCTATGTGAACATTCTATCACTTTCCGCCTACGTCAGTTGGTATCAAAGCCTTAATTTACCCTAGGTTGATGACGATTGCTCATTTTGGTAGCACCCACTTTGCCGATGATGATCACAGAGTGAAGGCCACTTAGGCAGCTATGCATACTCAAGATCGATTCGTAGCAACTAGTTTTGGAATTGGTGGCAACCAAGTTCGTGGTTCAGTTCGAGTTCGCGCTGATGATGTGTCTCACAGCCAACCGAATATAGGTTATGTTCTTGTTTATCCATGTAGGCCTCCAGCCTATGCGGATTATTCTGATGATGGGGAGTTTGTATCCAGTGATCGAGAAAGATGCAACAATCGTGAATTTCAAGTAAAACTTGATCTACTTACTTTCCCTGGAAGTATTATTATCGGAGATGTCTTGGACTAGCTTGAAGAAATTGAAGAAATTTTCAAGTATTTTGATGTACCTAAAAATAAGCAAGTTCCGCTTGTTGCTTTTAAGCTTAAAGGATGGGTTTCAGCTTGGTGGGAACAAACACGGATTCACTGGAAGAGGCAAGGAAAACAGACTATGCGATTTTGGTACAAGATGAAAAGTTAGTCATGGCTAAATTTCTACCACCAAATTATGAGGAAATAATGTTTCAAAAATATCAAAATTATCGGAAAGAAACAAAAACAAGACCCATAATTCTTTGTATGATTTTGATCATTCAAAGAAAATCTCGTTGTAGCCCTAACCTTAAGTTTCGATTGCAACTTAGAATCTGAATCGAGTGAGACTAAACACAAATCGGGAAGAAGATTCAAATGGAAAGAAGTGAAGAATTCTGGATGTCCTTGGTGGCGACACTGTCAGTGAAGGAAGGGTTAACAAGACCTAGAATCACCAAGCTTCCTCGTCGTACCCATCATCACCAAGCTTCCTCATCGTCATCATCACCAAGCTTCACCGCTATCTTCATTTTTGCTCTTCGACTTCGACTTCAAATTCAAATCTTCATTACTACAATTTTAACTATTCCTTCTATAATTCTCTGTATGATTGGATCATTCAAAGCAGATCTCGTGGTAGCTCTAACCTTAGGTTTCGATTTCGAATTAGAATCTGAATCGAGCGAGACTAAACACGAATCGAGAAGAAGATTCGGATGGAGAAAGGTGAAGAGGTCAATGTGGATGTCCTTGGTGGAGATACCGTCGGTGAAGGAGGGAAAATGGTCCAGTAATATATGTATATATATATATATATATATATATATATATATATTACTATATTGATATATTGATTGACGTTGACTCTAACAGAAGAGAAGTATGTGTAGGATAGTTTAATTTTTAAGGGAGGTCTGAGTAAATTCCCAAACTACAGGGGAGGTCCGTGTAATTATGGCAAACCATAGGGGAAATCTGTATAAATTACCCTTTATTTAAGAACAATACTTGCGGGGAGTAGGAAGTCAATACTTACCCTTTGGCACAAGAGTAGAGTAACAAGTGTTACTACATTTAAAATAATAAAAATATAAATAATTTGAAAGCTATCCGGGTTAAATCTAATTGAATCCCAATCAAATTTTAATTCTCTCCCCTTCCCTTTTTGTCTCAGGCTTTTATCACTTGAAAACCCTAAGCCAGAAAGGACTGAACTTGCTGGAAAAAAATGTGTGTGTGTGAGAGAGAGAGAGTAGAGAATTTCTTTATTTTATGCCAAGTTAGAGATGCAGGTTAATTTCCCTGGGTCAACCTTTACCTAAAAAATAAAAAATAAAAATAAAAATAAAAATAAAAATAAAAATAAAAAAACCGAATTCAGACCCACATTTAAAGATTTAAGGTATCAAATCTGAGACAAAAATATTATGTCCCTTTCCCCTCCAGATTCCTCCTCGGCGGCAATTGTGATCGAAGATATAGTTAAAATGGTTTCTGATGATTCTAATGAAACTAACTTTTCATTGAACTGGATTTCTAGAAGTTGTGACATGGTATCTCATGAAATAAGGTAGTGAGCTCTTAAATATAATCGAGGTGACCTTGCTTGGGAGTTGTGGCCAACCAGACTTTTAGCATCTCTTCCTTCTGTTTCCTCATAGTATATTTTTTAATGGCTTACGACCAAAAAAAAAAAAACCCAAAAGCATTAAAACGGTGTGCATCGTTATAATCCATAGTCTGATTGGAGTTGCACATGAAGAACCTAACGAGTAACGAATATGCAAATGTGGTTCTAGACCTAAATGAAGGATGGAAGGTTCCTCTTTTTAATTTCTGCAAGTGTCTTCTCTTTCCTCCTCTGCATCTACTTCTCTTCTTCTTCTTCCAGTTCTCCAGAGACCCGAGTTTCTCTCTAAAAATATGGGCGTCAGACTGTCAGAGAGAGGTTGAGGGAGAGGGAGAGAACGAATTAGATTAGGGCTTCCACCATTGAAGGACATCTGCAAGTGAGTTGTCAATTGTAGGTGGGTGCTACTCTGTTGGAATAGGAGGCCACCGATCTTGACGAGACGAAGATCGGAGGCATCATGACAGCTATCAATGGGCATAGAATCAGGTAATGGTCTGCATATATTATTTGAAGTGGGGGGTGCGTTCGTACAGATGTGAATATAATTGACCATGGGAAAAAGTGAGTGCCTTTCCTATGTTCGATTATATTCCTCTTATAGGCCGCCATTATGTGGTGTTTGCTTATTTTGTTCTGGCTTGACATTATGCATATTCTTTTTTGTTATCTTCTTTAATTTTTGTTTGGATTGTCTGATTTTGCGAATTGGGAAAAGCCTTTCTTCATTGTTGTTGTTGTTGTTTTGATGGGTGTTTGACATAACAGCAAAAAATAAATAAATAAGTAAATAAAGATTTTGATGGGTGTGTGCTGTCTGGATGAAATTCTTTGATTGGTTTGAAGAATGTATGAGATTTAGTTGAGGATTGGAAGCTTGTTTGGCCGTTTTAGCAATCTAACTCAGATTTTTTTTTAGTAAACTTTAGGCCAATTTTAATAAAACAGGAAAAATAATTAGATGGGTGAAGAATTGAAATTACAGCACATATGATGATCTTAGGGGCCACCTTTATCTAATGCCTGCCTGATCATGCCCCATTTGATTGTCTCCAGGCTTGTGAGCTTGAGAAGAGTGCAAGGAAAGGCTAATGAGCTTAAATCAAAAAGAGCTTGAGCCTTGTAGACTGTAGTACCCTTTGTTGGTCGGGTGCTCTTGGAGATTACAGACATAATAATCTCAATTTCTTTTCTTATGTACAAAAATATAAGGGCAGCGCCCAATGTATGTTCCGAATATATGGGATGGTAGGAGGGGAAAATACATTATTTTCCTTACATCACATATTGATTTATACAATTCTTGAATAATGTACTAATGTGTTACTATAATTAGGTCGGCTAATTGGGACATCCATCTAGTTTTCGACATGCAAGCAGGTCCAATAATATCCTTAGGATCAATCTATGACCTTGATAAGGATAAATATCGTCAAGTGTTGTATAAAGGGCTTGTATTGGAGCTCTTTGTGCCATATATGGATCTAATTGAAGAGACTTAGGATGTATCTTGATGCTGGTGAATATGGGTTCGGTCTGTGTACGGGGCTGCTTGAGCCGTTGAGGAACTGTCCAGAAAATGCAATATTCATGGATGGATACGTACTTCATTTGACAGAATGGGCACCCAGGAAAATTTTGAATATATTTTATATATTTAAGCACTGTGCCGAAGATGTCATGTGGGACCGGACAAAGTGGTAAGTGGATTTTCTGTTCGTTTTAGTACTTTCACATATAGTAGAGGGAGTTTTTGAATGAGCTTTGGACTGTTTTGCAGCTAAGAGAGGTTAGACCAGATGTGAGCTTGGTGGTGAGGATGGTATCAACTCTTGGTTACTATGACTACATAGTTGATTGGAAATTTAAGTAATGTGGCTCCATCACACTCATGGTACATCATGAAACTAGAAAAGTTTATCAAACACCGAGTCATTGCTTTGAAGTATTGTTAATGCACTAGTGATCTATATTGGTCGATTATAATGTGGTACTCAGACATTATTAACACACGAGTGATCTTGTTAGCCTATTGGTAATGGCGTGCTGTTCATAATGATTAATGACATTATGCCCTTCGAATACAACTCGATGTCAATCTCACAGGTTCGGCTAACTGGTTTGCTGGAAGTGAGGAGATCAAAGAATACCCACAAAGACCAGATGCAGGAGTAAGTCTTTAGTAAATTGTTAGCAGAGAACGCTCTGGGTGCATATCATGATCATTTTCTTATCTACCACCTTGATCTCAATGTGGTTGGAGTTGCAAACTCCTTTGTCAAGACTTGCTTGCAAACAATGCGTGTGACTGACAACATATCTGAGGCAGCCAAGACTCAGTCCAACATAAGGATTCAGCTCGGCTTGAAGCCGGCTGAACTGTTAGTGGTGAATCCAAAGGAGAAGATTAAGGTGGGGACCATGTTAGCTACTGTCTGGTCCCACTATCCATGGCGGGGTACCCTATGATTTCCCGCAAATCTATGGAGCCTTCACTAGGTACAATGTGTGGGTCTGAGAAATGGGCAGGGAGATCATATAGTGATCAGAGCTAAGATGATTACAACTTAGCTGAATGGAGCCTCAGGTATTCGATATTTTGACCTTCTCATTTTGATAATCATATCTAAGGGTTTAGGTTGCTAATTAGGTGTTAACCAATAATGCAGGAACGGAGAGAGAGAAGACAAGGACTTCGTCACGTTCAGCTGATGCCAACACTGAATAACGGGTCTGAACTCCAACCAACCAATTTTTTTTTAATACAATCTGGTGCTCAAAGTAAAGCTTCCCAAAGATATCGAGTGGCCTAATTGTTCCAGAATAAGTGTGGCTTGGTGAATGTACTATTATTGTTGTAAACAATGGATTGGTCTTTCCCCTAAATTTCTTTGACTTTCTAGATTTTGTATCTAGTTGATTTGTGTCCCAAGAGTCGGAGATGATGTTGATGATCTAACAGGAGCTATTAATTAGACATATTGTGCTTATACTCAGGAATAATTGAGAGGAAAAAGTGTTAAGAGATATGTAGTTGACGGACTTCGCAATCCAGATGTCCCCAGAAAAGCGTTGAGAACAAGTTTGGAACTCTGGATACCAGGATGGCAAAGATGAAGACGTTGTCTGTGATTCCCCATAATCGGAATCGACTACCTCCCTAGAGAAGCACCGAAAACTTGCATTCCTTACCAATAAGTCCTGCAAACTCCATCCACGGTCCAGCGGCCAGGGTGACTGGTTGAGTCGCATCGCAGATAGCCAGTCGACTCACCATGGGAACACCGGGTGCCTTATTAGTCAGCTAATTTTGTTTTTTTCAAAATAGACTTTTAAGTTGGGGGGTAGATGTATTGGGTATTGAATTCGTTTCCTGCTCGAGAATGAATATTGAAAATTCTTCCATGTCATGTTCTGCCTAATTTTGTTTTTTCAAAACAGACTTTAAGGTGGAGAAATTGGGCCAACCTCTTAGCCTAATTTTCCACCTGTAAGGTTGGATAGTTCAATACAAATCAAGTTAATAAGTTGACTGTGAGATTGAGTCATGATCCTATAGGGGCAAAGTGGGTATATGGATTTTTGTCCTAAAATAAAAAATAAATAAATAAATAAATAAAAAACAAACTTACAACCAATAATTCTTATACATTTCAGCGTTTTCCACTCTTTTTCGTGGCAAACAACACCAACGTGTTTGGAATTGACTTTAGTTTACTTTCACATGTCTAGATGCTTAGGATCATTACTCAATCTCACCAGAACCTTGATTGGTAAGGAACTGTTCAAACTTACAAGTGGAACAGAGAAGAGCTTTAAGAATAACATGGTCTTCATTAGAGTAAAGAAAAGCAAAGGAAATGGAGTATTCTTAACCCACAAAGCAAGCAAGAGTCTTACAAAGTGCTAGCCCAAAATATTAATTGCGTTAGACAGTGCTTTGCCTCCTTATAAAGGAAAGCCAACCTGTTACTCTCACATGGTCCACAATTTAGGTGCAGACATTTATAAATTAGTTACTATCAAATACAACTATAAGTTTCTCCATATATATTTATGAATATGTATATGTATATGTATATGTATATGGATGGTGCCATTTAGTGTTTTGAACACCACATTTCAACCAACCTTTTGATAAAACATTGTCCATGACTATTCACTTGTTAGCTCTAGCTATTGTTCTCCAATGCTATTTCACAGCTAGCCTCAATCACCCACTAGACCCTCTCAACCCTACTGAAATAAACCAAGTAAGGCAAATTATTCAAAAGTCTCACCTTAGTAGTATTCCCAACCTAACCTTTCATTTTGTTGATCTTGAAGAGCCAGAAAAAAGTGATGTTCTCGAGTGGATGTCTTCAAAGAAACAAAATGGCAATCCTTTTCCTTACCGTAGAGCCAAGGTCGTGGTTCGAGCTAGAGGTGAGACTCGTGAAATCGTTGTGGATTTATCCACTAGTTCGATCACGTCTGACCATGTCTACACTGGCCATGGTTACCCTCCAACCACTTTTACCGAGTTCTTTCAAGCCAGCAGACTTCCTTTGAATTATACACAGTTCAAAGATTCAATTTCCAGAAGGGGCTTGAATTTGTCTGAAGTCACTTGCTTGTCATTCACAGTTGGTTGGTTTGGAGAACTTGTTTCAAAAAGAGCTGTTAAAGTTCTATGCTTTTACCGCGGAGGAACAACTAATGTCTTTTCAAGGCCTATTGAAGGGATAAGTATTATAGTTGATGTTGAATCTATGCAAATTGTGGTGTACACAGATAGATTTAAATCTCATTTGCCTAGAGCTGAGGGTACCGATTTCCAGTCATCCGGGCAGAGGCCTGATCCTGACCCTTGCAATAGAACATACATCGGGATCACCATTGAAGGCCATGAGGTTAGATGGGCTAATTGGATGTTCCATGTAGCGTTCAATGCTCGGGCAGGGATGATAATATCCACAGCTTCGGTATCTGATGCCGGAAGAAAAAAGTTTCGGCGTGTGCTCTACAGAGGACATGTATCTGAAACGTTTGTGCCATATATGGATCCTACAAATGAATGGTACTTCAGGACCTACATGGACATCGGTGAATTTGGGTTTGGGCGGTCAGCTAACACCCTTGTGCGGCAGATTGACTGCCCGGCTAATGCAGTGTACATGGACGGGTACATGGCCGGATCAGATGGACAGCCACAAAAGGTTCCCAGATCGATCTGCATTTTCGAGCGATATTCTGGTGATGTTGCATGGAGACATACTGAGATTGGTGTTCCCGGAAAAGTGGTAAGATTGTTTAGCAGTGTATAAATGGCTTACAATACAGTATAGAATTATATGTAATGTTAATATGAATAAGTTCGCTTTACAGATAATAAGTGGAGAGACAGAAGTTAATTTGGTGGTTAGGATGGTTGCTACAGTTGGAAATTATGACTATGTTCTAGATTGGGAGTTCAAGCAAAGTGGCTCCATCAAAGTTGGGGTAGGTGTTTCACTTGGAAACATTTTTTTTGTTATTAACTTTTGATGTTTAAAAGCTCATTTTGACCTACATTACATACTATACCAACAGGTGAGTCTCACAGGTGTACTAGAGATGAAGGCCACGTCGTATGCCAACCAGGACCAAGTTGTTCATGAGGACATTTATGGTACTTTTGTTGCTGATAACACCATTGCTATCAACCATGATCACTTCCTGACCTACTATCTGGATCTCGACATTGATGGCAATGAAAACTCATTTGTCAGAGACAAGTTGAAACAGGTGAGGGCAGCATACATTAACACAGGCACACCAAGAAAGAGTTATTGGATGGTGGTTACGGAGACGGCAAAAACAGAAGCCAAGGCTAGGATTCAGCTCGGCATGGAGCAAGGCGAGCTGTTAGTTGTGAATCCTAATATGAGGACAAAGGTTGGGAATCATGTGGGTTACCGGTTGATCACCGGACAACCGGCTACTTCCCTGCTGTCCGATGATGATTACCCACAGATCCGTGCAGCCTACACCAAGTACCAAGTTTGGGTGACTGCCTATAACAAGTCAGAAAGGTGGGCTGGAGGCTTTTATGCAGATAGGAGCAGAGGAGAGGATGGCTTGGCTGTTTGGAGCCGCAGGTAAATATGAATATATTTCTATATATATATATATATATATATAGTACACATTGCCAAGTATATGATTATGCAACCTAACTCAACCTTTGTGTGTCGGTGAACATTCCTTTCTTTGACCATTAGTTAAGTTCAAGCTTTTCAAACTAACAACTTGTACGGTTCCTTTTAATATAAATCTTTCTTACCAGAAGGAAAAAAATAAAAAAAATAAAAAAAAAACACCAGAGATAATGAGACTCTTGCCTTCTGGGTTCGTGCAGGAACAGACCAATCGATAACAAGGACATAGTTGTATGGTATACTGTGGGTTTCCATCACATTCCGAGCCAAGAAGATTTTCCGGTGATGCCGACCTTGTATGGTGGATTTGAGCTCCGGCCAGCAAACTTTTTTGAAAGAAACCCGGTACTCAAACAATAACACATCAATTCTTGTGATGGCACAAAAATTCTTTGTTAGGAAGGGCATTATATCAAGAAGAAGAAAAAGTACGTAGTTCTTTCAGCAGGAAGTGATTGCAAGAAATTCTTCAGCAAGATTGAAATATCTTCTCAGAATATGATTATCTTCTTCACACTGAGATCAATACAGATATAAATCGTCTTATTCTGGAAAGAATTGCTAAAATAGTTTATGTACAATGTAGGTCTGTAATGTTGCCTATTTAAACAAAGAACAAAAATGGGTTTCTATCTAGATCATTTTTGTTCCATAGAATGACACAGTATTTATTCACTGGGGCTGACAATCTGACTCTTCAATATATAAAAAAACACAGTTGGAATTGATTTGCTGCAAAAAGATCTCTAGGGCTTGATTTGTTTTCTATAGCCAGCATATTTTCTATATCTGCAAAAAGATGTCTACTACAAGTTTGATTTCAGAAGCCAATCCATCTGGGTTGTTCTGCTAAGACAATTGCAAACATAATTGATCTTGGTAGAACAATTCTTCATCAGGATCGCCCTCAAAAGGTTAGGTGATTTTGCCTTCACATTGAAGCCCTCTTGCCGACAGTAGTCACTTGTCGGGATTCAGGTCGTTTAGATCACAGAGTGAACACTGGTTTAGTCAGCGAATCGTGATGGTCTCTGGCTCAAGTTGAACCAACCATTAATGTCACACCTGAACTAGTGCCTCTTTGCAGCTCCTGGTTGTCATCTGTGTTTTGGGATTCTTCCTAATTTTGAGTGCTGACTAACACTTGATTGTCCTTCCTCCTTGTTCGGAAAGTGCTCTGTTCAGGTGTTGGTTTTTTTGGTTTACCGTGTTGCTCTTTTAGAGGTTTTGCTATGCAGAAATGCTGTTTTCGGTTGTAGGTCGTTTTGTATGGCTGTGTTGGCTTTTTTTAAAAAAAAAAAAAGGTTTTTTTAAGGGGTTGCAACACGAGGACTTCCCAAGGGTCACCCATCCTTCTACTACTCTCGTTCAAGCACGCTTAACTGTTCTAATGGGATCCGGTGCATTAGTGATGGTATGATTGCACCATAATAGTTCACATTATAGCCTAGCTGTTTTGGTTGCATTTGGGCTTGTCTTGTAAATCTTAGGGTTATGCCCTTGTACTGTTTGTGAGATAGCTAATTTCATTATCAAAATAAGTCCGATCGAGTTGTAAGTTTTCGGTTCAACAATTTCAAGATTGAAGATCGGATGCAGATTTAAAGAAGTTCAAGTGTTCATGATATACTATACTCCGAGATAATGAGAAAAATGCTCTAAGAAGTTTTAAGAGGTAGTGAAAACATTTAGGAAGGGTTTTGAAAGGTTCGGAATAAGTTTTTACATTCTGTCCATCTTGAACTGGTTCAAGATTTATCGAACAGGTTCAACATCATCAGAATTGCCAAAATTTCAAGACTGACCATCTTGAACCGGTTCAAGAGGGCTGAACCGGTTCAAGAATTCGTGGGATTCTTTACTGGCCATCTTGATCCGGCTCAAGAAGTCCTGAATGCATCAGGTTTTCAAGTTTCCTTCTTCTGATGTTTCATTTTTTATCCCAACTTCTTTCCAAGTCCTATGTACGAAATTTATCATATTTTCTGAGGGATTAGGATTTTAAAAATTTTATATAAACCATGTCATATACATTGGTTTATTAATGGCTTTAGGGAAAATCAATTCTATATTTTGAGAAAGCCTTTAGAGAGAGAAAAATTCAGAAAATGAAATCTGATTATTCTAGGTTTATTGTTGAGAGTACACATATATATTCATGAGTGATTTAGTTGTGTTGTTCTCTATGTCATCGGAATTGGAGCTATATTAAAAATTTAGAGATTCCGGATGATCAGCAGGATTTAATTCTTCTACAATCAAGTTCAGATCTTGAAGAACAGAAGTAAACGCAGTCACACTTTGGAAGGGTTGGAGCATTCGTGGAGTGATGTCTGATACCTGCTACTCTTCTACGAATATCAAGTGTAAGCCTAAGGTCAAGTTGTTGTTGGATGAGGAGTTGCAAAGCCAGAGGATCGTCAGCCGTTGGTGTTGGGTAAAGCGATAGGGTGTGAGCCAGAGTCAAAGTTCGGTATACTTTGTTTCAAACATAGTGGATTTGGTTTACTTTGGACTGCATAGTCCACGAGATTTTTCTCATACAAACTGTTGACGTATTTTATCAACTAGGGTTTCCTCGCTAAAAATCATGGTGCAATCTCTCTAAACTTAACTTGTTTTACTTTTCAGTATTTATATTTATGATTGTGGATGTTTAATTGATTATACAATTTAATCAATTATAAATTGAGCAAGTTGACCTAATAGTCAGATCTAGGTCATTAAAAAAGTTAATCACAATTAAAATCAACTAATTGTTTCCGCACCCCGCGTAACTCTTATTTTCACAATTTGGCATTAGAGCACTCGATATACAGAGTAGATCATAGTTGTTGATTAATTGTTGATATTTGCATCATGTCTGAAAATTCATTTGTTGATGTGTTGCCTTTAATTTCTGTTTTTGATTCTGTCACAAGCATGTAAATTGAGTGGTCTAAGTTCAAAAAGGATTTTAAAATTTTGTTAGAGAAATTGAATCATGCGGAACTTGATAGGGATATTTATAAGTTCGAAATTTCTGTCTCTAATAAAAATTTGGAAAAAATTGGCCATAAGAATTTGAATCTTTTTCATAAAATTGATTTTCTGGAAAAGGAACCTAAGAAAGTAAATTTGTTTAATAAATCACTGGAACTTAAAATTGATAATTTGAGTAGTGAATTTGTTAAATCAAAATAGTCTTTTCAAAAAATTGATATTGACACTTGCAAAATTGATAAATTGAAAGGAGTGGTTGGGAATGTTATGAGTAATAAAGATTTGGCATCAATTTCAAAGGATTTGTATTTTCAAAAATCGAAAGATGTTTTTGTGAAAGTTGAAACCAAACCTCATGTTAATTCTAATTCTCCTAAACTTATTTCAACATGTCATTTTTGTGGTGAAAAAGGGCATATCAAGTATAAGTGCCAAAAAAGAAAAATTAAACTAGGAAAGAATTTGAAAAATCTAGAAAGTTCAAATTTAAGGAAGAAGAGGATTAGGACTGTTGAGCCTTCTGACACTTTGCCTAGAACAATAAGGAAATCATTACATATGAATCTAAAATTGTTTGGGTAAAGAAAGAGAATTTTAAGTGTCTTGCCATGCACACTACACTTAGAACACTTGGTCCATGTGGTTGGTATTTTGATAGTGGTTACTCTAGGCATATGACAGAGGATAGAACATTGTTTACCACTTTTTCGGAATGCTCAGTTGGTACTGTTACTTTTGGTGATGGTAAAGCTTCTACTGTAAGTGGTAAAGGTAAGATCAAATTTTCAGGAATTGGGGAGTTAAAAAATGTTTTATATGTTAAAGGTTTAGCTACTAATCTGTTGAGTATTAGTCAAATCTGTGATGAAAAATTTCAAGTCAAATTTACTTAACAAGGGTGTTTTGTAACTAATGAAAAAGGTGAATACATCTTGAAAGGAACTAGAACTTCTGATAATTGCTATGTTATGTTTTCAGATCCTTCACCAATATGTTTTTCTGCAGTTACTGATGAGGCTGTTTTATGGCATAAAAGACTTGGACATGTGAATTATAATGATTTAGTGAATTTGTCTAACAATGATCTTGTTCAAGGTTTGACTAAATTGAAGATGCCTAAGAATGAAATATGTGGTCCATGTTAGTTAGGAAAACAAACTAGAGTGTCACATAAAAGACTTATTCATAAAGTCACTTTTAGACCTTTAGAATTAATTCATATGAATTTGATGGGTCGCATAACACCTGATAGCATTGGAGGAAAAAGATATTTGCTTGTTATGGTTGATAATATCTCTAGATTTACTTTTATTCCATATTTGAGAGAAAAATCTGATACTTTTGTGAATTTCAGGTCTATTTGCCAACTTATCCAAAATGAGAAGGGATATCGAATTAATCGAATTAGGAGCGACAATGGAGGTGAATTCGAACCTAAGGAGTTTATCGAATATTGTGATAAGAATGGCATTAAGCATGAATTTTCAGTACCTAAAACACCACAACAGAATGGTGCAGTGGAAAGGAAAAATAGGACAATTACAGGTATGGCACGTACTATGCTTCATGAGAATAGTATTGCAAGTCATTTTTAGGCTGAGTCAGTACGTATTGCTTGTCATATCCTAAATAAAGTTTATCTTAGGCCTGGAACTAACAAGACTTCATATGAATTATGGTATAATAGAAAGCCCACTGTTAAGTACTTTAGAGTCTTTAGAAGTAAATGTTATATCCTTAGAGATAGGGAACACTTGGGAAAATTTGACTCTAGAAGTGATGAAGGTGTGTTTTTAGGTTATTTACAAATAAGTCGGGCTTATAGGGTTTTTAATCTTAGAACCAAAGTAGTCATGGACTCTATAAATGTGGTTTTTGATGATACAAAACCAAAGATAATGATGAGCGCTGAAAAATGCGCATTTAAACCCCTTAAACTTGAGTATTCTAGGACCTTTATCTATCTTACTTTCCCATTTTAAACTAATTTCATGTTATTGTCTTTTTTAGGTGCTTATCCCCAAAATAAGTCAATTTAACCAAATTAGAACATAAAAGAAGCAATCTCAAGCTGAATGGAAGAATGGAGCAAAGTGGAAGCAAAGTGGTGGAAATCAGCAAATTTCGATCGATCAGGAATATTTTCGATTGATCTCACATTGATCGATCTCACCTCACCAAGATGGATCAGACCCTTGTCTTTATCCTCAAAGAATTTCCATCTTCGATCGATCTAAATTCCTTCAGATCAATCGAACTTCCTTGATCTTATCCTCATCTACCACTTTTGTCTTTTTTCCAAAATATCCCAAAATATCTCAGAGATTTGTCGTATTCTAAAAAGGCGCCGTTAATGATTGATCGATCTGGCCTAACTTCGATGGATCTGGCCACAGTTCGATCAATCTCACCTGAATTCGATCGATCGAACCCCTTCAAGTCCAAATTAAAACAGAGTCCAGCTCATTAAAAGATAGCTCGTGGTGCAATCATTGAAGGGACCCTATTGCACGAGACCTGACCATTGGGTGTGACACTTGAGCCTCCTATATTAGGATTTTGAGCCATTTTTACATCATAACTCATATCTCACCATAACTTAGATATCATAATATATCTCATATTATATATCTTAGAGAGAAGGCTAGAGCTTAGAGAGACATACACTATTTTGGGAGTTCTTCCATTCTTCTAGGGTTTCCATCAAGAACAAGAGCATTTCTACCATGGAGGTGGCACTTGAGGGTTGCATGACTACATCAATGAGTGGCTAAACATCTTTTTGGGGCTAAAGTTAGCCTTAAGCATGCCTTCTAGACCTTAGTGCTTTGTATTTGGAGGGGATTTGTGTTGTAATGTTGTCTTGACACTTGATTTATATATGAATTTTGTTCTTACAATAATTTGTGTTGATTAATACTTCCAATTGATCATTTCATTCTATCCATATATCTATGAACGCTAGAGTAGATGTTCATGTATTTATCTCTTAGTTTTTGTGATATTGATGCATGTTTATGTGTATTGATGCTATGAATCTAGAGATTGTCAAAGCATAGTGCTTAAATAGAATACTCTTGTGGTTTATTTGATGGTTCATACTCATTTCTTGATGGATTGTGTCTCTACCTTAGTTTAATTAGTTTAATTTTCATGTCCTTAACTTAGAAGTAGTGTAGTTGGTTTACTTTCTTAAATGTGAGGACAATCCATGCTTGTTGTTTGATATTCCATACTTATGAATATAAGTAGTACAATTCTCTATCTTGTTAGTGTGTTGATTGTGAGCTTAAAGGAATGAATAATGGCTTAGTTTGATATATTGTGTTATTCACTAGGTTGTCTAGACATTATATGCTTAATTAGTCAATACATGCTTGTTGATTCAATCAAGCACACCTCCATGTATTACAACACATGTTTCTCCTCATTCATTATACATTGAGTGTCTAGAATGGTGATGTTTAGTGGTGACCTCTAGATCCCAATACCTCTCTCTCTTGTTCTCTACCCTTTTATTTTATTTTAGTTGTTTTATATTGAATTAACTTACATTGTAGTTTAATTAACCAACAAAACACCTTTTAATCACTCTTCCTACTAATCCGATCTTATTTCCATATTAACATAGCCCCCAATCCCTTGGGACAATTCCTACTTACCCTAGCTATATTAGTAGTTAGAGGTAGTAGTGGCACTTTATAAATTTAAACTTGGCCACATTTTTATTGCAACTTTGTTGATGCTAGCAACGGCATCGCACCAAGTTTTGGTGCCGTTACCGGGGATTGATTTGGCAACGCCGTGTTTTGGAAACAATTAGGAATTATACTCTTTTGATCGTGTCTTTAATTACTTTATTGTTAGTTACTTATTGTGTTTGTTCTTGATTGTCTTTAATTAGGAATTGTGTTTGTTCTTGATTGGCTAGGTGAATTGAGTAAGGAAGTCAAGTAAAGGAGAATTGAAAACAAAGAGCTAAGCTAAGCATAACAAGGCTAAAATCTAAAAATTGCAAAGCTAAGTGAAAAAATTAAAAAATGAATTGAAGTTGCTTAAGGACCCTTTGTGTGATCTTTCTAACTCAATCTCTAGTTAAATCGTCGGCCCACGTGGTGGCAAGTTCTTACATTCTTAGGTAAATCGTGAGCCCGCATGGACATAATGTACTTTTCTTTGCATATTGTTTAAGCATGGGAGTATGGGATCATTATATGTAGAAATTTGTTGATTGATTTGTTGCGGGAGCGAAGTGTTTGCTTTGTTGATTTTGTGATGCTTGATTTTTGTGTGGTCATAATCAACCCTTCATCATTCTAATGGAAAATCTAGATGGTCATCTTGGTTATTTAGATCCGAATTTCATGGAACATCCGCCTTTCAACCAATTTTCTCCCGGAGTTCAAGCTCCAATTCCTCCAATGATCCTTCGCGATCATTACAATCTTCATGAATATCATTCACCAACTTGCATCTTGCTTCCTAATTTTGGGGCCAATCATTATGAAATTAAGCCCGAGATAATTCAAATGTGTCCACTTTTCTATGGCTTGAATGATGAGGAACCTTACAAACATCTTGATGAATTTCTTGATATATGTTCCACCGTGAAATATATGAATGTCCTAGAGGAAGTTCTTAGATTACTTTTCTTCCCATTTACTCTTAAAAATAAGGTGAAACATTGGTTCAATAATTTGGGGGCAAATTCAATAACTTCTTGGATACAAATGCAAAATGAATTTTTAAAAAACTTTTACCTCGTAAGTTTGACCAATTCAATGAGAACCGCTATTAGAGAATTTTCTTAAGGGGAAGGAGAACTTTTACATGAGGCTTGGGAAAAATTGAATGACTTACTAAGGAAATGCCCGCATCATGGCATTCCTAAATGGCAAGTGGTTCAATATTTCTATGAAAGTCTATCCGATACTCATAAGAACATTGTTGATACATCATGTGGAGCTTCATATTTTGGAAAACATGAGGATAATGTTTGGCACCTTTTTGAGAAAATGAGTGAAAATTCATTGCATAAGTCTCACATTTCTCGGTTGAGTCATGATTCTAATAATAAAAAGAGAAATTTGAAAGTATGTCAAATTGAGAGTCCAATGGAGATTGTTGCCGAGGTCAAAACTCTCACTCAAAAACTTAATCAATTTTTATTGAGTCAAAAACCGGTAAGTCAATTATCTCCTCTTCTTAATCATCATCTTCATCATTCTTGTGAGCCATACATGACTTATTCAAGTGCATTGCATACTACTTCCAATTGTCCCCATGGACATGTGCTTGATGAACACTATGAACAAGTCAATGCCGTATTTGCTCATCCTCTTCCAAATGATTATGTTCCGGTGTGGAGTGAACATTCAAATCCTTTTCAAGCCAAAAATTTTCAAAACCGATATGTTCCTCCTCATCAAAGAAATAAAGGTTCAAAAGGATTTGTTTCATCCTCTTCTTATCATCAAAGAATGAATTATTTCTCTCATCCTCAAGCTTATAATTCTCAAAGTTGCTCTAATCATCCTCATGCACTTTCTAGCAACTCCACATTTGAAGATAAGGTATTACTAGCTTTGGGTAGTTTAGAAACGAACACCAACTTGTTGCATTCTCATTCTCAATCGATATCAAAGCTTGAGTCTCTAATCGAGATGATAGCTAATATATTGAATGCGAGAGAAATTGAATTGCCTAGCCAACCCGAAAGGAACCCAAAAGCCCAATACCTTATGGAAGCAAACTCTACATCAAAGTGCCCCTCCCAAGAGTAAGTGCAAGCCATTACTACTTTGAGAAGTGGTAGGCAAGTTGACATAGGGTTGAACAACCAATTGAAAATAGTGAACCGATGCAACCAAAAGTTGACACTCGTCCCATCCTATTCCTCCTTCCTTGGGTGAAAGTGTCCTTATCAAGAATTCTCAACCCTCTTCATCATCCCCTCAAGTTGCAAGGTCTTATGAGCCAAAAGCTCCATTTCCTTATGCTTTGAAAAAGACTTCGCCTTTTAGGAGGCAAGAAGGAAAAATTCATGACATGATGGAAGTCTTTAAACAAGTTAACATAAATCTCCCTCTCTTGGATGCAATTAGGCAAATTCTGCCTAAAGCAAAATTTTTGAAAGACCTTTGCACACAAAAGAGGAAGAGCAAAGGACAAGGCCCTAAAAAAGTATTCATAATAGTGCAAATGAGCTCCATCATTCAATATAACACTCCACCTAAGTTCAAAGATCCCGGTGCTCCGACTATCTCATGTGTAATTGGAAACCATGAAGTTCATAGAACTCTTCTTGACTTAGGGGTGAGTGTTAATTTGATTCCTTACTCCGTGTATGTCCAACTAGGTTTGAATGAGTTAAAGCCAACCTCGGTGGTGCTTTAATTAGCCGATAGATCCATTAAGACTCCTAGGGGCATGATTGAGGACATTCTCATTAAGGTTGACAAATTCTATTTCCCGGTTGATTTTGTAGTTCTTGATACCGAACCAGTTGCAAATCCTACCAATCACATCCCAATCATCTTGGGTAGGCCATTTCTTGCCACCACAAATACAACTATCAATTGTAGATCCGGGGTTATGGACCTTTCTTTTGGTAATATGATGGTTAAACCTAATGTATTCAATACAAGTCGACATCTCATAGATGAAGACGAGTGTTGTCTCATAGATGTTTTGGATGAGATTGTGGAGGAGTCCATTCCTTCTATGGTTATGAAAAAAAAAAAAAAAAAAAAAAAAAAACCAACCAAGGACAATCTTTTATCTCTTCTATCAGAGGATCCTCTTGCATCTTGTATCCTTGAAATATATGAAAGTTGTGGGTTTGATAATGAAGGATCAACGAGCGAAGTTAATGACTTAATGGAATCCGTTGCAAGTTTGGATTTTCCACCTTGGAAAGCTCCAAAAGAACCTCTCCCTCCACTCTCGAGCACTCCACCGGTCCCATCTTTAGTTTAAAACTCTCCTTCCCGATCTTAAGTACGCCTTTCTAGGTCCGAAAGAGACTCTTCCGGCCATCATCTCTTCAAATCTTGAAAAAGATCAAGAAAATTCTCTTTTAAATGGGCTTAAAGAAAATAAGGAAGCTATTGGATGGAGTGTTAGAAATGCCCAAAGGAGATTAAACCCAAACATGAAAGAAGTGGTTAAGAAAGAAGTTGTTAAGCTCTTAGATACCGGTATCATTTATCCAATCTCTGATAGCAAATTGGTGAGTCCAACTCAAGTAGTTCCTAAGAAATCGGGGATTACGGTGGTTGAAAATTCAAAAGGTGAGGCAATTTCTAAGTGTACCGCCAATTCATGGCGTGTATGCATTATTTACCGCAAATTAAATGCCGTCACTAGAATAGATCACTTCCCTTTGCCATTCATTGATCAAATTCTAGAGAGATTGGCCGGGTAACAATATAATTGTTTTCTTGATGGCTATTCGGGTTACAATCAAGTAGCCTTTGACCCTTTAGACCAAGAGAAAATCACCTTTACTTGTCATTTTGGCACATTTGCTTATAGACGGATGCTATTTAGTTTGGTGGCTTCCCGTGCGTGCACACAAAATAATGCACAACACTTTGAGTTTGGAAGTCAAGTGGGCACCATAATTTAAATTTAAAAACACTTAACACCTATACTATGTGGTATGAGTGAGAAGGATCGTCCTAAGGGACTGAGGGTCGTGCTAGGTTGAGGAATCAAGATTTGGGTTAGTAGGTCGAATGATCAAAATAGTGGTTGGTTGGTTGAATTAAACTAGATGCAAATTAAACTAAAGTAAACAATAATGCAATAAGGAGAATAAAAGAGAGAGAGATCTTGGGGTTTAGAGATCACCACTAAGCATACTTTTCTACACCTTTAAGGAATGATTAATGAGGGGAAAAACATGTATTGCAACAAAGTGTGTGTGTATGGTTGTTTCAACAAGCATGGATGACAAATTAAGCATATATTGTTTAAACAATAAGGTGGATAGCACAACATATCAAATTAAGCCATTAATCCTTTCTTTAACCTCACAATCCAAACACATCACAAGGTTAGAGAAATATGCTACTTGCTTTCATAAGTATGGAACATCAACAACAAGTATGGATTGTCCTCCCATTTAACAACTACACTACAACTAAGTGATCAGTTGGTCAATTAAACATCAACCTTCGCAATAGCACGAATCATTGTAAAATAGGGCTATTGGTCGGGTAAGTCGAACCACTGGGACTGCGCTAGTCTATGGCAACCTAAGTGTCTAGAATTGTTCTTAGAATGATAAGGGGTTTATAGAGGTTTTGTTGGATGTCACTTAAGCTAGGAAATTAAAAGTGCATAAAACAATAAATTGCAAGGAAATTAAAGGAGTGAGATACAAGTAGAAAAGACTAGGGAGATGAATCCACACTACACCCTAAGTACATGCTAGATTAAGGCTAAATTGGGGAAGTACAATGTATAAAATGGTCACGGAATATATAGCAACACTAGATTACCATATACCCTTAGAGAAGTTCATTAAATCATTAAACAAGAATAATCCCTCAAAAATTCATATATTTGAGCTACCTAAACTAAAGTGTAGCCTTCAACATACTCACTCAAGCAAGAACTATCAAGTTTGTAATCAAATGATAAAGCACATGAGGTAGGAAACTAGCATAACCCATCAAAGGAAGTTCCTAAGCAATGGACTATCCATTTTCTCTATCAACATGCCTTGAAAATTATTCATAATCCTATCTCCATTGTCACCATGAAGAAGCAAGCATTAAGATTACTACAAGAAACCATCTAAGACAAGATAAATCACTTACAACAATCATTTATAAACATTAGAATTCATTACAAGAAGTAATGTGCTCTAGATTCTGAAAAGACCAAAAATGATACATCATAATCCCCAAAATAGAACCTAATCTAGAACATAAGCAAAAGGGGAGGCTTCATCACCTCCCTAGATGAGGTTTAGTTACCCATGAGTGAGCTAGAAAAAGGAAGAAGTATGGATGAACAAGCCATTTTCGAGCTCCCCTCTTTTTGCTTGAAGAACACTTCCCTCTTGCTCTTTTCTCTCTCCTCTATCTTCCCAAAATGAAGCATCCCAAATGTGTGGCCTTTGGTAGCCTTTTATTCTCCAACAAAACCCTCTTTCTCCTCCAAGGAACACCTCCAACCACTTCATAAAGAAGGAAGATGGCATTCAGGAAACCAATGTGCAAGTGGCTGAAAATGAGCCATTTTCGAGTGCAATCTGCCTGATTTTCGAGCACTCGAAAAGTGGTCTCGAGCACTCTAAATTAGTGTAATGTGCAACATGCTCTTCTTGCTCAACGTTGACCTACTTTGGTAAAACTGCTATAACTTTGTACCCCGAACTCCGAATGATGATCTGTTTGAAGATTTGGAGAGTTGATTCAGTGCTTTAAAAACTTCATGTTTTGATGAAGACCCAATTCTCAAGTCTGGTTGGTCGAAAATGGGGAGAAAGACAGTACTTCAGTGCTGCCAGGCAGTTCTGCACACCTCTGTTAAGAAGATCATAACTCTCTGCTCTGAACTCCGAATGATAAACCGCTTGAAGATTTGGAAAGCTGATTCAGAGATATAAATCTTTCATGTTATGATGGAAGTCCAGTTCTTGAGTTTGCTAGGTCAAAAATGGCGACAAAATTCAGGATCACTGCTGCCAGAAATTCAGAAATGGCATCCTTTTTGTTCAAAATTCCACAAGGCATCATTTTTGCTTCCTTTTTGCACTTTAACCTGAAAATGCATAAAAACATGCAAATGGAGTTAATCTACATAAAATAATCAATTAATGGACTTTGTTAATGTAATTTAGGCGCTTGAATATACAGTATTCAGCGCTTACCACTAAGCTAATGACATGAAATTAAACTAATTAAACTAAGGGAGAGGTATAATCCATCAAGAAATGAGTATAAACCAGCAAATAAACCACAAGAACATGTCATTAAGCACTATGTCTTAACAATCTCTAGATTTATAGCATCAATATACATAAATATGCATCAATAACACAAGAAATAGAGACAAACACATGAACATCTATTCTAGCATACATAGATATATTGATAGAATGAAATGATCAATTGGAAGCATTAAACCACATAAATCATTGAATAAACAAGAACTATATATATAAAAGTATCAAGACATGAATCATAATACAAATCCCCTCAAAAATACATAAATCAAGAAGTAGAAAGCATGCTTAGGGCTAACTCTAGCCCCAAGAGGATGTCTAGCCACTCATGGATGATGTCCTCCAACCCTCAAGGGCAAGCTCCATGGAAGAAATCTACTCCTTGGTTGATGAAGAGTCTCCAATGGTGTCTCTAGCCTCCTCCTCTCCTTTGCTTCCTCACTAAGTATTATCTTCTCTAAGTATGTGTATATGTGTAAAAGTAGTTCATACTCCTTATATAGGTTGGTCAAAAATCACCCCAAAATGAGCTGGGCTTGTACACCAATAATCCTCTAATGATTGGATATGAGACAACTTTTAATGAGCTGGAATTTAGATTTTTCTCGGGATTTGGGAAGTTCGATCGATCGAACTTGAGGTGAGATCAATCGAACATGGCTGAGATCTATCGAATTGAAGCTGGATCGATCCTCAATGGCGGCGCCTTTTTGGATAAAAATAAATCTGAGATATTTTGAAGATATTTTTGGGAAAATGACAAAAGTGGTTGGTAGGGTGGTACAGCTGGATAAGATTTGGCATGTGGATAAGGACAAGAAAGTTCGATCGATCAGAAAATGATGTTGGATCGATCGAAATTTTGGGATCTCTGAAGATGACATCATGGCCTAGATCTATCTTGGAGTGCTGAGATCGATGAAAGTTGGATTGATCAAACTTTTCTTGAGATCGATCTAAGTTGCTGAAATTCCACCTTTTGCTTCTTTTTGCTCTACTTTGCTCATTTCTTTGATTCATCCAAGAATTGTTTCAATTATGTTCTTATTTAGCTGAGTTAGCTTATTTTGGGGATAAGTACCTGAAAATGGAAATAATACGAAATCAATACAAAACGGGAAAATAAGATAGATAAATGTTCTAGAATACCTAAGCTTAAGGGGTTTAAATACGCACTTTTCAGCGCTCATCATAGTTTGTGCAATGCTCCCGCAACATTCCAAAGGTGTATGATATCAATTTTCTCGGACATGGTGGAAGAGTATCTAGAGGTTTTTATGGATGATTTTTCTATCTTTGGATTTTCATTTGATGCATACTTAAAAAATATAAATTTGGTGCTTAAAAGATGTCGTGAAACAAACCTTATTCTTAGTTAGGAAAAGAGCCACTTTATGGTTCAAGAAGGTATTATTTTGGGTCATGTCATCTCGAAAAGGGGAATTGAGGTTGATAAAGCGAAAGTTGAGCTCATTTATGAATTATCTCCATCTTCTTAGGTGCGAGAGGTTCGCTCCTTTTTAGGTTATACTAGCTTCTATCGCCGTTTCATCAAAGACTCTAGCAAAATTGCTAGACCCTTGTGCAATCTTCTTGCCAAGGAAACTCCATTTGTCTTTGATCAAGCATGCCTTGATGCTTTTCATAAATTGCATGACTTATTGTCATCTGCTCCTATTATGCAACCTCCCAATTGGTCCTTACCATTTGAAATCATGTGTGATGTCTCTGACTATGCCATGGGAGCAGTTTTGGAGCAAAGGGTAGGAAAACTTCTATGCGCTGTATACTATGCAAGCAAGACCCTTTCGGGAGCTCAATTGAATTACTCCATTACCGAAAAGGAATTACTTGCCGTAGTGTATGCTTGATAAATTTCGGTCCTATCTCTTAAGGTCAAAAGTCATTGTCTATTCCGATCATGCTACTTTGAGGCACCTTTTGACTAAGAAGGAAACAAAGCATTGTTTGATAAGATGGATTTTTCTTCTTCAAGAATTTGATTTTGAAATCAACGATAAGAAAGGCACCAAAAATGTGGTTGTCGATCATCTTTCAAGATTAGTGGTAGAATCTTTCCCTAGCCCACCAATTCATGATTCATTTCCGGATGAATAACTCTTCCAAGTTTCTAATGGACAAATGCCTTGGTTTGCCGACATCGTGAATTTTTTTACAATTGGCAAGCTTCCGACCAATTGGTCAAAGTAAGCAAAGAAGCGTTTCTTTGCTAACATCCGGAATTACTATTGGGAAGATCCTGTCATGTTTCGATATTGTCCAGATCAAATTGTGAGAAGGTGCATTCTAGAAAGTGAAATTCCAAGTGTGCTTGTGTTTTGCCATACCCTTGTATGCGGTGGGCATTTTAGTGCAAAGAAGACCGCTTTGAAGGTGCTTCAAAGTGGGCTATTTTGGCCCACCATCCATAGAGATGCCTATAATTTTTGCAAGGAATGTGAGAGATATCAAAAAATGAAATCAATGTCGAGACGAGACATGATGCCCTTGACAAATATTCTTGTTGTTGAAATCTTTGATATTTTGGGCATTGATTTTATGGGTCATTTTCCTATGTCTTATGGATTTTAATACATTTTGCTTGTTGTTGATTATGTTTCTAAGTGAGTGGAGGCTTGTGCTACCAAAACCAATGACCACTCCGTGGTTGTTTAATTCATTAAATCCAATATATTCACTCGTTTTGGTATGCCAAGAGCCATGATTAGTGATGGAGGAAAGCATTTTTGTGATCAATTCTTAAAACAATTATTTCTTAAGTACTCCGTTACTCATAAAGTCGCCACTCCTTACCATCCTCAAACAAGTGGGTAAGTAGAAGTTTCAAACCAGGAAATCAAACATATTCTTGAGAAAACGGTCAACACAACCCCGAAGGATTGGTCACGTAAGTTAAATGATGCTTTGTGGGGTACATACTTTGTTGATTATTAAATTGGTTATATCTCAATTGGGCTAGTAGTGCATTGAAAGCTTTCATTTTGATAAAGGTGGATAATAAACCCTTTTCATTGAGCAGCCGGGATTCTAGCTTCATTAAGCATTGAATTTCTCGCACCGAAAGGTGGAGGGCCTAAACTCTAGGTTAATAATTGAACTTGCTAAAGAAAAAAAAAATGAGGACTTCTCCCAAGAAGTGAGAAGTGGGAAATGATTAGATGGGGGTTATTTTGATTTATAACCTAGTTGATTTGAGCTTGTAAGTCCTTAAGGGTGTTTGAACACCCAGTGCCCTAAAGCCATCTGGTTTGAGAGTCATTAATCTAACGCTCGACATCATGGATCGCTAGAAAGCTTAATAGATCAACACATTACACCATGCTTCCATCTTTGATCCTTAGGATTAGGAGGGAAAAAAAAAAAAAAAAATCGAGTGAAAAGAATAAGTGCACTGAGATCAATAAAGCTTTAATAAAAGGTTCACTCTAGTTGGCTTAAATAACAACATACTTGATGCTGGTCCACTCAAAAAGGATTATAAAGTTGTTTTGATTTGCATGTTCATTTTCTTGATATGTGGAGGACCATACTTTCTTGCTTGATGTTAAAATTTTGGGAGATTGCTTGAAAATTGTTGAAAAATTGCATACTTGAGGTAGTTTTCTCCCAATGCTTGTTTACAATATTGGTGCCTCTTTTGTGAGAATGAGTTTAACGTT
The DNA here is from genome assembly GCF_030987335.1 of Cornus florida. Taxonomy (NCBI): domain Eukaryota; kingdom Viridiplantae; phylum Streptophyta; class Magnoliopsida; order Cornales; family Cornaceae; genus Cornus; species Cornus florida. The sequence continues at coordinate 44,215,365 of NW_026775571.1, forward strand.
TGTGGGTATCATTTTTGGAAACCCTTACGAGACTTCACTCATCCACTAGGGGTAACTTAGGGGTTTAAAAGACTTGTTGTATATGCTAAATGCAATCATGTTCCCTACGAAAGTGGCATTTTACATTTATTGCTTTTTAGTTCATACTTGTATGGTTGTTCATTTCTTTCCTTTACTTTGTAGTTCATTGTTAGGGATTAGCAATATTTAAGTTTGGGGGTGTGATGAGCGCTGAAAAGTGCGCATTTAAACCCCTCACTACAAGAAAAGTGGGTTTTTACGACATCTTATTTACGGGGTTTCTTTATTTTGCCTCGTGGAAACTATTTTTAACGGGGATTATGAGAGGATCCTTGTGGTTGGTATATAAAGGGACATGTTTTCAAAGGGATTTAGCAAGATCCTCATTGAAAATGTTTTTTATGGCATTTTAAAGTCCTCGTGGATATTTAAATATATTAAGGGCATTCTTGTTAACTTTAACGCGAGAAATAACCCTTGTTAATAAAGTGTTAAAATTTGACATTTAAGGGACAATTTTTGTCCCATGAATAAGTAGAAAGAGTTTCCCCAACTTTTTTTTAACCTCCCGCCGAAGGGGTCACAATAAAAATTACATTTACGGCGTTTTAGAGTCCTCGTGGATATTTAATAACATTTAAGGGATATTTTTTGTCCCGTGAATAAGTAAATTTTTATCCGGCCCAATTAAAATTGCACTCTATTTAATTTAATTTATTTATTTATTATTATTATCTTTTTAACGGCATTTTAAAATTCTCGTGGATATTTAATAACATTTAAGGAATATTTTTTGTCCCGTGAATAAGTAAAAAGACTTCCTACCAAATTTTTTTACCCTCCCTCCAAATTGGACACAATTAAAATTGCACTTTATTTTATTTTTTATTTTTAACAGTATTTTAATATCCTTGTGGATATTTAATAACATTTAAGGCATACTTTTTGTCCCATGAATAAGTAAAAAGACTACCACTTTTTTTTTACCCTCCCCCAAATTGGGCACAATTAAAATTTCACTTTATTTTATTATTATTATTATTATTTTTTAATGGCCTTTTAAAATTATATTTAATAACATTTAAGGGATATTTTTTATCCATGAATAAGTAAGACTTCCCACCAAATTTTTTTACCCTCCCTCCAAATTGTACACTGTTAAAATTACACTTAAAAATATATATATAAATAAATAGAAAAACCTAATTCACATTTCGCATTAACCTCAAACACAGAACAAACACAGAAGAAGAGGAGGGGAGAGACAAATCAGAGGGGAGCAGCGACGAAGAAGAGGGGAGCGGCCACCAGCGATATTTCTTTTCCCTCTTTCAATCAAACCTAACGTTTCTCTCCATGAGCCTCTTTCAGTTGGCCATCGATCGAAGCAAGCGGCAAGCCCTAAGCCCTAAATGATAACGCATGGCTCAGAGACGAAATTTGAAGATTGTGTTTGAATTTCTCTAATCTCTCTCGCCCTTTCTCTGATCGGTAAGCAACCCTAATTTATCTATGTCCAATTTCTTTTTCACACATAAGTTGTACACACTGACACAGTCGCGCGCACACACACATGTATTTGTAGTTGTGTGTATATATTGAACTGAAAGTCTAAAATACACAGTCGTCTTTCTGTCTCTAGGAAGGGAAAGTCTTGTTGGTGTTTGCTGGTTCAATAAGTGAGAATCTGAAGGAGGAGGAAACCCAGCTCTCTCTCTCCTCTCATAGTATGTTTCACCCACAATCTCTCTCATTTATAAGAAATGTGTATAAATATATACTTACATGTGTATATGATGTTTTTCAGTTTGGTTTAGAATCTCTATTGATTATAGCCCTTGTCTTTTACAATTTATGATATATGGAATACACTCCTTGAAATTGAAATTATAGATCTGTGTTAATTCAATTTTTTATTTTTAATTTCATTAATTTTTATTATTATTATTATTATTTTTCTGATTACAATTCGGAGACGGACAACATTTCATAATTCACAATGTCGAATTCAGGTTTAGCACTTTCTATTATGTGAGTTGTGATATTCAGGTCCAACATTCTGGTAGAAATGCTGGGACTAGCTAAGTCACACGTGAATCCTTCTCTAATGCGCGCAGCTCGCTACATATGATAATTGCCTAACATTTCGGCTAGAATGATGAACAAAAGTTTCTATATATATAGAAATAACTCTTAATTTGAATATAATGGTGAGGTAATTGATCTAAGTGGAATATTTTATTTATAATTAATTCATACAATTAATATTAGGATAGTCAACATTAGCAATTAGTGGTGCAAACACCTCTAGCTCTTTGAGATGAAGTCCGGATGGAAGATGCCCACTGTACAAGAGAGATCGGGTCTAGCTAGAAGGGCTGGAGAATATGGAAACAGCAAATGGAACTGAAAGTGATTAGGAAAAGGTGGGTGGATATAGCTTCTTCAGGAAGAAAAAAAAATGTCAATAACCCTGATTTTGATTATTGGAATCATCTCTCTATAACCAAGTGAATGAATCATGGCCTACCTAAAAAACACTTTTACTTTTTTATTGCAAATTGTTACACATGTTGTTTTTAATTTAATTGATCATTTATTCCCGCCACTCAAATGATAACGGATGACTATCAAAAGATTGTGTTTGATTGTTAAAAAAAGTTGTAAATTATTACATGCCCAAATCAGAGCACTTTTTCTATTACATCCAAGCTTCCCTTGAATGATCCAAGTATAGCTCATTTGTTTGAACCAAAAGCTCTTGCAGTCTAATGTTCTCATTTCGAGTGGAGCGTTCTTAATTTCGACTTAAATCTTTCATCATCTTTAATGATATGGTGTTTCGTTTGGTGTCCCAAAAAAAAAAAAAAATCCAAGTATATGTCACCTTTTGTCTAGGGTGTATTATTATACATTGTACTTAATTTTAGTCAACCCATAGAAGATCTTGTTTCAAGGTCTATGTCACACCCCAAAACCATAGGGCGTGATAATAAGGTTAAAACAAAAATAATGGAACAACAGTTTTCAACTTAAGAAAATTCTGCGCAGCGGTTACTCAAAAAAACATAGAAAATTCAATTATTATCGAAATGAAGCAAACTAAATTTTTTTAGAAACTAGACTCAGATGACAATGTGACCGAGTCACTCCCGGATGCTAGAAAAACACTGAGGAAAACAGTTTTTGGAAGGAAGAAAGCTCTCATAGCTTGTGCTGAATTGGAACCAAGTGCAAAACTTTGACCTGCTTAGTCTTTTAGAGAGCCAATAAAATTTTGGGGCCTTAACCTTTAGAAGCTAGACACTTGAAATAATAAAACTGGAAATTTTCATAATTTATTGATTTCGGGAAGGCCGTCAAATTCTTTTCTCAAATTCAGTTTCCAAACTGTGACCAGAAACCAAACAGCAGATGATATTAGATTTTTTTTAAAAATATGCACCAATCGAAAAATTATAAAAATTTTATGAGAGACTTTATACACAAAGGGGAACATATGGTAAAAATTTCACAGTTTTTGAAGCACTACAACCTCTGATTAAAATTCGTTTCCAAGAAAGTACTACAGGAAATTTAAAACAGATTTTTTTTTTTTTTTTTTCTTTTTCTTTAAATAAAACCCTCTAACAGAAAATTCAGAGCTTACCCCCATGAACAAATTATATAATACTTAGGCATAACAAAGATCTAAAGAGGCTAAGAATATATACATTGCATAAAGTCATCCGTAGAAAGATAATTTCAGTCCAAATTTGTACACCCAAAATAAAGAGTCACAACTCTGATGCCCAGTCACTAAGTACATATGCTACCATTAGCAGGCTATACACAAAACATCTATATACAGTACCCAGTCCTAAAGAACACATAGCAGAGAGCATGTTGTCATCTTCACTCTAGCACAGCAACCACGACCTTAACATGGTTTCACAAGGCATCAAACATGAACAAAATAATACTTCAGGCTAATATTTTACTCAAAAACACCAAGCACAAGATGCTCCACAAAAGGATCCCATCTGTGGGAACTCAAGCTCAGTTCTAGCATTGTCGTCCTGAGCAACAAGACCTGAAAATAAAAGGGGTGAGACAATGCCCAGTAGGAAAGCCTTTAACAAATGCCTCCATGAGGTTTTAGGTACATGATCTGATTTACATGAGAATTCGTTGGCCATTTTCTACCAAGACCAATTATAAAATGATGGAATTTGAAAAAAAAAAAAAAAAAAAAAAAACAGTAGCTAAAAGAAAATACCAGTTCCAAAACCATTTGAGAGTTAAAGTGAGTTAGTAAAGAGCTAGTCTTCATTTGGGCCTTTTGTCAAACAAATTTACTTCAATTAGAGTGATCCCAACTATCTCTTCCCCTTCGACTAGTAGGGATTCAACTACGAATACCCATCTAGGGTCTACCGCTGCGGGTTTATGGTCTTTCACCAACAGGTAGCTCATACCCAATTGCTCACCCCTTTCGCCTGGGACATCACCCTCCCAGTCCCAAAGTTAAGTAATAGAATAATTCAACCCAAACAATTTAAGACAACTCAATTACAACATTCCAGAATCTAAACAGAATTATTTTGGTGTAAAATTGATAATATACATTAGTCTATCAACATGCTAAGTTCTGATTGGAAAACATTTACCCGTGTAGAGTTCTGAAATAAAATTATAAGCAATACTTGTATGTAACCAAAACTCAGATCATGACCAAGCATATGTATAATATCTTAGCTAAAATCAAGCATTTGACTACAAGAAAATCATGTACTTGTAACAAGAAAAACTATAATTTCATGGAACATTAAATTGGGAAACAGAACTTTTAAAAAAAATAACTCTCAAGGCTGCAAGACTTAAAGAGAATCCCCACCCAATTGAAGGTAACAACTGGAGGTGGTGAGATTAGATGGTGTGTGGGTAAAATGCCTACATTTTCAGCCTTAATCCGAACCCTTCTTCTTCTTCTTCACTTTCTGTTTTTCTTTCTCTCTGTCAAAAAACCCAACCCCAAGGCACAAGCTCTCTTCGAGATGATGGAGTCACTCATGTACTTGGTCCGGAACGTAAAGGCCGAGTTAGAGGCCTTGGTTTTGGAGCAACAATCTCCAAAATTGAGGCAAATGGTTTTCAAAGGGTGCAAGCAAAAAGAGTAGAAGAAATAGTTGAACAAAGAGTAGAAAAAATCAAGCATGAAATGAGAAATGAGATGAAATCTGAGATTATGAATAAGATGAAATCTGAGATAATGAATGAGATGAAAGCCTTGTTGGTAAGTGTTACAACAAGTTATATACGTATTATTTTCTGCCTATATAGCATTTGAATTTAATGTACTAGTTTTTTTTAATCCATGTTTTTATTAATTGTAGTCCCAAAATGCTAGCGCTGGTTCTCAATCTAATACTATGCCAAGTCCTATATAGAAGATCTATAAGGTTTAAAATGTGAGTTGTTACACTGGAATGGGTCAGGTGTAGTTGTTGCCAAGGCTGAGATTGCAGCAACGGATCCTAAAGCGTTAGAAGATCATTTTCCAATTGGTCCAAATTGTTGGAAAGTATGGATTGATGATATTTTGGTCGGCAACTGTCCTTTGTATCGAGCAAGCCTAAATGGAAATTTTTATCTTCGTAATGCTAACACAAGCTCGGTTGTATGGCCTAAGAAATATGTGAAAATTATTCAGGTCAATTATTCATTCATTAACTTATTATTATATTTCTTAAATTAGTCTTGTTGGCATTACATTTTTGAAATATTTTTTTCTGACAAGATTGATTATCACTAGTTCATAAGGAGCAGAAGAATCAGAATTTCTATGATTTCAGTCTACAACAAAGGTCAAATACTATGCCTCTTTTATATTGCATAATTTTAATGCTTTTTATACTCATACTTAGGGAGGTCACGTGCCTTTAAGTGACCAATTTTGCGGTGTATCTTGAACTTTATTACCTTATTGGTACATCGGCCCGTGTGGAGGCCATTTTTATTTCTTGTTTTAAAATGTTGAAAGTATGGGAGTATGGAATCATTGTATGTGGAGGTTTTGATTGATTGTTAAGGAGAAGAAGTCGTTGATATGTTACTTATACCTTTACTTTAAATTGGAGAACAATATTTGTAGGTAAATTGGAGAATGACTTCTCCATATTCTAATTATTTATGACCCTATACTAATGAGCAGACATACCACATATCATCAGAGATAATGAGAACCAATCCCGGAATTATAATTTATTTCAATCAGGCCTTATCATGAAAAATCATTCCTGAGCACACACGTATGTTGCATCCCACATCTAAAAGGATTTAAACTAAAAAAATATCATACTAAAACCTTTAAATTAACACTTCCCATGTTCTCTCTGGAGGGTAATTGCTTAGTTATATATGGCCGGTTCTATTAATCCATGGATAATTAACGTGTAAAAGACTTGTTAACATAGCACAGATGTTGAAAAAATATTCAGGTTAGTTGGACTTGGAAAACTTGCTACCATAACTTAGGTTACTTTGCTTATGAAAAATGTCCGAAACACTGGATGAAAAAACTTGCTACCAATGGAAGGGAAGTTTAGAAAAATGTCTGAAACACTGGATGAAAACAAGCTTCATGGGCATGCTGGAAATGTTATGGGCACTTGAGAACTATACAAATAACAATAATAATAATCTTTATATCATGGATGGTGACTAAAATTTTTTTTTTTTTTTTTTTTTCATCACGTCTTTCTTCCATCATCACCAAATAGCACCATTAACATTACACATATATAATTATGAAATAAATAAAAAATCAATTCAACTCATTAAAGAATTCTCCAATTAAATAATTAATAACTCAAATCTCATTACGTAAGCCTCCAATTTAAAATTAAAATACCCAATCTTAATAATTAAAAATTATGAAATAAATATAAATTTCGAATTCGTAAAAATTCGGGTTGTTACAGGGCCAAGTAACTCAACCACATTAGTGCGATCTCCCTAATCCCCTGTAGGCCTCACTAACGCCGCGGTCCCTAGGCAACTCCTAGGCGGCCGGGTTTTTCATAAAATCCTTTTCAAAATTCTTTTCCAAAATCCATTTCATTACAGAAACAGTGGAAGGAACACACACACACATAAAAGTACTATCTACCATTTATCACACTAATTGTTACATCATTTGAGGATACAATGTCTCGACTTTCCTTCCAAGATTCATCCATGTCTATAGAGCTTCTTCTCATTGAGGTAAAACTCGGTCGTCTCGGCATCTGCATACTTGTACTTTGACCCTCCAACATCAGCAACACATATGACATTGTTGGTCTGTCAAATGCCATGTCCACTACACACACAACATCCCTACTTGTATGCATCTCAACACTTCATTTTGGCAACATGAATCTGCAATTTTAGGATCAATCATCTCCATTGCCTTATCACCATCCCATAAGTCCCATGCCTGAAACATTTCCAACATTTTGTCAAATTATACACATCAAAGTAAAGAAAAGAAAAGAAAAGAAAAGAAGATTTATGTATAGACTTACATATCCAATAATATTTGAGTGTTCCGGTGAACGAAAACTAGTGTTTCTTCGGCCGGTTATAATCTCTAGTATTAATACTCCAAAACTATACACATCAGACTTGACAGAAAATAGACCTTCCATTGCATACTCAGGAGCCATATAGCCGCTACATTTTACAAGTGATCATGGAATTCAAGTTAGCAAATCTTTGAGGATAAAAGATAAAGACTGATTTTCTGTGTTGTAATTTGGCAATTAGTGTAATCTCATTCTTGAACTCCTCCAAGCCTTGTCCAGATTTTCTTGAAAGCCTCTTTACAGCTATTTCTTGTCCCCATGGCAACTTTCCCTGTTAAGCATTATAAAAGTTAGCAGCACTTTAGTGCATTCCAATACACAATTAACCTTCAATTTTTACCATTTTTTTGTAGAAAATTAAAGAACATACCTTGTAGACAGGGCCAAATCCACCTTGTCCAAGCTGGTTTTCATTTGAAAAATTGTTTGTAGCTAAAGCCACAGTATTAAAATCGAGGAATGATAATTCTGCTCCGCTTACATGCTGCCCTTCAACTCTAAGGTCATCCGGTCCAGAAAGATCTATCGAAAGTTCCTCACTTCTGCGTGCATAAAGCATCAGTAACTCATTGTTCTTCTGCGATGGATTCAAGAATGCTGTAGTGAAGAATCAACAATTAGCATAAACAGTCAAGATAATTAACAAAATAACAATACAATTTTCATTTCACTTTCTAAAATTTACCTTTCAATTTTGCTCTGAACCTCCATAGTAGCCAAATGGAAACACTTAGAAAGAATGTGCCCACCACCACTATTGCTATTATTACAAATTTGGATATTTTTCTCCCACCACCTATGTTAGAAGAGAAACAAATACAAAAGACATTATATTGTTTATAATTGAACAATTAAAAGAATCAAAGAACTCTAGCTTGCTCCACAAAAAAGCAAAAACTATTTGAAAAGGTCAATTCATGAGAAATTTCTGATATTTAGATATCCTATTCTGCTAGAGTTCTAATCAAGTATATTCATAAGAAATTTCTGATATTTATCCTATTCTCCCTATAGGAGGTAAAAATATCTCTTAAATGTTAGAAATTCTAACAGCAGCAAAAAGTATATTCATGAGAAATTTCTGATATTTATCCTATTCTTCCTATAGGAGGTAGAATATGTCTTAAATGTCAGAAAGTCTTAACGGCAACAAAAATTATTATATGATATAATGAAAATTCAAAATGCTAACAACAGCAGTGACATATACAATTGAAAGTTTCATCTTACCTAATTCAGAATTCGCGAGATGAATGTAGAGCGTGTTCCCACCATCTGCAAATTGCTGAAGATCAACAAAATCCCCACTCCACATCATGTAGCTGATCCTACTTACGTATGCATATGTTTTACATGAACAATTATTCAGACACATATCTCTGCAAGCATTGATATCATCTGATCCCACGTTGTCCACGAAGTCCGGTAACTTCATCCCCTCAACCTTGACAAATCTCATCTTCTTCCCCATTCCCTCCCTTAACTAGGCTGTTATTCCTCTCACACTGCAATTGTGTCCTCCTAACACACCCTCCTGACC